>NC_139495.1:5926127-6581877 GCF_008360975.1 Lichenostomus cassidix | reverse complement strand
GGAAGAGGGAGTGACAGAAACCCAGCTGCAGGATCTGCTGGAAGCACTCTGGCAGAGCAAAGCCACCCCCAGAGCTGTGGCCAAACTTCCCAGGAATGCTTCCAGGTAACCCCAGGAGCTCTGTCCTTGGCTGGGGGGGATTATCCAGCACTGCATGTGCTGTGTGTCAGTGCACGTGGCAATGCTTCCTGTGCACAGCACAGAATCTTCCACCCAATTTCAGCCCAACAGCTGCAGCTCTGTTGACTGTGCAGAGCTGTCTGTGCACTACAGGCACTGGATCAGCACCATAATATGTAGAATGAATAATATATATATTCCTGAAGAAGGAGCAGTGACTGGGAGAAGACTCAAAAGGAATCTTGGGAGCAAGGGAGTGAATCCTTGGCTGGAACACATTTTTTTCTGAAGCTCTTTGAGGCAGTCAGGGTGGTGGAACAGAGCTGGGGATGTGCCCAACTGTTGTATTTTAGAGAAATATTTAATGTGGATCTTGCCCCCCATCACTTCAAGCATATGGACATGTGGAGGGAAAGGAGGGTTAATCTTGTCTTGTGTAAATTAGTAAGAGCTGTGCAAAAAGAACTTTTCAAAGACTTGCTTGCTAAATAAATTACTGGCCATGTTTTATTTAAAATGCTCGTGCTGCCAGCAGAGAACACAGCAAACAAGCACACTTGCAATTAAAGTACCAGCTAGGATTTTCCTCCTGGCACTCCAGTGACTTGCACTTGTTCCATTTTATTGCATGTCACAAACAGCTGCACAAATCCCATCACATGGTGCACATGTGGCATGGCACCATCCAGCTGCTTATCCCTTGCACTGCCAAATGCCCTTTGGGAGAGCAGAGCTGGGGTCTGTCAACCCCCTGTTTGCTTGGGGTCTGTGATGCAGGACTCAGCATCAGCACCCTTGGGCTGTACCTCCTGCTCTGCATTTCCCAAAATCCTGAGTGGAGCTGCTGGCTGTGAGCAGGGCTGGGCTGTTCCCTGTGCACACCCCGTGCTGCAGGAGCTGGGGGTGGATTGGTGCCAAGCTGCAGAGTGGCAGGGGGTGGCTGTGGAGGATTTACATTCCTGACAGGACAGATGTTTGCTTTCTTTTCTCCGCAGCATCTGCTCACACGCTCTATTTTGGGAAGTGGTGAGCTCTGCTTTAAGGGCAAGGCTGAGGTTACAGGAGGTTGTCAGCCTTATGCCATCAGAGGCCATCGTGGGATTTCTGGCTGTTCTTGGGTTAAGAGTAATGGAGGAAATGTGTGAAGATGTTTTCTACCTCAAGTATGTTTGAACAGTTCTGGGAAATTTTTCCATCACAGGACAACCTGTAGCACCCTCTGTAACCCTGGTGATAAAATCCTCTCCTTTGGCTGAGGGTCAGGCTTTGGGTTCAGAGATTAACTTTGCCATGGGAGAGCATTTGTTCATTTCTGGGTCAGGTTTTTCTTCCTCAGCTGCTCTCATGAGACATCCAAAGGGCTCATTGCCATCAGCACTGGGAAGTGTCTGTGCAGTTTTCAGTAGGTTAAATATAGATTAGGTCTTTGCTGCTTTTACCTTGAGCACAACATTGATCAGTTCACGTCACAACTTTTCTCTGAAAAATCAAATAAAAGGGCTTGTTGAAATGGCTGGAAGGCAGGGTTTGCTGTACAGGAATTTTGTAGGAGCTCTGGTGTAGCTGATGATGTGTTTCTTTGTGCCTAAGATGCTTTTAAAATAGAAATATTTCCCAAGGGAAGGACAGGAGCCTGAGAAGCTCTTCTGGGCTAAAGGAGCAGCATTTTCCAAGTTTGTAAGACTTCATTTGGCACTGATAAAGAACACCTGAATAAGGTAAAGGTTAATATTTGGGGCAAAAAGTGCATGGTTCTGAGCATTTGGTACAACATTGACACGTTCAATGCATTTGGGTTAAAAACAATGGAAAGAAAGCCACCAGTCTGTGAGCACTTGGAGATGAACAACAGGAAGAGGAAAAAGTGTTCTTTGTGGCCAATCCCTGCTGTTGTGAATACCTTAAGGTGCTTTTTATAATTGTACCAGGAACCACATTAGCAACAATTTCCAAGTGTTTTGTGTGTATTTCACCACCTCAGAATCTGGAAAGGATGTTGGATAGAACCATTGCCTGCAGGGTAGGGTGCAGCCATCCACTCAAGCTCACCTGTTCAATTAGGTAATCAAACATGGAGTTATTATTTTTGCACCCTGAACAGAACAGTTTGGACTAAGTTCTCTGAGTTTTTACCCTGCCAACCTTCAATGTAATCCACCAGAATAAAAGCAGTGTTGAACTTTTTGCTGTGGAAAGAATCCCAAAGAGGCCACTGCAGCAGCTCAGGGGCTGCTGAGGCACAGTAGCACCTAAAGCATGTTCCTCTCCTCTGGGCTGAGAGAGCAGTGCTGTGCTCAGGGAGTTTCAAAGCAGAGAATTACAGTTGCTTTTTTGCCTCTTGTGTTGGGAAGCTGCTTCATCATGGTCAAATTGAGCCCCTCTGTTGTTCCAGTGACAAAAGAACCCAAGTTAAGAGTATATTGATGGAAGTTATTATCCTGGATTTGAAACCCTTCCAAAGTTGTTACCAAAACCCTTTTGTTTTCAGAAGTTGTTTCCAAATTCAGGCTCTACCAGCTGAGTCCTTAACACAGTCACTTGGCCAGTAACACCAGTGAAATGTGCATTCCTCAAAAGCTTTATTAGGAATATGAATAAAACATTTTCCAGTGTTATTAAACCAGCCTGGACTGAAGCAACGAGAATGGCAGCCTTCAGAGGTGATCTCTGTGTCAGCCTGTCTGCTCAAAAATAGCATTTCAGTGGTGGCAGTTTTGCCTTTTCTTTAATGCAGTAAGAGCTGGAGTTCTCTTTGGGAAGCACAGTCAGCTAATTAGATTTACAGACAGCTATGAAATTACTTTTTGTGCAGGACCTAGCATATGACAGTCCCTTTCCATGCTCCCTATGCTAATATCTAATCCAAAGTGCTATATCAGAGAAGTTGTATGCACAGCAAAAAATCTGTGTCCAGCAATCTGTGGTCCTGGCACACATCCTTTAGCAACATCTTTAGTGTGTGTTGAGAAAGCCATTCCAAATTGTTGGATGTTTTTGGATTATATAAAATTTTTGTGTTATCAGCATTAGGTCCTCTAAGGAAATCACAAGTTTGGTTTAAAATGCAAATATGCACATTACATATATAGTAATTTTCCAGGGTTTCTGTCTTCAGATTTTTCAGCATTTGCAATTATCTGCAGTGTCTTCCCAGAAAGTTATTCTTCTTTAAAAGAAATTTAAAAAGAGATTTTTGTATAACCACATATGCCCATTAAGCTTGAGTCCTCTTAAATATGTTGGTATTAGCCTTGGTGGTAACTGAATGACCCATACTCAGTACTGAAGACATCTCATATTTACAAACAAATTGCTAACAGTCTACTAATTAATCCAGACTTTAATTAAGCAGCACCTCATTAATATCTTCCAAGTTTTTGTAGTTTGGGGTCTTCTTTTTACAGAGCCCAGTTTAAGTTAAATGCTCCCAGAACCATTCCAGGATCGTGAAGTCATTTGGAAGACAACATATTTTTAATTACATTTCAAAAGCTTCAGTGCTTTATTCCCTCCATCCCTTCAGCAGTAAGGAGATTAGGGCCACTGCCAAGGGACTGGCAGCAGCCTCTGTCAGGCTGGGGCTGCCTGGGCTGCAGCAGATCCACCAGCACTGGGGTGCAAATGCAGAATGAACAGCCCTGCGTAGGTAAAGGTGAGATTTAACAAGATTCCTGAGGATCTTGTTAGGAGGTTTGGAGTGAAGGGTAGAGCAAAGTTCTGGCTCAGGCCACTGACAGCTAATCTGTCCACCAAAATACTGCACAGCAGTGGAGGCTGCAGTCTAGATTGAGTTGACTGTAGAATAGCTCCATGTATTTAGCAACATCCTGTCCAACCTTGTTTTAGCTCCTCTAGAAGCTTTTCTACTTTTCTAGCATTTCCAGAGCATGTCTGTATTGTGTGGACAAAATCTGATCCTTCAGTCCAGGCAAAAACTGGTAAATATTCCTGGCAATTTCTAATCATAGTTGCTTGATAATTAAGTGTCTGACACATGCAGGTTTGCTAAAGAAAGTCTTGGTAGTGAGCTAACCTTGCTACCTGTGAGATATTTCAGACTGATATTCAGACTTCTATTTTTTTCCATATTTAAATTCAATCTCCTGAAGCTTCCTTATAGCTAACAGTGGTTTTCCTTCTGGGTGTTTTCCTAGTGCAAGGCCATGTGTAGGTAGGAATACTTTACCAAACTGGGAATGCTTTGCTACTACTCTGTGTTCCCAGGAATAACTGTACACCTGCAAAGGTGCACACTGAATTCACTTGAAGATGATGCACAAATGGCTTTTGTTTCACTGGCTTTGGCTGGTGCAGCTGTGCTTGTTGAGGATTTGGAAGCTGACTAAATCAACTTGTACAAGTTGCAGGAGTTCAGGTGATTAAAAAAAAAAGGAAAACCAGAAGAAACGAAGTGATAGAGCAGCATGCACTGACTATTTGCAAGGGGAAACATGCTGATTAGGGGAGTAACTCCAATTTTAACAAATAAATAGAGATAAGTCTTTGAAACACCTCTAGTGTCTAGCACTATAGTAGTATACCACCAGCACAAAAACAAATTCCCTCTGGTCAGACAAATGGCAGATATATCCCAAATACTGCTGTGACAGACTTTGGATAGAGAACAAGTAGAGGACAGCATTTTAAACTTTGCTTTCACGTAATGCTGATTTTAATGCTGGTTCTAATGTTGCAGCTGTCTGACATCCAGAGGAATGGAGGTGGCATTTCTCACTGCTGTGGTTTGGAAGGTGTGATTGTTATTTGAGTAGCAAAATCCGTCTGACAGGTAACCACATGTTCCAGTTAATCTTAGCTGGGCTATAAGTAGATCTTGTACCAAATGTAGTGACTCAGTTACTGAGCCTGATGCTAATGTCACTGACATCTGCTTCAGCCCCTGTGCTCCTCAAAAATGGGTTGGAATATGGGTGAGTTGGTATTAGGGTAACCCCAGTTAAATACTACAGGTCACACTGGGATCTGATACCAGTAAAGCTGCATTAGGATGGATTGATCACAATGTGTTTTTTATTTGTCCACATCCAAAGACACAGCTGCAAAAGATTGGAATGGGTTTTCTGATGCATTAAGAGACTAATCTATTATTTACTCTGGGAAAAGCAGTCTTATTTAATATCAAGTTCCAAATTTCCTTTAGGTATTTACCAGCCATCCACAAGATTAGGTGCATTAAAATACTAAGTGTCCCTTTTTCATAAATTGTCTTCTGTCTATCTCGGTTTGTGAATAATGGAGTTAACCCTCCTGTCCCTCATGCAGCACTTACCCAGGACTAGCATATTCTGATTTTTTTGCAGTCAAGATGTAATTTCAGCTGCTTTCACTTACATGGATTCTTTGCTCCGTTAACCAAATTCTTCTCCCATTTTCTCTTTGTACTGGAGTGTTGACTAGGGGGCTTAGCCTGTATAAAACCTGAAGTCTGTCAAGGAAAAACTGAGGATAAACTGATGAGGAGGTTGTACACTGAGGGCTTTGGGATGACCTAAATGAGAACTGAACCCAGGCCACTCTCCCAGCTCCTCTCTGGCAGTAACCAGATTGCACCATTTTGCTTGGACACTGTCAGCTGGCAGCTGCATTGTAACCATGAGTTGTCACTGTGACTTGGTTGAAATTGGCTTCCAAAAGCTTGGGATAGAAAGGGAAAGCCAGATGCAAACCTCTGGTGCCTGGGAATCTCCTGACACCAGAGTTCTTTGTCCAAGCTTTCTGCAGCTTTCAGGTCCCCTGCCAGACTTGTGACTAACTGTAAAAGTGATGCAAACTATTCTTATCTCTAAAATCATGCACAGATAAGATATAGATATATATCTATATATAGCTACATTACTATAGGTTACATGCTATGTGTCTAACACCATCTGTCATGTGCATGTGTGGGTTTTGTTTAAGGGAAGATCTTTAAAATCTGAATCATTCTTATCTGAAACCAACTCAAAATGTTAAAATAATTTCAGAAGTGGACTTTGACTAATGATTCAGTATGTTGGGGAAAATATAGCTTTGCACCCAGGCCTTCAATCACAATGGAGTTTGATTTACATCAATATTAAGTATTAAAACATACTTTATTAAGCTTCAGGAAAAGCTACGTAGCTTTAAGAGCTTGGAAAAAAAAATCCACTTTTGCTTTTGGCAACATTCTGTTACAGATTTCTCTGCTCCCCTCATTCTTAATGATTTTAGTGGGAAATATGATGGATAACTGAAATAAGAACTTTCTGTTTCCAATGAAAGCTTTACTACATTGATTTCTTTTTTTCTCTGTTGCTGTTTGTCAAAAGCAGCTGATGCTCAAAATTCAGGTGTCCCTGGGAATTCAGCCTGTCACTTCTGCTAAATGTTGACTACTGCTTGTACTGTGAAAAACTTAACTGCTGTGAAAGGTAATTTATTGTTGCTGTAATGGCTGATCATTAATGGACTCAGTAGAAAATTGCACAGCATTAAAATAAAGCTCCTGTGCATAACTCTAATAACACTTATTATTTCTGTAGTATAATGCTAGGGTGATATAGCAACACTTTGTGTTCATATCACTTTTTATTGTGGGATCTGAAGTATTAAACAATATTATTCATGCTTCATAACAGCCCAGTAAGTGCTATCATCCTGGCTTTATAGCCAGGTGAGCTGGAGCAGAGACAAGCAGAGATTTGGGCAGAGATGTGACACACTCAGCCTTGCAAAGCCATATCTGTGTGCATGAGCTGAAACACATGCTTAATTCTAGCCCTGTTCACTCACTCGGATATTTCACCAAATCTGTACCTATATAACCAAAATTCCTGGTCAATTTGATTAGCTGTCAGATGATCCTCTGTAAAATTCACAAGAAATCAGTGGGATTTACGTCCAAGCTTACTGCTCAGCTCCAGGTTAGCTGTTCTGCTGGATGGGGCACAGCTGAGGGCATGTCCTTGAAAGCAGCTTATGGAGCACTGAGCAGAATACCTGGCTACTCCCATTCTCATTCTGTCATTCCAAGCAGCAGCTTTCATGAGCATTAAACTCACCTGCTAACATGGAAATATCTATTTTTGGACTACCTACTGCAGCTGCTGGAGCAAGTTGCCCTCTGGAGCTCCAGCCTTGCAAAAAAAGTAAATATTTACCTGTAGGCTGTCATTAATAGAAGAATCCTTCCATTCATGTTTACACTGGAAATGCTTGCAGTAATTTGGTTGACAGGGTTTGAATGTTTTTCATTTATTTTACTATAGGAACTCTGTGTGAATGGCAGCCAAGGCAGTGGAGAACCATGGCCATTCAGAAAAGTGTGGTTAATTTATTTACCTACTTTCCTGGAGTGTTGGTTTGCTGGTTTTGTTCTTAAAAAATCCTGGAGATCTAGACAATATAAATAATTCAGTATGCAAGTATCACATTTCTGGGAATGCTAGTATGAAAATTGCTAAATATGCATTTAATTTAAGCTTGATTAGGCAACTGATTCTGTTCTAACACAGTCATAATTAAAATGTGGTCCTGTGAGGTTTGAGCCATTACAGGGACCCTGTGCTCCATGAGTAGCATGGCTAATCAGAGAGGTCCCTTTTGGGCTGCCAGGTTGGATGCCTCAGAATGTGAGGCAGAAACTGGGCTTGGAAGGCTGATGGGAGAGTGGTTCCTCACAGTGGGAGAGCTGAAACATTGCAGAGGTAAATGAAACATCTCCTCCTGTTCAGCTCATTGCCTGCTGATGCCTCAGTCTACCTGTGGCACTGCAGTGGTTGCTGCACCTCTCCATGCCCTGCCCTGCTGGGAATTTCTGTTGTCTGCTCAGGCCAGGAGGATGGGGGGAGCAGCTGGAATGAACCTGGGGATGGAGAAGTCGAGGATACATCCAGGGTTTATTATCTGCAATGCCTTCAGCAGGAGCTGGGCTGTGCATCTCAGAGACCCATCAGTGCTGTAAATGGAGTGCTGTTGGGAGTAGACCAAAGGAAAGCAATTCCCTAAAAATTGCTTGGGCAGAGTCATGGGGTCATGGTGAGGCTCTCCTGTGTTCAAAGATGTTCTTGCTCTGGAGCTCAGCTTACCTCTGGGAAATTGTCAGTGGTATTGTTTTTGATGAGAAGCCAAGCTGAAATCTGTGTCCTGCAACCCATCCTTGCCTGAGACAGAAGATATGCCCTGGAAATGCAGATAATGTTGCAAAGTTGGGTCACTGAGCTGCTTTTCTGGCTGGTAGAAAGGTGAGACCTGCAATCAGAGATGGTGGTGGGTGAAATCCATCCATGCCCCTCTTGCTTTGGCCATACCTTGGTGGCTCTGTCACCCATGCCTGGCAGAAAGCGCCCAGAGTGGGTCTGGCTGGGCAAAGTGGGGACAGGTGTCCTGTGCTGTGTGACACAGCTGGGTATGGATACACTATCAACATGAGGCTGTAGCTTTCCAATTCTGGTTTGTTTTGTTTTCTTGTTCTTTGGTTTTTTCCCCTCTTCCCTCTCTCTAATCACCAGAACTCCCTGCTGCCTGCAATTTGTCTGGGCAGCTCTCCGAGTCACAGCGAACATGTCCGACAAAGCTTAAATCTTGATCTGAGCAAATCTCTTTTAGGCTTTCTCATTTCAACAAAGCCCTTGTTCAGCTGCATTAGTTCCAAGGAGTGCCAGGCCACTGCTCAGTCAATTATCTGGCAGCCTGGTTGCCTTTAGCACACACAGAGAGTTTTGACTTATTCCTAATTCATAATGTGGGAGCAAACTCTCTCAGGGCGGGGTGAGAAATTCAGGGTGAGAATGAACAACAAATCCCTGGTCCCCACAAATTCTGCAGGGTCTCTTCTGCATTTGCAGTTTGGCTGCACTGGATTTCACCCCTTTCTTTTTTGATGTCTTTGATGCACAGCTGGGAGCTGGTTGCTCCTTCTGGTGAGCCCTGCTTTAATTGGGACAGCTGCTAATGGGACATCTTCCCTCGGCTGCTGCACACCCACCTGACTGCAGCACCCTAACTCTTCTCTCTGTGGTGATACCGCCCCAGCAAGAGCAGTGGTGTTCTCCAAAAAGCCTTGCTGAGCTCAGAGGAGGAGATGGAGTCTGTCCCTGTTGCTTTTGGGCAAGGCTGAAATGAGGCAGGCTTTAGGAAATTACATTTGTTTCTCCGCATTCTAGTTGCTGATTTTTTTTTTCCATGGCCTGAAATATTATTTTCTGAGGGCTTGTATATTTAATAACAGGTTTTGCATGCTGGTTTACTGTGAGGCTTTTGTGTGTGTATATACAAACATCAGATGAAATGCTGAAAGGTATATTTGTAATTTGAGTTTATAAGTGAAGTGGGTTGCCTTCTCTCCCAGAGGTTAATCTGCTTCTGCACATCCACTGCCACATCTGATACAATTTGGAAGTGATCTCTTAAAGATGTTTTTCTTTGCAGACTGCTTATTGTAACACATTATATTGTATAATATCATTCTGTTCAACAACACTCTGTTCTGTTGTGCAAACAGCACAGAAAAGAAGGAGGGGGAAAGGGGAATAAATAAGCAGACACACCAGCAGAAATTCTCCTTTGCTGGTACCCGAATTGCTCTCAGGGAAACGGACACATTTGTATTCTGTCACTGCTACCATGACCAAAGAGGTCTCCTAGTCCCAGAGCTCCAATTTAGAGAATCTTGCTGTATAGTGCTTTGAAGAAAAAGTGTTTCTCAACTGAAAAACTCAGTGATTGTGGCAATGAATGGCTGATGGCACCGTGGGGGATCCCTGACAGAGCTCTCTGAAGTGGGGTCCAGCGTGGGAGCCCTGGGCTGCTCCTGGGGCAGGGAGGGTTTTTGGGGTGACATTTGGGATCTACAGCAGTGATCAGGCAGGATGGGCTGGGCTGGGAGCAGGGGCAGTGCCTGGCATTGAGGGGAAGCAGCTCCAGGCTGTGTGGCTCCAGGATGCTTCCATGGGACAGAATCCTCCTCTGCACAGCTGTGCCTGTCTGAGCACAGGGAAACACCAGCAGGAAGGAGGGCAGGAGCTGCTTTTTAAGGTACAATCCTGCAGCCCTTGCTGAGGTGCCTCTCCCCAGGGCAGAACCTGCCTGCTGACACTGAGCTGGGTGTCTGGAGCTACCCCTGTGATCTGGTATTTTGTATTTGGGCACAAGTTCTCCACTTCTCCCCTATCCAACATTAAAGAATTGGATCTTGCTTTAAACTCTGGTCAACCTCCATTCCCCAAGTCTTGTGTTTCAAGCTTGCTATAAATTATTTAAACAAGAAGCCAGCTTGCCTGTAATGTGGGCAAGTGCTCTTTATGCTAAAGGCATAGATGGCAGCCACGCAGCCTCTAGCATTTACAGAGATATTTACATAAATTGCGAGGTTATTTCTTTTTTTTCTCTGGAAAGGTGGCATAGCTGTGAGTCAGCATTGTGATGTGTCTGGTCTCAAGGACCTCACATGATGTGCTCTGAGAAGAGGACACTCCAGGTTCACACTTTTCCAGCGTTTCTGTGAGTTTTTTAAAGCACACCCCCTGCCAAACAAATTATCCCAATGTTCCTGGGCACGGCAGAAACCCTCCCCAGCCCTGCCCCAGAGAATGAGCCCTGCTGTGTGCCAGTGCCAGGCTGAGATTAGAGCTCAGGTGTCCTCATTTCCTGCTCTTGCTAATTGCCAGCAGCTCCCTGGTGCTGTGTAGTGATGAATGAACAATAAGAATTCAAGAAACTCAGAAAAACCGAAGCTATTTTGCTGAACTTTCTGTTGGATAATGGTAAAAAAGGGTGCTAGGATTCAGTGATGTCAGAAAACGTGATACCAGCCAGCAGCTGCCAGGGAGCCTGAGAATAAGCAACCTCCAGTGGTTTGCAGCATAGCCAGCTCTCGTTTTTTGATGGCAAAGAAAGATGAAACACTACAAAGATATTCCCAGGGAGAAAATAGATGTCATACAACATTTAAATAGATCCTTTCAAGAAGGAAAGCTGCAGAAACCCTTATAACTAGCTCATGACTGTGAACCTGCTGATTTTTTTTTTTTAAGACTGGTAGGACAGATAGCAGGCTTTAAATATACAGCTCTGTTGTCTTGATAGCTTAATTCTATTGTCCAGCTTTTGCCTGAATGTACCAGGTAATAATAAAAGCAATACAGGGAGCAGGTCTATAACTACTAAATGAATGTTTAAAAGAGCTTTGTACTCTACAAAGCAAGACATTTTGAAATACAGAACTGGTTCAAATGGAAGTTTTAAAGACTACATAGGGATTCTTGGTAATAGAGAGAACACAAGTGGCAAAGAAACTTCTCGTGTAGTGGAACTGAAATATTGATAACTGGGAGATCAGTGGGGAACATAAGAAATGGAGAGAGCCTAGAGGTGGCAATTTCTTCCCCAGAAAGCTGCATGCACTATGGAATGAAGGCAGTTGTCCACTTGTAAATCAGGAATGATTGAAATTTGATCTGTTTGTATCAAAAGGCAGCTCAGTATCTCTCCATTGATTTTCAGAAAAATGTAATAGCTGAAAGGACCTTCCGATCCTGAAACATGTGCATATATGTTAGGAAACAGCTCTTTTGGGACAGGGTGTCCATTGATTTTTTTGGTGGAAAACACTAGCTAAGTGTGTGAAAAAAGGAAGGAACTGGCTGTAAGTTCCCCTCAGTGCTTCCCACCCTCTCCCCACTGCAGATCCCACTGCAGTTTCCTCCTTTCCTCCCTGAGCCCCTGGGGATTGCTCTGCCTTGGGTGCTCACTGCAGGACACCACTGAGCAAGATTCTGCTTCTTGCCAGACAAGAAAAATCCAGCTGGAAACCACCTTGATTTGAAGTAGTTCCACTGGATTTATTGTGGTCTTAGCATTGAACCCAAATTCATTAGTGTGTGCTGATGAATTCGATTAGAGCTGGCCTGTGGGTTAGAAAATCTGCATATTTTTGGGCTGCAATATTCCTGTGAGTTCCAAGGTGATCTGTCTTTATTTATTTATTTCCTGCCTTCATCCTGGGAGAGGAAGGGCAATGTCTAAAGGAGGCTGAGAGCAGCTCAGTGTGTTTTGGAGCAGGGGCTGAAGGTGGCCATGAGCTGCAAATGACTCATCTGCAGAGGTGCTGGCACAGACTGACTCCCTTCAAGTTCCTACACAAATATCATTTCTATTCCTCTGTCAAGGTGATTTCAAAGTGTCTGCTGGCTGTCATGGAAGCAAAAATGTTGTGAATTTAGAATTCTTTCTGCTTGTCGTGAGGAGGAGAAGAAAGAGGAGGCTTTTATAGCATTGTATAAAATGTTTACTCATAATGCATGTTTAAAAGAAAGATAGAAAACAGAAAATGCAAAGGAACTCTTTCCTGTGATTTTGTTTTGTGATTTCTGTACCCCTGCCTTTCCTGTTTCAGTCACTAAATATGAATATTAAGTAAAACTTCTTCAAAACAGCATATTAATTAATGCATCATCCTTTTTGGAGCTGGAGGACAGAGAGCCACCAGTTGCTTTTACTCATCTTACTTAAAATACATCTCTTCTTATTGTAAAGCTGATAAAATTTTGAGAGGTTTCTTGTACTTACAGGCTCAGCTGAGCAGATTAAACATTACATAATGTGCCTCTCAGAGGCACTGCATGATTAATGAATGCTTACAAAGTGCTTTGTTAAATATGACATAATACTAAAGTCTCTTTTGCAACAGAAAAACCAAGGAGGAGTTAGTAGAAATGGAGTTCCCTGAAAAGGCAGTCTCTAAGTTTTTTTTTTTCCTAAAATAATTTACTGAATGAAGTAAAATAAACTTTGAATTATATGCAGTGTAAAGCAAAACACCAGATTTCTCTTCTTGTGCTGGAAGAGAAACTTTGCTGCTCAGGAAATCAGCAATAAAGTTGTACAAACTTTAGAAAAGGCAATGTGGAGGCCAATAATTTAACTGGCAACTTCCCTGTGCCATCAAGCATAAAGAATATAACCTGAAGCTAAAAGGAGACATTTTTGAAATTATTACCACTATGATAGTGGTAATAATTCTTTGATTTATTGTTATTATTTTGCATTGACAAATGAAACCAAGTGGAGCTTTGGCTTTCAGATTTCTCTGCAATAAAAATATTTTGGACATAATAATTCTAAGGGCTTCATTTTGAAAAAGTGGGAACAGCTAAATAAAAAATATTCCAAGGTGTATATATGTCTCTGTATGAAGCTGGAAGAGAAATTATAGGTCTACCTAATTAAAAATCAGTATTTATAAAGACTCTGCCACGACTAATTGCACAGGGCTAGGCTGATGGCTGCTGCAAATCAGCATGGATATATTGGCTTTCATTTCTGACAGCTGAAGATGTGGCCTTCAATTTTGGTGCCTCTAATTTAAACTCAGGATAACCTAATATTGGTGTTACATGTGTTTTTCTAGACCTTGTCCCTGAGAGAATACTCTCAGTATTGAGAGGAAAAATCGATATAGATTCACGTTTTGTATCTTCATGTCACTTCCTTGCAGTGGCTGTCAGAGGGTAACAGGGGACTGAGATCAGAGGCAGAGGGATGGCAGATTTAGCTCAGTTTTGTTAAGGATTTAAATAATGGACTCTGTCTATCAGGTTTCCCAGATGTTCCCTACTTTCTTCCAAGCAGATCCTAATACTGCTCTCATTTTTCCAGCTGCTTTGTTTTTCAATTACGTTACAGATTTTTTTGTTGTTGTTGTTGTTTTAAAATGTATTTTCTCTTTCTTTCTTAAAAAGAGAAAAGGGAAAATAAAAGTTGCTGCATTTGTGAAAGGGACAGATGTAAAATGCTAGATTTTTAATTTGCTCAGGAATTTTATGGTGAGAGTGTAAAATTCCAGCTTGGTGATGTTTTGCATCCATATTTCACTGACATAAGTGAGGAGGACATGTGGTACAATGTAGTGGAGGCCAGATGTAAATCTGGGTTTTACCAGCAGCCTCTCAGGGATAAAGGAGGTTACAGACATGCATAGGTGCAGACCTGGAGAGTCCAAGAATTCCTAAACCCTTGGAAGGACAAGCAAAACTCACAATACTGGCAAAAAAATCTCCACTTGGTCACATTTTCAACAATGGTATATAAGGACATTTTCTGGCTTTGGAGTTTATGAGTTTCAAACCATAAGAATTCTTTATGATTTATAAGCTGAGAGCACGAGTTTCTATGGTACTTCATTTCATATCATTTATTATTGCCATGAATGCTAGGCAGTATTTCTTATTGCCTGTATAAACTATACAACTACTGTGATTTATTTCTTGAAAAAGTACCAAAATTTTATTTGATTAAAAAGCCCCACAAAACCCCTTGAAATTATCGAGTGCAGATTTTGTGGCATATTTAAAAAAAATAAATAAATGTACCTGAATATTTAATCTTTTAGTAATGTTGTATATAAAGTCAAGTAGTTAGCTGACATTTGGATTATGATTATGAAATGCTGTGCAACATAAAAAATGTGGTATTGTTTTTGGAGCAGGTATATGAAACTGCTGCAGGACCTTCTGCCCCTGCATAAATCTTGAGGGACTGAAACATTAATAACTGAAATTAGTTAGTGATCGTGTTGTTAATGCTTTCCAAATGAAAAAGGGCTTAATGCTGCTTTGCTTGGAGGTATTAATGGCCACTGTTATGTGGGGTGTATGTTGTGTTTATTTGCAGAGCTGCTTAGTGGTGATGGATATACTCACCTCTTTCATTTATGGTAAATACAAAGAGCAATTAAGTGCTCCTCTGTGTGGTGATGGATGAAACAAAAGGCAGTTGGGACCCAAGGCAATGAGCTGTGCAAAACTAATGAGCAGTGGAGCCAAACGAACACAGGTTTTCCTGCAGATTAATTGCAAACTCTGGTTTGACTGGTTGGTGGTGTATCCTTCTGTGTTTTTGAGAAATAAGAAAAAAAATTAAGGAAAAACATTGCAAAAAGGGAGACAGACCATTCTTAGCCAGGGAAAAAGCCACAAGCAAGAGGTCCTGGTGGGAGTAGTGCTTGGTGAGAAGGTAGTCTTGGATTTCTGGAAAGAAAACCTTATTGTTTGGGGTTTTCTTTCTTGTGTATTGAGGAAGCAGAATTGTGCTAAACCTTTTTTCTTTCTTTTGTGGTGAATAAGCAAAACTACACCCAAGAAACACTTGATTTGTCTCAGCTTGTTTGCTTTCCATCGGGAAACAAGTGAGCTACTGAGACCTGACCCCACCTTGGGCACAAACCCTTGGGAGAAACAGGAGCACTGCAAGGAAATGGGAAATATTTTGCTTTTCCTTTGTATTCCACATGTCACTACACAGACCAGGCTTCTGTGACAGGCATGGTGGGCATCAGGAGGCATCCCAAAGGTGAGGGTGTTTATGGTTGTATTTAAAGTCCTGAAGCCAAAATTACTTGATTGGTTTATTTGCAGTAGTTGTGAGGAACACCAATGAACTGGAAGTGGAGCCTGAGTGCAGCTGGTGCTTGATTCATGTAGGGCTCAGCAGGCACACTAAAATTATCTACTATAGCATTTTAATATTATTATTTTTTACTGATACTGCTGAAAAGAGAGATTAAAGGATTTCTAGGATGAGAATGCAAAGGGTTCTCTGCAGGGGGAAAAATTCTCAAGGGATTTTTTCTGACATTGATGAGAGCAAGTTGGACACTTGGGATTTATGGTAACCTCCTGACAGCAAGACAATGCCTTGGGGAGCTGGGCTAAAAATTGCCAACATACTCTTAGCTGAAGAATACTGGACTGTGAGTCACTGGGAATGAAATACAGGAGAGCAGTACTCAGACTGCCCACCAAACAGGTTTAATGTGTGCCCTATTGTAAAATTTTCTTCTTTACCCATGGATTTGAGGACATCTGTTTGCTACAACTTAGTCACAGATGTGTCCTGGTGCAGTGACTGCAAAAGTCCAGTCGGAAGAGCTGGTGGCTGTATCTATTGAAATTCACACTGCAACGTGTTTTTTATTTTTTATAGGAGTCGTTGTTCTGAAGTTTTAAGCACTTATGAGAGGCTGTTCTTATTTGTTTGTTCAAAAATGTCATTGGTGGGGAAAACTGTTGTTTAGAAGTATGTAAGTGTTTTCTTTTTCTAATGAGTGCCTCTCTTGACTGGTGTGTTAATTGCATCTCACAGCTGCTCGGTTCACATGTGACACTGTGAAGGTGTACAGAGCACTGGGGCAAGATTTTTCTTCATAATTACAAGAACCCTTATGAATGTCTTGAAGAACAGCCCTAAAGCAGGTACTCCAAAAGGCCATCCTGCTGCAGAGATTCTCTTTTGGGTACTCATCCCCCTTGTACATACAAATCCTGAATAACCCCTCTGATATATAACATTTTGGTCTGACTTCATGAAGCTGGAGACCAAGCTGAGGCTGGAGGCCAAAAATCCCATCTGGCCACTTGGCCCTGGCTGGGCTGCAGGGGATCTGTGAGGATCTGCAGGCTGGGTGGGTTTTGCAGGGAAGTGGAGCAGATCCTGCTCTCTTCTCATGTCACTGTGGTTTCCCAGGGTCACTCGGGGCTGTAAGTGACTCTGTGTTTTTGGCCATGGGGGCTTCTGGGGTCATCCTGTATTAATGAGTTTTGGCTGTGAGGTGGCATCCCAGGCAGAGAGGGTGGAAGATTTGCTGCTGAAAATTTAAATGGTACCAGTGGAAGCTCTGAGTGAGATTTCACAGGTGACAGCCATTGCTCAGTACGTATTCCTGTTCTGGGGGCTTGGAATAAATTCTCCCATCCTCCACAAAACCTTGATATAGATAGATATGGTGCCTGCTATTGCAGCTAAATATTCAGAGATAAATATTCCTGAACAAAGCATTGAGGGGGTGAAGAACAAAAAAAATTTCAGATTTGGAGTGGATTTTTTGGCTTCCTAGATTGAACCGTGTCTGTTGGAGGGCCACAGAAGGTGACCCTTCTCTCACCATGGTGTCACCTCCCATGGTCTGGACCTGTATGATATATTATGAAATGTCTTTTCTGCAGCACGAAATCAAGTCAATCCGTGAGAATCTTGCCTTTCATTTTGCAGGAGAGCAGGGAAGAGAGGAGGTGGGAGGGAGAAGCGTGCATTTAAACCAGCTCAAAATAACGATCAAAAAAAGTGAATAAAAAATTTCCCACAGACTTAATATTTTTAAAACGATGTGACTTTTTAAGCCCAGCCACCTGACTTCGGGGAGGGGAAGGGGGCTGACTCACAATATTTGAATACTACAGATTGGCAATAGCAATCCTCGCTGCTTTCCGGGCGTAATTACTGCGAGAGAGTGAATTGCCTCCCTCGGATCTTGGAAGGAGTAGTAGAGCAGAGGAGTAGCAGTGACTCAGCCGTGGGGATGTGTGTGAGTCACGGTGACTCTTGCCTGGTAATTGCTTGCTTAGAGCAGCACTCGAAATCTCCCAGTCCATCCCCAAGAAAGCTGGAGGTTTGCAGCAGATGCAGACACAGCTTTGAAACAAACGCTGCTGCTGCTGGCTCAGGGAAAGAATGGGCTGTGACATTTTGCAGGTGAATTAGAGTCTAAATGGGAATGCTTTGATTCCCTTCCCATCACACGGGCTGATTTCAGTATTTGCATGAACTCTAACCCATAAGTGCTTCAGAGTTCCAGGTATTTGTGATGTAGATATCAACATAGCCTAGATGAGGAGGAAAGTTTGAACAGTAATGACAGTTTGAGGACTTGAGATTTTTATTGTTACTTTCATTGCTTTTGTAAAGTATTTGTCAATCATGTCTGCAGAGCAGGAATTTTAATGAGTAATTGGCGTTGCTATTGTTTATTGCTTTCATGTAAAATCTATTTTATTTATTTGTTTGGATTTCAGCCCAGAAATGGATTATTGTTTTATCCATATCCAGTTTAAAATATTTTATTTAAGCTTTCAGCATGCAAATTAATCTTCATGTATTTGTAGATTGGGAAACTGTGCAGGCTTCTATTTATATGATATTAAAGATAAGGGACAAGGAGCAATGAAAATGGAACCAAATATTTACAGCTGGGAAAAAGAGAAACAACAACATCTAAAATGATATTCTACATGAACCAAATGAGAGGGAAAAGGCCTGTAAGAATGTAAAAAGTAGTTATCTTGCTGCCTCTAGGAGATATCAGTAGATGTTGCAGGTTTAAGTGATTGGATTTTACTTCTGTAGCATTTGAGTTTGTCCTGGTCCCCAAAGAAAGGCAGAGCTGCTGCTGCCTGGAGCATCTGGTGTGTTTATTCCTGGACTTTCAGAAAAAGAGCTGCTGGGCTTCAAGGACATCCTAGCTGGCTACAAAACTCGTAGATAAGCCCAGCCAGCTCCTCAGGTTTTATTTTGGTGAAGTTTCACATTGCACTTTTATGTGTGTCTGCAATGGGGTCGAAAGCCACAGGCTTGAATGTGATTTTGTGAAGGGAATTGCACAGCTCTGAATCTGAGCAGCTGAAGGAGCTTTCCTGGTGCCCTGGGCTGGCAGGAGCTCAGCACCAGGGCTGTGCCAAGGAAGCTCCCTCAAGTCTCACCACCACCAGCAAAATGTGAATTTTTTCTACATCCAAAGAGACCTGGATGAGGAGGGGGCATCTCCTCATCTGTATTTCCCACTCCTGGATTAGGAGTATCTGAATTCTTGCAATTCCTTGGTGAAATCACCATCCCACTCCATGAAATTGTTGTCACATTGGTCCATCCTCAAGTGATCTGGTGGTGCTTCGAGACTAGAAGACACTCAGGCGAATTTACAGAGAATTTACTATCAAAGGGATTCTGATATTTATAAAAATCTCATTCTTTAAAAGCAGTTAGAAAACAAGCTTTCATCCAATTACTTTTTCATAAGATTTCTTGGTTTATGGTTGAAAAGAATGAGCTGGGGGTGGAATTTGTACATTTGGAACATGAACAGAAGATACAGGGTGCCTTGTTCCTCATTGTTCTTCGAGTCTATATTCTCTTATTTTTAGTAGAAATAGCAGTTTTATCCTAGGTGAGATTTCACAGTTACCATAGTGCAAGTGACACTGAGAGGAGAAAAGGTCTCTGTTTTCTTCTACACCTTTTAATTTTGAGAGGTCTAAAAATAGTTTTTTTCCCAATAAGGCTTTGGTGCTCCTCTTCCATTTCTTTTTTCTACTTTTCTGTCCTTTTGTGTATTTTAACAGCATAGTATTGTGCTTTTTTCTTCATGGTCTGTTCATGCTGTATTTGGCATAATTAAAATGAGCTATGTAGATATTTTGTTATTACTTGTACACAGGGACTCTCCTGTGTGTCTAGTTATCCATAGCCAAATATGCTTATTCAGTGGCCCTGAGGTACAATCTTTTAAACAAGAAATTCAAATCAGTGCCTCATGGAGTTCAGTGGCCTGGCATTTAATTTCACCAGAAGAAAGATATGACAGCAACTGCTGATCCCATCAATGTTCTGCTTTCCCCAAAACTGGTGATAAATACAGTCTGTGGAGAACCTTTGAAACTAGAAGTCCCCAGTCCTTTGGGATCTTGCACATGGGTTAAACCTCTGATTATTGATATTTGCACCTCCACTGACCTCAGTCAGGTCAGTAAGAGCTGACACCAAAACCGTGAGGACTGAGTGTCTCAGAAAACGAAGTTTAAACTATTTTCCTGCCTTTCTTGAAGTTTTTTTTTGATTTCTTGGTCACTCTTGTCCCATTGGGCTCCAAATCCCTTCATATCACATTTTGTAGGAGCTGAGTGAAGTCCTCATGTCTGGAGCCAAATTAATCCTGGAGCAATTCACTAACTCTAACTTGCAGTTTGGAACTTCTGCTGGATTGTGCTGAATGAAATTTGTAATGTGTTTAGCAGTGCTTGGCCACAACTTAATTGTATCCAAATAAATAAGTGCTGTCCTATATAGTAATAGGTTTAGTTAAAATCAGTGCAGTAAATATGGACATTACCATTAATTGCTTCTCTCCTCTACACTTTAAAAGTACACTTCAAAAATAAAAATGTATTGCTGCTGATGCCTGCCCTTTGCTTTGCCATTTTGAGGGTGACCCTGGTCTGGTTTGACACTCAAGCAGCTTAGATTTTACTCTGGAGTAAAATCAACTTTTATAGGCAATATTGTTTTAGAGTTTTGCCTTTTATTTGAGCTAAGCTGGGCTGCCTTTCCCGAGGCACAGTGAAACCACCAAGCCATTGTAAAGAGGATGAGCCTTGCCAGGATTACATCTACCAGTGTCAGCTAGAGCAGAGCTAATGGCACTTCAGCTAATACACTTTCTTAATTAGTGCATTCAGGATGCATTGCTGCTGGACACTACCTTAGTTTTCTTTTCTGTGTCCCAGTTTACTGTATTGATGCATTTTCACATCTAAAAATATCCAGGCTGTTTCCATGATACACCACACTTCAGTCTGCAGAGAACAAGTCTCTGTTTGACAAAGGAATATCTGCATGATATCCCCTGGCACAGGGAGCCTCTGGTATCCTCACTGGGTATTTGTGATTGAGGAGGGCACTGGGTGTGAGAGGTTCTCACCTCGTGGCAAGCCACAGTCTGGGAACAGCAAGTGATGAGGGAAGTGCTGCCTGTGACATCCAGCCTGACAACTCTTCCAGGGGTCATTCCCCTCTCTCCTCCCTGGCAGGGACAGTCCAGCTCTGCATGCTCCTCTTTGTGCTCCCTTATTGCCATGCCATGGGGGTGCCTCACTGCAACAGGCAAGTCAGAAAATACTCAGAAGGAAAATATATTGTTGAAGACCAATGTAAACTGTTAGGGGTTTGGAGAGTTTCCTAATGGCTTTTGTAGCAGTGCAGCTTGAGCTCTGGCAGTCGAGGTGGGGTATTTTTCCTCTCCCTTGGGCAGCACGGAGAGCTTGCAGACTCCAGGATGAAATGCTTCTCTTGGGTGTCATGTAGCAGGTCAATAATGAATAGGCTGTTGCTCCTCAGATGAGCCAGCACTGAAACCCAGCTCCCCTGCACTCCTGCTCCCAGTAAATCCCATCTGGAGACTCACGAAACTGGAAGGAGAGGAGGTCTGGTGAGGTCTCCTCCTCTCAAACAGAGTGTGGTTCATGGCCCCAGTGTGTGGGCAAAGTGGTGGTGCAGAGATAAAGAGGCAGTGTTGACAGGTGGCAAGGAGAATGTGGGCTTTTTTTGGTTTACTGCGTTTTAAATTTATTTTAAACTATTGTACCCCCATTACCCCAGGAGTGTGGTAAGCCTGGGAGAGCACATGCTGCTCCTAGGGCTCCACCTGCTAAAATCTCAGCCTTGGGTCTGGTGTGCTTGGCATGTGGTCCCTGAAACCTTCCCTGCACTGTCACAGGTCTGCAACAAATCAAGCTGAGTTTAGTGGAATTAATTTGAATCTGCTCCAGGATAGCTGGCAGAATAACTTGGTCTAAAATAGCATCGTTATTACCACCTATAGTACTGCTGATTGGATGCAGTGCTTAATTTTAAGAGTTTAATCTGGAGCTGAGTAAGAAAGGGTTTTCCTGTCCCAAAAACTCATTGTGATTTCCACCCTTCTCACAATATCTTTCTTTGATTAGACTCTTATAGGGCTTTTCTGGGAGCAGTGGCGAGCACTAGAGAGCAGCAGAAGAGATATTTTCTTGGTGAGACATCACCAAGCAGGGAAATGCAGGTGTGAGGTTTGGTCCAAGCCCATACCTTGCCACCATCCAGTGTTTAAGTCTTTTATTGTAGGGCTGTTGCTCAGACTTCACCATCCCACTTGAAATTACTGACTCACCCAGGATGAAAAAAATATTTCCTAATGGAGAGCTCTAAAAAGTGCTATCAGTCCTACTCAAAAGTAGCAAGTTGACATGTCTAATGGAGGAAAAAAAACCCATTGATTTTTAGCCATCTGTGGTTTGTTATTCCTACATAAAATGTATATTAGCTACTTGCTTACTTCTGGTGTTTTGGGATTTATAATGAAAAGTGATGCCAGCACCTTGGCCCTTTTTAAGTAGAGGCTGATTGTCAGCAATAGCAGCTTGATCCAGGATTTCAGGTACCTTTAGTGCTACTTAGAGTTGTAATTTATGACCAACATTCTTCTGTTGGTTCATGCAGGGATGCAGATATAAAATACCAACTTAAATATTTATGTAGGTAGCACATCTTTGTGAATATTTCTTCGTGGTAAGGAAATGCTGTTTAAAGAGCAATACATTTCATTACAGTGGGAATGACTATGTGAAAGCTGTCAATGTTTTGAACAAAATCTGTGGATGCCATAAAGTGTTAGAATTACTCATTCGCCAAATCTGTGCTTTGGAAGGGAGCAAAACGTGTTAGTTAATGATACTTCAGTAGTGACAAAGAATTTGTCTAGAAAATTGGCACATCAATTGAGAATATCTGGTTATTGAGCTTAAGCATTAGGGGTTCAATGTTTGTTCAGTGTATGAATTAAATTCCAGCTAAGGGGACAGAACTTGTGCTTAAAGCTGAATAGGAACCAGACAATAACTTACCTTGCTCTCATATATAACTGGAGTTCTGGTGGTGCTCAGCTTTCCTCACTTGCCAGATCTGACGATTACAATTGCAAAAGCTCTCATTTCATTCCTGCTGACTGACAGCTGCCCAGTGCATTTGCATGCATAAATCCATTCTGCAAGCAAACACCTCAGATGGAAAAGAAACTTATTTCTGCAGAAATTTGGATCTGCAGCACGGCAAGGGTTGCAAGAATTGATTTGTATCTGTGCTGTCTTTTGCCTCTCTTACCATGCAAATAGATAGCAAAAAGAGGGGAATACAGTTTAATAAATTCTTGTGGGAAAGGTAAGAACAAAATTAATCTGGAAAATTATCTGCCTACCATAGGTTTTATTAGCATTTTATTTTTAAAGACAGTGAATTACTACCTCCTGATTGGATAATATTAAAGTTTAAGGATATATTAAAATTTAATGAAAATGTCTTAAATATCAAGCTGAAGACTCGGTGATATCTGATATTTTTTTGTGTCTGATGAACCTACAGCTGAAATCTCTGCGAGTCCTTCCCTTGTCTTTAATAGATATCAGAGCAGGCTTTTAAAGGAGTAGGTCTATTTACAAAAGGTCAGACACATTTGTAATGAAAATTCCATTCATCAAGATGCATTCATATTGTGAAAACAGCTTATTGCTTCAGAATGGGTTTTCTTCTCTCTGTGGATAAAACAAACTCCCCTGAAAAGAAGGACAGAAACATTTCTCATGGCACTCAAAGGTCAGCTCACACTATCACAGCCCTGGGGGCTCACTCAGCTGGGTGAGGAAGCTGTGCTCTTGCCAAGTGCCAATAAACACAGAGGGATGTGGGCATTAATATCTCTTTGAAATAATCCATCAAAGCTGGGATTCATGGCTTTGATGGTAAAATGGACCTGTTGCTGAAGGACCTTGTGGAGAAAAGCTTACTGGTGGATTGTGTGCTTTGAGGGATTGAGGAGGTCTGGCCTTGGCTCTCTTGGTGTCTGCAGGATCATATAATTGCTGTAGTTTTCCCTCAGAAATAGGTTTACTGCATTTCTAGAGTTTTTTTAAAATTTCCCACTCCCTCCTCCCTCTGAAAAAATGCTGCTTGTCATGTTTTGATTTACATAAATAAAGAAAAAATTTTAAAAATCAAAGCTCCCAGACAGCTTGGAGCCTGTTGGAGTTCAAGGAGCATCTGGATGATGCTTTAGCCATGTGGTTTAGTTCCAGATCATCCTGTGGGCAGCAGAACACGATGATCCTTACAGGCCCCTTCCCACTTGAGATATTCTATGATGATTCTGACTCCCAGAATAGTTCAGCAAAAACCTGAAATCCCTCAAAGGACTTGTAGATTGGGCTTTTTTTTTTAATTTCAAATTTTCTTGACTGCCTCACTCCTCATAGTCCCTTTGCATGCTCTCTCCCCAGCTGGTGGAAATGGGATGGACTGTGGAAGGTGCAGCCAGAGGAAGGATGGTGCTGCTGGTAACTGGAGCTGTTTGCTTTAATGCATCCTGAAAAGCACTCCTCCCCCATGTAAGGAGAATATTTGTTATGCATTCTATCGTCTCAGGCATGGCCATCTGCTAATATAGTCAAGTAGACACAATAAAGGAGGTTTATATCTTTTTAGGTTCTGTTACTTCAGGTTCTATTTTTGATGCAGTAGGAGCTGGCACAGCTGAGCTGAAAGACTCCCAGGAACATGCCATGCATTTTATAGTGGATGTGACTACAGAAAACTTGCTGAAGGACTGGAATTAGAGGTGGCACATAACAGAGAATTAGAAATTGCTGTTGGCCTGCCTTTAACCAGGGGTGGCTTAGAAGCTCTTTTTCTTGTAAGAGACTCGAGACAGTTTTATTCTGACATGATGTAGCCTGTGAGGTGCAAGTGTGCATGTGAGCAGCACTGAGATGTGGATGGTCAGCACCAGCACCTCTTTCACCTGAGTAGGCATGAAAAACCTTTAATTGCTGTCTGGAGGAGGGTCTGTCATCTTCAGTTCGTCTCCTGACACTTGGTAGACTTATATCTGCATTAAATAACTAAATAAATAAATAAAACACACCCCTAATTTTGTGTGTAAATAGAACTCCAGCTGTGCAGAGGTTCAGCTTCTTGCCTTTGCTGCAGGGTAATCCCTTTCCAAAGCTGGGAGTTGGAACCTGGGAAGGACTCCCAGATAAATGAGCTTCAAGTGCTGCTCTTGCAAGCAATCACACTTCATTATGTGTTTGTCCAAGCTGCCTTTGAATGGGAAGTGTTTTTGGCTTTCCAGAGAGCTTGCAGTGGAGCTAACTCCAACCCAGCATGGTGTGGGACAGGTCAGGGGGAATGTGGTCCTTCCTGAGCCCTGTGGGGTCACTTGTGCTGGACACAGCAATGCAGTGATCATCCTGTGCCTCCTGGCCAGGCAGCAGGAGGGACTGAGTGCCTGTCAGTGGGTTGTCTCCCATCTCTGTCTTTGCTGCCTAATGTCCTTGTTTTGGTTTTGTTTCTTAAAATCATTTTTGTTTTATTTTATTTTGACCTCTCAACCTGTGTTCCAAAAGACTTTTCGTTTCTTGTTTTGAAATCTCTTGCAAGATCTGATTCAGATTGACTTTGTGCAGCTCTCTTGTGTAACTCCACACTTCTTGACCTCCTGTAAGACATCCTTTTCTTCAGCTGATTTTCTCTTTCCAGTCTGCAATATGCACTCAGTTGTTTCTGAGATGCTTTCTTTTTAGATGTGATTATTCAATGGGGAATTTGGAAGTGCTCTCTTAATTCTACAAAGTCATTAGGACTTGGGCCAAGAACAAAATCTAAGAGCTGAAACTGAACTTTCTAGATTGCCTGGGGAAAAGTTGTGGAGGATGAGCAAAAATTCACCTGCTGAGAGGTGTAACTTCAGAGTGCAATTTTCATTCATTGTTTATCTTTGCTCTAAACTGTCACCACTCAAAATCTCTTGCTACCTTGACACCTCTCCAATAGGTTTGCCTGTTTTACAGGCAGACATACATTACTCTTCCACCTTCTTTAGCTGCTAATTTGGGTGGGTAACACACCCAGAGAGCCATTCCTAGGTTGATAACCTTGCACAGAACGTGTTGTTCCTGAGGTAAACTTCATTAGTGGTGGCAGGTTTTGTTGTTCATTCATTTGCTTTTTTTCACCTTTCAACCTGGATGCCAGAGGACTTCCAGTCACTTGTTTTACAGTCTCTGGCAAGATGTGATTCAGTTTGGCTTTTTGCAGCTCTCTCCTGCAGAGAAAGTGACTCTGGTGGGATGGTGCCCTCCTGCTTTTTTGGGTGGAAGCTGAGGGTGAGGACTCCTGGCTCTGTGTGCTCTGGTGCTGTGAATTCCATGTTAATTGTGTGTGACTGACTCTCCCTGCCATGTGTCTAATTAGCTCTGGTTTATGCCAAGACTTCATCCACCTTAATCCTTCTCTGCTACCATTTTGAGCCTTGTCTGAAAACCAAGGCAGAGGAGTTGGTGTATCTTGTGATTTCTGCTTTCCTACATGTTTTGTTTTCATTTCCCTCATCTCCAGAGGAGTGCAGAAGGAAGCAGGGCTCTGAACAGAGAAAGACTGAGCACAGAAAATTGCTTTCTCCTTTCTGGTGTTCTTTCAGAGTTTCTGAGGTCCTCATGTACCTCGCCTTCTTAGGTTTCTCATGGTTTTCTGCAAGCAATTGGCTTACAGCTTTTTTCTGAATTCTAACATCTACACAAGAGATTTGTGCAATCCTCTAGTATTATTTGTTGTTTTTTCCAGTGTTTTTCATCTTTACGCAGCTTTTGCTTTCAAATATGTGGTCATAAAAATTTTCTTTGGTATTTGATGTCTTATTCAACAGCAGTTACATGATTAGATAGCAAGTGTTTAATTAGATTTTGGCTGTTTGGCTACATATCTTGGTATCTGTAATACCAGTTGGGTCACAATTAATAAAAGGGAATATACCCCTGTAATTATATGATCTTGTTTAAATATCCATGACCTTGAGCAACAGCAATAAGTATGTAGTAAATAAGAATATTAGAGTATTACCTCTGTGGGTGGAAGGATCTTGGAATTACGCCGAACATTTTGGCATTAATAGCATAGCAGGTGATTCTGCAATGAAAATTTCATGTAATAATTTTGTCTAATATTTGCTCTTTTCAGCTAATGCATTTTACAGCCAGTGCAATAAATACTTGCAATTTACAACAAATGTTCAGGAGAAAATCTCTGGTAATAGAAACTGTTCCATTATCATGTGCTTCAGATATTTTTGATATCTCCTCACAAGGCAAGCATATTTACTGAAGTCACAGCATAAACGAATGACCCGGGTGAAACCAAAAATAACATGAGTGTACTGAGATGATGCTGTAACCCCCTCCAGCATCAGTAACTCCTTCAGACACCACCATGCACAGAAACAGCAGCTGGAAAAGCAAACCTACTGTTTTGGATTGGAAGAATGATGCTGTGCTGACAGTCTGTGGAGACATCTCAGAATGGTTTCCTCTCTGTCCTCTCTCTCCCATTTCCCTTGAAGGCATCCCAAAGCACTCTCAGGTGCAATCACTGCTTTCTTGAGTAGCATCTATGTTTTGGAAAGCTTGTGATAATGTATGAGCTGTGCTAGGAGTATTGCTAAATGAAAGGACAATTATTGCAGGTTTTGTTCTGGTGAGAGATGTGTGAAGATATGGATGAGAGTGGGCACTGATGGACAAGCACCTTGAGTGAATCTGTGTCTGTGCCCAAAGGGAGCCTGGATCCAAACCTGTCTGACCTTGTCATTCCCATCTCCCATTACCCGAGAAAACTTCATCTGGGAATTTTACAGGTGTAAGGAGAGGAGCTTTGGAGGGCAGATGAGAACAGGGGGGTTTAAAAGGTCTGAAACAAGATTTCATGTGGAAAAGTGTCTGTTCCAGGGGTCTCAATTGATTCTTTATTAGGAGCATGTGATGGGGTAAGTACAGCCTTGGCAGCAGAGCTGACTGGAAAAGCACTGTTTCATCGAAACCCAAGTTGTTGGAATTTCTTAATAAGTTTAATTATTTTGACATATTTTCCTGAGGGGAGAAAATTATCCAAACCAAACATACTTGATTTGAAATAGCATTAAATTCTGGCTCGAAGAGTTCAGCCTACATTCTATCCTGAAGATATGAGATAGCTGTGATTCCTGTTAAAACACATCTCTGAGGAGGAAAATGGTCCCCAAATTATTTTCCACAAGTGATCAGTGAGGATTGATGGGGAAACTGCAGGATGCAGTCGCAGGGTCTGTCAAGGGGAGATGGCTTTGCTGAGAGAGACAGAAGGATCATGAGGCTTTGGGGAAGATGAGGGGGTAAAAGAGCAAAAAGGAAACTGCACAGGAAAGTGTATGCTGTGGTGAAAAAATAGGAGATAAAAAGTTGTGCTGTGGTTTCTCTTGTAGTGGTACTCCTGATGTAACTCTTTTCCTGCTGGATGTGCACAGGGACAAGGCACAGATCTGTCATTCATCTTCAGAGCCCTGGCTCTGCTCTGCCATTCCTCCTTTTCAGATTTTGGTGCAATAGCACCACTCTTACAGAAAAATAATGGGTATGGGTATAATGAATGTATTTCTGTAGAAGCAAATGTTAAGTGCACACAGGTAACATTGTGGCTAAAGAAAAAAAAAATTAAATCACCTTTTCATATCCCAAGTGAATTTAAATTGAAAACTATGCTGAGATATTTCAGCTTCAAAAGGAAAATGTTGGCCAGATTGTATTTTTTTTCCAACTCCCATTTTCCTTTTTGCAAGCAGCAGCTCTGACACTCCAGAGAGCAGGGCTGGGCTCTCATGTCTCCATCTTGCTTCATCACCTTTGCACGGATTCTCCGGGTCTTGTAAAGGAAGCAAAGGCACTTTGTGGCATGCTGAGCTCTTCCAGCCGAGGTCTCTGCCTCAGCTGCTTGAAACATTCTCTCTGGCTGTCTGAAGATCATTCCCAGCCTTGAAATCCACCTGGGTATTTTCCTCCCACTCAGAGCTGTGCGTCCTCACATCCTCTGTTTCTGTCTCATTGTTTCAGATCTTCCTGGGGGAGTTCTCAGCCTCTTTCTGTAGATGTTTTTTCATTTTGTTTTGCATTAATAATACTGGAAGAGGTTGGAGGGGCAGGGGGAAGGAAGCTTCAAGTCTGCTGGAGCTTTTCCAAATCGGTTCATCATCATTAATCTTCCAATGTTATTTCCTTCCTTTAAAGCTTCTTGGTTCATTATTGCCATGAAAAAAAAAAGGAACCCTTTGTTCAGTAACTAGGGAATTTGTGTCTGTCAAGGCAGCAGCTTTTTGCTCCAAATTCCATATCTAATTTTGCAGAAAAATACTGTCAGCAAATTGCTCGAGGTATTGCAGTGAAACACAGGGCTTATGTTACCAGCAAATATTCATGCTATTATGTAAATCTTTGCAGAGCTATATATCAGAAAAATAAATAAACGGAGTGTCCAGAAAATATACCTGAAATCAGGATGTAGTGGGCACCAAGAGGAGCTGGCTGGTGACACTGTAAAACAATTAGCCATCTGCTGAAATGACACTTCCATTTCATTATACACAGAGAATTGAGCTTTATTCATTAATTATTGAAAAATAACTTTGAACAGGAGAATAATGCTTTCCCCATACGTGGAATCTGTGCTTGCAAATCACAAAATCCCAGTGGTTCAGAATGGAAATGTGTTTGTTGGCAACCCCAGCAGCTCTCCTCTGCCAATGTGAGAGTACTGAGTCTGATTTTCTGCATCTGTGGTTCCCAGCTCCATTTGCTGGGGAAGCACCAGCAGTGGTGGATGCAGCAGCAGCTGCCGGGGTGCATGGGGCTCTCCAGGTGCAGAGATACCCTCAGTGGCACTCACAGTGAGCTCTGGCCTGCCTTGTTCTGCGATTCATCCAGCCAGGACTGAGGCACAGGGACTCAAAAGTGTCTGGCTTCTACCTGGAGGCCAATAAGTGCAAAACACTGTTTTTAGTTGCACAGAGATAAATACCATTCTTCTGAAATTCACATTTTCTCCTGCTTCTGGAAAATAATTCTGTGACCGTATCTCTCTGTTCCAAATGTTGTTGCATTTATCAAAATTGGCTTTATACTTAGAAACTGGGTTGTTGTGTTCTAGCATTTTGAACTGTTTGTTTCCAGGTCCTGTGGAGTATTGCACAGATCCCTGGAAAATCCTGGATCTAGAAAAATGAGTAAAGAGCAACAAACATCCCTTCCATACCACCAAAGTGCCAAAAAAATGTAGTCTGAGTTCCACTTGGATTGTTCTCCAATTATTCCTTACTGGATGGGGCTAATGTCCCGAGGACTTCACAAATCCAGTAAAATACTCACTCAGCCCAGCCCACGTGCTACCAACTGCCTCCCCCAGACATATGGTGATGTTTTTTGCCTATCACTATATAAGGTTGGAGCAGGGCAGCAATGCTTCCCCCTCCTGCTCAACGGAATAAGTGTGATAGTTTGTCTAAATTAAAACAAAACAACTTCTACTTGGGAGCGTGACTAATGCGATGTAACCCGAGTGACTTATGAGATATGCCAGGGGAGTAGAGGCTTCTGTGGCTTCACTGGGCTGGGCAGTTGCTGACTGGGACCTGCATTTCTGCCTCAGACAAATCTGAAAGCTCCCATCAAAGGCTGATGTCTCAGACATGAGCCTGTAGGACAGAGGCTGGACATCACAACTCCTCTTGAAAATCAGTGTTGAGTTTTCAGTTCATATTGCTGTTGCCTGGGATGGAACTCTCTTCTCTTCTCCAGCAGTGACATCCTTCCAACAGCTGCCAGTCACTCTGGGTGGCAGAACCAGGGAGATGGCATGGATGGTGCTTACAGTAACATTTTTATGTTGTTTTTCTCCTTACAGACACTTTGCTCTAGCCTCACCTCCAGTAATCTCATATGCTTCAGAAATGCTCTATATAGAGATTGTCCGTGCAGCCATTCAAGTCCTTTTCCTGCTAGAAATTAAATGGGCAATGCTATGATTATGAGGGCTTAGGACTGGTTTTGAAGGTTTGCATTCTCCTTCAGCCAGGGTCTTCCTGTGCAAGCTGCAGAAGGACATGTGATCTCCCTCTGCCTTGATCCACCTTTGTGAAAAGCAGATAATGGCCCCTTTTCTTTTATAAATGCATGCATATTGAATGTATATGATAAGGACATGGACTTAACGCATGTAAATACCCAGTAATGCAGAATAGAACTTTTGGTTGCTACTGTCCTACAAATAAGTAACAGGGTGGCAGTTTCTCTATAATGAGATTCCAAATGTAATTTTCATAAGAAAACATTTTGGGGTTGAGATCTATTTGTTGCATGTTAGTCATTAAGGATGATACTGTTTTTTAGTGCTGTCCTACTTGAGTTCTGAAAACATTATATTCATTGGGGGCTGGGTGGGAGGGGCGGAAGAGAAATTTAAAACTTTTATACTTAATTGGTCATGTATAAATCTCATAGGTTTTACTCAAAACTCATCATTGGTTTTAATAGATCTACTTAACAAGTGTTGGTCTGAAATGCCGTAGGGTAATTAATGCTAATTCTTACATGGCCTTGACACTTCTGCAAAAATTTCTTCTAAAAGAAATAATCAAGGGATAAGTTATTATTTTAACATATATAATGATGCATTTCAGGAAATATCATGTTAGAAACTAGATAACTAAGTTGAGAGAATTTTTTTATTAGATTAAAGCACTTGTGAATGAAAATTCCCAGATGTCTTTCTAACTAACCTTACAAAAAATAATGTGACCAGAATCTACTCTCATTCAGCCCATAGAGTAAAGATGTTTGAAAGAAAATATCAGAAAAAAAATATTCCCTTTCCTTTCACTGATAAATATGGTCCAAATTAGGAAAGCATTGAAGCTTACACTTAGAGAAATGCTTAAGTGTTTTCATCAGGGCCTAAGTAGTGAATTAGAGCAACTCTCTTACCCTTGTTCAAACCACACTGATGTCAGTGGAAAGACTCTCATTAACCTCTGAGGATTTTGCATTAGATCTGTGGGTAAAATTCTGGTTCCTTTGAAGTTAGTGGCAAAGTTTCCATTAACCTGTGCCTGGGACTCCATTTATTCTGCAGAAGGAATGTTCTCAGCATAAAACATATGATCGTGTCCTGATAAATATAAAGAAAATTGATGCTATTCATTTAGGAATATCCAGCACTAGCTATTAGTTGGAAGTATGAATACAGGAAAAAAACCCTAATCTAATTATGTGAAAATCCTTGCTGTGTAATAAAATTGAAGTGGTTTCTGCATGTCTTACCACAAATGAGAGAGATCAGCATTCAGAAACAGGTTTGAATTAATTTTAATGTGTATTGAAAATACTTTTTGCTTTCAAACTGCTTGGTAACCATTATAGTCTAGCAGCCATAAAGCTTCATTTACCTCCCAGGCTTTACTTGTTTCTCTGTCCCCAGCAATGTTTTGGAGACCTGTTCATATTTTGAAAGGTGTTATATTGAAACCTGGAAGTTCAGTGCATACCATGCTTCTGAGTCATTTTATTTGAAAACCTGTGAAAAAGTAAAGGAGTCTGAGACATTGAGGACAGATAAAATTGTTCTCCAAAAGTTCAAGAAGAGTAATTGCATCAGTCTGCAAGAACATGGTTAGGGCTAAAACTCACAAATACGCCCTGAAGTAATTGAGTGTGTTTAGCATAAAGAAGCCACAGTGAAATGATGAAATGGTGCCCCGAATTATCATTTTCTTTCTGAGGTGAATCAACTAAATGCCAGTATAATAACAGCAAATGTATCAAGAGCTTTAAAATATTCCATAGTGAATAGAAAATCTTTCTAAAATGGGTCTAGAAAGTGGCTAAATTATGGGCAGGCAGGAAGCCTGCATCAAACAGGTGACATTACAGGTGACATCATGTGTTTGAAAACGTTGCTATGAGACACTAGATGTGTTTTAGAGATGCTGAGCATTATCTCCCTGCAGGAACTGGAGCCTTTTGTGTGGAGAGGTATCCCTGTAACCCTTCCCCATGTGTCCAATAAGGTCACAAATGATGTCATAAATACAGGTCTTGAGAGAAGCCAAACAACTAAAACCAAACAGCCAATTAACCTGAAAGCACATTTCCCAGTTAATGAAGTGTTCCTGAGTTTTTGAGGGCTGAGGAGGAATTTATTTTGGGAAGTGTTTTACTCCAAGGCATCCATTTGCAACAGAAACCTTGAATGGCAGCAATGCTAAAGAGCTTCTCAGGCACCCTCTGGTTCAGTGGAATAGTGCTCACAGTAAGTTTTCTTGACCAGGCTACAGGAAATATGTCTAGGCTGTGCTTCCTAGGGCTGCTTATGAACTGTCAAGTAGAACAACATGAAGAAATGCCAGAGGAAATGAAATTACATTTGCTTCACATATTTGTTCTTCACAAATCCACATTGGCTATTACTCATCTTCACGTCATTTTCTGGTTTCCTACAGGTTTTATGTTTCAGTATTTCTCAGTATACTGAAAGATGTATAAATCCCTACGTGCTCTCTTGCCTATTTTCTAGCCATCTGCATTCTCACCTATCTCAGCTTCTGCTCCAAAAACTGTACTAGTTCCCTCAGTACCCCTTTGATTTTTTTTTCCCTTGAAAAACAGATATAAAAACTTCCAACTTAGCCAAGTATTTTTCAAACCCTTTTGAGTTTTGTCATAGTTCATACGCTAATGTCTCCTTGCCAGCATCAATTTTGTTATTCATCTGATCACAATTAACATTTTTAGGGAGGACTGAGGCAGAAAACAGAGTAAATGCTTTGGTCTGCTCAGCATCATTTATCGAGCCATCCTTTCCTGTTGAGTAGCAGACTGACTTTCTTTGACCTCCCCCTTCCTACCAACATAACCTGTTGGCTTCTTTCATTTTGTGTCTTGTTAGCTGTGCCTTTGTTTGTTGGGTTTTTTTTCTCTCTCTCATCTTTACGTGCTGCAGCAGCTCTTGGACACAGTCTTAGAAATTAGATGAGTAAATTGTGTGTTTTCTGATGCCTCTTGAAAGGACTCGGTCTCTGCAGAACTCTAGAAATCCTCCAGCTGCAGCTTTACCCATAGTCTGCTGTAAAATCTTATGCATTAACATTTAGAAGGAATAATAATCAGAGGATCAAGTAGTATTTGATAACTCTTCTGTGGAATGTTTGCTGTAATTGTTAGGGTACTATAACTGCAACTTTCTAGGCCACTAAAGGATGTATCCTCTCCTGGATTTCTAAGCAGTATTTATAATTCAAGAGAGATGCTTATTATAGCTGAATATATTTGAGGCTTACCTAAAAAAATTTCCAACTTGTAGAAAAGTTTTGTGGTTTTTTGGTTTTGTTTGTTTTGTTGACAGATTTCACTGATTGGGAGAATTTTAAATACATTGATATTTTTGTCCAATTTTGATCCTTTCTTTCTCCTTTCATTAATGCTGTGCTTGCAAAAGCTTCTTTAAATGTTGTCTGTCACCATTATTTTGTTTTCATAATACGCATTGTAAATCCACAAAGCTACAATGTTAATACAACAGAAATAATAGATATTGTGTATGTATAAACACTAAAAATTCTTTCTCTGAAACTGACACCATCTTGATTATCTGGGTATTGACAACTGTAGAGCCAAGCACTGCATAGCTGAATAGCACAAAGTCTCTATGCCCCCATGGGCTGATGAAAATTAAAGATAATACAACTTTTATGTTTATCTGCCTGTGATAGAAGGGTTTTGGAACTTTCTGCTAGATGATCAGTTGTGGTTATAAGCTGAGGGCTCCATTTATGCAGCCACTGAGAGTGGTGTTAGGAGTTAGTGCCCAAATCCTACTGAAACTCATCTGATACTCCTTGGTGGTAATGAACCCAACAAAACTACCTCCCCACCCCAAAAAAAAAAGCCCAACAGAAAACCAAACAACCAAACAAAAGTTTCCCAGCAAACAAGATGAAAAGGAAAGAAAAATAAGGGGAAAAATACCAAAAAACAAAAAGAAAAAAGAGTCTAGGACTGGATCCAGCAGAAATAATCACCTCCATGAAAATGAGAGCCCCCGGGTACTTTTTTGACTGCTGTTGAAAGGATGATGGCTTTGGGTAATAAAAACTGTTGTGCTCTTTCCCCCCTCCTGTTGCCACCCCAGCGCTGACATTTAATGCACAGAACAGGACCTGTGCCACGGTGAAATATCACTCCTGTCACTCCAGCAAGTGACACGAGCGACGCTGGGGACAGCGGCTGTGAAAGCACCAGGCAGGAGGAGTCATCCTTCCCAGCTGATGAAAGATAACTTGAAAGGGGATGCAGCACTTCTGAAACAGGCTTCTCAGAGACCAGAGGTGGAAAGAGTGACAAAGAGAGAGCTCGTGTTGAAAGGCGCACGGAGTGACGCGCGCGGCTCTTTCATGGCTCTCACGCATCCCTGCGCTCGGGTGGAGCTCCTGGAGCTGGAATCAGGCCCTCTCCACTCATCAAACGCTCTGGGCTGATTTTAATAGGCAAGATGAAACAGAAGACAGCTCAGTATGGGTTTAGATTGAGTCATGGTTATTGAATTTGTCCAAGGTACAAAGGTGCTGTTTGCAGCAAAATGAAATAAGTGATAAAAAAAATCCGCAAAGAACAAAGGGACCGGAGAGTAATATTTGTCACACTCTCAACAGTCTCCTTCTGTTTGGTGTACGAGAGGAAAAAATAGTAAGAAACATGCTGCAAACTTGCAACATTGACGTGCCTGAAAAGAAAAAAACTTTAATGAAAGTGAGATTGCTTTTCCTCAACTCTACAAAAGTTTGGGTAGGGGTGGATAGTCGGGTGGAACTGAAAACTCTTCACAAATAACAAAGCAACAAAAGAAGGAGAAATGAGGGACAATGGAGGAGCCTTCAGAGTCCCCATGTAGAAACCCTATAGATGTTCTTGCTGTGTTTACCTGGATGCAGTGCCTGGTTCTGTCCTTGTTCTGTGAGTGTCCACATAATGTTGAGCTTGGAGTTGTACTTCCAGACATGAGACTTCTGCCTACCCACTTGTGTGCTCCTCCAAACCTTTTCTGCTTTTTGATTTGCAAAGAAACATGGTTGTGGAAGTACTTAAAAATCTGAGCTTTGGTCTGTCACTTTTAGCTCTTAAAGATAGGAATACTTTTCTTTATCTGTCCCAGGGCCCTGTGATGATGAAAAGGTGATAGACAATTAGGTGCTGTAATAAGGGGAGAAGGATAAGTATGTTCTTCCATGGAAAGGTTGTTGTGATGAGTTTAGGACATAAGAGCAGCAGGACTTTTAAGTAGAAATGTCTCGTAGGAAGTACTCTGTATAGTTCCTTTATATGAGTACTCCAGGCTTCTGTGCACAGACTGCCCTTAATTTGCCCCTTATATAGGTTATTTAATCTTTTATAAAGCATTTACGTCAGAAGAAAATGACAATATTGAAACAAATTGGTACAGAAATCAAATGAGAGATACTTACAGAGGAACCCTATGCCCTCTCTTCTTTAAATGGGTATGTAATCAGCCTCTGCTGACCTTTACCACTCAATTTCTCATCTGTGGCTGAGAAATTTCTTCTTTTCCAGAAGAAAGCAGCCATAGGTAGAAAGCTCTTGGGCAGATGTGTGCCTTTGCTTTGTGTCTCTGTGAGTGCAGCATCTCTAGAGTGACCACCAGGCTGCTGTCATCCCTATTGCCAGTGTTGCAATTCTGCACTTCCAGCTTTTGTCTCAGCTGCTGCCTGGAATGGGTAGAAATGAATAAACCTAATCAGGAAGGACCAGGAGAAGGAAAATCCAGCTGCAGGGAGAAAAACCTTTTTCTCTGTGTGTCTCTCATGTCCCACATGCAGTGCCACTATCCCTCACTAACACGAGGCTGCCCAAGCACTGCATTGCTCCCAAGCACTGTTGCCAAAGCCACAGAATCAGAGGCTCTGGCTGGGAATGAAAGAGAACAGTCTCTGCTTCCCTCATCCTTTACAGTGGGTTTGGTTCCACAGTCCAGGCAGTTGAACCCTGGTTGGATCAGTTCTTTCTGTCTGTGTAGATTCTGATTTATTTCCCTCTCCAAAATCCCCTGGCAGCATTTGCGGTCATCAGGGATGGGTTTATTCCTCATCCCACGGCTCTGTAAATACCATGACCTGAGGAGGGTTCTTGGTGAGGGACAAAGCTCCTAGATAGCCTTTAGGAATTGCTCTTGACTATGCAGAAGCTGCTTTAACTTGACAGATCTGCTCTTGATGGTGAGGAGACTCATTCATTTGACTTGCTGCTCCACTACTTCTGAGTTTCCATGTTTTCCCTGGGGGCTGCTGAGTCTTTCTGGTTCAGCACAGTCCTCCAGCACTTGTGCTCAGACGCATTTGTACCAAAACAGTTGCAGAAGGTTTTCTGTTGTTGTTTCTGTGCAAGTTGTACGTGTTTAATTTCAGAGGAAATCTTTGATATTCAGATTGAACTAGTGCAATTTTTGACTGATATAAATTAAAGGCTAATCACTCATCTTCCAAAAGAACTGTATCTTGGACTGCATCAGAGTAATAGGAAAATAAATCTAGTCCTGTTGTTATAGAGCCATTTTTGTCAGTAAATCAGCAGTAACTGTGTTTCTGTCTGTTCTATTATTTTTATTCCAATATTGTGGATCTGAAGTTCTCCATTCTTACTCCGGGGAAGCAAATAACAATTCTGCTATGCCATAACTTTTAGTTAAGTCTTTTTCTACTGAGCCATCACACTGTTGCTCACTGGTTAAATGTGCTTAGTGAGACATTTGCTGTGGGCATTTTTCAAGCTGTCATCACTTAATGCAAAACAAGGCTTGAAAAAACCAAGGAAATACAGTTCTGGTCCTTTGCACAATTTTCATTTTTACATCCTGACCCTTGTAAAACAGCAGGCTTGGGTCACATTTTCTGTCTGTGTTGTTGTATCATCACTATACTTCTGTGGTGGCCAAGAAGAGCCTGGAATTCCCATCTTCATCAGCCTCACACTGGTAGGAGAGGTGGTGAATAAAAAATAACTCAAGAAGCATTTTGGGTAAAATGTCATATCGGTTTCCTTGCGAAGTGCAGGATCTGGATTATTTGGAAATAGATTTTGCCAGACAGAAAGAGGGGAAAATTATAAATTTTTTCTTTAGATATTTTAAAATGCTGGGTTTATTTCTGTCTAGGTAAACAGTGGTTAGAGTTGCAAGGATTTAGCTGTAAGAGAAATGTCTCCAATGAAATGAGTGTGAGAACAGTGGAACAGCTGAAATAATAATATTTTTCTTTAGATGAAGATGAAACGACTGTTTCTTTATCTTGAGTTTGCTCTGGCAGGTTTTTACGGGGGTATTATAAAGGGAATCTGTCCATGACCCTTCAGAGATTTAATTTGCCTTGATGGTCTCAACTATACATTTATAATTAGTTCTCAGAATGAATGATGTTTCTAAGCAACTTGAGTATGAAAAACTTCAGTCTCCACTGGGTCTTTCCAAGAAATGTTTGGGGATTTTTTTTGTGTGTAAGAACAGTACAGTGTCAAAAAAGAGAAAAAGATTCCCATCAGCCTCTCAGCCAGAGTAGATTCATAAGTTAACAGCTCTCTCCGGAGTCTTTGGCTTTTCTTACTTCCCAATAATTAAATTTTCCAGGTTTGAGTTAGATTTCAGGCTGTGTCTTGGATGATGAGAATCTACAAATACATTCCACTTACAAAACCTTTCTAATAATCCTCAGTGTAAATAAGAGATATATTTGAAATTCATAATATGACCTAAAACTCCTCTTTGTTGACTCTCAGAATTTCTGCTGGCATTCTGTTCCTCTGTTCAGGTAGGGAGGACAAGCCTGAACAAGGAGGCCAATGACCCCTCTTTAGCATTAGGACACTTGAGTGTTTGGCTGCTGTGCTGGGGTCTGAATTTGCAATTCCAGCTACCACTTGAAGAGGGGCTACGTGATACTCACTCAAAAACTCTGTGACAGACACAAAATTTCTTTTCTTCTACCTATTAACAGTGCCTTTCTAACAGAAATTTCTTTCAAAATTAAGATTTAATTATTCTTGCGAAATGCAATGTAATACATTAGTTTTTATCATAGGAGGTATTATCACACTGTAAATAATTGAAGAAACCATGAATTAGAGTTGATTATCTAAATGAAGGAAGCACATTTTCTGATGCTTTTTTTCTGCGAGTTTCCTTGCTGTATTTTGCAAATTAGCAAGTAATTTGTAATGCTTATCCTGAACATTATGTGAATTAGTGAGAGTCCATTGTAATTAGATTTTTAAAAAACCAATTAGCAAGTGAGAATGATCTCATCGTTTATTTAGAATTACTTAGAAAAAAAAAGGAGCATAATTTTATTTGCACTGTATTTTTTTCAAGATTTTAATGCTTTAATTTCCTCCTAATAAAAGAACTTGCATGAGGGCACAGAGAAGAGAGATGGTGAAATCCAAAATCTCCTCTTTTCTGCTGGATATGTAGGCTCCTTCTATTCTCAAAGGTTTCTGAATCAGAACCAATGTCATAAATGCAGTAGGGCATAAATTCTGTAGGGCAGGGAATTAATTCTGTTTTCTGAAGGTGCAGTCTAATGTCTTCACTTTGAGATCATTCTTTTTCTACATGTCTTTGCACAAATCACGCAAGAATGTTTTTAATTTCCATTTTAGCAGAAGTGGAACGTCTTCTTCGTTTATTTTTCGTTTGGTACTAAATAAATTGCAACAGGAATGGAATTCTGTGAGTTTTTAACCCTGTCCATAGAAATCTCTAGTTTTGTTCTATTTTTCTATGAAGAGCCTTATGATAAGAGCAAAACCTTGTTTTCCTTTGCAGTTGTCTCATGATGTCAAAGTGAAAAGGATTTGGCTGCTGTATATTCATGAATTGCTATAGGAGGGTGGATGAGGCACTTGGCAGAGATTCATGAACAGCTGAGATGTTGACTTCTTGGCTACTGCAGGAATAATATGGACACTCCGGCAGTTTGCACAGCAGGGCTGCAGTCATCAGCACCAAGAAAAAGTATTTGCTCTCAGTTCAGGATGGAGGGTCAGTCCTTTCCTTCTGTCACTTTGCTGTGCACCAGCACTCCAGGTGATAATTGGAATCTCCGGGTGATGAAGGACTGGTGACCCTCGGTGTGAAAGATACAACCTGTGTTTGAGGTTCAGAGCAGTGGAGCTTTTCACGTGGTGCCTCTGTTTGCACTGGAAGGCCAAGAGTAGCTGAGGGATCCAGTTATTCCTCACAAGCCCCTCTGTGGATGAAAGTCTCTGCTGTGTTGCAGCACAAAAGTGTATTTTTTTCTTTCCAGTCTGATCTTATTTCCCAAGATCCATAATGAGATGACGTCTTAGGGATTTTTCGTGCATGATTCAGCTGCAGAAGTATTCTCCTTTAAGCAAGGTATTTTGTTTCTTTTTCTATATGTCCTTTGCAAAAGAAATGTTTTGTTGTTTAAATGTAGCTGTGTGGTCTGTGTGTGTCCTCTTCTGCACTGCTTTTGCCTGCTTCTTCTCCTCTTGGATTTTCTACCATCTTCAACAAATCAGTGGAAAAGTTCAGAACTGAGATGCTCAGTAATTTACAAGCATCAGTAATTTAGTTTACTGATGGGACCAATTGTAGAAAAACTCAATTAATAACCAAAGCAAAGTAAGCATTTATTGAGTAGACGTCAGCAGGAGCAGAGAGCCTGAATGTTGCTGGAAGCACTCAAGGCTTCCCTGGACCAGGTTCAGCTCCTGCCCAGGACCTGTGAAGCACAACTGCTGAAAGCTGTGATTTTCATGGTATGATTCAGGCAGTGTAACCAACCTACTAATTCTGACTGTAAAAATCTAGAAACAAATGACAGGAAGCTGTGGTGAAGCTGTTCTTCCCCATTCAGAGTGTCTGTAAGAATAGGCATTAATTGACAACAGAGAAAATCACAGGAGGCTGCATTAAAATTGTGGAATAGGGCAGATGCATATAAAAAAAATTAACCTGAGCTAAACCAAATCAAAGCATGGCTGCTGCAGCATTTATCATGTTTCATTACAAGCTGACTTACTGAAAATTTCTTTGCTTGAGATCCCTCTGATAGTGAGACTTAAACAAATGGTTGCCTCTGAACACCTCACACATTTTTAATAGTTTTAGTAGTTTGGTTGGTTGGTTGGTTTTTTTAAAGCAACTTAACTTTCCTTGTGGGTAATACAATTACTACTTTCTTTTTTGGCTATACTTTGAAATGCTTATCGAGAGTTTGAAGTAGTTTTGGTGGTTGAAGAGAAGTTTGCTGAGTACATCAGCCATGGTAATAGCTGAAAGTCTTGCTCAGGTCTGGGAGGGAAGAACAGGTGAACTTGAAGATAGAAAATTATGTGACATATATGTCTGGCAGAAAAATCTAGTAATTTTCTGCTCTGATATACTCTTACAAATAGAAATATTTTCTAGTTAACCAGCTGTGGACCACTTCTTGCTCTCTATAGAGGTAACATCTGGCTTAAATAAGAGGAGGAAAAAAAGGAACAAATTATCCATAAAGTAGTATTTATGTCCTCCCATTTTCCAGAATAGAAGCTTTAATAGTTAGTTTAAATTGAATGGCAGGTATTTAAAAGATTTCTTTCTGAAACATGAGTTTTAAAAATCTAAGCAATGAAATCTAAGCAATCTAAGCATGAAAATTTTAGACAGGAAAAGAGTTTCAGTTCTATTTCTGAGCTCCACATTACTCCTCTGTTCTGAATCTTAGAAGGAAAAAAACCAACCCAGCCCTTGATACCATCAGTAGGATGTGTGTGTCCCCTGGTACCTCTAAGCAAACCAAGAGATTTCATGTGACATTAATTTGCACGGTTTGGAAATATTTCTGAAGTAGCCTGTTGATTGGATTTCCCATTATTGAGTAACTGCATCTTTTCAGTGCCCTTAAGAAATGTATTACTGAGAAAAATACCTTAAATTATTTGCTTAGCAGATGAAGGGAAATATTGACAGAATATGGGTACAATGTAAATATCAGCTGGGGATATATGGGCATTTGTGTGTGAGAACATGACTTCCCCATGCTTACTGCCCTCAAAAAGAGATTTATGTGTCTCATGTCACACTGATAATAGTGGCAGCTTCTTCCTTCCTCTCAGCAGGAATAGCTATCAAAGATGAAAGTGTCTTTGTAGGCCAGCATGAACTGATTTCCTCAGTCCTGTGCATGATAATATTTTAATTAGGCAATTTCTTGTGGTGGTGAGGAGCTTTTCAATTAACTATTTTTTAAAAGCGTTCTCACTTTCTCAAATTATATTACTTTAATTTCTCAGTGAAGGCATAAATGTCAACAGACAGGAATTCATTCACCTGGATTTTTGGGTGTTAAAAGGTTGCTAGAAAATCCAGAAAGCAATATGCAGGGGATTAAGTATTAATGACTACTCTGTTTCTTATTCAAGTTATTTGTGATTAGGAAAATGGGTGATGCAGGGTGTGATGTGTGGAATTTCTTGCTCTTTAGAAGACTAAAACATGAGCCATTTCTTATAATTAAAAATACTGTAATGCCTAGTCCTTAGACCACCATCAGTTGTCAGTTCACACCGTGAAGAACCAAATTATTTTTGATCAGTGGAATCAAACCTAATATGGAAGAAGTCAAAACGTTTGCCTGAAGATCCTTTAATCACTTTTTAATTAACATTTCACAGGAGTTACGTGGGGGTTAATGAGTCAGTAAGAGATGCCACAGGTGTCACGACATGTCACACATGCATTCAAGGGCTTGGACTATTACAGATGTTGTAGAGGGCTATAAGTGAATGAAAATGCTTATTTTATATATAAACTGCTTTTGTTTTAGTTTGTACATAAATTACAGACAAATGGGAGTGCTTAGACTCTATAGTGACTATTTTCTCACAAATCTATGAAACACTTAGATGTTTTATACACTGTTTAAGTAGAATTTTAACTGCTTCTCTTCGAGTTCTGTCAAATGAAGTATTTCAGTTGTTTCTGCTTTCTGATATAGGTAGCAGCTTAATTACCTTTTGAAACCCATGAGCATTTCAGAGGAGATGAAATTAAAAGCAGGAATTCTTATCCCAGTGGTTAGTATGCCTTTTAGTAGTGAAGAAAGTGCCCACTGATGAGAAAAATCTCATCAAGCGGAATCAGAAACAATTGAGTAAGGCTCAGCTATTCTTCACAAAAGGAAAAACCCCTGGAGATATTCAGATAATTATTAGTTCATGGTTTTTCAAAGAGCCTGGATCTAACTCACACTGGCCATAACTAGAAACTGATTATTTTCTTCATTAAAAAAAAAAATTACCCTTTAGTTATAATTCTTTCTGATAGATATGAAATATAGTTTATCTTTTTTTTAAGTTGTAATAGGGAGAGTGGGGACCAGGTAGCAGGATAGCCAAACTAAATCTAGCTGGAAATGTTTAGTGCAACAATTTTTCCACTACAAAATACAGCTTGAAGGGTGGAGATCAGGATTAAACATTAATTAGAACATGTGAAAATTTGGCCAAGAAGTCTGATAAGGAAAAAACAGAATAAATAGAAATAAATTTTGTATTTTCTTGATTTCATGCATTTCTATCCCAATTTATATTTTAAACAATACACTTTGAACCTTTGATAATAGTACGGTTATTTTATAAAATTTTGTCACTTTTGAAATATTTATCATTGGTAAAAAATTATTTTATCAGAATTCTCATTCTGCAGGTAAATAAATTTTTTTTATTTTATATTCCAATTCAAAATAAAATGAGATTTTGAAATGGCAGCTTTTCCTGCAGAAAGAAAATCTGTCTTTCTAAGCAGATGTACATGTCTCTTAATATAGTTTCAGCATTGCAAAAGTTTTCACTGCATTTGACATTAATTGGAGGGGACAGGTGGTGGTGGCAGTGGGGAGGAAATCTCTCCAGCATTGTGTAGAATTGATAACAGGATATGCAGGACTAGAGCTGGTGAAAAATGCATAAATATCACTTACACAAGAAATTGATCTGTTGAGATTAAAAAAAAAAAGAATGGAAAATCTGAAGTATAAATGTAAACTAACAGCAATAGAAAGATACTTTTCTGTTGTCTTCATGGAGAATCCCTAGAAGTTAACTCCTTCTGTGAGTTAACTCCTCCTCCACTGGTTTTGCCAAAGGAGAATGTGAACTACTGAGTTCTCAGGCTTGTAAACCAAGGGGCTGATTAAACAGAAACAGAGTAGGTACTGATAAAAAGCCATGGTAATTAACTTAAAAAAGCTAATGTTTATTGCCAGAAACCAGATAATGTTATTGTTGGTGTTTAACTCTCACAAAACAAGGTGCAATTGAAAATTTTCAAAATACTGGTACTTTTTTCACACTATAAATATTGTTTCTAGAGAACTTAGAGAAGAAAACTATGAAAAGTTATATGAGGAACTGAAACAAATGTGCAGTGGCCTAGAAATAGAGAATTGTTGTTTGATGCCCCATGGCTTGGAAAACAGCTGCTTTCTAAACATGAAACTCTGCTTTCCTTCCCATAATCACTGCCTTTCCTCCAGGCACTTTCTCAAAGTGAATCAACTCGAGGATTAATACTTCTGCACAAGGCTTTTGACAAAGTGTGTGATATCAGACTGTATGAGCTTGAGCATTGCTGAGGAAGGAATTTTGCAGAGGAGCAATATTGTACCTTGGAACACCTGTGTGAGCCACAGAAATACTTCAGAGCCTTTGACAAACAGCTCTGCAAAGAGAAGTGATGTCTCTGCCTGAAATGCTGGAGAGGAGGGCAAAGAAAAAGGGTAAAAGCAGTTTCCAGCTGTGGGTTCTTGGTTTTCTGAGCTTCTCCCATTTTCAGCGATGCTGCTGAGATTGGACTTGGTTTGTGTGTGGTTTCCAGCAAGAATTACCAAGTTGAGAAGCCACTTGCTGGTGGTGATCTGGGGTGATTTGGGTTCTCTTGGGGCAGTTTCCAGCTGTGAGGTATGTAGCTGGGGCAGATGCAGTGATTTAAAAGACTCTGAGCTTGCCTCTTGTCCCTGTCGGCTCTTTTGGGGTGAGACATGGCTAAACCCCATGATGAGAGTGCTCTGTAGGAGCCTGGCTGTGGTGGAATCCTCATTTTTCCATTCCCCCAGGGATTCCTGTTGGAAAGGGCTGCCCTGCAGCAAGCCCACGGTCAGAGCCCTTGGTTTATTTGACTTTTGTTTGTCAGCTGGGCCAGACCAAGGGCTCAGGTGCAGGCAGGGCAGGATGGAGCCTGGTGCAGTGCCCTGCTGCAGTTATCCATCACCCCTGGACAGAACCTGAGCACTGAAGCAGCATTATTACTGACTTACCATGGGATCGTGTGTTTCTAACACTTCCTTCTGCTGCACTGCAAATGAGAAGCTGATAGGAAAAAGAGGATGGTGCCATGGGCTTTCCAGAGCAGAACTGACAGCCTGCTGCTCCTGCAGGGGTACAGCTCCCAGCGGCAGCTTCCTGGTGCATATGGAAGAGAGGATGATCCATCAGTGACTCACTGAATGCTTTTCACTTCATCATAGCAAATGAGAAAAAAAGGGAGAGAGAAAAGAAATAATACAATTTCCATGTCGTTATAAATGCAGTAGGAGCCTGTGATTAGAAACAAGCAGCTTAGGATGTGAAGGGTAAGAGCACGGCAGCAGTAGCAGCAGGTTAGATGTTATTGCTGTTATTGAGCGGAGCACAGGGGTGACCACACTTTACAAGAGCTTTATTGGTTCACTCTAGTAAAAATGAATCACACCTCTCTCCCTCAGCTCCTCATTTCTTCCCCCCTCAAAAGACTGATAGGAAAAAGGATGATTAAAAAGCTCCAACATGAAAAAAGTTAGACTGTACACGTCAGTGCTGTGTACAGATGGATGATTCACTAGAATCCATCTCTGTTTTCAAGCTGCTTTTTTGTTTGAAGTGTTACCATGTCAGACTTTATAGAGATTCCAGGTTTGAGCCTCTGCTAGTACCTGCTTTTATCAGGTAAAATGTTATGTGGTGGCACAGAAGGAACTCCTGCCAAAAAGTGCTCCCCTTTGCTAGTTTGATGGAAAAATAGAGAGAAATCTACATGGAGTCTCCATTTCTGTGCTTTGAGGGATTATTTCCATGGAGGTTTTTGCTGTGCACTTAAATGGCCTCTAGAGGTGCTTTTCAGTATCAGACACTATCCTTTGCAGCATTGGAGGGGGGGAACCAGACAATTTTCTGACTCAGAATCAATTTTGTGCCTTTCCAGTCTCTGTTTAGCTGCTTTTAACTCTTGCTACCATTATGGTCTCAGGGGTTACAGGCAGCAGAAGGTTCAGCCATACACTATTCACCAGGCAAGAGGCTCATGCCAGGGAGAGCAGGGGCTGAAAGCCATTATTTAGGCAACCATATCATAAAAGTGCTTGCAGATGTCAAATAGAATGGGGCACCAACCTGCGAGCAGCAAAGAAAAATTGAGTTTATAGTCCTGTCATATGTGCATATAAGCTAAGTTTATCATTGTTGCTACTTGCAACAAAGCTGTACCAGTCAACGTTCAGCTGCAGCAGTGCCACTTGCCAAAGCAAAGCCTCCTGTCTGTGACAGGAGCATGCCTGTAGTGCCTGGCATCTGACAGTCCTGAAGCATTTAGCAGTACAAATGTTAATTAAGCTTTACAGCAGCTTAGTAAGGTAGGTAAATGCCATCAACAGACATTTCTGCCAAGGCACAGAGCTCCCTCTCCTGTGGAACGGTATCAGGGTGTGAGAGGGTGCACGTTGGGTGGGTAGCCCAGGGTGTTGGGCCAGATTTGTGCTCAGGAGAGTGAGTCTTCAATTGTTACATGACCTTTTGTGCTAGAAAATTGGGACCTACATCACAGCTGGGACCTCTGCTATGGTTACAGCAGAAAACTCAATACGGTAATAGAAATGTTCCATAGACTGGAGTGGCACAGTGGTCTGTCTGCCAGGGAATTATTTTGGATTTCCCCCTGAATGAGACTATAATTTGGCTTTTGATATGCATCACAGCTCCACTTGTTCCCATGCAGCCCTCCCTTGTTTCAGAAGTGTGACCCTGTACGTGGCTGTGGCACCACGCTGTGTGGGCTGGCTCTGCACAGCTCTCCAAGAGCAGCCACGCGCCCTCTGCTCTGGTGTGAGCCTTCATTCCATCCACACACTGCTGAATTTTTAGCAGTCTGTGTGCAGCCCGTCAGCCCTTTGTGTTCTCCCTTCAGAGCTCAATTTCCTGGCAGGAGGAGAAAATGCCCCTGGCTTTTAGCTGGAACCCTTTGCTGTCACATGTCCTTGCCAGAGCCTCTCATCCGGAGGGCGAGTGCTGTGCCCACAGCCCACCCCTGAGCTGTGGTCTGACATCCGAGGGCTGTGCTGAGTGTTATTCAGACCCATCTGAGTCTTACGTGTAAACACTGCAGAATTTCATGGCAAAAGGGTGGGAAGGAGGAGGAGGCAGACAAAGTGCCCAGTGCCCTACTTAGCAAACGCCTAAAGCCTGGCCTGCCATGCTGCCTTGTCAGACTCTGCATGCTGCAGAACTGATTAAACAAAAACCCAACATGCTGGGGCCAGAAATTGCCCGGTTCAATGTTAACATTGTGTAAACACTCTCCAACTGCCTGAATTCTAGCAGATCCAAAAGTTGCCAGGAGCATTTTCATGCTTTCCCTCTCTGCTGAAGCTCAGCCTGCAGCTCCAGCTCCGCCAGGTCTCCCTGGGACTCATTAGCATGGCACTGCCATCGCTGCTGGTGAAGGTGGCCACGGGGGACAGTGTCACACGTGCAGTGAGTGGCAACCTTCACACAGGAGCAAAACAGCGAAGCAAAACTGCGGTGGAGGGAAAGGATCATGCTTAATAATATGCAAATCAATGTAGCATCTCACAAAGATTTGATTTGCGTTTCGAGGCAGCTGCTAAAAATGTTGTTTTAACCCCTCTCGGGAGCGTAAATATATCCGCCAGACACAGACTAGATGGAGGGTGATTACATTTTCTAAAAACTTTAATTTTACAAGGTAGAACATTTGAAAGCTGACATGTCTTTCATCCTTGGACCAAGTGTTTTGGGGAGATGCCCACGTAAGGGTAATTGCATCAGTGTTAATGCAGCACAACCCTGCCAACCGCACAGAGGAATGCCCTGCAGATTTGTCAGGATGTGAGGAAGTTTTGCTGTACATAATGAAATGTGATATATCATTTTCAATGCACAAAGTACTTGCTTTCTCCTTGCTTTTTATTGTTTCATCACAGGCAGCCCAATACTCAGTGGTGCTACCTGGGCTCAATCGTTACGTCTTGGAGCTGCGCATCTGCCTCGCTGAATCGAGTGCTTACGTACTAACTCAGGAAAATCGGTGAAACCTACGTGTCTTCCCGTTTATGAGGGCAAATGATTTGGGTCCGTTGCCTTCCTGTAACCAATTCCACACGTTGTTAAGCTTGTGTAGCTCAGGTGGCTTTTTATTGCCTGTGCCTTGCAGAAACCAGCGCTAGACTTAATGCAGTTGTTTCAACATGACACAGCTGTAAGAAAGAGCAATATTATGGCCCAGTGACGGTGAGAAGCAGAGAGGTGCCTCAGGAGGCAGAGACCTACACGAGGGCTGAGGCCCCGGAGCCAGGAAATGAATAAATGAGCAGCACACTGCTGTGCTAGCACTCGGGGGAGGGTTGTTTGTGTCCTGCTCTGCTAAGTTATTGTTCAGGAGATAGAAAATTGGTATTTCTGTGGCTTGGATCCATTTTGATTTGTTTTTCTGTATTCAAATCATCTGTCTCCCGCTGCTTTCTTGGGCTGAGTTTGACAGAGATGCACAAATGGGCTTGTGGCTCATCATCTTCTAAAGAAGATCTGTAATTCTCCTCCCTTCCATTTTGGTTTGGGGCATTTGAGGTAGCAATGTCACGGTAAGGGCCAGGATTCCCTGCTTGGCGAACACGAAACCAAAAGGTAAAGGGCTCAGGGAGTCTCCAGGCTCTCCTTTGTTTAGAGGCATGTTGATTGCAAATACAAAGGTATTGATGGGCTTCATTATACCTCAGTGCTGCCCTTGACAAAATTTTCTGAACAGTTAAAGTTCTGTTGAATCAGGAAAGAGCTGCCCAAAGGCTGTGCCGTACTCAAGAAATTTTTATTTCAGTCACTCAGGACCGTATTTCATTGCAGCCATGCAGGTCTTGTCTCCTCCTCAGCCACCTGGGGCAGGGAGAAGTTGCGCTGAACTGCAGGATTTGAGCTGCTCTTGACTGACACTTGGTGGCTTCAGTGTGTCTCCAGCACAGGGGGGACAAAGGGAAGGAGGGAGGGAAGGAGATTTTATCACCCTGCAACAATCTACTCTTTCCCTGATATTTGCTCAAACATTTAATCATTCGCTATGTTACATGTTTTGAATTTGTCTCGTCTCATCAGATGAAGGAACCTTTTATTAACAACTATTCCCCTTCTGCCTCTCCTTCTCTGAGGTCTCCATACTTTACAAACCAGGCAGCTCTTGGTCTCTGTTTTGGGCTCTAAGTCTTACAAAACCAGGCATGTTCTCTTATCCTCTGGCTTGCACCTTTCCTGGTTTTCAAAGTTATCTTTTAAAATTGGGGTGCTGGAGGGTTATAGAATATTCATCACCAGCCTCACAAGTGCTGCAAATGGAAGAATATTTACCTCCCTATCTGTCACTTACGTGTTCATACATCTAAGGTTCATTTTCTAGGTTGCAGTCCCTTATTCTGTAGCTGTGCCTTCTTGTTCCTAGATACACAACCACAAATCTGGCTTTAGATGAACCTGGTGAATATGAATGAATTTCTCTGAGATATCAAAGTTTATTAAAAATTAAAAAGATCTCATCTAACTCTGCTCCAGCTCCTCTGTGCAGACTCTTCTTAAATGGCTTAAAATGTTTGTTCCTAGACCTTTAACATCCTCTTCAGTATAAATTATCCTACTGTCCTTCTCATATATGGAATAGAAATATGGACCGAATATTTTACCTCTTCTGCATTTTATTGAAAACTTTGCTGGCTCTGTAGCTGTTGTGCTGCTGAAGTTCCATTGCTCTGTGTAAATTCTGTTGTCAGCCAGGCCCAAGATGACTCTTTCCTCTGTCATTTTTGGTTTTCCTAATAAATATTTCAGCTTTTCTAATATTGTTTTCAGCAATTCCTATTGATTTTCTCCTTCTCAATCCTTTTACATTGGCTTTTTGTTCCAAATTGCCTCCTTTACTTTTCACCAAATGAGAATTTGCTTTTAGCCAAACTTGGGTTTGTTTTTTATTAATTGTGGTATCATGTCTTGTCCATCTCATGATCTTTCCCCAAGAAGTCCCCAGTCTCAACCTGTCTAACTTTTCTGTTGGTTTTTGGGCATTTTGTGTTCTTTAGTTTTTGAGCAATGGTTCTTTTGAGGCCTCAGCAATAAAATTGTGTTTGTCACAATTACGCTTCTCCTTTCTCTTTTTCCCTAATTTTTTAATTTTTTTTTTTTTTTGGTCACTTTTTGTCTAGTATGACATTAAACTGCAATATCCACATCAGCAACAGTCTTACCTATATGTTTGGATACTACTTGGAAAATCATGTCCTATGTTTTTGTGCTCTGGAATCTTTGGAGAGACTGTATTCTGTTCTATCCTTTTTTCAGTTAGTGCAGTGAAGTTGGACTCCAGGGACTTTTGTAGCCAGTTTTTTGTTTTCATTTCAGCCCTGAAGAAGTACCCATTCAGGTTCTTCAGGCTATAACTGTGGGCTTTTTTCTACATACATCACTTGGAATAAAAAAATATATTCCTCCTTGTACAAACCTTGCTTGCATCCTTTCCTACAGCTACACTGTTGGAAAATAGGATTTGGTTATAATCCTTTTTAGCAGACTGCACTAAACAAGGTTTCCTGACAGTAGGAATATACTTCTGCAATGGTAATTTTATAAGTGGAAGAGATTATCCCAGGGATAAAACCTCTTGTTTGAGGTGCTGAGTTATGAGACCTGTTACTGTGAGATGCTGAGGGTTGGCATAAACCCAACATTTGCTCATAGATGTTCATCCAAAGCCACTGTTGCACCAACTGCTATCAGATAATTTGCTCATGTTGTGGCAGTGATTTTGGGTAATATCTGTTAGCCCAAGGTGCCAGAATGATCTTGTTCTTATTGCATGGCTGTCCAGTGAGCTATGCAGCAAACTGCACAGCTATAAACTCCCTGTTTTCAAGAACGTGGCAATATGAGTTTGCATTCCTGAGCAAGGCCCTACTGAGTCACCTTGCCTTGTCATAGCTGAATCACTGACAACTGATGGAAATTTTTCTCTTATGCAACAGCTGTCAGGCCTTGCACAGAGGTCTGCTGAGTGATCCTGGACTCCAGGACTGACTGGGAAGGCTCTTCAAGTCAAACCAATCTGCACAGAGACAACCTTACTTCCCCTGTACTGCACCCAGCCATGCAGCCTAAAGAATGCTTTAGTGGCTGAGCATGGTACCACTGAACACCACAATCATCGTTTCCTGCAGCATTTTCCCCAGAAGTATCTTTCTTGAGCAGTTATCTGGGATTTGAGGGGGCATTGGGATTTCCTATGTGACAGAGGACATATGGTAGTTCCCAAGATGTGAGTGAGGTCATTGTGCTGTGTTGCAGGAGCTGTAAACCTACCTAGAGGAGATCCTGAAGCACAACCAGTCTGTATCTGAGAGGCTGACAACAGCCAACCTAGGCTAACAGAGCATTCACAATGGGGTTTTCAATGCCTGGGAGAGCTCTTAGTTTCACAGAAAATTTCTTGGAGCCCCAGACTTGATGAGTGTCCCTGATCAAGGTCAGCTGCCACTGAGCTTCTCCTCTGCCCCTTTCCTACTGAGCAGCTGCAGCTGGAAAGGTAAAATCTTGCCCTATTTCTCCATGGTGATGTTGTCTTCTATTTGGCATTTGTGCAATATCTCTCCCTGCTTTTTTCCCTCTCTCAAAATGTGTGTCCCTAAACACGTCCTAGCAAGAGCACTCAGTGAGCATGGAGCAGACTGACTGCAAACCCTTCTGACGCTGAATTCAGCTGACAATCATTTCCTAATGCCAGCAGCTATTCCTGTTTTGTATCCTCTTCCTTCAATCTGATGCCGACAAGGTCAAGTTTAGAAACTTCTAACAAATGTTACTTTCTCATTAACAGACAGACTGTTGGGTGGCAGCTTCTGTTCTGTGTGTGCCAGCTGCCATTTTAACCAGCTCTGTTCTGCAAGCTTTGTGTTTGAAGAGCTGGAGATGCCAGAGCAGTGAGTGGTGTAAGCATCACCAGGTCCCTCCACATGTTCAGCTCTTCTTGGTTTTTACAGGAATTTGTATTGGAATCCCTTTTTCCAGGTGACCCTGATTGTTCTCTGCTCTTTGACGAAGAAGGGATGAGGTGGCAGAGCAGGAGACACGTGGGAAGGGAGGAAGGGAAGGCTGGTTGGCTGGAGAGCATCATGGACAGGCTGCAGGTCCCCAGAGCTCTGATGTTGCAGTGAAACTTCTTCCGTGTGGAGGAGTCCTGGTTTTGGATTCCTTAATTCCTGTTTTCCTCTACTGCACCTTCAGCATCCTTGGCTAATCCAACATAATGGCCATTGGAGTTTGCAAGGAGCTCCAGCTCAGTTTTAATCAAATCCATCTTGGATATTTGGGGATATTTTCACTGCTGTCATAGAATCACAGAATCATTACAGTTGGAAAAGATCTCTGAGATCATCCACTCCAACTGTTGGTAGCCTTTGGTTTGGCTTCTTATTGATTTGTCTTTGTTACTGAAAGACATCCTGAGGCCATTTTCCCACGAGCAGCTCAGGGCTGCCAGGTTGGTGGATTCTCAGCTGGGGTGATAGTCCTGAAAGTGAACATCTGTTGGTGATGCAGGAAGGTGCATGAGATTGGTCTTTCAGTCTTGATGAGGGGCAGTCTGGGCTGTTTAGGGATGAGTGAGGATGGAATGACTTTCCACAGATTGGAAAGAACATCTCTAGAACAACGTTCTTCTGCAATATGCTGTGGAATTGATACCCACCATCAGCTGCAATGAAATGGTCTCTCATTAATGCTAATCACACTTGCCTCTTAGTTTCATATTAGATAATGAACGTAGTTAAATAGTGGAAAGCCTGCTCTCCCTTTTTCTGCTGTGACAGCATTAGATTGTTGTGATTTATACTCTTCATATAGGTAGTAATATGATTATTCAGTTAATCTATTATTCATTTCACTCATGATCTATTCTTTTCACATTCTTATTCTGTGAGTCAATTTCTCTCTCTGCTGTTTTAATAGAGTAGCATTTTAAATTGTGAGAACACCGCATTAAACATGTATAAGATTTAATCTAATTTAAAATGCTTTCTTCTAGCAGGATATGCCTAATAAGCATAAAACTAATAATGTTCAAAATGCTATGGCATATTAACATGACACATTGTGAAGGATGCATTTTTCAAATAAAGCAAAGCACTAATTAATGAATATCTAAACCACTTTCTTATTCCTTATCCTGAAGCTGTCTGATTGACATGGAAAAAGATCTTTTGACAGAATGGCATTTCATACAAGCTGCCTTGAAGTTTACAAATATTTTTTCTTGCTGTCTAATGTGATATCTTTAGAGTAACACAGAATCAGTGATATCTCACAGTATTAATGTTATATGTACCCTGAAATGCTTGGGAATCATTAATCTGCACTTGAGTTAATTCTGGATGCACGTAACCAGTGTAACCCACTGGATGAAATGGGTTTTATGTTTTCTCTCTGCATCTTCTGCAGAGATCCTGAGTCTGTTCTATCCTGCAGTGGCACAGCCTGGCTGTTGCATTCCATGCTTGTAGTTTTAGAGACTTTTGTAAGAGTCTGGGAAATAATTATTTTTGCTTAAAATTTATTTTACAGAAAAATGAAGTTCTAGTTTGAATGTAGACTCGTTTGAAGCAAATTCAGACTTCTACCTCCTTCTGCTGCCTGAGAACTGAGTAATTTTGTTTTATGTTAAATATTTTTGTTTCCTGCTTTGAAATCAGGCCTCCTTTTAGAAAGTTAGGTCAATGTGCTCTTGTGAAAATATAAAACCTGCCCAAATGGAAAAAATTACATTTTAGTATCAATTGCACAGGTATTTATTCTAACTAAAATATGATTGTCTATTTTGTTTGTTTCACTGTCTGTTTTCATGACCCCATTTAATGCTCAGATAGAGAAGAAGCAAAAGGAAGATAGAGAAAACAGCAAACCCCTGACCCTACAGAAAAATGATGGCCAGACGTAGGGTTTATTTTGTCTGCACTGTTTTTCCTTCCTGGGCCAAGCAGGCAGAGGGCAGGGAGGCAGCAGAGCCTGGTCCCACACTGACACTGGATTGTGGCCAGGAGCCCCCACCGTGCAGATTTGGAAGCCTCCTCAGCTCTGCTGATTTAAACAGAGCCAGTGGAAGCTCCTTTGTAACACCCAGTGGGAAAACTCATATAATTAAGCACGTCTTTATGTCTCTGCAGTTCCTGAATCTGCTTTTTAAACCTCCTATTTGTTATCATTGTATCAGTTTAATTATAGATTTTCAGCAGAGGCTGACATGCAACAGGAGGGCTAATTGTGCTCTCGGTTTCCGGGATTGCTCACTCCCAGCAGGTAACTCCAGGCACATATGGTGGAATTAGCCATTTGCTCCACTGCTGACCTTCTCTGTGAGCAGGATCCTGGCGGCTGGAGCTGCTGCACTCCCACACTGTCACAAGGGTGAGGCTGGAGTGATGCAAAAGGAGACTTGGACAGGCAGATGATGATCACTGAGACAGCTCGCTGCAAGCTCTGCCCTCAATGATATAGAGAAATGACTAATGCTGCAAGTTCCAGAATACAAACTCCAGAGATATCAGGAGTTCTAAAAAAATTGCTTTCTGACAAAGAGGCCAGGAGGATATTGGTTCTGAGCGTGGCTTGGATTCAGAGGTGTTTTTCCTTAAGCATATTTCAGTTCTTGTAAGGTCACAGCTTTGCTGAATATTTCTATTTATTATTTGTGTCTTTCTAGTTGCTATGTACTGCAGTTGTAGTACAGGATCTGTTGTGCTGGTGGTGTTTGAACATGAGAGAAAAATGAGAGTATATTTGAGGAATTTATTAGGAGTGTGCTTACCCCTACATTATCTCTGCCCTTGAACTTGCAAGAAGTAAACTTTTATGGGAAATAACTTTTCTGAACATTACAAAGCCAATATTTGAGTGTGTATTTATAGCATTTTTCTAAACTGAGGAAGCAGAACTCCCCTTCTTATTTCTTTGTCCCGGCAGACATTTACAGAAACTGAGTTGCAGGAGTTTGACAAACCCAGACTGAGCTGCTGAGATTTCAGTGATGCTTCCTGGTGTGCTGCAGAGACAAATGGGGAAACTGTGGTCATTCTTGCAGACATAGAAAGTTAAAGCAATCACCGCTTTCAAATTGGGAAGGAATTTTTCCTGTGCATTCCCCAAGTGCTGTTAGGTGCTGCAGATCCTAATGCTGCCCACTCCACTGTTCCTCTAACCCTGCAATCCCAGTGAATTTAGGAAAAAAACCCACTGGGTAGATGTAGCACCTTTCTGTGTCTGCAGGTGAAATGGCATAGCACGATCTTAGTCCTCCTGCCACCAAGGCTATGATTCTATTTACAGTAACATCTGCACCTCTACAGCACTAAAAAAACAAGGGGAGTAGGAGATCTCCTCTGCCCTGTGCTCTTTGCAAGATGCCCCAAAACTCACCCAGAAACTTCCAGCAGTAAAAAATGTTATTATAGCATTATTTGGGTTTTACAAGATATAACCCAAGATATCACCCCATGGGTGACACCCTCCAGACAACTAAAAGAATTGGCTTTGGTATATGAAGCTCTTTCTATTTAGGATCCTGGATGCCTGGGCACCAACTCATCTCGAGCTGACAGTCAGCATCAGTGACTATTTGGGAAACTTAGGCCTTGGGTACACAAAGAGGCAGCACTTTTGTTTTTCATGTCTACTTCTCCTCACATCTATCCATCTCAACAGTGATGTTATTTCTAGCCTTCATTGTTTGGTTTCTGCTTTCAGCAAACAACATAAGAGAAAGGTCTGTGACAATTTTAGGAAGCTTTATAGAAGGACGTTATTGATGACTGCTACTTCTTCCATGGGCACTTGGAGAAATCCTTGAAATGATGTTTGCTGGCTTTGTGAAACGAATTATTACTATGGTAACAGCTGCTGAAATGTTACAGAAAAGTTTATCTGTACTTTTCCTTTTTTTGTTTTTATGCTGACATGAAATCTTGTAGCCTTATTGCCAAGATGGTGGCATATGCGTTATGCAGCTCAAAAAAAGGGAAAGGAGCAAGCATGTCAAAATCTTCATATTCAGGATCTGAGCACAGCGGCAGAAATAAACACCATCCTACCTAAATAAACTAAGAAATGGGGAAGAAGGATCTATGCACATCAACTGGAAGAATCTTATTTTAAATGCTAGTGATTTTTTAAATTAAAGTATTATTTCATACTGGATTGATATAATTCTATAATTATAGCTATGCTTGTACTACAAAATACATTGCCTTTACAGCAGAATTTTCATCTTTCTCCCAGCAGGGCCAAATCTGCTGTTTGGTCTGTGGGTAAATAGTAGACAAGAAGGAGCTGAATGCTCTGCCTGCACATCCTGGGGCAGATTTGAATAGAATAAATGGACCTAAATGACTAAAAGTGTAAATGTCTGCATGACCACACAAGACAGAAGAAAGAAGGCTCTGGGCCTCTGAGTGTAGATGTCTCAATTTAGTTATCACAGTGGACACTAAAATAAATGAAGTGTGGAAGTTCAAAACAAAAGTTAATAAAAGTTTATTGCAGCCTTTCTTAAGGGGGAAGAAAGGGTCTCCTTGTTCAGTTCTAGCATGTAAATGATGAGGACAGTGAAGAGTCACCAGAGGCTGATAGTGTAGGTGGACACAAAGTAGTAAATGGGCTCTCCTCAACATCCAGAGCTATTGTCCATCATGGACAGACCCCCCAGCCCTGGCAACTCATCCTGTTGCAGGGGTGAAATGAACATTGCCAAGCCCATAGTTCATTTATGTGCTGTGAAGTAGAGTCTGCACTTGTGTACATCCTCTGGACTCAGGAAAATTCAGCACCAGCTCAGTTATCAAAGTAGTTTGAAAAATATAGAGCTGTTTTTCCATATGAGATTGGAGAAGCTTTGTAATGAAAAAAATGTACCCACTGTGCTGGGTACATTGCAAGCTCTGCACAGAGGTTTTCACTGCTCATTCGGAAAGAGAGGTCAAATCCAAGTCAAGGGCAGGAGCTCTTTTTAGCGCAGAGATTGCTGATGCTGGTGCTCATGACACAAAGAAGGTGCCAGTCTCTTAGGCTTTGTCCAGGACACTTGAATTATTCTGTATTGTGTTGCAGGAAACAAACTCATGCATCTGAACAAGGTGGAATGTCACAGCCTCTGGGTTTTAAAATTCAAATATGGGGTCAGTCCAAATGTTGCAGGTGATACCAACCAGGAGCCTTTGTCCAGGTGTTGCCAGTCTTGGACCTCCAGAGTTAGGGACCAGATGAATCCCTTTCAGTAAATCTCCAGGCTGTGCATCACTTGCACAGTTGTTGTGGGAGCGTAAAGCCTGCCATGTGTAGCAGAATGTGTAATGACAGACAGTTTAACTTTTCTTTCCTTACTTTTTACTAGTATTTTTGGATTAGCATGATGCCAGGAAGATGTTATTAAAGACACAACAATCACATGAGAACTGAGGGTAGCTCTAGCTGTAGTCAGTGTGAGCACAGTCCTGCTGCTTAACCATGGATGTGGGGAAAGCCCTGCAAAAGCACATGGTTTAAGGATCTAAAGCCAGGTTTGAGATAGACATTTATCATGGCAATGGGGAGAGAGTAAAACTGGAGTCTCCTCCCTGGAGTGTTCTCTTGGAGTGTTTCCTGGAGTGCTTGGACAAGCTGATGCACAAGTTCACATCTTGTGAGGTTCAGCCTTGGCTTCAGTGGCCTGACCCTGATATGTTGCAAAGTTATTGAGATGCTTTATAATTTAACTTCTCTCTGAAAGTCCAGCCAGACTTACTGTATATGGAAGTACCAGGCAGGTAGAGGCCTTCATCTCAAGGAATGACTTCTGTTCTGTGCTTTCCAAAATCCTGTCTTTAGTGGGCTTTTAGAAGTTAAAACTTTGGTGATGGTTAAAGTGATGCGCTTTGTTCTAAGCCACAATCACTTAGAAATATTTGATTGTATGTGATACCTAGCAAACTCTGGGATGTTTCTGACAGCTTCACTCTGTTATTTGGGATCTTAGTCCTTTTGCAGTAGCACAGCACTTCAAGTAATTTTGCTTCATGTAGCAAAGGCTGCTTGGGGCTGTCTGGCTACTGCTAATTTAAGCAATGGATTGAGGAACTTTGTGCATGGAAAATGAAAAGCTACAAGTGGATCAGACAGTGGGAGGAAAAGTGAGTTTGTGTTTGCAAACACCCACTCAGCCCCAAGGCACTGGCACCAGAGAAGTTTTTTGGCAAATCCTGAATCTTATCCTGTATAAATCTGTGGCAACTAGGAGAAACTCCACTGAATTGAATGGGATTATTCATGTAAATAGAGATGAGATTATATTTATGCTTCTGAGCAACCAGACTTAGTAGGGAGTGGTTCCTGAGCAAAAATAAAAGACTCAGGTTTGAGTGCATTTTAACTATCCTCCCCATCACTCCTGCCCCTTTAAATCCAAAATAAAATATTGCATGGTGTGCTTTCATAAATAATTTACTTTCTGCCTGACACCAGTCAGGGAGGCATAAAGCTTTCTGTGTGTGCATGCTGCTTCCAGAGCTCAGCAGTAACTAGGTCTGAATTTAAAACAAAAAATCTGAAGATTTTTGTTTTTCTGTGAGTATGGAAGAGGTTCAGGGACTCTGAAAGAGTCAATTCAGGCCCCACCACATCAAACACTCTCTGTGGTGTTTGAAAAAGCACTGTTCATTCATCCTAACCCCCCAAATGGGAGAGGGATGACGTGGGCAGAACTGCCCTTGTGGTTAAGGAACTGGGTGGAACCCCTGGGATTTTGGCTCAAGCCTCTGCCCTGCTCTAGGTGATGTTGGCCAGACAAAATACACTCCTGTGCTGAGATTTCCAGGCTACTTCCAAACAAGCTGGGAAGCAGAATAGCTGCATTGATATGTTGTGCTCAGGCAAAGGTACCTGCTGCCCATTGCGGCTTAGCTATCACAACAGGTGGGTCTTGTTTTCCCAAATGACCTTGCAAAATTGCTAAATTTCCACCTTTAGAGGGAGAGCAAATACTGAGCAAGTTGTGATGTTGGGAGCTGTTTTCCCAAAAGTCTTTCATGACCTTGGGCAAAGCACTTAGGCAGAAATGTAGTGAAGTATTAAAGCATTTCAGTGCTGTTGAGGGTTTACCTCTGGTTCATTTCAGTGGGATTTAAGGTTCCACTTTCTACTTAAGTACCTAAATCTCTTTGTGATCCATAAAAATCTTAATGTTTCTCTTTGGAAAAAAAGGGAATCATAAAATATCTTGTCTCACAGGGATGCTTTGAGAAGAAGTTAAAGACTGTGAAAAAACAACAACAAAAAGACTATGAGGCTATGTAGATGTGATAGAATGATCATGTATTCCTTAAAACAAATCCTGGAATATATGCTTGACATGAGTGTTGAACAAGTGTTTACATGCTGGCTAGAACTCCCGGCCCACAGTGCACAAAGCTCATTCTATAATTTACAGCAAACCTCTGGAAAAATATTTCTGTCACTTAAAAAACAAAAAAAAAATCTGCCTGTGGCATGGCATCTGGAACATGCTTAGCAAGCAGCAGGAGCCCTTTATAATTCATCAAAAAGGCCACACAGATAATGAGACAAGGTTCCTCTCTGTAGCTAAATATTTCTTCCCAACGCTGCTTCAAAATAAAAGTATCAAGGTGGTGGGCATGGGGAAGCTCCAGCCCTGGGGTCTGGTGTGTCCCAGGAGGGAGCAGTGCCCAGAGCTGCACTCGGTGTCTGGGGGCACCATTTGTCCCCCTGCTCCAGGGATGCTGCAGCACAAAGCACCAAACCCTAAACCTCTCCTGCCCGGCTCTGGCACAGAATTTGGGCTGAAGTGTCCAAGCTGAGGCTAAATGAGCTTCAAAAAGCTGTCAGAGCTGTCTTGGGAGCTCTGCTGCTGCCCTCTGCCACCACCATGCTTTCAACTGGGCTGCGGTGGGAGAACTTCCTGGCTCTGGACAGACCCAGAAAATGTTGTTGGAAGAGAGGGCAAGCTGGGTTTGGGCTTGTTTTTTTCTAGATGACACCAGAAACACAGGGCTGAGCTGAGCCTGCCTGTGGCCCTGGGGAAAGAAAACGTCTGTGGGAAATGATTCGTTCGCTTGGCACCGTTTCCAGTGGGAATCAGTAAGGATTTCAAAGACGTTCCCCCGATGTGCTAAAGCTTAGCTTAAAAAAACACAGAGATGAAAGGGCAGCCTCATCTGGCGCACGATGAGATGTGACAGGGAGAGCGGCTGCTGCCGCACTGAGCTGTAATGAGCTCCTGGAAGGGGAGTCACAAGCACTAAAAAGTCAAATGAACAGGAACCACTGTGTGCAGGGTGATTCCAGCCACGCCAGGGCTGCCTGTGCATATGGTGCCCTTCAGTCCTGCCCCTTTGCATGGCTCTGCAGTTCCATGGGGCTTGAGGGGCCTCTGAGGTGTCTGGAGAGAGGGAGAATTGCTGCACCACATAGGCTTGCTCTGCATTTCCTATCCCCCCACCTTCCTATCTCACTGTTCAGTTTTTGTCTTTAAATGCAAACTGCAGAGAGTTTGATACTGCAACAGGAGAGTGAGGTGCCTGTACTCCACTGAAAAGCTGTTAGGTTATTCCCTAGGCTTACAGCTGTCTTTTCCAGTCTGCTGTAGCAGTGCTGAAGCTGTAATGCAGAGATAGGGGATTTTCCATCCTGTTGTGTGAATCCGGGAGGCTTGTGAGGCTCCGTAATTGTGCAAACTTCTAGAAGCACAGTCTCTTTGTGGGGTTCTGGGTCTGTGTTCTCTCACCTGTATTGTGGCAACCTTGTAGGTGTAGTGTGTGTTTAAATAAATGAACCCATGGTTTCCTTCATTTTCTCCTGTTTCATGAATCTGTTAGAAATTAGTAAGGAAGACTAGGAAATTATGCCCCATCCCTCTGTCTGTGGGATACGACGTCAAATGGAAGAGGGCACCGAAGGAGAAAACAGAACAGTGAAGAGTGACTGGATGGAAGTGCTTCCACCTGCTCTACCTTCCTGCATAAGCTCTGCACCTGATTGCAAACTAAAGAATGGGAGAAGCAATATTAGAGAGAGGTGTATGAATAATTCACTAACAGCTGTAAGCAGAGGTTTCCCTCTCTCTTTCAGTTTGGAGAATGCCTTATGGTCTCAATAATGCAAACTGAGGGATGTGCACTTCTGCCTTGGGGATGATAAATGGCTCTCAGTGATTAGGAATGGGACTACCTTCATCTCTGGGGTAAGCAACCAAGCTAACTCTGCACACAGTGGGGATGTAGGAGTTATTGTGGCAATAACCTGTTGAGTCACTGCTTTCTATTGTACAATTATTTGTGTTCAGATCTGATGTCTAAATAATGTGCAATACTGAAACATTGCAAAAAAGGAAATGAATGCAGAGAGCGTTGCTCCACATGGCAGAATGTCCCTGCTGAATAAAATCTATAGCTATTTCCCTTAAGCTCTAGCTAATAAGGTTCTAAAAATGATGGGTGGACTCCTTAGGGGCTGACATCTGAGTGCAGTTCAGAAGAGTAGCCTGAAGTTCAGAGACTTCTCTGAAGCTTCTCTCATCCATTTGAATGTCATAGGTCTTCAAACCTGGGCTGAAACTCCTGTGAGGACATGATTCCCAGGTTCCCCCTGGAGCACAGGAGTGCAAAGACACGCAGAGCTCATGCCATTTCAAGCCTGAAAGCAGAAGTTTGTGGTGTATTGGTAATAGGCAGAGATTTAGGGCAGAGGAACATCTTTACAACTGGTTTCAAACAATGGAAAATCTCATCTCTGTTTAATGTATGGAGCATGGGAGGTCTCTTAGTAACAAATGAGGGAGGGCTTTGCAACCTGTTTCTATTTATTCAATGTTCGTCTGGTTTATTACGTATCCTGTCTAGTGTAAGACTAGTTACAAACCACAGCCCAGGGTCAGCACACTAAGACAAAGACAAAACACACCCATGTTTGAACTGCTGGGATTTCTCTCATAGCTCAAATAGCACAGGCACATCCTTTGGTACACAGAGCCCCAGGGCCCCGTGCTTTTGCATGGACTGAGAAACAGGCAGGCTCTTCCTTCAGGGCAGCAACATCCACACTCCTTGGATATGGTGCACTGCAGGATGTGACCTGGTCACATACAGATCTGGGCTGTGGCTCTCCACAGGGCAGCACCCTTAGGAGGGATGGCAGATTTCCACAACAGATTCAGTTTCAGTAGGAACCTTCTATACTGAAGAGAAATGCTCTTTGAGAGAGAGAAAGCAAGCCACACAGAGCCTAGCAACTCTGGATTTCTGGATTGCATTCCTCAGCACAAGAGCTGGCAGCCTGTCAAAGATAGTCTTTAAGTATGCACATATATTTTTGCAAATTGGACACTAAGTGTGTTAGCAGAAACCTGGTACAAATGGGAGATGTTTCCAATCAAAAGTCAACATGCTGCTGATCCAGCTTCCCACAGTACCTTGCCCTTGGGGAGGCAGCATGTTGCAGTTCCTGGCTCACATGGGATGACAGATAAAAGCACCATTAGGTTAGGGACCGTTACTTTTTGACTCGTACCTCTCACTGCTGCGGTTCCTGCACCACCCCTGCAGCTTGCTGCTCAAAATACCAGCTTTATCCTCTTTCCAATCCATGGTTTACCTTACTGACCACCAGTCTCCTGTCCTTGGAGTCCTTTTGACATCAGTGTGAGTTCTGAAAAATCTTTGTCTGAAGCATTATTTAGACTATTTAGAAATTGCGTGACTACAATTGTGTGACTGTGCATCACATCTGTGAATACTGTCTGGGGCTTTGAAGGAAAGTACTTATGACAGAGCGAGGAGGAAGTGTATGAAAATCCTCGACTTGGGTTTAAACAATGATGACTAAGGATTGTCTACGCAGGAGTTTCCTGTGCAGGTAGGTTTGGAAGTAAAGTGCTTTACTTAGCTGCCATTTCCATCTGCAGTGTCTGCATCTATTCCTCCCACAGGTTTCTGAGCTAGGAGCAGAGCTGAGTTATCCAGGGACAAGAGAGAGGCACCTGAGGTGCTGTTAATGGAGACCTTGCACAGAGTGTACAGAAAACTGGAAATTATATTCTTGCTTGGAGGTCTGTATTATTTATGGTATTGTTGAAAAATCTCTGCACTCTTTTGAATGTTAGAACAGAGACATTGGAGAGTTCATCTGCAGTGCTTAAGGAGTAGTCAGAGACAAGTGGAACATGGACTTTATCGTGTTTGGGTTCACATATATGTTTACTGTATGTCTGTAAAGCTTGCTGTTTTGAGAGCATCTGTGCTGCTGGCGCTGTGCTGACAGATCTGCAGTGCTTTTTGGAAGCATTACCTGAGAATGTACAGCTAGCATGGTACTCTGACAAACATTTTTAATAACTGGTTATAAAAATCCCAAAAAGGACAAGGGACTGCAAAAACGCATTCAAAATAAGTGAAACTCTGCAGTTCTGGGTTACTCACTTCATAAAAGCCTTCCCTCTCCAGCTTTTTTGGCTTTTAGGAACACCGATGGCCTTACCTGCTCCCTGGGTTTCTAAAAGTGACCAGGCACTATTGACACCATTTTGTGATAAAAGATAGAAATGCTCTATTATGTGCACTTTCCTCTTAATCCACTAAACTAAAGCCACTTTTTGTTTTGTTTTCTTGTCAGATTGTCTGGGTGACATTCTTCTTTCAGGCTGTGACATTAAATGCTGTATTCAGGTATTAGAGAGAAGAGGATAATGCCAAGTATAGCTATCAGTACTTCAGCTTTCAGAATGTTTTGTGGGTTCTTAGGCAAACTGAATTCAAGATGTTGGAATGTTGTTTTCCTCCCTCCCCTCTGACTCCTCCAGAGCACCAGAGCTCATTCTCCTTGAATCCACGGCGGGAAGGTGAGGAGTCATTTCAGTGCACCTTCCATCCTTGATGCACTCTTGAAGGCTCTTCGATTGCAGTGTTATTTCCTCTCAGAGCTGATGTGATTCCCTCTGTGCCACAATAAAACTTAACAATCTTTCTTCCCTTTCAAGACAAAGGAAGCAATTTTAAAAAATATATGGCCACATATATCCCCAGCATTTCTAGGCTAAAAAATACATCACATTTAAAATGTTGTGGCTTTGGCTCTGCAGGCTCTCCCACATCTGAACAATGCAATGTCATGTTCCAAAACTTCATGTCTTGTAAGATTCAATGCTGGGCTGGTAATTTATATGTTGTATTTTTTGAAATGTTGTGGTGTTGTATATCATTGGAAAGAGAAAATACTTATTTGTCCTCTGATACTGAGCTCTGATTAGTAGCCATGTCAAATCTAGATTAGAAATATTTTAAATTGTGGCATTCACCAGCATATAAAAAGTATATTAGCTTATCTTAGAATGTTTTTATGGCTCCATGTGAGTAATTCGACAGATGGTACAAAGGCACTTGGTTATAAAGTTAAAGGAATGTAAAAAATTGTCTTGCTTAAAATAAGAAAGTAAATTCTCAGAAAATTCTACAACAGTTTCACAAGTGTGCTATGTGCCACATAGACAGAGGAGTGAATGTGAATCCTTAATGCCATGCCTGCCTTAAAAACCCAAGTAAAATCTCATGAAAGTAGTAATGCTGTCCCACATGCACACTGAGAAAACATTTGCATTCCATGGTTCTGTGTCTGTCTTGAAGATCAATGTGCATATGCAGGTACAGGCCATGTTCTGGGAGAACATGAGTTAGGGAAACATGTCCAGCTGCTGTGAAATCAGGCTAAATTTGCAGCACAAATTAGGTGGAAATTTTCCAGATTTGTATTTAAAACCAGCATACTCCAGAGCTTTGGAACTAAACAAGCCCCATCTGTTTTAAAAATTATACAGCACTACGAACCAGCTGCAGTATATATCAAATTTTGGGATGTTGTATAAGAAACAGCAATTTCTAGGGTAGAAAGCAGATTTCAAAAAAATGATTTTGTACGTCTCTTCTTGAAGCAGTTGATTAAATGCACTCACTGCCTAAAACTACTAGTTTTTTTGTGTTAATTTTGACCTATTTCCGATTCTGATTCTCTGATGGAAGTGTTTCATCACACCTTAAGGCTGAGCTGTGTCAGTTGGTAGGTCCTGCTCAGCTAGGAGAGGGCTCTCTCTCTGGCACCAGCCAACCCACGGTAGGTGTTGAATGGGAATTTCCAGTGATATGTGTATTTTCCACAGTCTGTGCATCAGGTTTGTCCTGGGAATCACTTGTGGACACAAGGACAAGGTGGTCAGGAGCAGTCAGCACAGATTGAGTACATAGGCCTGCCTGACCTGATTGCCTTCAGTAATGAGCCAACAGCATTTGTGGGTGGGTGAGGAACCTCCCTGTCATTTACCTTGACTTCAGCAAGGCTTTCATCAGTCTCCTACATAGTTCTCTATCTAATGTGAGACATTACATTCTGGATGGACAGAGAACTCAATAGATAAAAGAACTGGATGATTTAGCTCATTGATCTCAGGCACACTCATGGGCATGTAACAAGTGCAGTACTCCATCATCTGTCCTGGGACCTGCCCTGTTAGTGACATATACCAGTGACCTGGAGAAGGTGGTGGAGCACACTTTTATCAAGTTTTCAGATGACACCAATTTCCAGGTGCTGTCTGTAGCTTGAGGGCAGACCAGCCATTCAGAGGGACGTTGATAGGCTGAAAGGGCAGCAGGAGCTGTACAAAATTCAATAAGGATCAATACAAACTCTTCACCTGGGAAGGAAAAGCCTTGTAACAGTAAAGGCTCCAAAAGGCAGAGCCAGACTCTTCACTGGCTGAGCATGGTGGAAGGATCAGAGACAGGAGATATAAACTCTACAAGAGATCTATACTGAGTGTAAGGAAAACTGCTTTCCCCAGGATGACTCCTGAGTAGTGGAGCAGCTGCCAGAAGGGCTGTGAAGTTTCCATTATTGGAAGCTTTTAGAACCTGACTGGACAAAGCTCTGAGCCACCTGGTCTGACCTCAGGCTGGCACAGCTTTGAGCAGCAGGTTGCACATGGCGATTTCCTGGGCTGCCCTCCAACCTGAACTACCCTGTGTGATCCTCTGAGAGTTTAACATTTTGGGACTGAATATTTTTTAGACTCGTAGGTGATATAAACCAGAGCTGACTGCAAGGGAGTCAAACCTACATATATTAGCCTGGGATTTGGTATTTCAAGTCTGCCAAAGAGTCTGGGACATAACAGGGGATGCAGCTCTGTAAAATGACAAACCTGCTGCACATTTATTGACTGAGTCTAACAGACCTGATCAGCTCTGTTTTCTTTCAAGTATCTCTGCTGGCTCAAATGCTGGAATGTGTTGCTGCAATAAACAGCAGAATAGTGGCCACTCATCTGGGGTTTGCCGGGGGCTGTTTCCAACCAAAAGTCAACATGCTGCTGAAAATACATCTGTATGTTCACTGTATTCGGGAGACACTGTACTGCCTGAATTACTGATAGTAAATTTGCTGTTCTAGGGAAAGAGGGAAGAACACAGAAACGCTGGCTCAAAGCTCATGCAAACAATTAGTAGCAAGAAAACCGGAATGTGAGCTGAGAGCACATCAGCTAACGCCCTGAATTCCTCTGTGTGAAGCAGCTGACTTCACTCAGAAGGTGCGGTGAGGCCCTGGACAGATTCCCCTCTGCAGGTTCAGCCGAGCCGGCAGAAGATGCTGCAGATGCAGGTGCTCCTCAGTGCTCCTGTGCCAGACACTGCTGCCCCTTCCTCTTTGCTGGCACAAGGGGTTTGCCCGAGCACGGACAGCTTTGGTCAGGCAACATCAGCAGAGCTGGCACAACGTGGCCGTGCGGTGGAGGTGAGCTGGTCTCGGGGGATTGGCTGATGTGAATTAGGGAATGCTACCCTGCGTTGCTCAACATGGCAGAGCCAGTGCAGGCGCCAGCAGCACCTCTCATGGAGGAGCATCCACCTGAAACACGAGTGCCGAGGAACAGATGAGCTGTGAATTCACACCCCTCTCGCTGTGCTTTGGCTTTGTCGCTTCCAGAGGGTGATTAGGTTGCTGTGTCACTGCCAGAGAATGATAGTACCCACCCACCTTTTCTGAAAGCTGTTATGTTGTACACAGACCTTGATTATCATTGTCTTCCTCATAGACTCTCAGGAGTATGAATGTTTTACAGAAGCACAGATGTTACTGAGGAAATTCCAAAGTTGTAGAAGTGCCTCATACTTCTAATGCTTCTTGCTTCACTTTGATATCTCCCTGAAGGATACAATGCCTTCTTACATCTCTTTCCGGACAGAAAGTCCCTTTGTAATGTCCTTATACTGCAGAGATTTTTTTTCAGTTTTTTTTTTTTTTAATTTAAAAGCTTGCTTTGGGTGTTGTTTCACCTTCCATGACAGTCAGTCCCCAGGAATTATTTCACTTTTACATTATGTGCACATCTGTGCTCTGTCTGTGGTGTGAAAACCAGCAGAATGCTGGCTGTTAATAACAACCATATATCCCCTGCTTTCCTATTGCCTCTGTGACCCTCCCCAAAATCACTGGCAATTCATCATCTTGTAGTAACTCCAGGTGAGCAGTGTGCAAGGAGTGAATTCCTTACGTTTTAATGTGGCTGTTAAGTGTCCTCATTGCCCCTTATGTCCTGAAGAGTTCTGGACACCAGAGGACAGTTTCAGTTCACCTGTCACCAAACTGTGACCACCTCTGCAATGGGCATGGTGAGTATTGAACAGGCTCTGTCTGATCCAAACTAAGCTCTAAGGGTAGAAACTATTAATGACTATTTGTGGTAGACATTTGTCTGTTCTGTAATGACATAGGAGAGCAGCTCCTCAAATCACTGGGCAGTCAGCAGCTGCAAACATCTGCAGATGTGGGATCTGTAATCTCTCCTCTCAGACCCTGACATTGCTGTTTAGTCTCTGCTCTTTGCACCTACAATTTTGTTTTTATTTTATTTTTCTATAGGAGTCATGTAAAATCCACTTCAGGAAGGAATCACTGCACATTTCTCATTTGAATGGCAGCAGATATTGCAGGAATATATGCATATGCCTGTATGTGTATGTATATACCCATACACACACATATATATATGTAAATAAAACCACAGGGAGCTCTAATGCAAACATTACCACATACTGTGAAGCTAAATGGAGGCAGCAGATATGGAGGCACAGGATGGAGGTGTTGAGTTTTCAGATGGTACAATAGCGAAAAGTAGACCTGCCTTGGTGTCCTGGTGGTGATACCCATGAGAGCCCAACACACGCCTCAAGGACAGCATACCCAGAGAGGTGCAATCACTCCCTATTAAAGTGCTCATTGTTTTGGAACCGAGGACTTCCTTTACTGATCAAAGAGCTGCCTTTGATTAATCAGTTTTGAAATGAATGAATTTCTAAGTTCTCATTTTTCGCTTTTCTTAGGGGAAATATTTCAAAAGCCTTTTGATCTTTGTTGATAGGCATTTAGTAAAAGACAGGTACGCTCTTACAAAAAGAACCCTGGAAGTCTTGTTGTAAAGGGTAACATGTATCAGAAAACATTCAGAACATGTTCAGCAGGTCTATTGGCTTCAGCAAGCCCCAGCACACTCACTGTGTTGCTCTTGTGCTCATTCTTTTACAGGATCAACGGTTTTGAAAAGTAAAATCAGGCTGCTGGTCTGTGAAGAAAAAGGGCAATATCTACTGCAAAGGTCAGAAAATATTAATGTGGCATCTTACACTAACAGAGTACAGGCAGCACAAATCTCTACAAATAGGCATCCTGCTGGTAACCAATTGAAATGTAGGAGGTAGTTAATGTCTTTCAATTGTAAGTGTCATTTGATCCCCAGGGAGACATTTAATGGATGGTATTTTCCTACTGAGAGTCCTGTCTTTTCTTTCTGTACTTCATTAGTAATAGTTCAGGGTCCTCATGTTCATAAAAAATGTATGCACTGCTTACCTGATTTTTCACATTTCACACACTGCATTAGGAGAATTGATGTTGTTCCTACAGAATTAAATATAATACTTTACCTTTAATTAGACACTGTCTTTCTGTCTGCAAGCAGGTTTTCCTCACTACTTATTACCAAGCCAAAGAAAAGGAAAGAACAGAACAGAAATATAATAATACCTGAATAAAATAATGACTATTTGTGAATCCACTTGCTGTGAAGATTACACCCTTCCCATCCATGCTGTGTGGTCTGGATTGGTCTTGGAGATCCTTCAGAATGCAGATCCTTCTGAGGTATCTATGGGAAATGCATGCCTCACTTCTTCTGTGGAGGTGAACCTGTGATATGAAACACTCATTTACCAAGTATGAATAATTTTATCCATAAGTGGAATCTTGCAGTTGTTTGACAGGATAGAGCATTAGTATCCTACTGCTGTTAGACAGAGGAAGAAAAATCACTCAGAGAATTCAAAAAGCCACAAATAGAGCTACCTGGAGCAATTTCAGATGCAAAACCCAAGCTGTTTCCCTCCAGGTGTTTCCCTGGTGGCTCAGGGAGACTATACTGACCCATCTCTCTTCCCCAGGATCAGGGGCTGCCATTCTGATACCATCTTAGGTGGCTGATCTCCTGTATTTTCAAAATGTTTTAACTCACATTTACTTTCTGAAAACCTTTATCAACTCCCCAATAAGCAAATAATTTAGTAACAGAAATACCTTACTTTAACTGCCTGACTAAATAAAAAAATCACTCTAATATGCAGATATAGAGCCTCCCAAGAATGGTTCTGTGTTGATGTGGTTCAGTTCAGAAATGCAGCTCTATCTACATTTGCAGCTGCAGTGTTCCTGCATGGGGCACTTGCCTGGGATGGCAGAGAACAGGCCATGCTGCCTGTCACAAACCAGTCCCCCTTGACCCATGAAAATGCTCTGGATTCATTGCAAGTGAATTCATTGGAGGTGGAGAAAATCTGATAGTGGCTAAAAAGTGCTTTTTTGCATTAGACATCACCTCTGCGTGTGCAGATGCTCACTGCACATGTTCGATGTGGTCCTGAGCACTGGGCTCTTGTGCTGAAGCAAGGCTGCTCACCTTTCCATCAGGCACTTCCCACCACCACAAGGAGCTGCTCCTCCTGTGTTTGCACTTACACGTGTTTGAGTGCTCTGCTGAAGCAGAATCAAGCAGCCAGTTTCAATATTGACTTGTTTTCGTAAAGCTGAGCATGTTGTGTTTTGTTACATAGCTTGCGGTGGTGAGAGAAATCCATTAAACTTGAAGTTAATTAGTATGGGAAGACTGTAATTTATCGAGATTGCCTGAATGGAAGTAAGGGCACTGCTATTTAATTAGCAAGTGCTTTTGGATTTTTAGGTTATTTTTTCCTTTTTGATTTTATTAAAAATATTTTAAGTACTTTGCATATAATGAAAGAAGAATAGATTAAGGATAGGCGACTGAAAAGACATTAAAAACCTATGGCATAATATTAATTTTTTTGCTATGAAGTACATGTTTTTGATCAGATAAGAGAACTTTTATTGCTGTGGTCTATTCTCATTTTGTATCTTAATTATGCCTGAAAAGATTCTTTAAATGAAAAAGTCCTAATTTATATTACCATGAAGGACCAATCTTACAGACATTATTAAACCAGAATGTTCCTGTTTGTGGCTTCTTCTGCTTCCCTGTTTCTCAGACCTTCCACTGAAGTCATGGGCACCTTCAGGTGATTTCCAGAAATGTTTACACTCAGCTGTGTTTTATATTGTGGGCTGCTCTTTTTGTTTTCCATAATTTAAGGTAAGTCATTGTAGATTGCGACTTCACTAACATCACTGCTTCTCCAAATTAACAAGAAATAGGACAAGAGGAAATGGCCTCAAGTTGCACCAGGGGCTTTTCAGTTGGATATTAGGGGAAAATTCTTTACCGAAAGGTTGTCAAGCACTGGAATAGGCTGCCCAGGGAGGCAGTGGAGTCACCATCCCTGGAGGGATTTAAAAAATAGGTGAATGTGGCATTTGGGGATGTGGTTCATTGGTGGCCTGGGTGGTGCTGGGGGAACGGTTGGACTTGCTGATCTTATTTCCAACAAAGGTGGTTCTATAATTCACAGCTACCCTCTTCCATGAAAAATGATGCTGTTTCCACTCACAGAATGGGTCTTGTCTCTCTGGTTCCTAATCCTGCAGCATGTCTGCTAAGGCACTACGGGACAGGACATGGTCATGCCAAGGGCACTGAATAGCACAGAGAAAATTCTCTCTGAGAAGGCTCTCCCCATCCGTCCGTCCGTCCGTCCATGGCCTCCCCGCGGGGCACGCAGGGCTCGCCCGCACAGGACAGCATTTCGGCGCAGTGATGAGCCCGACTGTCCTGGCGGTGATGACCCCGAGCGTGCTCTCTCGGCTGCGCGGGTGGCACCAGACCCGGGGAACCTGCCGCTGCGTTCAGGACCGCGGCCGCGCATCAGCCGTGTTCCTGTCCCCGTCCCTGTCCGCGTCCCCGTCCCCGTCCCCGTCCCTGTCCCTGTCCCCGTCCCCGTCCCTGTCCCCGTCCCCGTCCCCGTCCCCGTCCCTGTCCCCGTCCCCGTCCCTGTCCCTGTCCCGTACCGTCCCTCGGCCCTGGCTCTGAGGCGGCTGAGCGCCATCCCCGCGCGGCGGGCGCCCCCTGGCGGCCTAGGCGAGGAGCTGCCTTCGCTCCGCGGGAAACTGGCGGGAGGGATAAACGCCTAACACCGATTTTTTAAACATCTAGCACCGATTTTTTTAAACCCTGCGGTATAGACAGACCCTCCAACAGCACTTTTTTAGTGCTAGAGAGGAAGGTGTTACTTTGTTCTTGCTCAAGAGGTGTGTGTGTGTGGCTGACAAAATTTTCCAGCCTCTACATGGATGCTGATACAAAACTTGTTCACCTGTTAGTACACTTTTAGCAAACAAAGCAATTAATATTCACTGATTATAAATTACACAATGCTTTCATTAATTAGTATCCTGTCTTCTCTTGGTTATGGATTTCTGACTGTTCCTGCTAATTTGTCTGTCTTTCTAGAGTTTTGTTTCCTCTGGTGGGGACTTCCCAACATGCACACACTGAGTCTTTGTGATCTTCTTCTTTACCTTCTGGTTCCTGCAAAACATCTCTGTAGTCCATAAATTCTGCACTTCTTGGACTCATTTTCAACAATACATCACTCTCTCCCAGGCCTTGCTCATTGGAGCATATCAAAGTTAGCTTAGCAAACCTGAAAGCTTCTGTAATTTTCCCAAGATGTATTCCAAAGATACCTGATCATGATAAATTTTGCTAAATGCTGGCTAAAAGTGATTTAAGATTAACATATTGCTTATAATTAACACACTGGTTATAATTAAATGAAACCAATTAATTAAAATAAATTAAAACCATTAATTAAAAAATAGAAAAGCTATGTCTTTTTCAGCAGAAGGACAAGGATTTGGTAGACGCTCATAATCTTTTTAATCTCTAATTTTATGCAGGTATTTGCAGCTGCCTCTGCAGAAGCAAACTCCATATCTCTACACGGCTCCCTTCTGCCTCCTGTGAACAGTGATAATATCACTTCCCTGCCTCCCAAGACTGCTGTGAATAAATGCATTAGAAAATTATTTGGCTGGGGTAATCTTTCCCTAGTGCTCAAGTCTAATTTGCTCCTGTGGTTGTGACAGTTGTACAACTACAGTATTTTATAAAACACCCAGATGGAGGGAGGTGATGCTGTCCCACTCAGGTGAGACCTGCAGAGCTGTCTCCAGCTCTGGGAGCACAGGAAGGACATGGAGCTGCTGGATGAGTCCAGAAGAGATCACTAAGGTGGTCGGAGGAATGGAGCAACTCTGCTGTGAGGAAAGGCTGAAAGAATTGGGATTGTTCAGCCTGGAAAAGGGAAGGCTTTGGAGTGACCTGATTCCCTCACCTGAAGGAAGCTGAAAAGAAAGGTGGAGAGAGACTTTTTACAAGAACATTTAGTGACAGGACAAGGTGGAATGGCTTCAAACTGACAGAGAGGAGGTTTAATTTAGATACCAGAAAAAAATAGTTTGCTGAGGGTGTTGAGACCCTGGCACAGGTTGCCCAGGGAAACTGTGGATGTCCCAACACTGGAAATGCTCAAGGCCGGGTTGGATGGGATGTGGAGCAACCTGATCTAGTGCAACCATGGAAGGGGAGTGGAATGAAATGATCTTTAAGATCCCTTCCATCCCAGGCCATTTTCTGATTTTGTGATTCTACAATCTGCTGTGACTGCTCTCTCTGTGCTCACTGCTGTAAGAATTACACATGCTGGTGATGAGTACACCCAGCTCTGAAAGAAGTTTCTGGAACTTCTGCATTCCCCACTTTAGTGGCTGCAATTTAAAAATCCCCATTTGTAGGGCATGATGTGCTGTCAAAGCTGAGATCTGCAGGATCTGAACAATTTTGTGACAGTTGCAGGATGGTATTTCAGTTTCCATGGAAACTGGCACAAAAATCAAGGTGAAGTGTTGGCTTATTATCTAATAATAAAGCCGAGCATTTAAATCTGAAGTTCTTCACCTTCCTTTTGCTGAACCAACTTCCATTCCAACAGCACCCAGCAAATGCAATAGAGGCCTCCTGTCTTCAAATTGTTGTCACTATTTGGGGCTGTGTAATCTCCTTTCCAGCAATGAAAAACAGAATTCAGCCTTGATCCATTCAGCCACAGAGCCTTATGCTCTTCTTTTAAGATAAAAGGCTGATTTGTCCTCACAAACCAGCACCATTGTTTATATGACAAATTACAGAGTAACAGAAGTTCTTTTGCTTTACTGTGTTTTTCTACTATGCATTTCCAGAATCTTTTTGTGCTCAAATGAATTTCCTTGTAAGTAATTCTCATTGCATACACTTTTTATCTGCCCACATTCTTGCTTATCACCTGAATTTAATGGCTCTTTGGCTTTGCACTCACTGGGCTCTTGTTTTGAATCAGTGAGTTTGATCATTTTGCTGAACATTCCTTTTTTCAGGTCATTGATTTCTAAGGTTAACAAAGTGAATCCTCCTACTAATCCCAGCTACGTCCCACTGATCTCATTGCTATATCCTGAACTGCTCAATTACCTTTTTTCTTCACTTTCAGATGCATTCATCAAACCACAGATCAATCTTTTGTGCAGGAAGTAGTTTCATACTGGATTCCAGACCATATTCATGCGAGTATTTCTCATACTTATATCTCAGTTTGTTAAGGCTGTTTAAATTTTCTTGGTTAATTTGCTTCTTGACATACCCTTTTAAGTGTACATTCTCCACTGCTTATTTTTTTGCCAGAGACGTCTTTCTCTCTAACCTCTACTCTTTTCTGTTCTCGAAGTAGTGTCTTCCAGTATTTGATAGCATTGACTTTCCACTTCACAGCACTTTATCTTTTCTACCCTCCTGAATAATTTGACTCCTTTGCCATCCTTTGTTCATTCTACGCAGACAGCAAGAGCTAATATTCTTCTGAAGGACATTTGCTCTGTTGTTCTCAATAGGAAATTGGGGATTTTCTTAGGCCTGCCTTTCGCATCTCTAACTCCATGTCCCACATTTTTGTCTGGGAGTTGATACCTACTTTGCCAGGTTTGGCATGACCAGTTGTATATTGGCTTGGACATATGAGGAGAACAAAAAGACAAAACCCCAAAGCAGCAAAGTTCATGGCCTAACACCCCATGATACCCGTTGGATCACCTGGATATTAATGGAAAAGGGGGCTGAGCATAAGTCTTACTCCTTTGACATGATCTGTTTCAAACCCAAACGATCCCACTTTCATGTATCTATAACTGGGTCTGCTCTCACAGATATTGTCTTTGCTAGGAGTACAATGTGGAGAAGAAAGGGCTTTTTACACATTCATTAGCATGTCAAGGGGTTGTCTTTAAGTGTATTTCAACAGCAAGGGCCACATGTCTTTCACAAAGGTAATAAAAGAAGCCCAAACTAAATTCTGGCTGCAGAAACCCCTGTGCAGTCTGTCTCAGGACTCTGATACTCTGAGCTGTATTTTGCATATCAGAAATCTCTTCTTTCCAAGGCCCAAGGACCATGTAGCTATTCACAAACCACAATGACATCCCAGAACAAGTCACTGCCTTTGGCAGTGGCTCAGAGGGCTGGAATCTCAGGAATAAACAATAAAACTGGAGCTCTCAGGTACAGTAGCTTCTTTGCTAAAAAGAGGTACATTCTTAACAGTAACTGAATATGGGTGAAGATAAGAGTTTGGTACCAGAGCACTGAGAAAGAATACAAATGACACCACTCCTAATCAACAAACTTGCTTAGAAATACAGCTTTTCTCTACAAGAAAAGCCTAAAGAAATTCTTCTTTGGAAGGTACTTTTGGACAAAAACTTGTGTTTACAGGATTTGTTATCTTAGATGATCCTATTCTATTTAAAATGTATCAAGTTAATTAAGGATCATGCAATTTCTTTCCCAGAAGAACTGAAGCTCTGGGCTTCTCTGAGGAAACTTAGAACTTGAACGTGTGAGATGAGTACCCCAAAAACCTCATAGTAAATCCCCTCACATTCAGACAATTATCTCCCAATCATTTGAGAAATTGTGAAAAGTCCCAAGGCCACAATATCCATAGGCTTTAAATCAGAGGTGTGTCACATTTAAAAAAAGAAGTGGACACAAAGGCACTTCTGTTTAAAAGCCTCCAGGGTAGTCTGAAATGCCAACAGGCAAAGCCTGGCTGAGCAGGAAGCTGATAGTAGATGATAGTCTACAACGGGCATGGAGTTTATACAGCCTTGAATTTTGATTAGGAATTTGAGTTGAATATGTTTTGCTGAGCAGCTTTGAGCTCCAGTTGTTGCATTTTTTGGAAGAGGAGTTCTCATGACTAGTTGGGAAGAAATATGAGGCAAAAAAGAAGAGTAAATAGTCTGGGGAAAAAATAAAAAAACTATCTATACAGATATGAGTGGTGTTCTGTTTCAGAAAGTGGTGGACGTGTGGAGGTTTCTGCAGGACCAAAATACTGCTAGCAGGTGTCTCTTTTTGAGCAGGTCACCACCACTGCAATCTGACAGAGGTCCATCAGCTTAAAAAGACATCTTTCAAGACAGGAAAAACGTAATTGGGTAGTCTGGTTCATTGGAAGCATCTTGGCCATTTTCAACCTGTGCACATCAGTTCCTTGATAGAAAAAATACACATTCAACAGCATTTTGGGTGACTTCCATTTCCAATATTATTGTTGTACACAGGAAAGGAGGTATTTTTGTCTTAGGCATTTTCTTCTTTGAAACAGACAGCAGAAGGAACAGAGAAATTACAAGAGGTAGTGGATTTAGCAAACCTGCACATAAAACAAACTTTCATAAGAATAAAATGCTGCATTTACAGCTGTAAATGTACACACCCGTGTAAGTTAAAAATACAAAGCTACTTTTACTGTGTTTCTTGCTCTTTTTTAGTTCAGAGAATGAAGCACTCAAGTGCTGGACTTAAAGTTGTGAACCTCATTGCATTGGCAAAACCAAACCGTTGATGCAGCACCAGGCTTTTAACTGGGGGTAAGTGAGAAAGTTTGACAGTTAGTGCAACCAAAGTGCAATTGTGTTCTTCACAGTGTGTACATTTTGACTGGCTTGTAAAGTGAATGTAGAAGTTCATGACTCTCCCAGGAAGCTTCTTTTGATGGTAGAAGAAAACATGATCTGCAACATACTGGGCCACAGCCTGACTTGGAATGATTAGAGCGGTGTTCATCAGACAGTGGAGAAAAGTCAAAGTCAGCTACCTGGAAAAGGAACATCAAAAAGATCATTTTTAGTTCAGTTCCCACTGGCTCCAGTCCAGCAAGAATACATTGGGCTACAAATGGCACTTGGTCCTCAACCATTTTCAGTCAGTCACTGACTTCAAATAGACTTCTGATTTACAGCTGCTGTGCACATGGCTCATAAGCAGTGTCTCTAGAGGTGTATAATATATAGTGTGGCACAGTGTGAAGGGTATTGGGTACTTTCCAAAGTACCATGAAAGCTATTTTTGATTTAAGAATTCATGGTTTTTGCAAATACCTTTTGTAGCAAGTGAAAGGTATTTTAGAGATGGAAGGGAGTTGGGGAGATGAAGGTCACATATGAGGGGTAGGTGACAATTTAGGGCTGCTTTAGGAAACATATCCCTCCTTTTTATTATCCTGTGCCTTCTCACACTATCTCCTTGCTTTCTTTCATGTAACTACTCTGAGGTAGATCCTCTGGAAGGGATACTCCAATGCAAACATCTGCTTGGGAATATTAACAAACTGCGCCTTATAATCCTGGCAATTTAAATTTGAGTTCTCTGCAACAAGCCAGAGACTTGCCTGTTGCTTTGCTTGCTTGGATTTTTTGGTGGAACAGATCACACATACCAGGAAAATTCTCTCTCCCACTCTGTTTGTCTGGGCATTAAAGAACCTTTCAAATCAGATACCTTTCATGGCTTGAAGACACCTAATTATTATCCCAGCTCAAAGTAAGAGTAACTGAATACCTCTATGAGATCTTTTTGTTGTGTGTTACTTCGAAAGGTTGTGTACAGCACCAGCACCAGCATCACTGAAACCAGAGCAGTGCAGAGCAGAACAAAGAAAGCTGGGTGTATTCCTAGGAAAAAGCACAAGGACACATTCCTGGAGTGACACAATACCCCAGAAAAAGGCATCTGTGAGAAGGAAACAATGAATTTTCAGGAATATTTTTAGAAAAAAGGAGATGTGTGTAAAAGGTAATAAACTTTTCAGCCCAGATCACTCCATGTTTCTGTGGAGTGGGAGTGGGAGAGGGGATTGTAAGGGTCTTTCCCTTTAGGTCCTCTTTTCTCTTGAAGAGCCTAAAAACCCCCATCCAGTTACACGTTAGTCGCTGACTCCCCAGGGTGTTTGTATCTCTGTGGTACCCTAAGAGCCCCCAAGCCTTCTGGAGTGAGCTGTCCTGTCTGCACACAGGTGGCTCATGGTGACACAGTGTGACCAGTCTTTATCACAGCCTGGCTGTCCCCCATCCTCTTCACTTGGCCACTTAGCCACTCTCCCAGATGGCTTATGGACCCAAGAGGGGCACACATGACCATGGATGGGGGAAGTCAGCAGGGGTCACTGGCAGGAGGGACAGAGACCTGTAATGAAATGGAGGCCTAGAAAATATACCCTCAAAAATCCATAACTAAACTAAGCAAAAAGAATTGAGACTGCTTAATTAAGATAGTATTACAGGTGTATATGTTTTCCTAGTTATCCTCTCTAATTACAAAATCTGGACTATTTAAACTGAAAAATCTGTCATTTAACTAACACAGTCTTCCCAGGATACTCAGTAGCTTCAAGACACTCTTGGGACTGAGGGTTCAGCAGAACACCAGAAGCTCAGAGCAATTACAGCAGGCACGTGATATGCTCTCATTTCTCTTTTTATTCCTCTCCTTTTAGGGATCTACACCAGCTTCCTGAAACCTCAGCTGCAGGCTGGCTAACCCACAGCTGTCCCCAACCTGTTTGAGACTGCTGGGTGGGTTTTGTTCTGAGACTGACAGGTAGGACTCTCCTGCTCCTCACCTGCTGGCCTCACTCTGATCCCGTGGTAAGTCTGCAGCATCGTCACGCCGTTCTCCACCCTGATGCTGAGGCAATACTGTCCCGCATCCCTGAAGGTGTGGCTGAGGTTGTAGCAGGAGCCACTGATCTCCACCAGATGGCATTTGTCACCTTCAAGTGGAATGCATTCAGATTTTATTAGCCAGCATAATGCCAGTGGTGGGCTGGAATGACAAGAGCAAAAAAGGCAAAATTAAAAGAAGGTGAAAACTCAGCAAAAATTTCAGCAAAGAGCTTGGTTAAAACAGCAGAGTAATTTTGAAACTAATGAAGTTAATCTAAATACAAATAAAGAAGTAATTAACTGCACAATTGTTTGGTTTGTAGCATTTGCCAAATGAAAAAGTTCTTTGTGATGTTTCTATGAAGGCAAGTCTTTCAGCTGAGAGCTGAATACCTGTGTGGGTCATCGGCAGGCCACTGTGTATAGACAGCTCCATAGTCCTTCTTCAATAAAGATAAAAGGATCTTTTTTCCCTGCACTTACTAGGGAAGGTTGTTTTTCCTTTGTCCTTCTCACACAGGAATCACTGTCTGTACCACTGAAGCACACTCAAGACTTTTTAATTAAAAAGACCCACAACTGAAACTGGGAAGAATGTAAGATGGGCTCTGTAAAGTGGACTATTAGCTGGAAAAGTAAATTGCAAGGATCACAGCATTCCCTTACATTAACAAAAAGGGTTTTTTTGCTATCAAGCAATTTAATGCAACTCACTTCATGGCCATGAGGCTTCTCACTAAGCCTAACTGATGCCTCTTATTTACATTTCCAGACTTCTGTTCCAACTGATTCTTGCCTTATGTATTATGGACTTCGGTTCTGACAACAGACAGAGCTTTTCTTTACCCCATTTTATTAGTATTTTTTCTTATCTCTTTAAAACATCCCTTGCTAAAGATAGCTTTGTTTTTGATAACCCCTCTCTCAAGCCTTTGTCATTGCTTCTCTATCTTAAACTCCTATTGCACCACTGCTAGTCCTGTGACTGGGAGGTTACCAAGCCTGCTCTTAGTGATCTCAGGTTTGTCTGTCACAGCTTTTGGCTGTTCACATTTACTGTTATGCCACCTCCAGTTCCCACTCCTGCCAATGTGCCATTCACTTTCTGAATGCAAACTGTGCTGCTTTGTCTATTGGGACTGTTTATGCCCCTGGCAAATGACTCTGTGTTTGGGTGCTAGTCGTTCCAAAACTCCAATGTGTTCTAATGCTGCAACTTGAGGGAGCTTGTGCTAGGATTGAGGTACTCACAACTCTCCTGTTTTCCTATAATCCTCACTGCACGGAGCTTCTATGTTTTATTCTTCTTGTAGAAATCTTAACTTTGCCAGAATTTCTCGCCAAACCTATCAATCCCCTGTAGGCTTTGCTGCTATGCAACAGAAATTGGAATATATTTCAATTTAATTGTGGGGAAATTGATGAAGGAGAAAAATTTAAAAAGAGGTTTTCAGATGTATTTTCCCCCACTATTTCCCTGGCTACTTGTCTTTTAACATTTTCTTTACAAAGATTTTTAAAAAATTGCCTTACATAGGATAATTCTACTTTTCTATAAGGATGCAGGCTCTTTCAGGCTCTTAGAGCTCATGGTATTTCAAGTCAGGAAAATTCAATATTGAACAGTATTTTGTTCAAAGAAATTTTTGTTTTGTTTTGTTTTAAGAAACTGTTCTGTGGGGTGCAACCAACTATTTTAAGGAAACTCTGGGTAAAAACACTTAGACAATTTTGGGGAGGAAAGAAGTTATGTTTGCTACTTACGTGCCATTGATATGAAGAGATAAATTCAAGTTTTCCATTACATGAGTCTCTCTGGAGCCCACTACATTAATACTTTTAACAGCATCTGAGAAGAAATGAAAAGCCAGCATGTCACACTCTGCATGTAAACTTGAGTCTCACTGGTTTCCCAGTGAAGGTTTGTTTGAACAGACTTGCAGATTTGGGCTCTATCAGTCACACAAATAACACTACTTGTCTCACACCCAAAAAGGAAACCTACCAGTAGAGATATTGCAAGTTTTCTGGTTTTTTTCTGATTTCTTTTTAGTATATATAATCAACTTATTTATTCTTTACATTTTTACTTCTGTGCTTATTTAGTCCAGAAGCTGACCAAAGCAATGAGACTTTCCTAATTCTTGTTTTAACTAATTTATTGTTTAGGGATTGCTGGTGTAAATTGAACAAACAAATCCACCATATGTTACAGTAAACATTTTTGTTTTAATTATATGTGAGGCTTTATAAAAGACAGTAACATTGTCTGTAGATTAAAAAGAAACTGACGATTTTATCTATTTCCACCCATTTTCCAGCCCTAGAAGAGCATGACGCTGATTCTGCAATGGAAATGCTTCACCAAAAGATGTTGACCAGCCATTGCATGTGAAACATTGTTGAAATTGTGTTACCACGTTAAAGCTAGATTGTATCTGTACATATACCGCTAGCTCTGGCTTGAAGGTGCAAAATGTTTCAGAATTACCTAAGAGCTCCAGAGCTGTGGTAAAATCACCAGTTTTCTGCATGATTTCCCTTTCGTGTATGATGCTCCCAGTTTGCTCCCATTCAGCTATGACCTTCAGATGCACGGTGCGATTCCCCAGGGAGGAGCAGTTGCAGTACACAAAGGGTTCCTTGGTAATCTGGTAAACTCTGTGTGCAACAGGAAAAGATTTAGAATCAACATTGTCTTTTACCAAGTGCTTGCATATTTCTGGTTTTAAAAGGGATGAGCTCTAATATATTTTCTTTACAGACAATGCTCCAGTTGCTGCAGTTCTAATTCTACTTTATGTCCATTTCAATGAGGATTTATGTCTGTGGTATTACTTATAGAATTACAATTAGTGTAAGATCCAGAATAAATCTGGGCATTTTTAATTAAAGAAACCAAAGATAACGCTAAAAGAATTCACAAAATGGCATAGGAATAGTCACTAAATTACGAAAACAACTTTTATAGCAGGCAGACTATTAGCTAACTGATTTAATTGCGATTTTTCTCTAGATGAACATCTGAATCAGAGCCATCTTGAATACTCATCAAAGCAAACAAAGTAACCACACCTACCCATCTCCAAAATCCCAGTTGTAGACAAATGATGCTGACTTGAAGTAACGACTTGGGTCATGAAGAGAGAAAGAAATCCGGGTCATGGTGCCTGTGGAGGAGCTAGAACCACGTGTGGTAACTCTGCTGTCTTCTATCTGGGCTATGGTGAGGTTCCCTGTGATAAATTCTGCAGAATAAAAAGGGGGAAGAAGAAAGCACATATAACACAAGAATGACAGCACATATGACAGAAGAATGATAGCACATATGACACAAGAATGACAACATGCTTCCACAACCTGCTCTGTGTGTGCACCAAAGCATTCTTTGAGATGTACTGTGTCTTTCTGTGTCTTAGTCCAACGGGTTAAGTATATTTTCTATCTGTTACTCAGTGTTGTCACGTGTTAGTGAGGTGGTGAAATTAAAATATTTATTCAGGGTTATGCGACTGGTCATGATAAAGCATCTAATATAACTAAGAGAAATAATCCTGGACTGATTGAGGTCAATATAAATATTAACTATTGATTTAAAGAGAACTGGTATTAACATCAAGCATCTAGAGTCAGAATCAAACCAGTACACACATTCTTCATGTTTGGGATGGTGTTTTTTGTTTGTTTTGTGCAGGTTTTTTATGTAGTTTTTTTTCCTCAGCTTTAGCTATTTCTACAGAAATTAAGATTTGCTGCTATGAGTAACAGATATATATATTGTGAATATAGAAAGAGTGGAATTTTTATGTCTATGAGAAGTTCTATGTTTAACTTTGTTTACAAGGAGTGGCAAAGACTGATCTAAAAAAGTCCTCTCTAACCTACAGGTAAAGAGGTATCATGATGAGACACTTATCGACTCATTATAAAATTAATGGGCTATTGATTACTAGCAACAGATTCTTACCTGTTAACAATTCATTAAATCTGGTTAACTGTTTTCTTGGTGATGCACACATAATAATCACAATTACTGTCAGAATGAAGCTGTCAATCCCTGTATTAGAGATTAGGTTAACCATAGCACACCACTGGTTAATTTGTAAAAAAGAAAAAAAAAAAAAAAAGAAACCAAAGAAAAAAAAAAGCCTGCCAATGGTTTTGAATGTTCCCAGTAAGATGAAACTACACTTAACAACATTTGGAAATGCAGCCATGACTTCACATCCAATTTCAGTACACTCAGACAGCTTTAAAAGAAAACACAGCACTCTGCTGTGCTGATGGCCTAAGATTTGCTGTGTCATACATCAGGGAAAAGCTGCAGATAGTCACTCCTGATGGTCATTCTAGCTTTAGGACTAGAAATGCTGGGAGGCAGTAGAAGAAGCATTGTTTTAGGAGTCTGGACATCATTGACCAACACTGATGTGTGAAATGCAGCTGCTGAAGCATCTGGTTTCTAGCTCAGTTTCTCTAAGTGACAGAGGCTGGAAAACATGGGCAGGGTCACACCTGTTTCCTGGATATAGAGACACTGGAGCGTGGCTCTAATTGTACTAATTGTACCATGCCACCCAAACTCATCTTCAGCCACAGGGCTACAAATCAAACTCTGTTGTCTGAAGCCATATTTACACTTGCTTTCATCCTGATGCTGGCAAAGCCATATATCCTGAGTTCCTGGAGAGGTACAGATTGTAAAGCCGTTTTACCTGTGATCTGAAGCACTGTGATATTTCTTGCTACTGGCCGACACAACCAGCAGTTTCTGTGAGTCACCCAGACGGACACAGGAAAAGTCCCAGGAAATTCACCAGTCACATTAATTACAGAACTAAACCGCTGCTCGGATTTCTCGATCAGAATCAGAGGAGCATAAATCCAGTTGAAGTGATACAAGTTGGATGTGACATTTTCGTTCTCCATGCTTAGACTGGCCTGAATAGTAGCTTGAGCTCCTGTTGTGATGGGACCATTGTTGGTTATTTCCAGACCAAACGACTCTGTGGAAATCAGAAGAAAAGAAGTAAGCCAAACCTTGTTGTATTGAATTTTAAATTTTATTTATTTATTTGCACATTCTAACTAGTCAGCCGTAGTTATCTGATGCAAGATGACACTTATCCTAGCAAAGGCTTTACCACCAAAATTTTTTACTGTTTAAAAATCTGGAACAGAAACTGTTGCAAGTGTGTATGAGTTCAAACAAATGGCAGTAGACAATACATCAGACTGGGTCCTAGAAATGCTCATAGTAGAAGACATCTTCAGGCTAGAACATCACAAAAGCTTTCATGAGGTTTTACACCCAGAGCTGGGTGCTGGCTGTAGGTTCCTTGTCACTAATGATCTAACATGGTCACTAGACTTCCAGATACTGGAAGGTCAGCTCTAACCTCTGTCCTAAAAAATGTGAACTTTCAACCTCAAGTAAGATTTTATGCATTAGATTCCTTTGCCAGCTCTGTTGACAAGTCTGTCTGACTTTCCTGATAAGTGAACACCATTATCTTCTCTGCTGTGCTTACTCAGACTGCTGCAGATCTTGCAACTACTGCAATAGTCAGAGTGTGAGCAGCGTTGAGATTTATGGAAATGATACATTAAATTTTTCAGCAAAAAGCAGTGCAGGAACATTAAAGGCTATGTGTGTGTTAAACAAAAAATCAACTCCCAAGCCCCAAAACAAAAGGAAGTGCAAAACCCAACAATAGCTGTGAATTGGGACAAAGCTGGGAAGAGGATCTGGTTGCTTTCCTTCAACATGGAGCATGTTCCCTTCCCTTCCCTGTATCACTGCTCTGCCAGGCTCTCCTCTCACCAACAGTGATGGGAAGAGCAGCAGAACTGGGGTTTCTAATGGTGGTGCCTTTCCTTCTCCTCTCTTTCAGCAGCCACCAGACTATTAACAGGAACTCTAATCTTTGACAGTCAGAATTTGCATTCCTCACTCATCCATGACCTCTAATGTGAAGGGAGCACTGGGGCTAGCTAACTCCCGTGCTAGCTTTTCTGCACCCATCAGCTTGAGACTGTATGAAAGAGACTGCAAAGCTTCTATTTCATGCCTGCATTTTATTTTGCACCTGCATTTTATTTTGCACATCACAGGTGCTGAGCAATTCTGGAGGCAGAAGGATTGTGGGAAATGAACTGTAACTTTACTGCCTGAGAAAGAACTCCACTGTTCCTGTTTCACAGCACAGGAAATGTCCCTGAGTTCAGTTTTTTGCGTTAAAAGAGAAATGCTTGTGATTTGATGAAATCTGGCACAGGGAGGTTTCATGTCTCTCGAAGATTCAAGCTATGCTCCACTTTGTTTCAGCAGAACATGGGAAAAAAATAGCCAAGCCAGCTACATCATGCTTATCTAGCACTTCTCCTTGGAGGTTATCACGGTGCTTTACAAATCAGAGCCGTACCGGCCCAACAGCTGCTGCAGCTGGAGATTTAGTGGCTAACCCAAGGTCACCCAAGGAGTGACCGGCACAGCAAGACATTCCATCCAGTTCAGGGATTTCTCCTGCCTTCCCCACCTCTGTGAGAATGGAGCTCTGTGAGCCCCATAGCGGCTGCCCAGGTGCCTTGTGACCCTCGGTGCGGGGGAAGCAGAAGAGCAGCTTTTGGGTTAGAAGTGCAAATCAGAATCCCGGCTGCCCGGGGTGCCCCACGTTCACTGCAGGCACCAAGATCGCGCCTGAGAATAAAATCTGGGGTGGTGGGAGCTGCTTCCAGCCCTTGTCACATCTGTCAAGCTCGGGAACCAGCCCACCCGTGATGCAGCTCTCGCCTGAGCTCTGAGCCCTCGTCCCCCGCACCCTCTCCCGCTCCCGGCGGCGATGCCAGCGCAGCCCTTACCTGCAGCCGGGGCGGCACCGCGGCCGAGCTGCAGCAGCGGCAGCAGCGCGCAGAGCAGCCGCAGCATGCCGGGGGCCGCGGGTCGGTGCCGCCGGGGCCGGGTTTGGGGCCGGCTGGCGAACCGGGAGCGGCTCTGGCCGCGCTGGGAACCCCGCGGCACTGCGGCTGGTCTGTCCTCCCCCCCGGGCCGCTCCCCCGCGGCAGCGACCAGCCCGCCTCTCCCGGGGGCAGTTCCTGCGGGATCGTGCTGGCGGCGCGACCGGGCTGCACACCCGCCGGGGCTTTAAACAAACAGGCAATAAAATGCACAATTGCCTCACATCTGCCGAGGGCATGGGGACACCCCGGGGCGCTCGGGAAGGGGTTTGTGCTGTGCTTTGGTGGCGGCAAGCACACATAAAGTATTTTGAGGTGGCGCGGGGCCGGCTCTGGCGGGGGCGGTTCGCTGCTGTTACCGGTCAGCGCTCCGGACGGCCTGTAACGGGTGCGCTGCTGGAGACACAGCCAGCAAAAGAGCCGGGATGTGGTTCTCTGGCGTTCTTTTTTTGTCCTTTTATTTTCTTTTTTCTTGTTTCGTGTTGTATCTTTTGGTTTTACTCCGTTTACTTTTACTTCTTTTATTTTCTTAAACTCATCATTCGAAACCCTTTCCCACCGCTGGCTGCCTTTTCGTTTCTTGCGGCCGATCGGCCCTTCTGCCCGCTTCGCTTCCGGCCGTGCCGCCGCTCCCGCGGGGCGGGTGGGCCTGCGCTGGCCGGGGGAACCGGCCGCGGCCGCCTCTGCCCGGGTAACTCCTCGCCCGCTGTCACCGGCGGCCGCCGCGTTCGCAGAGCCTCCGGGGACGGGCGGGGCTCGCCTCAGGCAGCGCCCGGCTGGAGCGAGACCGCCCCGGCAGGGCGGGTCAGGGCGGGGCTGTCCGAGGACTGCGGGGCCGGCGAAGGGACCGGGCGGTGCTGCGGGGCGGTGCGCTCGCCTCCGCCCCGGGAGAGGCGCGGGAGGCGGCACCGGGAGGAGGCGGCCGGAACTGAGCTCGGGCGCTTCCGTCGCGCCCATGCGCTGCCGGCGGCCTCCGGGAGCAACAAAGGAGGGAGCCGGGGGGCCGCGGCCGGGCGGTCCCGGGGAGCCGCGGGGTGAGGAGCGCGGCGGCGGCGGCCGGGCCTGGGCGCGGTGGAGCGGGGCGCGGGGAGGCGGGGCGGGCGCGCCGCGGGCGGGAGGGAGCGGCCGGAGCCCCGCCGGAGGCCTGGGGCCGAGCGCGGCACCGGGAGGGCTGAGGGCCGGGGAAGCGCCGCTCACGGTGCCCGTGTTCGCAGGGCGGAAATGGGCTCGGCGTGATGGCGCCCTGGCAGCGGGGAGCGACCCGGGCGAGCAGCGCTGCGGCGGGGAAGGTGAGGGGTGCGGGGTGCCGGGGGCTGCGGGCTCCCCAGCCCTGCAGGCCGGGAGCGCAGCTGACGGGAAACCCCCCAGGGGAGCAGGGAGGCCGCCGGTGTCTCAAGGTGGATGTGATGTTAGGTTTCTAGACGAGTGAGAAAGGCAGTTTGTGGCGGCAGGGCAGCTGCTGGCGCCCTGGGAGTGAGTCCCGCTGGGAAATGTCCCGGGGTAGCTGTAAGGCTGGGATCCGGCTGGGGAGGAAGGCTGGATAACTGGTGTGCGGTGTCAGGAGCATCCCTGAGCCTGGAGCCTGCTGCTGGCAGAGAGGAAACCAGGCAAAACACGGGAAGGTTTGTGCTGTGGTGTGAAGAGTTCAATAACCCCTTTTATCTGTTAGTGCAGTCCTGTCACAGTGAGTGCTGTACATACCTGGTGTTGTATTTGTGAGCCTAAGTAAACGTGACAGCTGTGGTTTTTGGAAAAGGTGGCCCTCTTCAAAACGTCAGGAGAATGGATGGAGGTGATGGGATAGCTGCTGTTAACCAGCCACGTAAGCTAACAAGTACTTCTTTATTCTTTTGTAGGTGTGTTGATCTTGATTTTGTGTACTGAAAGCTGATCTTTCCTCCTCCAAGATGGCATTTGTTTCAGCACAAGGGCCTACGGTGGTGGACCAAACCACTCTGATGAAAAAATACCTTCAGTTTGTGGCTGCTCTTACAGATGTCAATACACGTAAGAGACTTTTTTCTTATTGAAAATCACAGCTCTTCAGGGGTTTGTTTCACAAATGTTGCAGTCTGGTTCAGACAGTTGATAAATGAAACAGTGAAGTCTGTCGAATTCCCTTTGAAATTTGTTTGAGTTTTGATATTTGAAGAAGCAAAATGATGAGAAACACTTGCTTGAGCTGAAGTGAGTGAGCTGTGTGTGTGTGCAGTTGTGTGGTGGTTGGTTGAGAGAACTGTGTGTCATAAGTGGGCAGTGATAGCTAAACTGATAAGATCTGATTGCTTCTTTAATCAGTGAGGCAGGTGTTTTCCTTTATGAGCTAAGTTTTATATTCACTTTATTTTGCTTGAATTTCCATTTTCAGCTGATGAAACCAAATTGAAAATGATGCAAGAAGTCAGTGAGAATTTTGAAGTAAGTAAAAAGAAAGCCACAGGCAGCAAAACCCCAACAAAAAACCCCTCAGCTTTCTGCAATGGCAGCCTGTCTTGTGCTTAATGGATATTAATTGAATTTCTGATGTTATGGAGTTAAAAGATTATTAGTAATATCCTGTGATTTATGACTTATACAGTTACAAGTCATTGATTTTAGGTTTGTATTTAGGAATTAGCCAGGCTGTTGAAGAATTAAATTTGAACTTAAAAAGCTTTCATTGCCTTATCTTTATTAATTATTTAAATAAAAGTGAAGTAGATTTTTCTTCTAGTTTTTGAATGCTCTGAAATCTCTGTATTTAAAGCTTCCTTTTATTGAGTTCAAATGTGTATTGTGCCCTTGTGAAACAGAGGCCATTCTGGTTCCTCTGAGTAGTTCTGTGGTGTAGAAGTGAGAGAGGAGTTGTCAGATGCAGAATGTGACATCAGGAGTGGAGATGTCTCCAGTGCCATCTTTTGCCATGGTGATGGACTATCATTTAGATGAGCAGCAGAGAAAATGTGAAACACAAGTTAGCAGGAATGACGCTTTAGTTGAATACTTAGTTGTTATGTGCCCATTTTGAAGTTATAGAAAACTAAAAAAACATTCTTGTGGAGTCTTTTTATCTGGTTAAGCTGACATGCCATCTCTGAAACAATTTATCTGACTAAAAGAATAGTTCTAACTGCTTAGTCTGGGGATCTGTTTGGAATCTGAAGGCTTAGTTGATTCTCTTTTCTCTTGTCTTCAACAGGGAAGAACTTATTCAATATTTGTTTTGCTAATGTTCTTTTGGAACTCACTTGGGTCTGTAGTGTGTCAGCAGATATTTAGTCACTGAATCTATTCAGAATTCACAGAAAATGTTTAATAGCGGCTTTGAATGTAATTAAATATATTCTTCGTAACGTGTATTTTATATCTTCCCATTTTCTGCTCTTAATTAGAATGTGACATCATCCCCTCAATATTCCACTTTCCTGGAACACATCATCCCTCGGTTTCTCACCTTCCTGCAGGATGGGGAAGTTCAGTTTCTTCAGGAGAAGCCAGCACAGGTAAACTGTGTGGAACATCTCCTGCCTTTTTGCAGTGAAGTCCTTGGTTAACCTAATGAACTGATTTAAGACTTGCTAAAAATAGATCTGTCATTTGGAGTGAAAGTGAAAAAGTCTTGTTTCTAAGTAAGTTACTTAGAAACTTTGCAAATCTGGGCTTCTGTGAAAAATGAGGGAAACTAGGTGCAATGGAATTGGCTTTCTTGCTGAAATACTACACATTATTTTAAGTTACTGACTTTAGTGAAGGTTAGAAATGAAAGGCAGAAGTTGAATCTTTCTTTAATACTTAAAATTGCATTCCTTAAAAGTCTGATTTTTCAACTGTAAATTTGTTCAATTTGCCTCATTCACATTTGTGCATAGTTGGGTTTTGTGGGCTTTTGAAAAAGTTCTGTCGTATCTTTATTTTTCCTTTTTTTCCCCACAGCAACTGCGGAAGCTTGTGCTTGAAATAATTCACAGAATACCAACAAATGAACATCTTCGTCTTCATACCAAAAATATCCTGTCTGTGATGTTTAGATTTCTAGAGGTATTTTCTTCTTACTCTTAAAGCTGTCCAATTTTCAGAAATATTTTCCTCTACTTTCTTCATCTCCAAAATTTGCTGGGGGTAAGATTTCCAATAGCTTCAATGTGCTACTGGAGCAGGAGTGAAAAGACACTCTATTTAAGCTTCACCCATGTTCTCTCTTACCACCTACAGCTTTTCTGCATGTTCTGTTCTGCCCTTTAGAAACCTGGATTTTACAAATGCAGGGAACTGTTCTCATGCTGGGCAAGATTTTCTGGCAGATAGCTTAATTTCTGTTTGTTTTCTTTCTTGGAATTCACAACAATGTCATTTGAAGCTCACATGGGGGTCTCTGTGGCACAATAGGAGCAGATCTGATGGTACAGAGTGGCTGAAATGTCTGGGGTTTATTCCCTTAGGGGTGGATTTAATTTCAGCCGTAGTCTAGCACTGCAAGGTATCCAAGGAAAGACATCTTGCCCATGCAAATCCATATTAATGGAGCACTTTAGATTGTTGGGTATAATTTTACACAGTTTTGAAGTACCCACTGGGAAGTTGAAGAATTCAGCAGTGGGCTTGCTAAAAAGTCTTTCTTTTTTTTCCAGACAGAGAATGAAGAAAATGTACTGATTTGCTTAAGAATAATTATTGAATTGCACAAACAGTTCAGACCAGCAATCACTCAAGAAGTAGGTCATAACTGTTGTTATGTGATATAAAACTTATTGCCATGCTCTTCAGAATTGCTGTTTTGTTCAAGTGGGTTGATTGGTTTGTTGTGCTGCTGTCCTTTTATGTTGCCTGACCTGTTGTGGTAACCATATTTTTCTTTTTTTTTTTTCTTTTTTTTTACCATAAAGGAGTTTTTGAAAGAGGACTGTGTAGTGCTGGCACTCCTGGGGGAAAAACCAAACCATTAAAGCTTAGTTGTACTTGATTTAAATGCTTGTGGACAATATGATCAGTCTAAGGAATAAAATTTCCACACAAAGGAAGAGAATTGGTGCCTTTTTAGTTTGTAATGGGAAGTCCTGAAAGAGGAATTCACTATGATTGACTTCCCCCTGCCTCCCTTCTTCTGTCCTGTGATTCATCAAGGAGAATTTGGAAGTTTGCAGTGTTATTCTGTTGACTTTTTGCCTTGATTTTCTCTTGGGAAAAATTAGTTGATTCATAGTAATTATATGTAACAATACTGTGTTGGAACTCTGTGGAGATGATAGGTACATTAGATCCTTTCCAAGTGAAATTTGAATTAATACTGACAGAACAGAAAGAGATATAAGTGCAAATAATCTGAAAGTGTTCTCAGGAAATACATACTGTACAGATGAGTAGAGATTGTATGTATTTGTATTGTTAATTGGACAGAGATTCTAAAATTGTGATTCGTTAAAATTTTTTTAAAATTTCTTCCTGATAAACTGACTTCTTCCTTCCTAGATTCATCATTTTTTGGACTTTGTGAAACAGATTTACAAAGAACTTCCAAAAGTAGTGGTAAGCCTTTTATTTTTTAAATTGCCCTTGCCATAGTCAGAAAACTAGTTTTTATTTCTTAATTTTATCTCTAAAAGATGCTGACATAATTATTTTGTATCTAGTGATACAAGGTAAATATAGTTTTAGTGAGTATATTGTGAAAACTGTGTCTAAAAATGGACACATTTATGTCTTGGTTTGGAAAACTTTCTGTTTGTAGCGCACTATTACTGGTCTGAGAAAACTGAGGTCAGGTTGGCTCCAGTTGTCTCCGTGTAACCAAATGTGTCTGGTTTTGAGTGGAAAGATGGAGGTAATGAGTGGAGGTCCTGCTCTGATCTTCCTCCCTGATACAGAGTAACTGTTGGGATGTTTTCCTTTAGCAAAAGAGCCACATTGGGTGGGAGAGCTTTTCTGATTGTTGTTCAGTGGGAAAGGTTGTAGGGTTTGTGTCTGATCCAGGCAGATGCCACAGTGCAAACATCACGTGCAGAGAGGAGAAAAGTCCTCAGGGGGAAAATTATATGGAGGAGTTCTAAGGAGATAGATGCCTTTCAACTGTTACTGGTATTATGATTTTTTTCTTCTGCTCTTTGCTTGTAGAATCGGTACTTTGAGAATCCTCAGGTGATTCCAGAGAACACTGTTCCCACTCCTGAAATGGTTGGCATGATCACAACCATTGTGGTGAAGGTGAACCCTGAGCGAGAAGACAGTGAAACAAGAACAGTGAGTGTTCTGACTGCTCTTAACTGGGGGACTGCCTGTAGCACAGGAGTACAAATCATAAGGCCAGGCAAATATAATAGACTTTCTTTTTGCTTTTCTTATCAAAACTCTTCTGTAGAAGCTGATTGTAACTTTCCAGATGTTTTCTATGGAGCTGCATTTACAGGAGATTTGTTTAATATAATAATAAATGCTTTTGTGTTTTTTAAATGTTATTAAGTATAGTGCTACTAAAATGAGCAGTTTCTAAAAACTGTATTTTAAATATTTTTTGAGTTGATAATTAAACTGTTTATAAAGCATGTGTTCTTTCTTTCAGCATTCAATAATTCCCAGAGGATCTTTATCGCTAAAGGTCTTGGCTGAGCTGCCTATTATTGTTGTTCTCATGTATCAGGTTAGTACACTTCAGTATTTTGCATGTAAATACTTCATTACTGAATGGCTTGTGCAACTTCTGCAGACTAGTGTCTTAGTAAAAATGAATGTGATATTTTGGATACTTTTGAAATTAAAATATCATCTAAAAATAGGCTGCTGAGATATCTTAATTATTTTCTGATTAGCTCTCTGGTAAGTTGACTGCAAGTGTGACTTGTGAATTTCTCTAATAATACTTTATTTTTTTTAAGCTCTACAAACTGAACATTCATAATGTAGTAGCTGAATTTGTGCCCTTGATTATGAACACTATTATAATACAAGTTTCTGCTCAAGCAAGGTAAGTGCATTTAACTGTATTTTGATGATACTTGGGGTAAACTACTTAAACCCGTCATTCAATATTTCTCAAAGTATTTTTGTCTTATATCTTGTGATTTTTGATTCTAGTCTTACTGTTTTTGATCTCAAAAGTAGCAAGGATTATTTGACTAAAAATGTCAAGGTTTTGGTTTTGTAGATGAAGTAATTGGGAAATCTGTATATTTACATTGCATGTCATTGATGAAGTCCATAGTTGTGCAATAGATGCCAATTTATTATTTGATAATGTGCTTTTGAAAGTAGAGTTTCTGACAAAAACCCATATTGCCACAGGTAGTGATGGAGTCCATGGCAGCAGCTTGGACATTGCTGTTGTTAAATCTTTGCCATAGCATCAATGATAGATGTTTGCTCTTCCAATGTATAGCTCATGTGAAGCCTTGTGATGTTGCAGGAATGGGCATTGCTTTTCCTGCCTCAGAGAGGGAAGTTTCTGAAGAGCACCAAGTGGTTCTAATCAAGGCAGTGGGAGCAAGAGCTCTGCCTTTCCCTGTCTGCCTGGATGATCTGATCAAGTTGTTGAAGCTTGAGAGAGACAGACAAGTCTGTGGGAAGGAATCTGCTTAGAGAAAAAAATGGCCCCAGTTAGGGGAGCAGAGGCCAATGTTTGATGCTTTGTATTGGCTTGGCTTTCTGGAGGAAGGTGCAGCTGGGAATTAGAATGGCAGAGGGCTTGTGGAAAACGGGCTCTTCCACAGTGATTTTCTTCCTTTAAGAAGCAAAAACCTCACTGCGAGATGATGTAATTTGAAACTTCACTGAATTTTCTGAGTGAAGGTATTAAAGATGAGGAGCAAAATCGTAACCAGTGTTCAATTTAATTTCAGACAACATAAACTTTACAACAAGGAATTATATGCTGATTTTATTGCTGCTCAGATTAAAACATTGTCTTTCTTGGCTTACATCATCAGAATTTACCAGGTAGGATGCATTTTTATTACTTTGTTACTTAATGCATCAGGTTTCTAGTTGTTTTATGGCAGGCAAATGACCAGCATGACTGCAGTGCATCAGGGGTTGGAGACAGGAGCATTTATGTAGCATATCTGAAGGTGGGGATGTACTTGGTAATCCTAATACAAAGTAAAAATGTGCCACTCCTCCTCCCTGGGCATTTGTGGACTGACTATTGTATTTTAGTTTTAGGAGTAGTTTTTGAAAGAGAAACAAGTGAATTTTAATGGAGTGGTATTGTGCAAATGTAACGCAAACCTTAAGAATAGAATGTCGTAATAGTTGTACTCACGTTATTCTTCTTTTTGTTGTAGGAATTAGTGGCTAAATATTCTCAGCAAATGGTAAAAGGAATGTTGCAGCTGCTCTCCAACTGTCCAGCTGAAACAGCACACCTCAGGAAGGAGCTCCTGATTGCTGCTAAGCACATCCTGACAACAGACCTGAGGAGCCGTATGTAGCACTTTTTACAAATGTACCTGTAAACTGGAAAGATTTCAGCTATTTCTGTCTATTTAGGAGCCATATTACTTATTTATATTGGACTGTCACAAGATGCCTAGCCAAATAGAATTATTGTGTGCAGGGTTGCCCAAACCTGACATTTCCAGTAACTTGTTAGTTATATACAAAAAGTTTTTCAAGTTGAAAATAACGTGAGCCTTTTTTTTTCTCTTTGCAAATGTAGCTTGACTGGGTACTGCAGTGTTACTCAAGGGGCAAGTGTCAGTGGAGTTAACAGTCACAAGAGATTATTTGAAAGTTTCAATGTAAATGGCACTGCCTTTTATAGGCTTCAGGAATTAATTTTGGGATAATATCACTTTTTGACTTTAGGTTTAAATACCTAAGTGAAGTGGTTTAATGCTTAATCATCTTATTTTGATTATTTCCTTTGCCAATTGTTATGTATGGCTTTTTCATTTTTCTCTTTTTTAAATGACAGAATTTATTCCATGTATGGATAAGCTGTTTGATGAATCTATACTGATTGGCTCTGGATACACTGCCCGGGAGACACTGAGGTATGAGAAAGTTTAGAATAACTGAGTGTCTGCCAGGGCTGCTTACTTTCAGAGTTATTAATATTTACAGCAACTTTTGTATAGGGTCCTAAATCTTTGCTTCAAATAACTAATTTTGTTAGATTGTTTGATTGGCAGAGCTTCTGCTGCTGTAAAGGTGACTTTTGTTTAACACTTTGATGGCAAAAAGTGGTAATGTGAGTGTAGGGCAGAATGAGAAAAATGGGTGAATGAAGATGATTTCATTTTTTTTTTAATTTTGGAGGACAACCAAAACAGTGATCACAGAGAAACCAACTCAGTATTTGCCCAATATTTCATGAAACACCCTAACTCTTATGTCCAGTGTAAAATCTGAATGAGATTTAAACGGTTTGGTCAGTTTAAGAATAACTTAAAACTTACTTGGAATTGAAAATGTCAATGGAGAGATACTTAATACTTAACAATACTTAACTTTCTGTGTCTTCAATAGTTTACATGTTAGGTGAGCTTGCTGACCAAATTAGTATCTGAACTAGGAGAAATACTTCCTCTTGCTTAAGTATCAAGTATACCTTATTGACAATATGTATTAGATTTAGAAGTATTTGCTCTGCTAGATTCTTAACCTGGTGTTTGAAAAGAGATGATTTCAAAAATTACTCAGTTTTCATAACTGCTTTTGAAATCATGAATTGTTGATGATTAATAGTGAAACAAATTACACTGCTCAAAATGTGGCTAGCATGCATATTAACTGCATGTAGATCAAGATACATGGTGGGGTTTTCTGCAGTGGGGGAAGAAGGATCAGAGAGGCAATGCCAGAGTTGTGGGTTAGACTGATGCATCTTTGGTTAGATTGCACAGGGTAAAATTCTCTTGTGTAACCGGAAAAGCCTTGTGAACTCTGTGTTTGCATATGAAAATAGAAAATTTACACTCAGAAATTTGGAAATGTCTCCAGGCAATAATTATTTGTTAAGTTCAATAAACAACATTTTAAATTGTGCTCAGTGTGTTCTCCTCATTCCTTGTTTTGGCTGTAGACCCCTTGCATACAGCACCCTGGCAGACCTGGTACATCACGTCCGGCAGCATTTGCCACTCAATGACCTCTCCCTGGCTGTCCAGCTCTTTGCCAAGAACATTGATGATGAATCCTTGCCAAGCAGTATCCAGACCATGTCTTGCAAGCTTCTGCTAAATTTGGTAGACTGTATCCGGTCTAAAAGTGAGCAGGAAAATGGAAATGGTAGAGACATCCTTATGAGAATGCTGGAGGTATTGATTTGTTTAAAGCATTGGATAATAGCTTGGGTATCCTGTTTTATAGTATGATGTCAGTCACATTTACTTTCTCCTTTCTTCAGAAATGACGATATGTAGAAATAGCCTGTGTACCGTATTTTACTTTAATGCTTCAGAGAAGGGCTCTTTAAAATGCTCTGCAGCTGGGATAATATCTCAAGTGTAGTGGAGATACTTTGTCAACTCTGCTTCATTCAGTGACTAGTTTCAAAGCAGGAAACTGAATGTCCGTTTTGGGTAGCTTAACTTGTGTTTTTTTAAAAAATAATTTTGTTTTCAATTTTAATTGTAATTTTTTTTCATTACTTAAGAGTATGCAGGAATCATATTTTCTAATGCCTTCTGGTTATGGGTGTGCCTTTTTTTTTTTTTTTTTAAACCTTGAAAGAGGATCTTTCCACAGGTCCTTGGCATAGCACAATACAATCTGTACAATTAGAACTATTTCCACTTCAAAGACCTAATGATCCTTTCTAAGGATCTTTATATGGAGGGTTTTTGGGTTTTTTTTCACTTTTGAAAACTGAGGATGCACCAGTTTGGAGAAGGGAAACTAATTTATTGATGGACTTGAAAATGTTTACTGTCATTTGAATGACTTCAAACACAGCTGTAAATTTTATTGATCTCAGCATTCTGACTTTAAGTATGAGTACTATTTAATTTAGGACAATTTTTGAAGAAACTTCTTTTCTTTTTCTTTTCCCCCCTTCTCCCTTCTCTTTGATTTGCCCCTCCTCCTTTGCCCTAGGTGTTTGTTCTGAAATTCCACACCATAGCGCGCTACCAGCTGTCTGTCATTTTTAAGAAGTGCAAGCCGCAGTCGGAGCTTGGGGCAGCTGAAGCTGCATTACCTGGAGTGCCCACAGCAGCAAATGCAGCCCCTGTTCCTGTCCCATCTCCTGCCCCAGCCACTCCCGTGGCCCCTGCACCAGTACCTGTGTTTGAAAAGCAAGGGGAGAAGGAAAAAGAAGATAAACAGACGTTTCAGGTCACGGATTGCCGGAGCTTAGTGAAAACTTTGGTCTGTGGGGTCAAGACGATCACGTGGGGCATCACCTCATGCAAAGCTCCTGGTGGTAAAATTGCATATTTAATTATATTTATCTCTCATAATTTTGCAAAAAAAAAACTTCTCTAGAATGAAAGCAAATAGTGTTTTTAATGCTTAACTAGTATCTTGTTCTTCTTTCAGAAGCACAATTCATTCCCAATAAGCAGTTGCAACCTAAGGAGACTCAAATCTATATAAAACTGGTAAAATATGCAATGCAAGCATTAGATATTTATCAGGTATGTAACCTGCCCACATAGCACTTCTATTTTTGCAGTTATTGGATGATAGATCTTTTAATAAGGATTTATTTGGCAGCTAAAACTCAATTACACATGCAGTATATTTTCACTAAATCTTTAATTGGGACCACAACTATTGAGAAATGCTCAGTATGAAGAATGCATTTCAAAAGTTAGTTTCAAAGTACTTTTCATTTGCAAGCAACAGATTATTTTAACAGCTATTTTTGTCTGTGTTCATGCAGGCAGGTCAGACTAAAAATAATTGTCTTTCATGCAGTGAATTAATAAATCTTTTCTTGAAAGAGATAGGTTAGGTTAATTATCAGTTGAAGCATTCACATCTGCGGTTTTGTTCTGTAGTTACAGAAAGTACTAATGAAATGCTAATGTGTTTGATTGGGTATTAAGTACTTTACAAATATGCTGATATCACATGCTTTTGTCTTTTTTCATTTCTAACCTCATAGTTTCAAAATCTGTTCTGAAAACACTCAATATTTGTCGTGGTTGGCTCTTGTGCTCAGCTTCTAATTGTCGGGTGCTTGGATGTAAAACCCATTAAATTTTAATTACTTGTAAAAGGTATTTTAAGAACAATGGAGAAGAAGCTACTCCAATTCCATAACCAATGTATGTGTTTCTCAATTGCTGTAGGTGCAAATAGCAGGAAATGGGCAGACATATGTTCGGGTAGCAAACTGTCAGACAGTCAGGATGAAAGAGGAAAAGGAAGTTCTGGAGCATTTTGCTGGTGTGTTCACAATGATGAACCCTTTAACTTTTAAAGAAATCTTTCAAACTACTGTTCCATACATGGTGGAGAGGATCTCAAAAAACTATGCTCTTCAGGTATGTTATTGTTTACTTTTAAAATTGGTAGTAAACAGCATGTTGGAAAGAGTTTATGCCTTGAGGTACATATGGCTGAAGTGGAACTATAAGTAATAATGTTGGAATTAGCATGTGAGATTTGAAGCAGTCTATATAAAAAATAGTCTATGAAATAATTTAAAGATGGATTTTCAAAAAACCTTACTGCATTAAGTGATGCAATACAAACATGAACACTTCTGTTTAGAAGGTATGAATGGACTTTATTCTTAAAAAGTATTGAACATTCTGGAGTTGTTGTTTTGTTCAGGTTGTTGTGCTAGTGTTCTACAGTTTTACAGAATGCAAGTCCTATAATATCTGTTTAATTTTAAACTTAAAACTTGAACATTTAGGTACATACATAGTTATTTTCCACTGAGGACAAACAGAATCACTTGGGTAGCAATGGAGATAGGGAAAGATATTTGTCTTTGGTTGTTTTTGTTTTTTTTATTTTAATGGATAGTGCATTTATCCTTTTGTTTTTTCTATTGTAGCAATAATAACTTCTTTGTGGTTTCCTTTTATAGATTGTTGCCAATTCTTTCTTGGCAAACCCTACTACCTCTGCTCTCTTTGCAACCATTTTGGTGGAGTATCTTCTGGATCGGCTGCCAGAAATGGGCTCTAATGTGGAGCTCTCCAATCTGTATCTCAAGCTGTTCAAGTTAGTCTTTGGCTCAGTTTCACTATTCGCAGCTGAAAACGAACAAATGCTGAAGGTAAAGGTCATTTGTGTTAAAAATAAGTCTGTTTTAAAAACAAGACTCTTAAGAGTTTTGCACTGTCTAACACTTGAGAGTCATTTAGTGTTTGAAGCACTATTTGTGATACATCTCCATTTTTTTCCAAATGCCAAGTGTGTTGTCTTGTTTATAAGAGATTGTTTCTGTGAATATTTGCTTCATATTTGAAACAATGAAGTGAGTTACTAATTCTGAGTATAAATGGCTGATACATGACTGTGGTCTGTGACTGCTGTAAGCCCATGTAACTTCGTGGTCAGGACATGCATGAATTCTTGCATATTTTCTCCCTTTGTTTTCATATTGACTTAAAAGTTTTGGTTGAATTGAAATGACTTTTTTGTGTGTTGGTGAATCTTGTTCACTCATTCATATTCAGTGACGTACATCTTGAGTTAGATTTTTCTATGCTCCTGAAAAGTCTGGGTTTAAGGAATACTATTTTTTTCTACTGACAACATACTGTCTGTGTATTCCAAGGATCTATTTATGTTGATGAGATCATCTCATTATTCAGTGAATTTAGAAATGCTGAGCTTGTAGCAGGAGTGTGCTTTCCTCATGAAAGCAGCAGCTGCCTGTATCTAGAAAAGACATTAAGATTTTAATGGAACACTGATTGTTCCCTCATCGTTTCTCTTCTTTTTTCTTCCTTGTACCTTATAACAAACAAAATTTCTGATACAGGTAACTCTGTAGAACACAGTAGGGATTACCAGTTTTCCAGAATCTTTGTAAACTAATATGAAACAATATTCATATAATCTTGCTTTAATTCTTGTAATTTGTCATTGGAATCAAGGTCATTTGGATTTTATAAGCTGGAGATGAAGTTTAAAGAGTGTAATTTACTACCTTCACAGTTTCATGCTTCTGTTACTTCTTTTTGTTTCTGTAGGATGGATGATAGGGGCCTTGGGCAGACAATTTAATTGAATTATGAAGGTTGTTTGCAGCATTTGCATAGCAATGTAGAAAGCTTTTTATATGTCAGTAATATCCAGAAATGTGTTACTGTTTGTCTCTGGTGTGTGACAATACTTGTATTTATCAACTATTTTTAATGATTCCTGCAAGGTGTTCATGTCCTCCACTCTAGAAAGGCCACTAGTTTCATAACCTTTTTTTAGCTGAAAGAGTTCACTTTCAAAATGAAATTTTAACATTCACAAAAATTAAGAACTAGTTATAAAGTTAGATCAGTTTCTGCTCCAAATTCCCAGATACTTTGGAGGAAATATTTTTCATTGTGTCAGATTTGCTGAATCTCATGCTAAACTATTGTACAGTACAATAATGAAAAAATGGGTATTTTATTAATCTTCAAGCTTTATTTTCTTTGTAGCCACATTTGCACAAGATTGTGAACAGCTCTATGGAACTTGCACAGACTGCCAAAGAGCCCTACAACTATTTCCTGCTGCTCAGAGCACTGTTCAGGTCTATTGGAGGAGGCAGTCATGATCTGTTATACCAGGAATTCTTGCCGCTGTTACCAAACTTACTGCAAGGTAGAGCAGTACCTTCTTTCCCCACCCCAGCTTCTGATTTTTTTTTAATGTGATAGTAGTAATAAAGTTATGTAATTAAAACGCCCTCAAAACTAAAGCCCTAACCCTGATACATAGCTTTTGCTTTTGAGTGCAGTGGTTGATTTAAATATCTTGAATGTGCTTATTTTCATTTACTATCAGCTGCTTCAGGCTCCATAGTTTTGGCTGCTTCACAATTTCTGCTGCTTGTTTTTCTTTTCATTGTGGTGCTGTTGGGGTTTTCTTGTTTGTTTCTTTTACTTGTTTGTTTTTTTTTGCTATGGGTAACTTTGTTGCCATAAAGGATTTGAGGGATAAGAGAGTAGGAGAAGCAAGGTTGCCAGGCCATCCCTGGTTTTGTGGGAAGAGCATGGCAGAGAAGCTCTGGCTGTTCTGCAGTTAAAGGCATGTGTGTGCACCTGCAAGGGCATGATAAATAGAAATTCAAGTAGTGCCAGTCTGCAAAAAGGAATGGAAATAACAATCAGTTTGATTAATTGAGCATTTGTGCTTGCAAGAGTTGTATTCCAGAAATACTGAGGGTCAGCAAGGAAATGTGGAGAACTACTTAAACCTAAGGACAAGCTAATCAGAGCTACTCTAGGACTGTAGACTGGCTCACATCTACAGCTGTAGGGACAGTTTTAATTATAGTTAGCAAGTGTGTGTTATTGATAAATCATTATGTAAAACTCATGTCAGTGTAGAAGAGGTTGGTAGATGTATGGAATAAGTGAAATTTTTATGGGGAGAAAAATCACTTGGGGAACGAGCTTAGTCTGTATGGGGCAATTAATGTACTTGAACTTGTTAAATGTTTCTTTTCAGGATTCCAGATATTTTAAAAACAATTGTTCTCTGTGGGATTATTTTTTATTGTTACAAGGCTGAGGTTTGAATCAAATTATCTTTTTCACTTTTTCATCCATATTCAAATGCTGCCTTATTGAGTCTAATATGAAACTTTAAAATATGTATCGATGCTTTTTCTTCTGCATGTGGGTACATAAAGCATTCACTGCATGAAATCCTGAGATGTAAGTTAGAATAATGAATGGTATTATGTTTTGTAAATCCATTATTTACAGAGCTGTAAGCTCTACGGAATTTAAAAATGTCAAGTTCTTCTGAATTTGCAGAAATAGCAATTTTTAACAATAAACTGTGGACTATCTTTTTGCTGTGAGTGTGTAACTTATCCATAATTTTCAGGACTTAACATGTTACAAAGTGGCCTTCATAAACAGCACATGAAAGACTTGTTTGTGGAGCTCTGCCTCACTGTGCCTGTTCGGCTGAGCTCGCTGCTGCCTTACCTGCCAATGCTGATGGACCCCTTGGTGTCAGCTCTGAACGGATCCCAGACCCTGGTTAGCCAGGGCTTAAGAACTCTGGAATTGTGTGTGGATAACTTGCAGCCAGACTTTCTGTATGACCATATTCAGCCAGTTCGAGCTGAGCTCATGCAGGTAAATGTGTCGTTTCCTGTTACACCACAAGAGGTCATTGATTTGCTAAATATTACTAGAAATTTGTGTGAAGTTTAGCTATAAAACCTTGAAAAATCTGTCATGAGAGCCATACTGGTCTGATATGAGTGTAGAAGGATGGTTGGTGGTGTGCTGTTAAGCTGAAAACTCTGAAAATTTAGAAGTGCATTAATTGTTCCTCCTGTATACTTTAAATGGTTATATTCTATATACTTAATTTGCTTTTTATATATCAAAACTACCCCTGAGCTTAATTCAGTTCTGCTGGCCTGCTTTTTTAATTAATAATGTTGTTTATCAATATTCATCATAAACATGAAATTACATACCAGTGTAGGGAAGATTTTGTAGCTGATGACATAATATAATCTGAAACTGCTTTTTGGACAACCTCATTACAAAACACTAGGGCTGTTTTGAACTGAGACTGTTTATATTCAGCCTTGATAAGTATATTCTGGAACTTCTGCAGGATCAGTTACCCAGATACAAGAATAAGTGTTTTCCTTGACATTTTTTTTCCATTACAATTTGAAAAACATTGAAATAAGACTGGTCTGGCCCTGTACCTTTTAACCCCCAGGCTTTGTGGCGAACACTGCGCAATCCTGCAGACAGCATCTCCCACGTGGCTTATCGTGTGCTTGGCAAATTTGGTGGAAGTAACAGGAAGATGTTGAAGGAATCACAGAAACTACAATATGTAGTCACAGAAATCCAAGGACCCAGTATTACAATTGAGTTTTCAGACTGTAAAGCATCCATTCAGCTCCCAATGGAAAAGGTAAGGGCTTAAGTTACTTTCAGTGCTGAGAAGCCAGCTTTGTAAATACCTGTCTGCCAGTTCTTTTTTTTACTTCCACTATAAACTGTCACCACCAAAAGAGTAGATTTAGTCATGCTGTTCTCTTACAAAATGATAGGATAGGGAGCTGAACTGGCCCATGTAAATGCTTTCACAGAATGGGTAAGGTTGGAGCTTCTGGTGTATTGCTTAGGTTAGGAGCAGGAAATTCATCTAAAAGTCCCTATTTTTTTTTTGAAATGTACCAGAAGTTTACTGTAGAAACTCTTCAGTGCTGGTTATTCTCATGACTCCAGTAATTTGGTTTTGTTTGTTGTCTCTAGCAGCACTTAGTGCTGCAGTATCATTTTGTGCTGTACTGGCTTTCATCTGGCAGTCACGGTGTATCACAAATGCTTAGTTCTCACTAATTACAGCAATCTAATCTTCTCCAAGAGTGAAGCTGGATTCTGAGATAATTTGGTCTGTAGAGTTTTAATACTTACCTTTTCAATTAGACTTTCATAAGTAGATATGATCTGAATGTAGTATGCAATTTTCTTCACAGGCAGCTGGCTCTCTGGCTCCATACAGCCAACAGGCTTAAAAATAGCTTGGAAAAGTGATTCTTAAAATGCAGATTTACTGATTTCTCCACTGTACTGAAGATGATGAATTGAATACATCTAAATACTGTAGTTGCTGACATTTACCTGTCCTGCTAGGTTTAATTCAGACTAAGTTTTCCAAAGGATTTAAGCATCTAACATTGATATGGAACAATCTTCAGCTGCTTGGTGTTCACCAAGAAAGAGTATGTTATCTGCTGAATACTTAGTATCTATGAAAAGGAAATGTCAAAATACAAAGAAAAAAAAGTGGAATAAATTGAAAACAAGGAATCCTTGTTTTCTTTTAGTACCCTGGTAGACTTTTGTGGTCTGTGTAAAACTAATTTTTCTTTTTATTGAGATGCTGGTAAAAATTTGGGATGACAACTAGTTAAGTAAATGGAAATACCAAAGAAGGGAAATGCCCACTTTGTAGCAAGGCCTTTTTCTGCATAAACCTATTAAGCATAGATGGTCAGATTTTATTTGCCATTGATAAGGTATTGAAATTTGTTGTTTCATGCACTCCAGAACAATTTTTACATGTTTGTGGTTTTTTTTTTTGTTTGTTTGTTTTTTTACTTAAAGCCCATCTTCTTTATCTGTAACTTCTTCCTTTGTCTTGTGGGGGAAGGATAGAAATTAGACAGTTGTGCTTCTATGTATTTTTCTCTCTGTATATTTATATGTACACAAAATAGGAACTTCCCAAAGAGATGTACTCCCCTTTTTAATCCACTTCATATCTTAAAAGATAGATTTGAATTACTCTCAAATGTATTAAATCCTCTTGCAAAGGAAGAGTACCATTTCCATTAAGTAAATAGTGTTTAAAATTTGCTTACAGGGACATTTCCTCATGCATGGAAAGGTACCATTTATATATGGGTATAAATTCATGGTATACATACAGTAAAAAAAGATTAGGCACAGCAATTACTGCTGGAGGGAAGGTGAGGAAAATTTCATTTTGGGGAATGAGAGAGAGACATTGAAGGTTTACCTCAGTCATAACTTGAAATGCTTTTGAAATGCTTTCTGACCATGGAAGTAAATGTATCTGCCATGAAACTTAGCACAGAAAATGCTGTGATAGTTTCAAACTGTGCTCTCAGACCCTCTCTTCATTTCTTAACTTGGGCACTCCAGATTGTACATACTTTAGAAGTTACTTTTACTATATGTTAATGATACCATTCCTTTGATTAATCACCTGCTGGCAAATGGCAAGACCAAGAAGTGTCTGGTTTCTCTCTTGTTCCATTCTAGGCAATTGAGACTGCCCTGGATTGTCTGAAGAGTGCCAACACAGAGCCCTATTACCGGAGGCAGGCGTGGGAGGTTATCAAGTGCTTCCTGGTAGCCATGATGAGCCTGGATGATAACAAACATGCATTATACCAGCTTCTTGCACATCCTAAGTATGACAATTCTTTAAACGTAAATGTGTATGTAAAATTTATAGTGTCTTTGGAATAACCTAGTTTACAGCTAATGATTAGTCTGTGCAAGTTGTGGGGTTTTTTTGCCTTCTGCTAAAGAGGAATTTTGTTGGCATGTTTTTTAATGCTAATGATGTGTTAATGTTTCATAGTTGAATTTTCTTCCCTTAATTACAGTTCGGTGTGTAATCTATTACATAGGATCAATATGATTAATTTCAGTTTCATATATTTAAGTAGTTGGAATATTCTGGTGCTTAATTGTATTTTAAAGATTAATTTAGATTGTGATATTTTGTATGTACCTCTAAGCTTTTAGTAAAGTAAAATGGAAAATTCAGTTTCATTTAGTGACTAAGCTATATAGCATAGTCACACACATAACCTGTTTGTCTTAGTGTGGGAGCCTTTTATTGAAGCTTTTCTTACATCTTTTGCAATTATAGTCATTGATACTTAATGAGTTTACTGATTTTAGACAACTTTAACATCTTTAACTTTAGCATCTTTAAAGGGCTGACTTCTTGTAGTGTAGTAAATGTAGCTAAAGAGCATAGTAGCTTTCACAGTTTGGACTTAGACTTGACATAAATATAGCTTTGCAATAAATAAGCTTTGGTGGGCAGTGATTTGATAAAGAATGCTTCAGTCGTTCAAGATTAAAATCAAATGTCATGTTAAAAAAGGCTAAAACGTCAAAATACTGAAAATGACATTCTGTAATTGAGTTGCAGTGTGATGCCTGTATATGTGTTATTTGTATACACCTGGCTTCTTCTGAGCCACTGGCTTTAAATGTTGCTGATGAAATTGAGCTATCCATCATGCTGGAGACCAGTGGCTGACAAAACTAATATGGGCTGAGTGAACTGGTCTAGCTCTATCAAAATGAGGGGAAAACAGGAGGTGGAGAAGGAGTTAGCTATCAGGAGCAAACTTTTAAATTGGGTACCTGTGCATGGCTGTGACTGGGCTGCACTTTGGGTATACTGAGCACAGCATTGTGTTCCAGCTTCACGGAGAAGTCCATCCCCAGTGTGATCATCTCGCACCGCTACAAGGCTCAGGACACCCCAGCTCGCAAGACCTTCGAGCAGGCTCTGACCGGCGCCTTCATGTCTGCTGTCATCAAGGACCTGCGGCCCAGCGCCCTGCCCTTCGTGGCCAGCCTCATCCGCCACTACACCATGGTGGCCGTGGCCCAGCAGTGCGGTGAGTGCAGGCACACAGCTCTGGGGCCTCCAGGAGAGCTCCGTGCTGTTACTCTCAGCAGGTTGTTTAGAAAAGCCACTATATTGCGGTTGTGTCTGGGTAGCTATATTGGCTTTTTGTTTGATGGCTGAATTATGTTTTAATTCTTCAGAGCGGTGGAAATTATTAAAGAAATTTTAAAAAGCAATCAGTCACCTAATTATACTCATTTCATTGGCTGCAGCATTTAAAAACTGCAGCATGGAGCAGTTTATAGTTCCAGAGCATTCATGTAACTTAATACTCACAGTACTATTTGCAGATGGTCTTTAATTGGGTTGTTTCCACTTGTGGTTTCAAAGGATCTTTAGAGGAACCAAGTGAATGCTTAGAGGACTGCAGTGTCTTATATCTGTGAAGAAAACTTTTTATTTGGGCTGTATGACAAGTAATTTGGGAAAAGACATACAATGAGCATATCACTCTTCATTGTCACATTAATGTAACTTGAATTTTTATGACTCTTCAATTTAATTAAATCTTCTTGCAGTGCATACTCTAGTGCAGAGAAGAAAATGTTCAAGTAGATGTAATCTTTTTTTCTTCTAGGAGTGAAGGATGCCTTCTAATCCATTTATATGCAAATAGGCAGAGGGCTTACTGGTTTTGCCGTGAGCTAGTCCAAGGAGTAGTAAAATCTAATTAAAAGACTATTCATATTGAAATATCCATTGTTTTATCTTTATTTCCCTCCCTCTTTTCTTCCCTGTTACATGTCACAGGTCCTTTCTTGCTGCAGTGCTATCAGGTTGGCAGCCAGCCTAGCACAGCCATGTTCCACAGTGAAGAAAATGGGTCAAAAGGCATGGATCCCTTGGTGCTTATTGATGCCATAGCAATCTGCATGGCATATGAGGAGAAGGAGCTCTGCAAAATAGGAGAGGTGGCCCTAGCAGTGATATTTGATGTTGCGAGCATTATCTTGGGTTCAAAGGAAAGGGTAGGTTATTTAAAAATGTGTTCATATGATCAAAGTTCAGCCAATGCAATTTTGCTTGTAATATTTTGGAGGCTACCAGCAAGCTGAGAAAAGGAAACTGATCCATTTCTGTGTTTCCAGGCTTGTCAGCTTCCCTTGTTTTCATATATTGTGGAACGTTTATGTGCTTGCTGCTATGAACAAGCTTGGTACGCTAAACTAGGAGGTGTTGTGTCCATTAAATTTCTCATGGAACGGCTGCCACTGATTTGGGTCCTCCAGAACCAGCAGACTTTCCTGAAGGCACTTCTCTTTGTTATGATGGACCTAACTGGAGAGGTGTGTAATGAAGGAATTTTATCAAATAGTATGGGGAAAAACTTCTGTCCTACTAATCTTGATTTTGTTGAACTTCAGAATGCATTGTACCTGGAAGACTTAGGAGTGAATTTTAGTCATTTTAACTCAAACCAAGATCTGAAGTTAGGAATGAAGTCAGATTTTTCCACGTAAATTTGCTGAAGTTGTTTGGCTTAGACTTGCTGCTTTCAGAGTAGAAATGTACAGGCCACATGTAGATCACAAAAGAACAAAGATTCACTGTCACCACAGGATCACCAAGCTTAGTTGGAAATCAAGATCACAGAATTCATCAAAATCAGATTCCAAGTTTGTTGATGAGTAATGTGTAGATTTGTGATCTTTGTTCTGCACTTAGCTAATAAAAATAATCTCTGATGCCCCAGGTTTCCAATGGAGCAGTTGCTATGGCAAAAACCACATTAGAGCAGCTCCTGATTAGATGTGCAACTCCTTTGAAAGATGAAGAAAAAACAGAAGAAATCCTTGCAGCACAGGAAAAGTCATTCCATCATGTCACACATGACCTGGTTCGAGAAGTAACCTCTCCAAACTCCACTGTGAGAAAACAAGCCATGCATTCCCTGCAGGTGCTTGCACAGGTCACTGGCAAAAGTGTCACAGTGATCATGGAGCCCCATAAAGAGGTAAGCAGAAATACTTACTGAATCTGAGCTTAAAGCTGTTTTCCCGTTTGGATTTGCAGAAATGCTTTTCTGAGTACATTTTTCCACACTGGTGAATGAAGTTCTCAATGCTTTGATAGAATGTGTTTGTCATTTGCTAAGTTTTGGTGTTCTAAAATACAAAATGGCTGGAGCACTGTGGAGATTCATCCAGGCTCTGCCTGACTCCTAGCCAGTACTTATAGTGTCTTCAGTTTGATTTACTTCCTTAAATTATGGACTGCTCATGCTACCACCATCAGACATAGGCTAGGCCATATAGATACTGCATTTTGAACCTCAGTTTTGTGTTATTCTTTAAATATGTGGCATTACTATGCTTTTCCCTATCCAAAAAGATACTATAAAGTTCAAAGCTGGTTGAAATAACTTTTTGCTAGATACTCCTTAAAGTTAATACCATTTAGTCTTTTGGAAGATAATGGAATGTTCATAAGCCCGAAGGGACATGACATCATACCAAATTATACAGAGAAGCCCCCTAATTGATATCTTATTTTGCTAAAGGTGTTTAATGAGGAAAGTGAGAAGTTGATGTAATGGAAAAAAGTTACACAAACTTTTTTGGTTTTATGATGTTTTAGGAGATTAAAATATTCTTGTTTCTTGATTTGACCATTTGAAATGCTTCAGTTTATGGATTTCTTTGTTGTTTATAATGTTATGTGAAGTTATTTAATATCTTTAGATATTTAGATCTGTTCTGTTCACAGAGGACATATATCAATTACAGCTACTACGTTGTTTTGCAAACTGAATGTAAATCAAAATAATTCAGAGAATTGCTTTTCTTTTTGCTTAATTATTTCTCAAGACACATCTGGAGCCACAACAGCAAAAGGGTACAAAGCTGCTGCAGCCATGGCTAATGGTGTCTTCTCAGTGGCTGGGTCTGTGGGGTCATTTCAATAGCTGCTAATTCAGTATTCTAAATAACATCATGTAGGTTCTCCAGGACATGGTTCCTCCTAAAAAGCATCTTCTTCGGCACCAACCTGCAAATGCCCAGATTGGCCTGATGGAGGGAAATACATTTTGCACAACCCTGCAGCCCCGATTGTTCACAATGGATCTGAATGTTGTGGAACACAAGGTTTTCTACACAGAGGTACTTTGTTTTTATGTTCTCATCTTTGAATGTAGGTGCTTATGTAGTGATGGTGTTAGTACTTTCATTCTTAAAAATACATATTTTTCTTTGTGCATTTTAAACTTTCACTGAAATGTAAGAATTTATGTTTTCAAACATAAAGTGAAGCCTGCTTTGTCTACAACACAATAGCTCTGAGCTAAACAGAATATATTAAATGGTCTTTGGTGTTACAGTACTGGTCTAGTAGCCCTGAATTTAATATTTAGGACTTATTTTTACACAGTATATTTATTAAATAGGTTTTTGTACCACCAAAACATAGACATTGTTGGTAAAGGTTTTTGAGTCCCTAATAGTTGGAGTATAATTGAATATAAAATCTGTGTGTGGATTTAACTTGAAGAAACTGTCTTGCCCCTTGATTTCCCAGCTGACTTGTCCAAACATAAGTTCAGAAGGTTTTTGATACCAAGAGCAATTGCAGGTAGCAAGGCAGTACACCCCCAGCTCTATACATGGGATATAGCTGTCAATGCAGAAGATTCTCTGGTTTTAAGACAAAAGGAAAGTGCTGTAGATGAAAAAATGTCTGTAATGGTGGGGGTGAGATAGTGGTGTTTCAAATGTGAGTAGCAATATTAACTAGGATTATTTTTTTCCTAGCTACTGAATTTGTGTGAGGCTGAAGATGCTGCCTTAATGAAACTACCTTGCTACAAAAGTCTTCCATCGCTTGTACCTCTTCGAATTGCAGCCTTAAGTAAGTGAAACCTCCTAAACAAAATTTGATACAGTTAAGTGTCCTTGTGAGGAACAGGTACTGTGCTTCCCGAGATCAGCAAAAAACCTGAGCACTGGAAGACTGATGACTGTTCTCCAGAGGTTACAGTTTAATGGAGAGAATAATGGGAAAGTATCTGCTGCTTTCTTAATGACTAGAATTTTAGTTTTTTTGAAAGGAACCCAAAATATTTTAAGATTACTTATGTTATAAAGCATTAGGAAAACTACAGAATTTTAATAGAATTCTCGTTCTTTTACTATTTTATGATGCTTGTTGTTTTTGGCAATGCATACAGGGCTTTAGCTGTTTGCAATTTGAGATGACATAAAAAGAAACTAGAAGAGAAGTGGTGTAGAATTAGGGTTTGGGTTAGAATTAGGGTTTCCTTTGAAATTGAGTTAACAAAGAGAACAAATTTACTTTGATATTTGCAGATGCTCTAGCTGCCTGCAATTACTTGCCTCAGTCAAGAGAGAAAATCATTGCTGCACTTTTCAAGGCACTGAATTCAACAAATAACGAGCTGCAGGAGGCAGGAGAAGCGTGCATGAGAAAGGTGACTGTATTAAAACAACGTTCCTTTTGAGGCCATTGTTCTCTCTGCTTTACTTCCTTGGTACAAAACTTCTTGGGAAAGTTCTCTACAGGAAATACTGTTGCTCTGTTCAGTTTTTGTTAGTGATGATGGCAAAAGTTTGTGACAGATGTGTTTGTTTGGGATTTGAACTTGGCCATAAAGAATTATCCAGGTTGCAATTAAGTATTATAAGCTCTTGGATAAGGAATATGGTAAATCTTTCAATCTTTCTGTCCAGTCTTTCCCTCTTTTTGTTGGTCTGGTCTTTGTAAATGTATCTTCTTTTCTAAATAGCATCAGTCCTTCCCAGCAGTTTTGCAAATGTGCAGGCCTGGCTTTATTATAAAAGCTCTTCCCATGTTTCATCTTTGTTTCTACAAGAAGGGGTGGAGATCCCATATCTGGTTTTGGAAAAGTAAAGCCGTAGAGCAGAGTTAGACTCTGCATCACAGTGGAATGGTTACCTTAAGGAACAGGACCATGGCTGTCCTGTTTGAGGTCAGAGTTAGTGTCCTTGCCTGACACTGCCCTGTCTGTCCTGTGGATGGTACATTATCATGTAAAAAAGCTGGAAGGATAGAGAAAGGATACTTTTTCATCGTGATTTGTTGTTCAGTAGCTGTGCCTAATTCTGATCCGGCAAGATTTTAATTCCATTCTTCTAAATGAGGAAAAAAGCTAATGAAATTACTTACAGCCTCTTTGTACTGCTGTGTAGATGGGCTGACATGGAACAGGGAATGTAACTGCAGCAATTCTGGTGATTTGCATTTGTTTGTGCCGTTGGCTGGCCAAGGGTCAGGTGTCTTTGCATGTCACTGTGGTCATGAGAGGGATGTACTTATCATGTGTGGCTTGTTAACAACCCAGTTGGGTTGAGAGGTAAGAGGGAGCAAGTGAGGGTTGTTCTGACCTCTGCATCAGAGTTGTCTGATTGGTTTATCCTGTGATAAACTCATGCCTGCAGGATGTTTGGTTATGACAGGAAGTATTCTCTCTTTTGACCTTTTCTGTTGCTCAGAATGCATGCAGATTGTAACACAGAAATTTGCATTATTGCCTTCAGCCAGATTCACAGGCAGTTCTTAATATAGCAGGGTCTAAGTACTTTGTCCATAGCTGGGTATTCAATTTATGGCTGTAGCAGTTTTTCAGTCTGTCTGTAATTAAGATCTCCTACTTGATTATTTTATGGAATATCATACTGTGTGTCAGAAATACTTCAGTGCTTCCCAAATCCATCTTGTAATTGTATATATTTCCCAGCAGTAGATATTGTTTGGACTGTTGCATTCTGAAAGAATGAAATAAAAAGAAAAATGAAGTCATCTGAATCTATTTTAAGAAAAACACTTTCACAAAAGTCACTTCCCTCTCCACCTGTATCTTAATTGTGCACTCTCTTGCAGTTCTTGGAAGGAGCTACCATAGAAGTTGACCAGATTCATACCCACATGAGACCATTGCTGATGATGCTGGGAGACTATCGGAGTCTGACCCTCAACGTTGTGAATCGTCTGACATCAGTCACTAGGCTTTTCCCAAACTCTTTCAATGATAAATTCTGTGATCAGATGATGGTAAGCCCATCCAAGTTTTTATTTTAGCTCTTTCAGAAGAAATTTTTTCTAGCTACTATTTGTGTTGGTAAAAAATCAAACAAATTCAGTAGTTACCCAATGTATGTATTGGAAGTAAGAGATTTCTGTTTCACAATTGTTAACCCAATTTCTGTAAACATTTTGAGTAAATTTCTAAAGGACTGCTAAACCAAAAAGTTAAGAGATTTATTTTGTACTGAAGACATACCTAGTTATGCTAAGGTCTGCTTGGACAAATTTATCTTAAAGCAAGGTGCAACCAGCACCTTTAAAAATTTTGCTTTCCAATGCACTAAATCTATTTTGGTGCTTTCTTGATTTTTAAAATTTTGGGAGGTAGTGCCCTGTTTATTTGCAGTTTTTAAACTGAATATGTGAATTCTTTATCTTTTTGGCATGGATATTTAAATATTTAGATGCATATGCATCAAGCAAATCAACAAACAAGTGTAAGACTATCAGACTCAAGTTTTTGTATATATATACTTTTATAATCCCTGCTTTCTTGGAGATGGAGAGGACTTCTAGCAACAGTAAACATATCAACCTGAAGGAATGAAAATAACTAATAATTCTTCCCTTTGCTTCCTTCAAAGTATTATTTCTGCTTTTACGTCTTCTCCTGTAGCATATGCTAAAATGGAACAGTCTATTTAGAAGAATAATACTATTTATCCTTTCTTCATAGCAACACCTGCGTAAGTGGATGGAAGTTGTAGTTATTACACACAAAGGTGGACAGCGGAGTGATGGAAATGTGAGTTAATGAATGCTTTTATGGGAGAAGAGAAGAAATAAGCTGTATTAATGTTTTGGAATTGCAGAACTCATTCACTTGTAAATGCTGCCATAACTGATTATGCACTAATGCTTTGTTACAAGCTAACAAACTTGTTGAATTGAGTGTTGAATATCTGTTAGAAGTCTTAGTAAGAGGAGCTTCTTGTCTGCTGACAATGGTTATTTTAAAGATTGTTCTAGGTTGTTGTGGGAACAGCTCAAACATTATTTTTCCCCCCTCAGGATTTTCTGCTTAGAAATCAGCTCTTCACTGAAATGGCTGATGAGCTCAGCAGCATAATCCCCTTTTTTCATTAATATGTTTGATGTTCATAACATAGCCGTTTGAAAATTATACATAATGATAACATAATCCCAGTTAATTTTAAATTTAATTTATTAAAACCAAGTTCAATATTTACTAGTTGAGATCACATTAAAATCCCTCTGCCATTGAAACTAATGGCCTCAATGTTGAATGGGAAGCGGATCAGTAGTCTCATAAATGGAAAACTGTGCAGTGTAATGTCAATACTGTGTGCTCTTAGCAATACTGATGGGAATTCCTGCTCCAGTGCAGTTTCCTGTAGATTACCAGAAGTCCCTTAATTCTATTAATGTTTTACTAAATGCTATTAAGTGTTGAGATTTGTTATTGCACCTAAGAAAAAATGGGGGGAATTTTATTAATATCTTTGTTTTTCAAATTAGAATGAAATTACATTGGCTTTTTATTTCCCTCAAAACATGGAAATAGCTTAATGTCTTTTCATTTCTCTTTCCTGTCATTGCAAAGAGAGCTTTTAATCTGAATTTGGTCAATGCTTTGTATTAGACCTAGATGTTCTCTAATGAAGTAGAGTAAGATTTATTTCTTACGTTTTAACTAAAACACTGTGCATTCCTCAGTTAACCACATTTTATTCATGTTAGTTCTAAGGCTTTCATACTATTCTTTTGGGATTCACTTATCTGCAATCATCACATTTGAGGATATCTTGCAGATCTTTTTATAGCGATAGTCTTTTAAACCACAATGTGGCACCTCTAGAACAGTTTTTAGCTGTCCCTAGGTCATGTTTGGTTGCGAATTCTCCTGCTTTTAATGTTTTTCGTTGGTGTTTTCTGTGTAATTATGTGTTTAGAGAGATGTTGAGTGGGGAGTGCACACCAGATGCTTGAGAAAGAATCTACTGTCACATCTTGAGGGAGGAGAGACGTCTGGAAACATTTCAAGTAGAATTGTGTCAATGCAAAGCTGATTGAATATTACTTTCCTGCTCCCTAGTTGTTGCTCTAAAGTTTCCTTAAAAAGAAAAACTCCAGGAGACTGAAGGAGGACACAGACAGCTTGGTTTTTGTGCAGTTGCTGTGGCAGGCTGTGTTCATATGTCTGGATGTACATTGTGCTGTTGCTGAAATTGTATCTTCTAAATGTAGAAAAACTGGGGTGGTGAAACTGGAGTTCACTTATTGTAGCTGGCACTTCTGTCATTTCTCCCTGATCCTGGTGAGATTCCAACATCTGAGACACTCCCCTGGGGAGCAGGTTGGATCATTCAGACCATGTGGTTAAATAGATGAGATGGTAAACACTCAGTGGAGAGCAGAATTGGCCAGGAAAGCCTGATGTTCCCTAACAGTGCTGGTGATGTTACAATCATTTCATCCTTTTCCAGCAGCACTGGATGAATGTGCCTTTTGATGATGGTTCTCCAGCATAGTGCAGATAGTGGCTGGTCAGCAAGGCCTCTTAATGAATAATTAAAAGATCTGTGGAGTGAGTTTTCATATATAAATGGTAACTGCAGACAAACTAAAAACTGCAGATATCACAGTTAGAAATGCTGCATAATAATTGCTGACTGTTGTAAAGATCCACATTGATGCCAGAATAACTAAGCCTTGTTCACCTAAATAATTTATGACAGTCCTGCTGTGATCCTGAGCTGTGATCTGGCTGTTTAGAGAAATGAACAAATTAAGACATAATATATTAAGTAGTGATTAAAATCTAGTTCATTGGCCCAGGGAATAAAATATTTGATTTAAATCCTTCTTCCTCCCTTCCCTGCCTCTCCAAGGGAAGGCAAGGGATTTTAGGTCATGTCTGGTAATTGAAAGAATAAGTTCTGAGTAGATGGTTGCCTCTAGCTGTCCCTCTTGTGAGAGGGTGGAAAGTTCCATCGTGGAAAATTCTGCATTACAGCCTAAGAGGACTTTATAGCTCTAGAGGACTTCATCGCTTGGTGGCTCAAGTACTGAAAGTGGTTTTATGATTGATGCTGGCCAAATTTGTCTTTGTAGATGCTAAAATACTGTTTCCCTTGATTTAATCGTCTCTATCTTTTTATTCAGTATAAATATTTGAAAAGCTGTGTCTAATCAATATATAAGTAGGAAAAAAGGATGCTTTTCATCCTAGTTTTTTGGAGGGCAATTTGGAGCATGTGAGATACTCATTGTCTCCATTCTTTCCGTTTGAGATAAGAAAGTAATTGTTCTGAAGTGAAACTGCAGCCTGAAGAATAACATGTACTGATTTGTACATTTATTTGATATTTCTGTGAGCTTTTTCCTTTCATGCTGTGACTTGTGTTTTGGTTCAGCCTGCTGTGGAAGGGGTAGAGGTGAGAAACTCAGTGGAGGCGCCAGGAAGTTTTTTTGTTATCATGGTTTCTTTTTTTGTTGTTGTTGTTTTGTTTGGTTTTATTTTTTCTTTTAACTTGTGGTTTGTTAGTTTTATTGTGTTTTGGGCAGAGTGCATTGTGCCTTTGAGTGCAGTGCTGTGAATTGTCTTCCATTTGTCTGTGGCAGAGCTGTTTTGATCATGTTGTTGTTAAGGATGTTAAGCATGTTTGTACCAGGAAGAGCAGGATTTTTAGTTTCTGTGAAGGCTTAAGTGGTTTCAAAAGATTTTATGTGTTCTCAGCCCTGCACTTCAATCCATGAAAGGAGTTTTGTGGGGTCTGTCTGGGCAGATCAGGTTAAAGGAGTGGGACCTAACGCTTTGTGTTTAAATTCAGTCGAGGAAATGCAATGCACTTGATAAAATTATTTTGGGTACTGCACACTGGAACTTGGTTTTAGAGAGAGGGTGAGGGTGGATGTGTTTTGTTTTTTCCTTTCCCTTTTCTTGCTAAAGGAAATCCACACTCTAGCTAATTGAAATATAGTCTCCATTTAAATCAGACAATGAGAAAAAAAGCAAAATTATTTCAGACTCCTGGAGAATTTAGTATCTAGTGGGTGAACAGAGCTGAGTTTGAAGTAACCAGCTGTTTGCAAGATAGACTGAACAGTGCTGTGAGCAAGCTGTCTCTTTCTTCATGTGTAATCTGGGCGTGTGGGGTGTGTGTGAGGAATTGTCTAGGTGGGAAGATCTGGCTGTTTGATGCATGAGGCACTTGGTGTAGAGCAGTGAGCACTCTGTAACTCCCCCATCAGCACTATCATGACAGTGTTTAGCTCTTACTTGTCAAACACTAGTGGCAAAGAAAATAAAATTTCAACTGTGGTATTACAAGGGGGAAAAGGGCAGACTTCCACAGGTGCTATTTTTTCATACATTATGGTAAGTATGAAGTATGCTGTATATATATTAACCCTTTGCATTTGGCTCCTGGCTGTGCTAATATGGAGAGGAAAAAAGAAGTAAGATGTGTGATATTGTTTTTATACATTATATATAAATAAATAATATTTATTTAACCTATTTTTTTACCTGTAGGAAATGAAGATTTGTTCAGCAATTATAAATTTATTCCATCTGATCCCAGCTGCCCCACAGACTCTGGTTAAACCTCTCCTGGAAGTTGTTATGAAAACAGAACGAGCAATGTTAATCGAGGTAAAAGTGGAAGTTAATATTGCTGAAATTTTTGCTTTATAGTTTTCTTAAGCATTAGTATATAGCAATTATAATTCTTTAAATATGGCGTGAGAACATTTGATATAATAAATATGTTCTTCAAGCCTTTAGGAGATACTATCATTTATCTTACACTCTTACAAATGAAGTTTTGAAAGTGCCAATAAATTCTTATCATGCAAGTTCTGAACATTTTGTATCTGCATAAATGCCAAGTTGAATGTGTTTTCTGAGTAGTAGTAAATTAGTCGAAAATACTCTATACTCTGCATTTTTAATTTAAGGTTTATGAATTTTTCAGGCTGGCAGTCCATTCAGGGAGCCACTGATAAAGTTTTTGACACGTCATCCATCCCAGACTGTGGAGCTGTTCATGATGGAAGCCACTTTAAATGATCCACAGTGGAGCAGAATGTTTATGGTGAGTTGTGTGGGGAGGGGAGCAGGAAAAAGCCCTCAACTTGACAGATCTGATGAACAAAAAGGTTTCATCTTTTGCATCTTTTTTTCCTGTATGACCTTGTAGTCCTTAATCATGGTCTTACTCTTGCCTGCAGTGTTCATTTTCTTGGTTTTGTATTTGTTTGTCCTGAAGTGTTGATTTTATACCTTTCCAGATCATGTAAGGCTATTACTGAAGTGTAGATGTTATTTTTATATATGTGAAATACAACCTCTGCAACTTTAGTGTGGAGTATAAAAGCTACAGGATGATATAACCACCTGGTATTTCAGCTTTTAAAGGTTATTAATATTATTTCTTCCCCTTTTGCAGAGTTTCTTGAAACATAAAGATGCCAAACCTCTGCGGGATGTGCTGGCAGCTAATCCCAACCGATTTATCACCTTGCTGCTGCCTGTGGGCACCCAGGCAGCTGTGAGACCTGGCTCCCCCAGCACGACCACAATGCGCCTCGATCTGCAGTTCCAGGCTATCAAGGTATTCGTTTATCCTTGTTTGCCTCTGCCCTGGATAGTTAAAACCTCTTCAGCTACAAACCTCTTACATCCAGGCTTTCAATGTGTGTGTGTGTATTATAGCTCATAGAAAACCACTTGTGAAAATGTGGAGTGTTTGTAGTCAGAGTCACTCTGAGAAGGGAAAAGAGATTCAAATTAACTCTACTTTATTTATCAAGCAGGATCCAAGAGGAAAGCATGACAACAGAAACAGATTTTTTTATTTTTTAATTGAAATTATTTTGTATTTCGCTCTTTTGTTTTGCTGTTGAATATTTTAGAACCCTTAATTGACCTAAAACAAATGCTTGTATATCATTGTTTCTCCTGACAGATGTCTTGTGTGCTGACTGTACATTTGTCTTGTTTTGTTTTGGACAGATCATAAGTATTATTGTTAAGAATGATGAATGTTGGTTAGCAAATCAACACTCCTTGGTGAATCAATTGAAACGTGTCTGGGTGAGTGAAGCTTTTCAGGAGAGACATAGGAAGGAAAATATGGCTGCAACAAATTGGAAAGAGCCCAAGCTGTTGGCCTATTGCTTATTGAATTACTGCAAGTACGTAAAAATCTTTATTCCCTAGACCCTGCATGCATTTTTTTAAATTTTAATTTTGAAAATACTGTAAAGGTATATAGGGCTACTAAAAATGGTTTGCAGTTATTGAAGAGAAGGTGTAATATATTTTATAATATTACCATTAACTCTAAAACCATGCTTGTGGCAGTGGCTGCTCTTGCTTCTCTGCTCTTCTAAAAGATTAGTTTCGTCAGTAGTAGTTTGTGTACTTTTTCACAGAAGCTTTATATTTTATGTGTTTTCACAGGAGGAATTATGGTGATATAGAGTTACTCTTCCAGTTGCTTCGAGCTTTTACGGGTAGATTTCTCTGCAATATGACTTTCTTAAAGGAATATATGGAAGAAGAGATCCCCAAAAACTACAGTATTCCCCAAAAACGGGCTTTGTTCTTCCGCTTTGTAGACTTGAATGACCCAAACTTTGGAGATGAGCTCAAAGCCAAGGTAACTAAAGCAATTAAATCAAAGAAGCCTGGTATTTAGGTTTAATTTTCTTCTTGGGAACTAGGGCAACAAAACTCCTTTACTGAAATGTCAACGAGTTTGATAATTGGCAGAGTCATTTAGGTGAAAATATCATACCTGAAGAAGAGCGATAATAAACAGAGACAGCAATTCATCTTGCTTTCAATGCTGACTGTTTTAGTTTACACTTTCTAAGAATCTTTGCCCTTGGAAGGAAGAAAGAGGGGAAAAAATCCATGTCTTTTTCTTGGGGTTTTATTTCTAGTTTCCTTTTGTAATGCAGTGAGTGTGTCCAACAGGCAGGTTTGCATGTAAGAGTAGTTGAATGTTGGCTACCATTAGAAGAAGGTGATAATACAGTAAAACTTCTTTGTTTATGCTCTGTAGGTGCTGCAACATATCCTGAATCCTGCTTTCTTGTACAGTTTTGAAAAAGGAGAAGGTGAACAGCTCTTAGGTCCCCCAAACCCAGAAGGAGATAATCCAGAAAGCATCACTAGCGTTTTTATTACAAAGGTAGCAATCTTTGTTTACACTGAAGTATTTGAAAATTAAACAGTTCTTCCTCTTATTTAACTTTTCATCCTGATTTGAATTAATTATTCTCTTCTGAATACTGTGGTCTGTTACATCAAATTGCTTCATAATGCTGAATGTGAGATCCATCATTCATCAGTAGGACTGGATAACAAGTTTCAGTTTATGCTGTTTTAGACTTGAATATGTCTTTAGAAATGGGCCTTTCTTGGCTGTAATCCCAGACTTTTTTATAAGGAAAGCTTTCTATGACCCAGAATCAGTAAATTTCCAATTCACTTCTATTTCATGGAACCTGTCAGCAGTTATAAAATACATGTTGTTGAAGGTGAGGGTTGGGGATTTTCGATTTATTTTTATGGGTTAGCACTTTGGGAGTTCCCAAATGTGCTCATTATTTAAGAGTTCATACATCAGGAAGTTGTTTTGTGGGTACTAAACTGAATCAAGAAAATAATTACAGGTTTTAGTCTTCCTAAAAAATCACTCAAAAAGCAAAAACCTGGGACTTTGCCTTTATTAGGATAAAAGTGGTTTTTTTTTTCTTTTTTTTTTTCTTTTTTTTTTTCTTTTTTTTTCTTTTTTTTTTTTTTTGTCCTTTTCATTCTCTCCTCTTTGATCATGCCTGGAACTAGGTACTTGATCCAGAAAAACAGGCTGACATGCTGGATTCTCTGAGGATCTACCTCCTGCAGTTTGCCACGCTGCTGGTTGAACATGCTCCCCATCACATCCACGACAACAACAAGAACAGGAACAGCAAACTGCGGCGCCTGATGACCTTTGCCTGGCCTTGCCTCCTGTCCAAGGCCTGTGTGGACCCAGCCTGCAAGTACAGTGGCCACTTGCTCTTGGCACACATCATTGCCAAGTTTGCCATTCACAAGAAGATTGTTCTGCAGGTATTGACCATGGGCTTGTGTTCAGTGCCACAGTGTGCTTTCTTTTATTTTAAGATTCAGAGCAGAAGCTGCACGGTAGTTTTGAATACTTAGTGTAATTCAAACACCACCAAAAAATGCAGAAGCAGCAGGCCAAATGTTTAATACCAATTTATTTGGTGCTAGCAGAGTATGGAAAGAAGTTGGAAGGCAAGTGAAAACAGGGAAGGTGAGTTGGACAAGAATACCTCTTGGTTGAATTAGCAAAATTGGGAATGTTTCTTCAAGAGGCAGATACTTCAGTTGAGACACAATGTGGGGACCAAGGGAAAACTTCAAATTGGACAATGAAGAGGGTGGAAGAAAAGAGAATGTAAAGGAAACAGGAGTATGTGCTCTATGCTTCTGTTGATAATGTATCATATTTTTAACAAATTATGGGCCTTTAAAGAAAAACTGTTTTTTAGAAAACATATGTTGTAGCTTCCCTTTCTTTAGAAATGCCTTGTTTGTGTAAATCCATATAGCATTAATGTTGATGAGAAACTGTGCTGTTCAGGTTTTTCACAGCCTTCTCAAAGCTCATGCCATGGAGGCCAGGGCTATTGTCAGGCAGGCCATGGCTATCCTGACTCCAGCTGTGCCTGCTCGAATGGAGGATGGACACCAAATGCTCACTCACTGGACACGAAAAATCATCGTGGAAGAGGGTCATACAGTTCCCCAGCTAGTGCATATTTTACACTTGATAGTACAACATTTCAAGGTACTTGTACTCCTATTATGGTACTCACAGTATCTTCTGTATCAAGGAATAAACAGCTGTTTGATTAGAAAAATAGCATAATAGGATTTATATGGTTTAGCTTCATAGTGCATCATTTGTACAGATACTTATCTATAACTAAATACAACTATTTAATAGCAAATAATTTGTTTAGTTCTGTCGTGGTTGAAGTTAGAACTCCAAGTGTCAGGTTAGACTCTGCAAGATGAATTTATTGCTCCTGCCTTAGCAGTGTTCTTTAACAGGGCTGTGAAGATTCTCTGAGAGTTCTCTAAAAAAGTGCAGAACCCTATGCTTTGCCATCCTCCAGTAATCCTTGTTTGTTTGACTTTATATATTCTGTGGGATTAACTAGATAACTGCTATCTCCATCTAATATATGTTGGGAAACATTAAACAAATGGGGGAATGGTGCAGAATGTCAACACAGGAACATGTTTGAAAACACTTATTAAAATGCAATCCAAAGGGACAGCTAATACCCATTTGAGGCATTTTTCAAGAACTGATGCCTCAACAGTTTTTCAAAGAATATCTGAGTGTGTTCAAATGTGAGTTGAAGCTCTTTAAAAGGCTTGGAAAAATTGGTGTGATTAGTCCTTGAGAAAAATCATGAATCTTAGAAAGGACATGTTCATTTGGGTGCATGAAATCAGTAGTCACTATGGAAAGTTGAAGCCGAAATACTATTTTCAATGCACCAGTTACTTTTCCATACTGCAAAATTTGCAGTGGTACAGGTTTAGCAAACATTGGGATTGATGACTGTTTTACCATTTTGCTTTATTTCAACTTTGCAGGTTTTGTATAGAATTTTATTGGTTAATGACTAACACTTCTGGGAAACCATTTTTTCAGGTTTATTATCCTGTGAGACATCACTTGGTTCAGCATATGGTTAGTGCCATGCAGAGACTGGGCTTCACTCCCAGTGTTACAATAGAGCAAAGAAAATTAGCTGTGGATCTTGCTGAAGTTGTTATTAAATGGGAATTGCAAAGAATTAAAGACCAGCAGGTAGGAAGTGAAAATAATTGTGTAAAGATTAAACTGTTCCATGGTTGAGTATAGTTTTTTTAACATGCACATTGCTGATATTTCAGCCAGATTCAGATATGGACTCAAGTGCAAGTGGAGAAGGAGCAAGTTCTGCCTCATCTGCTGTTAAAAGAGGATTGTCTGTGGATTCTGGCCAAGAAGTAAAACGCTTCAGGACAGCTACAGGAGCAATAAGTGCTGTAAGGAAAAATCAGAGTTTGTTCAGAGACTCTAAGCAGAGTAGAGTAATTGTTTTTTCCACATAATTCGGAATTCCTGAAACTGAAGGTTTTAGCTATAGAAGATGTTTAAAATATCTGTTCTTGTTGTTTTCCTCCTTCAGTCTTGCTGATGGCTTTTGTGTTTTGTGTGCATGCAGGTGTTTGGACGCAGCCAGTCCTTGCCAGGAGCTGATGCCCTTCTTGCCAAGCCCATTGACAAGCAGCACACAGACACCGTCGTGAATTTCTTGATTAGAATTGCTTGCCAGGTAGTGTGGTTATTCTGATATGCAAATACCAGTGTGGCATTAGCAGCCAAACCCATAAACCCCTCTTTTCACACAGGTGCTTTTAGGCTTGGATTAATCTAGTCTTTCCATACTTGGTTTTCTTGATTCATTTGTATGTCTGGGTGATGCTGCAAAGTGTGCTTGTTCTATTGCCTAGCTAGGTTAAATGACAAGAGCACTTTATCCCAAAATATTTAGAGAGTTTTATAGGGAATGACTGGGATAATGATTGTAGTTTTATTTTCAAAATCCAATACGTGGAATTACTTTCCTGCAGCATGTAGAACTTAAAGCTTTTCACCAAATTCTGAGAGAGTTAACGTTTCTAGAATGGGGAAAATTATCTGGGTTTACCTCAAGGCTGACAAATTTTATGACTTCTGCTCCTGCAGCAGACTCAGCTGGTAAGTAGCATGGGATTTTATATACCACAGTCCATTGCACAAAGTAGATGTGCTCTTAAGTATAAAGATGAATTGAGTAAAGAGCTGCACATGTTTATGGATACCTTGCAAATAGTAAAGACTAACCATCTTGAGTACGTTCAGAGTTGTAGTAATAAAGGATGGGATGAACCTTTTTTTAAATACACCTTTGATGGGTGATTTGGGTTAATTAACGAGCAATTTAGACGCCAGTTCTGCTGTTTACTATTAGTTGTCAGCTTTTTAGGCATTAAATACTATGTGACTGTACTAATAAAACTACTTAAGCTCGTCTGTTTCAGAAATAAGAAATTATATGCTCGCTTGGAATGCATAATAAATGAATGAGTTGGTTCCAAAAGGGTGTCATTTTGTTAACTCTGATTAACTGCTAGGTAAATGATAACTCCAACACTGCTGGATCCCCTGGGGAGCTGCTGTCTCGCCGCTGTGTCAACCTCCTGAAAACAGCTTTGAGGCCAGACATGTGGCCCAAGTCAGAGCTGAAGTTGCAGTGGTTTGATAAACTGCTCATGACTGTGGTAGGTAACATTCTAGTCCTGTAAGCCCTTTAGGTTTCCCTGGCATGTGAGATGATTGAATACTAGTGATATCTGGAGATAGATTTTTTTTTTTTTTTTTTGACAGTATTAATCTTTTTTGTAGTGAAATAGATAAATTAAGTGTGTGAATTGCATCAGTGCTCATATTTGTTGCTTTGCTGACCTTTTTTTAACTAGTGTGCGACATGAGTGAAAATTGCCATTAAAACAGATAATTTAGGTATAATTTACTATCTTAATGATAATTCTTTTACAAAGATGTGTTAGGAATTTTTTGTTCATTCCAAATGTCCTTTCTTCTGTCCTTTAAACTATAACTTACCATAAAATACACTGGTTTAGCTCTTTGCTGAAGGCCTGTCTTTGAAAGATGTTGACAAAGAAATAAAACATAATCCCCTATTGAAAGCATTTCTAACCAGCAAGGTTGCAGACAGATTTCAAACCCTAGGATCACAAAAAACACCAGAAGCAACATACCTGTACCTACTTAATAGCACTGTTATTAACTGCCTGGATTTTTAGAATTTTAAAATTCAGACTTTCTAGAGCCTGGATGTTTAGAATTCTATAGTGTATGACTTATTCAGAAGATTGACCTGAAACATCACTACTGTAGAAACCTCATTCTTAAAGGTTTTAACCTGTTTTATCTGTTTTAACTGATTTTATCTGAATTAAGTCATCTGTTTAATTCTTTTCTCCTACTCACTGCCTTTCTGTATGGTTTCTCTTTAGGAACAGCCCAACCAGGCCAACTTTGCCAACATTTGCACTGGCTTAGAGGTCTTAAGTTTCCTGTTGACTGTGCTTCAGCCCCCTGCAATCCTGAGCAGCTTCAAGCCCCTACAACGAGGGGTAGCAGCTTGTATGACCTGTGGGAACACCAAGGTTCTGAGAGCTGTTCACAGTCTGCTGTCTCGCTTGATGGGCATTTTCCCCACAGAGCCAAGTGAGTGGTGTTTTCTTCCTCCTTTTATCCTTTATTGCTGCATAACTTAAGTAGTTAAGGATGAAGGCACTTTTTGGAATGTGCTAATATTCTGTTTTATGATTCCTGCATTTAATGGTCCATTTTAGCTTGCACTTTCAACCTCTGATTAAAAAAAGAAAAGCTGAAATAAGTAATCATGTGGAATACATCATTATCCATTGACATAAAAAGTTAATAACCTGTGGCTGTCATAACTTTAGTTCAAGAAATGCATGCTATAAATTTAATGCATTTTTGCAATTAGAATTTTTCAGCTTCAGAAGTGAAATTCTTTAGTTGTTAAACTTTGCTGTTTTGCTGAAATAAGGAAGGGAGGTAAAGTGTAAAAAAGAAAGTCAATAGGTAATATGCCGTGTCTTAATAGAAACTAATTTAGATAATCTTCTCTTGGAAAAAAGTTAATCAGTGATGTAAGACTGCTCATCAAACTGAGTTACTCAGAAGTGGTTCACTATTCTAAAAGACATACTGGTGTAATAAAGAGGTTTATGTAAGGGAGGGATCTGCCTGTGTCGCCTTAGTTTGATGCCAGGATAAAACTGCAGTGATGTTTTAGTGACTGTTGTTTACCTGTTCTGTGGAAAATGTCACCAAAAGTAAACTCACCTCTGACCTCTGCAGGTACCTCAAGTGTAGCCTCCAAGTATGAAGAGCTGGAGTGCCTTTATGCTGCAGTTGGGAAGGTTATTTATGAAGGACTGACTAACTACGAGAAAGCCAACAATGCCAACCCTTCCCAGCTGTTTGGTAGGTGTCCCACACCCCTGGCAGCTCTGTGGAAAATGCCCCTGAATGAATAATGTCTCTGTTATGAGCTTCCCTCTTCCACAAGGAAACTGCAATCTGATCTGATGCAGAGGGAGGAAGCTGTGGGAAGCATTTCAAGCTAACTTGTGAGACAAGCTTGGGATGTTATGTCTGTGAAGAAGGGAGTGGAGGGGGTTCATCGTGTTCTGTCTTCTCCCAGGAGCTGGCCTGGGAGCAATTTTTGGAGGTGGGGAACTGCAGATTGGCTAGGTGGAAGCTTTTCATAATCAAAGTGCATAGGAAAAAAGGTGCAGTATTGATATTAGCCAAAAAATAAAGTAAAATTTCTGGAAGAATAGTTCAAGGAATCTGTGTAAACATCCTTACATGTCAATGCCTTTCTCTTTAAGTCTCATTTATCAGCTGATGTAGATAGTGTAGGAAGATTCAGGTATTTATAGATCTTCAATTCTCAGTAATCAAGAAATGACACAAATTTTTTTCTTGAGTGACAAAATCTGAATTTTTAGCAAATACCATTCTGAACAGCTGAAATGTTTTTCTTTTCTTGTTTTTTTTTTGTACTAACTGAACTTCTAGAGAACTCAGCTACTTAATAGAATGACAAAGATATATTGGAATAATAGAGTTTGGCCCAGAACTGGTTGAGTTGGCAATACAGACCTGAAATTGTACAATGTTGGAAAACCTGCTGATTTAAATGGCAAATGTCTTTCACTATTCTCTTCTGTGAGCTGTGTAGATGGTTGTAATTTCACTTTGGGAATTGCCTATTTGTCAGATGTCAGGACATGCTTTACATCAACCTAACCATGAAAGATGTTTCTTACATTTTGTCTGGAGCTCCTTTAAAAGCAGCACCACAATCAAGCTGTCAGGAGGTGCATTTTGTAGTTGTAGTAGTTTGTAATTCTGTGCCTCAGAGGCTGAACTTTGTGGGCCAAATTTTGTGCCCATCTGGGCAAAAAGAAATGAAAACTTTTCTAGGAGCCATTCAATGACCAAAGCATGCTTCTGCAGATATGCTATGGAGATGCATTGAACTAGAAAGTTGCAGTTGGTTTTTATTTTAGTGAGTATAATTTTACAGGATGTGTGGGCTTTTTTTTAAAGAGCGAAGTAGTCAACTTAGTTAACTTTTTCAATCTACAGAAACTGATTTATGAAACTTAATAAAATTTCTGGATTAGAAAACCAAAATTATAATTTAATTTATTTTTAATTACTAAACCCAGGCCTACTCATCCAAAAGTTTTTCTAATTTTTGCTACTGAAAAGATGTTCAACATAGGAATAGTTACATTTTTTAAGGTCTTGGGGAAGTATTTGCCCTCAATTCCTTTCTTCCTGCCCTCCCTTTTCCCCCTTGCTGTTCATCACACACTTATATACAAAACTGTGAAATATTTGGATTAGTGCAAAAGTAACCTTTTAGACTTAGTCCAAGGACTAATTTGAGACTGAAATTTTTTTTTCTTCAAATCTCTCCAGATCTCTAATGTTCGTAACTTGGGTAGTCCTGTGCTTCTTCCATGGCAACTGTCCCTTACCCAGGTCATGCCCAAGAGAAGTTTTAATTCCTGAAGTCTTGTTTTTACCCCTAGGGACTCTGATGATTCTGAAGTCTGCATGCAGCAACAATCCCAGCTACATTGACAGGCTGATCTCGGTTTTCATGCGATCCCTGCAGAAAATGGTCAGGGAACACCTGAACCCACAGGCAACAGCAGGAACAGCAGAAGCCAATACAGGTATCACCTGACATAGTCTGATGATAGTAATGATAGTAATGATGGGAAGTGTATAAACTATTAAAATTTATCTTCATCCTAAAGGGATTTAAATGACTGCAGAGTTTGTGTGCATTATTACTTGTTGAAAAATACTTCAGCCTTAGTGAGTAGTATTACTGAAGTATTGAAAGCTAAAAATTCTCTTAAGAGTTTCAGTTACCTGCTTAATATATGAATTTCAGTATTAGCCCAACCCTTCCAGTGAATGGTTAGTGAAACTTTTGTTGAGCTGCAGCATAAATAGAAATTCTTCAAGGCTTTATAGTGTTGAGGGGAGAGGGGCTGAAATTTTTTGATTGCTCTGTGCTTTCAGTTTTTTTTACTCCTTCCTATTTTATAATATTGGAACAACGGTGTTTGAATAAAGTTGTTGGAGCTGATGCTTTAGTTTTTATCTTAAAATAGAATCTTTTTCAGTCTGTATAATTCTGTCTATCGTCAAATGAATTAGGTCATGAGTCATTGAAAAACTCAGATGTTCTTGTAGAAGAAAATTCAGTGCTAGTAAAGAGCCCTGTAATTTACTAATGAATAAGCTACTGAAGAAAACACTTTTAAAGAATTGCTGCTGTTAGATTCCCAGCCCATACTTTAATTAGGTAAATGAGAACCTTGTAAATTTTATTAACACTGAGAAACAATTGGAAAATTATTAAACTTGAGAGATAAGCAAGTCAGGAAATTAGCTGAACAGAATTAGAGAATTAGCTGCATCACAGACAATTTCTTGCACAAAGTTAATTGTAGTTTTTCAGTATTTGGGGGTATGTAATACCTTTTACTAAAGATTTACAGAAAGGAAAAACAAGCTTGCCTTTAGGATTTTAAATGGATTTGGTTTTGAAAGGACTCATAGAATCATAGAATGGTTTGGGTTAGAAGGAACCTTAAAGATCATCTAATTCCAACCCCCTGCCGTGGGCAGGGATGCCTTCCACTGGACAGTTGCTAAAGCCTCATCCAACCTGGCCTTGGATTCTGTCTTAGTTGCTTAGGAATGTAAAGTAGTTATTCTGAACACATTATTTCTGGGCATGTATTTCCAGGCAGTAGATGATGTTGGTATTTTTAAAATTACAGCATCTTATCTGGAATTTTTTGCTAGGTATTCTATGGATGTATACACAGCTATAATCCTTTTTGGTTTTGGTATTTTTTTTGCTATCCATAGCAGGTACAAGTGAACTGGTAATGCTAAGTTTGGACCTTGTGAAAACTCGCCTGGCTGTGATGAGCATGGAAATGAGGAAAAATTTCATACAAGCTATTCTAACATCTCTCATTGAAAAATCCACTGATGCCAAAATCCTTCGTGCAGTGGTAAAAATAGTGGAGGAGTGGGTGAAAAACAATTCCCCGATGGCAGCTAATCAGGTAAATTGAGTAGATAAAATGATCATTGGTCTCAAATCCTAAATAGCTAGGAGCCACTATTATTCATCAGTTTGGACAATGAGGTTTCTAATGATCTGTTACATATGTTTGGATGCCTTTGATGATGTTTAGACTATTTTCATCCCCTGTGAAAATAGCTGCAGCTATAGATACTTGGCATTTTACAGGCCTATGTTTGGTGTTTGATCTCAAATGCTGTTCTGTGGAGAACTTCCTTTAAAGTAAAAGTTTTAAAATATGCTTCACATTAACCTGGATAGAGAGATTTTTCAGGAGGAAGATGACTAATGCTGGTATAAATTCTGTTGCTCTGTAACTTTTGTGGCCTCCTCAATCTGCCATATTTCTGCTAAAAGTTGAGTACTTGACAGTCTAGTGCTGTACAAAAGAACTTTCACTTTTTATAATAGATATTAAAATTTCATAATCATTGAACAACTTTAACCTATTTTTAGCCACAATTTAAAAATTCTGCAGCATACATTAGAAAGATAAGTGCTTCAGTTATTTTCCTCTTTGAGAACAATGACCTACCAAGCTGTTTTTCAGTGCTTTAGAAGTGAAAGAGTCATATAAAGGATGGCTGAGTTGTAGTTTGAATGTGCTAGGTCTCTGCATGTTTTAAGATGAATTGACAAAATTAATCATGTCTTCTTTTACCACAGACACCTACTCTCCGGGAGAAGTCCATTTTACTGGTGAAAATGATGACTTACATTGAAAAGCGTTTTCCAGAAGACCTTGAATTAAATGCCCAGTTCTTAGACCTTGTTAACTACGTCTATAGGTAATTATAGCAATTAATCATTTATTGCAGCTTATTGGTTCATAATTTGTACCATATATGAACTTTATAACATGTCATCAATCTTATAAGGTCTGAATTAAGGGATATTTATAAGTATTTTTTTCTATATCAATGCAAAATCAGTTCACTTCACTGTGACCACAGTACATATTTATGGAAGGCAATTTGAAAACAGAAGTTCCTTATAAAGGATTTTTATTTTTGACACTGATAAAATGTCTCCACCAGCCCCACTCCTTCCTTTCCCAAGAAGCTAGGGCATCCTTGTAGCTGATTGTATTTTCAGCACTGTGGGGATGGCTGAAATCTGTCTTTTCACATCCATAGGATATAAAGATTTCTTTTTCTGGAAACTTTTTTGTAAATTAGACTTTCAGGAGAGTTACTTTGCTAGGTAGACTTGTGGATTTTGAATCACAATGAAATAATTAAAATAGTCACCTTATCAACAAATGCCAGGTATTTAAAGGTGTGCTGCTGCTTCACATTGTTTTGCAGTCAGTTTGCTTCTGTACTCTGGTGGTTCACTGTGCAAAGCCTTCTTGTGCACATGGTGCTCAGAAGTTTTTATCAATCAGTAACATTTGTCATTTCAAGCAGAATACTGATGTGGCTCAGTGTTTCACAACTATGATAAGATTTTATCCCGAAAGAGTATTTCTGATAGTTCTGGGGCAGTTTTCTAACAAGCAGCAATATTTTCTTTGCTGTTTCTCTCAAAAACCACACCTGGACTTTTGCCACCTGTGAGCTTTTACAGTTGTCACCTCTTTGGGTTCTTAGTACGTTACACAAAACCTAGTACTCTTTCTAATGGCTCTGTTATTTCATCTTTATTCATTTTAGGGATGAGAACCTTTCTGGGAGTGAGCTCACAGCTAAACTGGAGCCAGCATTTCTCTCTGGTTTGCGCTGTGCTCAGCCACTCATCCGAGCCAAGTTCTTTGAGGTGTTTGACAATTCCATGAAACGCCGTGTTTATGAGCGCTTGCTTTATGTCACCTGCTCCCAAAACTGGGAAGCAATGGGAAATCACTTCTGGATAAAGCAGTGTATTGAGGTAGGGAAGTTACTTGTGTCAGAGATACAATTAGAAATATGTTTTATTCCTCATTTTTCTTGTAAGTGCATTATGTGATTTGTGTGTTGTAGTGTGTGTTGTCTGTATCAAAGCTGAAAATACCAAGTCTGCTGTCTCAGCTCCTGTGGTGCTTAAAAAGATATACAATGTCTAAACAGTGGAATGCTGATGCTTGGAAAGTGGCTTTAATATATATATGTTTAAAATCTATTTTCTCTGCCAAAAGCTTAATGACCAGGTTAATACCTGTTAGGAAAAACAGTCTCTTACAATTGCTAATGATTATAAAAAAACCCCATGAATTGTTATAGAAGACTTCAAGAGAAGTGTTAAAGCTGGAGTATCTGCTCTAGCAGTATGACAGCTGTTAGGTGGGATTGCATTGAAATGAAATTGCATCTTTGCTTGGTTTATTTGAAATAAAATGGGACAAAACTTGTATTTTTAGTAATTTGCCTGTTGAAGAATTAATTTAAAGTGGCGGTGAGCATTTTTTTAGGGTAACAGAGTCTGTATTTATTAGCAGATTGAGGGCACTTAATACATGTGTTAAAAAGTACAAAATACAGACTTAAGGCAGAGGAGATTCTATTAATAAAGGTCATAAATAGGCCTTAAATTTACTGTTGCAGTTTTTAGCTTGTTTTTAAATATTAAACCATAGTCACATTTTCTTCGAAATACTGCAGTAAAATGTATGTTTGAAAAATGTTGTTCCTTTTTGCTGTGGCAGCTGCTGTTGGCAGTGTGTGAGAGGAACACCACGATTGGCACCAGCTGCCAGGGGGCCATGCTGCCCTCCATCACCAATGTCATCAACCTTGCCGACAGTCACGACAGGGCTGCCTTCGCCATGGTGACACACGTCAAGCAGGAGCCTCGGGAAAGGGAGAACAGTGAATCCAAAGAGGAGGTAACTGACAGGAAATACTGGGGGAAAAGCAATCTCTTTGGAATATGGCTCTCCCTAGTTTGCCCCTGATGATTGCAGAATGTGTGATGGAGATGATGTGTGTACATTGTTGGTGTCTCTGGTGTTTTAAGCAGGCATGGGTTTCTCAGAACTCTCATTCATCTAGCTTTACTTCAGCACTCTAAGCAATTACATGTGTAAATCTAAAGAAGGAGCAGAAACAGTGAGGGCTGAACTAAGTTGATGAGGAGAGGGTGTCTTGTATTGTGGAAAAAAACCAAAAGTACATAGAAGATATCTGTTTATTTACTGAGTTGTTTACTTCTGGCCAGGATGTTGAAATAGACATTGAATTGGCTCCAGGAGATCAGACCAGCACTCCCAAAACCAAGGAACTTTCAGAGAAGGACATTGGCAACCAGCTGCACATGCTGACCAACCGGCATGACAAATTCCTCGACTCCCTGCGGGAAGTGAAGGTTGGTGCAGGTTGTTGGTGACAAACCAATTTAGTACTGAAATCTTTAAACTGATCTGAGGTGGTTTTTTTTTCTTTTTCCATCTCATACTTCTGGGTTTTTAGCTGAGTTTACTTACATAAACATCTCTTTTAATCTGTCATTTCTTATTTGCATATAGTAGAAAATTCCTAAGCCTTCACTTCATCACTAGTTATTACTGTATCCCTTTCCAACAAAATTAAATTCCATCCTCCTTCACTTGTAGGTGTATTTTAATAGTTCAGTTCAGGAAATAGTGATGGCGAACACATGGTGTAGGATAAAAAACATGTATCAGCATCTTACGACTAAATAATTTCTAAGAAAATAATTTTAGCTGAAAGCTATGTTTAAATAACTCCACACTAGTAACAGCTCTATCCAATTAACCTGATTATTCCTATTATGAAAGATAATCAACATCTTTCCTTTTTCCTTCTTTTTTTTTTTGATGGTTACAATAATGAATCAGAGTCTTGATCAACATGAAAATAGGATTAATTTCTTCTTGCAAGTTTATATTGCTAAAGGAAACATATTTTTGTTGAAAAGACATTTGCATTACTACTTAAACAACTGAATGACTGCATTGTTTTGCCACAGTATTAATTTATTTTCCTATTTATATACATCTTTTCCAGACGGGAGCATTGCTGAGTGCCTTTGTTCAATTATGTCACATTTCCACACCTTTGGCAGAGAAGACTTGGATTCAGCTTTTTTCACGACTTTGGAAAATCTTGTCTGACAGACAGCAACATGTGAGAACCTCTCTCTCCCACTTGCAGATTCCTCTTTGTAAATGACTGCTGTTCCAGGAAAATGTATTTGTGTGGTGACTTTGTTCCCTTGCTTTGAGAAATTTGCCATTCTTAGACTGGTGAATACTGTATACCTGTATCAATACATCTTTTGAAAGAAATAGGGCCTTTCTTTTTACAAAGAGAAATGTACTTATCAAATGTTCTCTTTGCTAAAGAGATTTTAAATCTGATTTCTCTGATTGAAGAATCTGAACAGACAGATAACTATTGTGCTTTTTTCTTCTAGGCTCTAGCTGGTGAAATAAGCCCTTTCTTGTGCAGTGGTAGCCACCAGGTGCAGCGAGATTGCCAGCCAAGTGCCCTGAACTGCTTTGTGGAAGCAATGTCACAGTGTGTTCCTCCCATTCCCATCAGACCTTGTGTCTTGAAGTACTTGGGGAAAACTCACAACCTCTGGTTTCGTTCTACACTGATGCTGGAACATCAAGCCTTTGAAAAAGGACTGAGTCTGCAGATTAAGCCTAAACAGACAACTGAATTTTATGAGCAGGAAAGCATAACTCCTCCTCAACAGGTAGTGCTACATTTATTGGAATACCTTATGAAATATGAAGAGAAAAACCTAACACTGACAAGTCCTCCACTAAGTCATATCCCCAGATGTTGCATTTATGTATATTTTAAATACCTCTATGAGCAGTGACTCTGCTATTGCCCAGGGCAGCCTGTCCCAGTGCTTTACAACCCTTCCAGTGAAGGCATATTTCATAACACCAAATCTGAACCTCCCCTGGTACAACTTGAAGCTGTTTCCTCTTGCCCTGTTGTATTACTGACTTGTTGAAAAATTTTGTTGTCTATTATTCGATCTGTTTTATGGAAGACAGGCAAGAGACAGTGAACAAGCCTTAGGAATTTTTTGTCATGCAGTGGTGTTGTTTTCAATACTGGATTGTTACTAATTGCTTGCCTTCTAGAGTTTTAAAGAGAGTTTTAATTACAAGCACTTCCCTATTTCTGTGTCTCTCTCAGTGTAGAACATGGGGGTTTGAAATCTACTATGCTTTATAAGGACAGCTTGACTGTGGAGAAATATCTGTGCTTAACTTTGTAGGAAATCCTGGATTCCCTTGCTGAGCTCTACTCCTTGTTACAAGAAGAGGATATGTGGGCTGGGCTGTGGCAGAAACGCTGCAAATTCCCAGAGACAGCAACAGCCATTGCCTATGAACAGCATGGCTTTTTTGAACAGGTACAGCCTTGATTTTAGAAATTATTTGAGTAGTTCTATTGTCAGGATGAATATTCTGGTCAGCAAGAAAAAACTCTGAGTATTAATTATTAACTTCAGTCTTCTAAAATAGAAAGTGCCATGGCTTCCCTACTGTCTGCAGCAGTAGTTTAAGGTCATGTGATACCTGAAGTAAGGTGAAATTTTTGTGCACACTAATCAGATTTTCATGATAGTTGTAAAGCTGCCAATAATGATTATATTCAGGAATGAGTTTAACACACTTTTTTTTTTTTTAATTTATGAAGCTTTTTGTTACCACTTTTTTTTGAAAAGAAAAGAGTGTTGGGTTATTGTGTATATAGCAGATGGAAACATGGAATGGTTGAATTTTCTTTAGGCACAAGAAACTTACGAAAAAGCAATGGAGAAGGCTAAAAAAGAGCACGAAAGGAACAATGCTTCCCCTTCCATCTTTCCTGAGTATCAGCTCTGGGAAGACCACTGGATTCGGTAAGACTTGAAAGCTGATGTAGAACAAATATTTTACCTTGCAATAAAAGCAAAATACCCTACTGTTGGCTTAAAGCATTAGTTACAAGAATAAACTTATCTCAGGACTTAACTCAGATACAGGGAAAACTTAAGGGAATAAAAAAAGCTATTTTGTATTCCCTTAACAGAGCCTCAGAAGTGATATGCTTGAATTGCTGTAAAAATGTAATTTGCTATTGGTGGAAGCAGACTTGAGCTAAAATTTGTTTTTTCTATTTAATATGGTTGTTCTGGGAGACACAAAATGCAGCTCTTCCCTGTTCACAGATTTCTGTATTATAACTGGTAATAAATAAATAAAAAAAAAATAGTCTTCCCATCTGGATAAAACTTCTGCAGTGCTTGCAAAGCTGTTTGTAGACAAACAAATATGCAGATAATATTGTGATACACAACATTTATTGTCACTTTTATTGAAGTTTTTAGGGTTTTTTGTAACCAAATTGACATTGTATTTGATTTCCTTAGTTGCTCAAAGGAGCTGAACCAGTGGGAGCCTTTGACAGAATATGGGCAATCAAAAGGTCACATAAATCCTTACCTGGTGTTGAAGTGTGCATGGAGGGTCTCAAACTGGATTGCTATGAAGGAGGCTCTGGTGCAGGTGAGTGAGGGGTTTTTGTGCTAATGTTCAGTTTCTTCTCATCCTGTTTTGGGTGTCTTCATCCCAACTGTTTTAAGAATCATCCCATGACAATAAACTGGTGGTTATTGTTCTTGAGGCTGCTTTAAACTGCCAGGCTGTATGGACTTCTTGGGGCAAATGGCAGATTTCTGTTGGAGTTGCCAGTAGATTGTCTAGAATGTCTTTTTTTTTTAGCCTTGTATATGATGTCACTAATCTATAGAAGATGGAAAGCATGGGGGTTTTTTGTGTTTTGATTTGGTTTTTCTTTGGTTTGTTTTTTCTGTTTTGTTTTAATTTTAAGGAAATATATCCTCTTTTCATGGTAGGTAGGGTTGTTCATCTATGATGAGTTAATTTAGAAACATTAACCAGATGTAAAACTGAAATCTAAAAAGTGAGAATACTGCATTAAATCACAGGTGGAAAGGAGCTTGCAGATCTTCCTTGCACTGTTGCTATACAGTGTGACATTGCTGGAATTACTCTGCTAAAGATGCAGAATTTGCAATAAAGGGGTGAAGTACATATTTAAAATACAATGTGAAACCAAATTTCTAAGTAGCAAACTGCATATGCAACAAAAATTCTTATCGGTGCTGTTTACATTGTAATTAATTTGTTTTGTTCTAATAAACACTTGGTATTTTGTGTCCTATTTAAGTATGCAATGTCAGAGGCTAAGTATAGAAATACTGTATGAGAAACCTTTAAAACCTAAAATAAGAACTGTGTTATACAGTATATTATAAACCTTGGGCTTGGACAGAATGAAATAGATCATGTCTGACAGGTTCTGGGTTTGGACAATTGCAAGTTGAGTGGAAGTGACAGCCCTGAGTAAGTGCTGATATGCTTTAGCTGCACTTACATTAAATGAGGTATTTTCAGTAATGAGACATTTACTAAATGACTAAGGAGAAGATGCTACTGAAACCATAAATGGAGCCTTTGTGACTCTACTCAGGTTCTTGTAAAAGTGTCAGGACATGTTTGCATAAATATTAGGATCTGAAAGAATAATTGATTCTATGCTGCTCTACTCACTACTCCAATTTTATTGATATTCTTTAATATGGCTGTTTTTTTGTCAAGTTCTATGGTTGACTCACAAGAGAGGCCAGAAAGGATGGCAAATATCTATCAGTTTTCGTAAATCTTTGTGAAAGATTTTTAATAATCTACCCATTAAAGTTGAGCCATTAAAACAGCAAGTAGCCTTTGATAGGACCCAAGACTCATTTCCATTTGCTCACATTGCCATTGTGTTTAATGATCCAGTGGATAACATAATAAAGAAGGAGATTATTTTCACTGTGTAAGTGTAAGGATGCTACCTGGCACTTTCTCTTTGCTGGCTCAGGCATAAAAGTCAGTTGAGGATAACAGGAATAACAATTGTAATGGTCACCATACAGTTTATCAACAAGAGGATAATGCAGAGGGATTTCTGTGTTGCATATCAAACCATAAAGGGCTTGATGTAAAGCGGAGGAAAAAGAAGTGAAAAAGTTGTAGATTAAAGGCCTGCAGTGTCAGCTGGTGAGCACTGGCTCAGTGCAAGTTTACTGTAAATTGCTCACAGAATTTAGGTGCTGGACACTTCAAGTGCTTTGCTGGGTTCAGTTGCCATATTTCTACTGTTCCAGAACTTTTGAAAATGGTGTAAAATTATTTTATAAATTATTTCAGCACTATGACCTGACTTTGCACCTGTGGTCAGAAATTAATGTAACATAAATGAGAAGGTTGGTTGTAGATTACTTGAAAAAATGCTAGCTGTTTATTTTCATGAGCTTAGCAGTGTCCTAGAGCAGACAGGGAATATAATGCTGCATAATATGGGACAGGCAGGGACAGATCCTTTTAGGTGAGAAGTTGACATTATGTGTTCTGGAGCCCCTGAAGCATTTCAGACATGATGTGTGTTATCTGCTGAGAAGCATCTTTTGGCTTTGCCTAGGGTGAATTGTTTGCTGTGAGCTTCCTTCTCCTGTGGCAGAGCTGCTTTGGGCTGGCTCAGCTCTTAGAGCTGCATTCTGGCTGTCAGTGTGAAAATGTCCCAGCAGCAGCCTGGGCACTTCTACTCTTGTGCTGAACTGGCGATTTCTGTGCTAGCCTGCCCTTGCCAGCAACTTTAGGAGAGCTGAAACCTCTCTAGTGACAGAAATGTTAATACTTCACTCCAATATTTTTAAAAACTGAGATGACTTTTAAAACATTAAAGATGTTTGTTTAAGAAGGCTTTAAAAAAATTACCTGTTTGCATAGGAACGATCCTTACTGGATGTTTTATCTAATCCACAACCAGGTGGAGCTGAGCTGTCCCAAAGAGATGGCCTGGAAGGTGAACATGTACAGGGGCTACCTGGCCATCTGCCACCCCGAGGAGCAGCAGCTGAACTTCATCGAGCGGCTGGTGGAGATGGCGAGCAGCCTGGCCATCCGCGAGTGGCGGCGCCTGCCCCACGTCGTGTCCCACGTCCACACCCCCCTGCTCCAGGTGACTGCACAAACAGTTCTTACTGCCACTTGGTCTCCAGCAGTTCTGTCAGAACTTATGGTAGCTGCAAGTGTAAAATATTTTAGTGTGTAATACTGATAGGTTTTGCAGCATTGTGGTTTTTTGTTCAAAGTCGTAGAATGTGTGTTTGTATTGCTTCAAAGTACTTGTTACTTGTTAGGAAGAGCTTGTAAGAAATTGAGGCCATTTTTTTCAGACTTCCAGATACATTTTTAGGAAGCAGCTGGCTCAATTCTGGTTATAAGGAATATGTAATTTAACTATTGCATTAAATGAAATTATGTGTATTACATGGTGAAAGATGAATGGTTTGTGTCCTTTGCAACTTTCACACATTTTATCATAACAAAGTGGACTTCTGTTTCCTTTTGAAATGTATAAAATATCAACAACCTGTTTATTTCTCTTGGATTAAATTATGTAAATAATTCATTTTGCAACTGTAGGAGAAGAATATTTGAGAGTAGATGTTATTCCCAAGTAGAATCAAATGGAAGTAAGTGCCTAAATCCATCTTTAAAAAATTGGATTTGGCCTTGAGTTGCTTTCAGAAGCTCCTTGAAGATGAACCTTGTGTCCTCTGATCTGTGTGGTACAGCTGGAGCCAGTGTGGAAGTGGGGCTGGGGCAGGACTGTGCTGGGCTGGGCTTGGCAGTGTGGGATGCAGGCAAAAAATGCCATTCCTTTTGGTATTTAGGCTGACTGTGTCCCTGTACAAACACAGACCTGACAAAGATTAGCTCTCGTTTCTGTGGAGGGAACCTTTCATCTCCAGGGGAGAAATTGTGCAATATCTCAGTGTAACACGAACTGAAATTTCCTAACAAGGGATCATTTCCTGATGGGCCGTTGCTCAAAGATCTGTGCCTGAGCCCTGCCTCTGGAAGTGCAGAGGACTTTACTTTGAGCTCTCTTTGATGCAGTGGCCTCTGTGATTCTGTTTAAGATCAGTAGTTTCACTCTGTGTGTGTGTGATTCATAACATGACATAAGAAGGGACCTCTAGGAAAGGATTGTTCTTGTGGGTAGAGCTCACACAGCAGCTCGTACCTTTGGATTTTTGTAATATAAATCGGTGCCTCAGATAAAGCAAATGATTATGGAAGTTTTCTCCATGTTCAGAAGAAGTTATCAAGTAAATAGGTACAATTTGTGAGCTCACACAATACCCTTAAATGGCTTCTCCATGAATTTAATTCCTTCCTGATAAGTTTTCACCCATATTTCAAGTTTACCCCCTCCGCCCAAGAATGGCAGCAGCTGGAACATGAAAAGATTAATATTGCTAAATAAAGTATTTAAATGTTTTCAGATATCAATTAAAACTAGCTTTTAAAACAATCTAATATGTATATATCCCTCATGAAGAAATGATAAATTAGTCAGTGACTGACAGAGGTACAAATGCAGCCTTGAATTTGCACTGCAGTAATTACTTTTTTTTTAATATCAGATAGTATGTGATTAAATACCCATGAGAAAATTAAATTTATGTGATGAATGGGTGTAGGAGAAAGGTTAAGCTATTGTGAGAGCTGATACTGAGATGATTGCAGAAAATATTACTTTAATTTATTTTGTTTCAAGAGATTCCACTCTATAAATTCGGACTGCCTTTTTTTTTCCCAAATAGTTATCTCATTTGGTTGATTAACAATGAATACAACTGTTACCTGCCAAGTGGTAGCTTAGAGAATACTACATTGGCTTTATTGTACTGCAGGTAATTAAATTCCATTAAAGTTTGTGGGCCTTTTCTTCAGGTGGTTGAAGTTTTAACAAACTGTCTGCTGCCTTCAGTGGGTTCGAGACTGCTGCCATCTTCTGTTTGTTCCTCCTGAATTTGGGGATAGGAGATGCCAGTGAAAACCTATTGTAAACTTAGGTAACTTCTCAAAGCTCAGGTTTTTGCAGAATCTCTGAAAGTAACGTCAGGAGTATGTAGATACTATTTCTGTACATTCGTGTTTCTATCAAGAAGTCAGATAAACGACCAGGGAATTGATACTAAGTTTGTATTTATGTTGTTTAATGTTTTCTAGGCAGCACAGCAAATAATTGAACTTCAAGAAGCAGCCCAAATAAATGCAGGATTGCAACCAACCAATCTGGGGAGGAACAACAGCTTACATGACATGAAGACTGTTGTAAAGACTTGGAGGAACAGGTTACCTATTGTGTCAGATGATTTATCCCACTGGAGCAGCATTTTCATGTGGAGACAACATCATTACCAGGGTAAATCTGCCTGGTCCACCATGCATTCATCACAGAATTTTCCAGACAAAAAATTGTTTCAAATAAGTTCTTGTTGGTTTTTTTGCATTTGAACATAGGGGAATGTTGCTTCTGACAAGTTTTTGATTTTATTCAATTTAAGTGTTTCATTATCTTAAGTCATCCATTTCACGTGTGTTGCTGTGTAAGATGCTGCTCTCTGCATGATGCCATTTACAACAACAAACATTTCATGTTCCCTTTGCAGCCATTGTGACTGCATATGAGAACAGCTCCCAGCATGATCCCAGTTCCAACAACGCCATGCTGGGAGTTCATGCCTCTGCCTCGGCCATCATCCAGTATGGGAAGATCGCTCGGAAACAAGGGCTGGTCAATGTTGCCCTGGACATCCTGAGCCGCATCCACACCATCCCCACCGTGCCCATCGTGGATTGCTTCCAGAAGATTCGCCAGCAAGTCAAGTGCTACCTTCAGCTGGCTGGAGTCATGGGCAAAAATGAGTGTATGCAGGTAGGGCAGCTTTATTCCTGCAGCTGTTGTTGGAATTTGTGGGATTACAGGGGCCATCAGATACACTGATTTAAACAAGCTGCCTGTATCCTGAACAGGGGCTGAATTTCCTTGGCTGTGTTATATCCTGCAGGGAGTCTTGTTTTAAGTAATGCTGTTAGTCCAAAACAGTTAATGTCCTCTCTGAACTCAATACTGTGAATATATTAAAAATTAGCTGACTGAGAAGTAAAGTGAAGTCTTACAAGATCAATAAGTGGAAGGGACTTTCCAAATGGCATTGTTTGTAACGAGAAGAAACAATACTGCTGCAAGACTAACTGAAGCTCTGAGTTAGTTCTGAGTGTTTGACTCATGAGTGGTGGATGCTGTCAAAGGGAAGTGAAATTGTATGTGTCAAAAGGGAAAAAATGTGATTTTAGGCAAAACCCACGGCCATGTGGTTGATCAGCAAAGAAACCTTGTAATATAACATAATATAACAATAATATAAACAAGGTGGAAAATACATTATTTAGATAATAATTTATATTTATAATATAAATTATTATAAATTATAATTTATATAATTTATATTTTATATTATAACTTATTATAAATAATATAAATTAATAATTTATATTATTTATATAATAATATAACCATGGTGAAAAAGATAACCTGATGAATGTTGTCTGTAGTATTTGCTTTGTATAGGCCAGTGGGAACTTCAAATTCTTGTCAGTCTGTATTTTTTACCATGAAATACTAGAAAGTCGTGCTATTTAAATCTCAAGAGACTGTTTTGGCTGTTGTTTTATGGCACTTTCATTTAATAAACCCTTACCTTTTTTAAAAGACTTTTCTCATTAAGGCTTGTTTACAGGGTCTTGAAGTTATTGAATCAACCAATCTGAAGTACTTCACCAAGGAGATGACTGCAGAGTTCTATGCGTTGAAGGGAATGTTCTTGGCACAGATTAACAAGTGAGTATGTTGGCTGCAAGAGGCACTAGCATGCATCTGAGAAAAGTGAAGCTTGTATTTCAATACAGTATTCGAGCAGAAAAGCTGTTCCATATGCTTATATCAGCCTAAAATTTCTCACAATTGTGTAGGGAAGTAAAGGTATCTGTGAGAGTTTTTTTTTGCAGTTTGAAGATGTAATGATTGGTCATACAGTGAAGTGTTGTAGGAAATAAGTAGTTACTGCAAACATTGCACCAGTTAGCTTTTTCCCCAAGTTTTATATTTCAAGGGATGAGATAAGGTAGGGAGAATAGGTTTTTTTAAAGCTTTGCAGTTCATGATACTTTTTGTTTTCTTCCCTTGTTCTGTGAGCACTAAGACAAACTGATGTCTAGCTGATGTCCTTGTGTAGCTGGCAAAAGGAGGTTGCTTTAATTATGTTCTTAATAATTATCACATATAAAAGCAAGGCAAAAAGGTTCAGTCCATAAGCTTACAGCTACTTAAACAAAATTAACCTCTGTTTCTCTCATTTGTTTCACTGTCATTGGCTGTCCCTTTGACAGCTGCAGCTGCTGAAGGCACAGGGAAATGTGTGGTGGTGAAGCTCACACAAATCTGGTGTGTGATGCAATGTGGAAATGGAACATTCATTGCAGATAATTGACTGAAAAGGCTGATATGGGGTGTGGTGGAGACATCTTGCACTGGCAATTTAACACCTAAGTGCAAGCCTTGCTTTCACACAACTATTTTTGTAATGGTTTTGCTTTGCACTGACAAGCATTTTACTGTTTTGAGGAAGATCTCTCTTTAATTCAGTAAATAAATATGTCATGAGTCAAATTTTGTTTGGTGATGCCAAAAAGACTCCTTCAGATTTCAACAGCTTTTAGTGGGCAGGGGATTTAATGGCAGTATTGCTACGTGTTACATATGGGTGGAATAATTCCTTTCCCACTGCATTGTGGCCACTTATGGAATGAAATCCATCAGGTTTTAAGCTGTACACTGCAACCCTGCATAGCAATTCAAGTCAGGAAATGATGAATATCTTCTTCTGTGGATACAAGACAGAATTTTTAATAGGCAGAATGCAATTACTTTGATGGAAAGTACAGTGGGCTTTTATATGGTCACAGGCTTAATTGTAGTTGAGGTATAAAGAAAAGAAATATGCCTCCCCCATATTTTTAATTTTTTTTAAAATTCTTGCAGAGAATTGTCTCTGTCTGTTCCTTCAGCATAAAATGGATAAAGGTTTCTGTTTAAAACATGGTTCTGATGTACTTACAGTTTCTCAATCTTGTCAAAACCCACACAAGCATTTTTTAGCACTGCAGTTGAGGTCAGGAATTTAGGAAGGTTTCAGCTAGGACCAGTGGCAGTGTTGAACCTGAAAATGGGACTGCTGATTGATTACCTGAGTGTCAACTAAACTGAAGTTAAAGGTCACCTCTGGTCTTGCATCCTCCTGTGCTGCCCATTGGCTGGGCAAGGTGATAGAAACCATTTAAAAAAATCACCTCAGGTGTCAAGAGTGATGGATTGTAGAGTGGGAGAAAGGAAAACGGACAGAGAAGACTCTCTTTTATAAAGGGGAAGCAGTGATACAAAGTCATCTATCAGGCTGCTGCTGGGCTGGTTCACTTCAAACCTTCATCCAGGGTGCAGGAAGCTTCTCAAAGCAAGGACATTATTGTAGCACAGAAACTAATACATGACAGACAAAGCTGTTTTTCTTTTTAGAGTTCTGCCTCACTAGCTGGTCATTTTAATTTAGTATTATAATCCTCCATGCTGATATCGTTATGTTAAAAATACGTTACAGGTAATTTTAAAAATAGTCAAACAAGCATTATATTACTTTTGTATGGTTTTTTTCACTGATTATTCTGTAAGGGAGAAGTGAAGCTCTTTCTGTTTATAAGGAGTCTTGAAATACTTTAAAAGTTTCTTCATCTTGGTAATGCTAATGTGAGTTTTCTCATCCTTTATTTTTGTGCCTAAGAAGTAACATAGATTCAAGGGCTGTACATATATTGGGGTGAATCATGCCAGATTTTGGACTTGTAACACTTGAGGAAACATGGAGAAAACCTCAGAAGTAACAAACAAATAATCTTTTGGTTACCCAGAACTGTGTGATTAACCTTCAAATTCCTTCGCTTTTCCTGTTGAAAAAAATAAACTTTTACAGCTGTGGAGATGAGGAACTGACTGTTTCCAGCAACTGTTGATTGTAAAATTTTTCATGACTTCACTGGAAAAGGAGATGCAGTCCTCTAAAAGATAACTAAAATGACATCTTCTCAATGTTGTTTTATTCTTTTTTTTTTTTTTTTTGCTCAGCAGAGCAGCATTTTAAAATAATTTTGCTTCCACTCCCCTTGTGTTATCGTTCACTCTTCTTTCTCCCAGTTTCACTTCTTGGGTCTGCACTATAGTGCACTGCAAGGTGTTTTTCTATTTTTTAATAAGAAAGTGTCTGGAGATTTTTAGCACTTGGAAAACTGTTTCCATTATGAAGCATTTAATTTGTAGGTGCTGAACTTTAAGGAAAGCAATGGCAAAACAGTCATAAGGGACCTTGCTAGGGAACTTAATGCAAAAATATCACCGAGTATTAAGAAAGTAATTGCTTGCCCTATCAGAAATCTGACTTACACTAACAAATAGCTACTAAATGATATAAACCTCACATTCTTACTTGTCACCATGCAGGTCAGAAGAAGCAAACAAAGCTTTTTCTGCAGCTGTGCAAATGCATGATGTGCTGGTGAAGGCATGGGCCATGTGGGGAGATTACCTGGAGAACATCTTTGTGAAGGAGAGGCAGCTGCACCTGGGGGTTTCTGCCATCACCTGCTACCTGCATGCCTGTCGCCATCAGAACGAGAGCAAATCAAGGAAATACTTGGCCAAGGTGAGGCCTAGGGGGCTGAAAAAGAATCTCTGCAATTAGAGAGAGAGTTACTGATGGAAAGCTTGAATTTAGATGGAGAGGGTGGATGTGGTTGCTCTTGGTTGCACATAACTCATCTTGGGGTTTTTTACTTCTGTTGGGGAGTCTGGGATTTCCTTTAGGTGTGGAATCTTTATGAAGGAGGAAGAGGAAAAAGCACATCCAGCATTTCCACTACATAACGTGGTGAAATACTTGCAGAAAGGCATCCTTTGGTCCCATAAAAAGTAACATAGTTTGAGGTCTGTTTATCAGTATTATGGGTAGATAATAATGACTTCTACCTCATTATTGCATTTTATTCCATATTACCCTTTTCTGTACAGTTTTACTCTGAAATTCAGCAAATTTTTGCCTAAAAAAACGCTATTTATAGTATATATTTCTCAGTCTGAGGATATTTAGTCTCTTATAAAGAAAATTTAAAAATTGTACCAGTCCAGGGAAGACAATCTGTTCGGACCATGAAACAAACACAGGAAAAAAAAAAATTGAGATTAAAAGTGGCCTCAATAGCACTCTGAAGTTTATTAGTCTCCCTGTCTGGATGCATAAAAGTTAATTATTTTTAGTCAATGCTTAATATATTTACATTTAAATTAAACCAGAAAAAGTATCATTAGGGGTGGACAATTAAAATAATTAAAACCACCCAAAGAAATAATCAAGTTCTTGCATCAAGGTTCATTTATCTGAGTGGCATATTTTAGGTTCTATAAACATGCCTTATTTTCAATCCACTGAGCAAAAATCCAAAGAATTTGTGGAATGCAGTCAGGTTCATTGGCTTTTTTCTGTTTTGTTACATAGCAAGGAGTACACTTACACTTATTTTTTGCATCCTTTAAATATCATTTCTAGTGAAAGAATAACATTGGCCAGGCATAATGAATGTAAGCTCTTGTCTCTGAGGCAGCTTTAGCACTTACAAGAACTCCACAGTCATATTAATTAAATATCTCTGCTTTTGTGCATCGGAATGATTGATGCATCTTAAATTTAAGCACCGAGAGATCCTTTTGAAATTCTCTTCTAGGTTCTTTGGCTGCTGAGTTTTGATGATGATAAGAACACCTTGGCAGATGCAGTGGACAAGTACTGTATTGGTGTCCCACCCATCCAGTGGCTGGCCTGGATCCCACAGCTGCTGACGTGCTTGGTTGGCTCAGAGGGAAAACTCCTCCTCAACCTCATCAGTCAGGTACAGAAGATAATCTCTAATTCTGTATTGTCTGTAATCATTGTTGGCACAAATATAGATACTTCTGTTTGTCTTGCCTTTAAATTTCAGGTACATACTAAAAATCCGAAATTAAAAAAACCCATATTTTCTCTGTTCCTATTTTAAAACTCTGCAATTCTCTTCAAATAACTTTTGAATTACAGCAGGAAGCATATGTGTGTCAGGTTAATGATCTGCCATAAATATCAGATTACTGAACACTTCAATCCCTTTGCAACATTTCTACCACTTACCATATCCATTTGGATGGAGAAAGGATCTATGATTTAGTAAAACTGTGCCTGGAGAAGCCTCAAATGATGTCTTAAGATGTGCTCTATTGCAGGTAGTAGACACGTGGCTTCTTTCCTTTAATAGATCCTGAGATTTACAGATTTAAATGGGATGCTGAATGTCAACATCTCTTTAGGGTTTCTTTTCTTAATGGAAGCTATAAAATCCTGTTTTTATTTTTGGGTGCAGTTGGTATCCCCTTACATTAAGTGCCACAGTTAGGTGGAGTACAGTTACTCTCTAATGGGCTTTCTTATCAAGTATCGTGGGGCTTGCTGGGAATTGTGGCCTAATTTAAAGACTAACCGCTGTCATTATGTCTGTTTTTCTTCCATTATGCACATGAGTAAGATCTTTGAGCTGGCCCAGCTGGGGCTCTGACATTATGCTGCTTTCAGGTTTATTAGGCAATATGATCTGGAAGCCCTAATTAGGTAATGTCTTAACAGTGTGTGCAGGGAGCTACCAATTCATCCTCTTCGGGTTTCTGTTACTGAAAGAATCTTTAATTTCCATAAGCTGTTATTTAACACAAAGAGCTGATTATTCCTGAAGTGGACTCATTTACAGAAGAATCTGTACATGTTGATGTGATCTGTAGTCAATATTCCTTAACTGAGAAATGTTATCTCCAAACAGGTGGGAAGAGTCTATCCCCAAGCTGTTTATTTCCCTATCAGGACCCTCTATTTGACCTTGAAGATAGAGCAGCGAGAGCGCTACAAGAGCGGTGAGCTTGGCCATGGGAGAATTGTTTGAGATATTTGTAATTTAATTGTTAGGTGGAGTTTCATTGGATTTTATAAAAAACCAGATTCTCTAGAAAACATGCCAACTTAGCGAGGCTAAGGAAGAAAGTTCTTGATAAACTTTGCTTGTGTTGATTTGTTTCTGTGAAGTTAAATCTGCAGATGGTTTGAGCTGTCTTGAATTTTCTTGTTTTAAATACTCAAGAAGAGTTTCATCTCCTTTGTTCTTGTGTCATCTTAATTATTGAGAATCACGTGTTCTTTACTGGATGTTTATAAATTTGTGGAGAAGTAGAAAACTCGTAGTTTATAAATACAGGAGAGTGTCGTAGTTTTCTATGATTTGGCGAAGTGTTTATTTTGCTTTAATGTTGGGAAGTTTGTACCACTAGACAGCATTTAGTGCACAGTTTTCTCTCTAGAAAAACCCCAATTCTCTTCTAAAAATTTTTTTCCTGAAACTCAGTATATAATATGTGATTAATACTTAATATAAATCTCAAGCCAATTATTGGAACAATTTATTTTACTGAAACAGGCACGTATCAAGTTCATGAAAGGTAACTCTTATTCCCTTTTTAATGTTCACTGTGCAGATTCAGGGCAGCAGCAGCCAAGTTCAGTTGGAAATCAGTCCCACTCTGCCTCAGACCCTGGGCCCATCAGAGCCACTGCCCCAATGTGGAGATGCAGCAGGATTATGCACATGCAGCGGGAATTGCATCCAACACTTCTGTCCTCTCTGGAAGGCATTGTGGATCAGATGGTTTGGTTCAGAGAGAATTGGCATGAAGAGGTATTTGGCTTCAATACACCTTCATATGTATGGATCATCTAGAGAAAAAGTGAACTGCAAAATATTTTTCCAGAATTTATTTTAAACATCAAAGCATAACTGTTTGTTTTGATTAGTAAACTGATGTATTTGTAGAATTTACTGTTCTGATTGGAGTTTAAGGATCTTGGTTATTTCTGGAGGCAGCACAGAGATTTTGCGGAACTGTTAGTGTGAGGAATGCCTGTAGGATTTAAGCTGTTGCTTAACTGAAAATGTATATTTTTACACTAAGTTTGAGACATACCAGTTTCCTTCTTGCTCTGGTGGTCTGTGACAAGTTGGATTACCAGAAATTTGAATTGCAGCAGAGAACAGATGGACCTGAAACTGCTGTTATTTGCCTCTCAAAGTGTTGGACTATTCTGTTCTGTCTGCCTAGCACAGATTAGAAGGTTTCCTCATATCACATTTCTTTCATAGATCTGAAAATATAAAATTTAAAAGTTACCTCCTGTTGGAAGAGCAAGTTGTCCTTTGTGATGCAGCATTTCCCCTGCCCAGTTTGTTTGCAATGCTAATGAAAATCACTGCTGTGACTCTGACTGACCCTCGGGGGCAATTTAAGAGTAGAGTTTTAAGCAGATGTTTCTGAGAGGATAACTTTACTGTATAAAATGCAGTATGGGAATAAATATTTGGTTTCAAATCAGAAGGCCTAATTTTCCTGACCATTTTGCCTTTTCTATTTTTCGTTTTTAGGTTCTTAGACAACTGCAGCAGGGCTTGGCAAAGTGCTACTCCGTTGCCTTTGAGAAAAGCGGAGCTGTTTCGGATGCCAAAATCACTCCTCATACACTGAATTTTGTCAAGAAGTTAGTCAGCACTTTTGGAGTAGGTCTTGAGAATGTCTCTAATGTGTCCACCATGTTTTCTAGTGCAGCCTCAGAGTCACTAGCTAGGAGAGCACAGGCAACAGCTCAAGACCCTGTGTTCCAGAAGTTAAAAGGGCAATTTACAACAGGTAAGTGTTTAAATTGTTTTTTTAAATATTGCTCTTAATCTCAAGAGAATTTCCCCCCAGTTCAGCTGTGAGGACATTCTGCTTTTTTATTCCAATACCTTCCCTGAGAGAAAATCTAGAAAACAGCACTTTTCTGTCATTCAGCAAACCTGAAATAGTTTTGTTCCAGTCTATATTCTTGTATTTCTATTATTGAAAACTGTGGTTTGCTCACATATGTGTTTAAAGATAAATTAGATTACTTCACTATAATATTTTTGCAATTTGCGTAGAACTGCCTGCTGTATGTAAGGGACAGTAATGATCTTTGTCTCTCTATGATGCCAGAATTTAATGAAATTTTCACCCCAGAACTCCAAACTGATGAGGTTATGTGAAGTCTTTCAAAACAGCCTACTTCTGAGGAGTAAGATTACTTCAGTGTTTTTGATAACTAGATTATAAAAATTCTATTACCCAAATTTACATCACTGGTAAATTGAATCAATAACTTTAATCAGATCTAATAAAAAAGATACTTAAGGGAAGTAGCTTTTTTGCTTCATTCATTTTCTCTTAACCAGTGGTTACATATTTGAGTATCTGATCTTGATTTAAAATTCTAAGAAAAGCTTGTTTACTAGCTTGATTTGTTTGATGAAATGTGTTAAGGCCACGCAGCTCATATATGACAGAAAGTGACACTGATTGGCATCGGTGTTTTGGGTTGCCAGGATTTTGAGTTTTGCATAAATTCCTCAGCTTTTCCTTAAACAGAACTGAGAGTGTTTGACAAGTAGAACTGGGGTGTTTTTTCAGGCATTTTGCTGATAATATTGTGAAAAGAAGGGAACTGATGGGAATCTTGTGAAAGTAACTCAGTTGTAGGAATGACCTACATATCTTGTGCACACCATGCATTGCATGATGTCCTTTTTGAGGCACAGCAGTTGCATGACAGCAGATAATGAAAGTCCTGAACCATATGATTCAATTTTTACTGGATGAAGTGTACTAGGGAGGCAAATGGAAGTAGAAACATTTTGTGTGTCTTTAATGGGAGCATACAGGGGGAAAAAAATCATTGGGTAATGATTAATGGGATGAAATTTCACAAGTTCAGGTGCTGGATTCTGCCTAGAGCAGAGGGATAATGCCAGGTTCAGGTGTAAATGGGGAGAGGAATGGCAGGAGGGCAGCCCTGGATCAGGAATCTCAGGGTGCTGCCTGGCAGCAAGCTCAGTGGGATGAGTGGTTGTAGATCCCTTCCAGGTGAAATATTTAATTTAATACAAATTTGGACTTGATTTTAATTTTTAATAATGGTTTATAGTCTTTACATTGCAACAGTAGTATAGCCACTTATTTATTGCTGTAGGTGTTGTTCATGTGCTCAGTTTTGGTTGGATTTGAGTTATTTTTGGTTTGTCTCAGGATCTCCTACTGCCTTTCCTGTGAGCATCAGAGAGATCTGGGGTTTCCAAGGTGTAAAGGAAAAGTAAATACAACATCAGACTCAAGTCTGTAGTATCTGAAGTAATATTTCAAAACATTTCTAGAGAAACATTTAAGAAAATTTAATTCAAACTCAGTTAAAATTTTTAGTTAAAACAAAAAATTGAAAGGATTTACAGTTTTTTACACCTTTTTTACTTTTTGCATATCTTTGTGATATATAAATGGCAGTTAAAGTTTTCAGATTTCCTCTCTTAATTAAAGGATTATATGGAACAACATATAAACCAAAGTATGACAGAGGCCTGGTCATAAAAATCATGTAAAGTCATCAAATGCAAAGTGTTTCTTAGTAAACTTCAGTTAAATAACAGTAATTACTTTTTGGTTGAAGATTTATGTTTTATTTTTAAGTATGATGAAATATGAATGTCTGCAGGATACAAGTAATTATTTTGCTTAGTGCTGGATTAGATTTTATTTTAATCTATTACATTCAGTGCTTAAATATACAAATGAAATGTGGGAAAACAGAAGAAGTTAAACCAATCAGCATACTTAATAATTTCTGTAATTTAATTCGTTATGCAGAAAATGAAAATAAGTTTTTTATTGATTTTGCAATAACAGTGAAATGTATGTACATAACTGAATAGGATTGTAATTAGTGTACTGCAGATTGCAGGGGCTGTTTTAACATTAGGAGAAACCAATTGTAGTTTGTGCCTGATGTGTCCTTCTGTCACACTGCAATGTTCATGTTTGTTTTTCCCATTCTCAGTACCAGTTGCATTTGGATGATGGACAGATAATTCTAGTGGTTGCCTTTCATTTCAAAAGCTAAGGAGCTATCTTGGAGTAAACTCTTTTTGTCAATTATTTCCAGATTAATGTTGACAGCTATGTTTTATAGACACTTTCAAAAGGGTTTGGGTGCACAATCATTTCCATCAACATCAGAGTTGTATCTTGATTCCTGTTTGGAGCCACTGGGGACTCTCACACCATTTCTTATATTCTAAATTCTTTGTCTGCAGCAGTCTGTTGGAGCTGTGATAGGTCATCTTTATCCATCCTAATGTTATATTATAAAAACAAATTTTGCTTTGAATTTTTTTTCAAGAACTTCAAATGCATAGTTCTTTGACCATCTGTTCTTTGTTCTTTCTCTCCTTTTCTGCTAAACCTTTTGACATCAAAGAATAGAAAATGCTGAAAAATGCTCCCTTTGAGAGCTCTCTCAGCAGTGAGAGCAGCAGAAAAGCTGCCTCAATTGTCCTTTTGTGGGCATATGATAGTTTGGAGTTTGGATCAGCTTCTTTCTGCAGCCATCTCTCCACTCAAGCTGAATACGAATGGAAAGTTCCAAAACACACCCTTAAAGGGCACAATAATTTCCTGGAGTCTTTGTCACTCAGCACAATGAATTCTTCCCTGTGCATGGTTGCTCTGTAGTCAGGAGGAAGCTCTTGAAACCCAACTGTAGCTCTGAACTGTGGGTAGAGGGCAGGGGAAAGAGCTCTGTTCATTTTCAGCTTTTTTAAAGACTTTTTTTTCCCCTTTGCACAAGAGTGAGCATAGCATCGCTTTAGTAGCTCTTTCTTTGCTTTCCTTGTAATTTTTAGGTAACAGGATGTTATCCAGAAAATTCAGATAAAGAGATGGATAACATTTGACCTTGGTGTCTGGGCTATGCACTCTTGGTTTTCTGGAGCTGAGTGATAAACCAGAAGTCCTGCTCCGTATTTCTCCTTTCATATCACTGAGATTTTTCATCTTTGTTGGTTTTTTCCAGAAGTTCTAGTGAGATTAGAAGGAAGTTTTGGGAAAGTGTAGAGTATATAAATGTTTGAAAAATAACTTCAAAAGCAAGACAGCACTTCAATTTTGGAGAATGCATGGATCTTCTTCAGTGTTTTGGGTATAAAGAATTGGCCTGCTCTGTTCAATCAAGCTCACAACTCAGTCCTCAGTGATACCTTGCATGATGGCTGTCTTGGCTTTTTAGCTTTTTAGATCCTTGAGGTGTGAACCTTTAATGTAACCAGGCTTTTCTTGTGGTCAGAATAATCTTAAAAATCTTCAAATGAGCTGTTGCTTGCTCTAAAAGCATTAATAGCCTGTTCTCTTTCATTGATCAGAACTGTTTTCTTCCAGTGTAGCAGAAGGATTTTTTTATATAGTTCTGGAGTCTTAGTTTGGAGGTTGTCTGTGTTTTCTTAATCCCCATGTTAGATCAAGGGGACTGGGGGGACAGAGAGTTGGGTTCTCTAATTTTGCTGCCTCAAGTGTAGTTCTTGGTGTTTCCTCCTGAGAAGTGATGGACCCTCAATCAAAAGGTGTTAAGAGCCATAAGGATTCTTTTAGGTCTGTCTCACTGACAGGAAGATTGTGCCCCATTTCTCCTTCCGTTGAGAGCATCAAGAAACTTCAGCAGGGTAGAGAAGAGAGAGCAAACTGTTTCCACTGCAATCTGTTCATTGCCTTCAGTGCAAATCTCCATTCAAGATGAGGGGGAAAACTTCCCCTTCTGTTTAGGAATAGATGATGCAAGTGGTGAAGTATTTCAGACCAGTCTGTGTTAGCTTGGGAAAGATGTTCTCCAGTATTATGTCCTGAAGAAATGGATTTTTTTGGAAACAAAACCAGTGTTTATATAGATTAAGATGTCTGCAAAGCAGAGAGACTTTGTACACAAATAATGTTTGGTCTTGTATTTCTCTTTCTTCCAGCTGAAGTGATTTTTCTTCTCAGATGGGCTCTCTGTGACATGAGCAGAGAGACTAATTGAACTCTCTGTTTCTCCCATCTGCCACTGGGAAACAAAAGAACAACAAAAATCCTAAAATAGGCATTCAACAAACTAGAGCTGCTGTTGTGGTGAACTGAGTGACTTTTTTTTGTAAGGAAAATATATTGATGGGTGTTTTTACCACTTGGCTGATTCACATTAGCACAAAAACTAGTTGCAGTTTGAGGGTACTTTCTTGCACCTCTGAGATTCGGGAGATGAATGATGCAATAACTTTGTCACTTTGATGAAATGATTTACTCCCACTGCTCACTAGAGGGTAGGCTTGGGATTATAATAAGAGTGTTTTACAGTGATATTGCAATAGATGCACTGCCCACAGAAGGCAGAAAAAGAAAAGGGGATATTACATCCATAAATATGAAACTGTATTTTTATCGACTTTTTGCCTTACAGAAATGGAAAGGATTTTGTATGTGCTGGATTTTTGCTTTGTTTTAGGCTAGTAAACTTAGGTCTTTCACTGAAAGCTTCTACCATATAATTTTGTTGTGGATACACAGTGGAATATGCTGGGTTGTGTGTTCTCTGATATTTATTTAAGTAGCAGAATGGCAAAATGAAAGCAATCCTAGGCTGCATTGTTTTCTTTGCCATTAGCATCGTGGACTAAAGAAAAGAACTTAGAAGAGTGTATGTACAGAATGACAGGAACTCTGCTGGCTAAATGGATGTTCTAAGCTTGTTTGTAGGACTAAATCTTTTGGACAATCCAAGTCTTGAGTGGTTTAATTGTGGTTGAAAAAAACTTTTATATGCAGTAATTGCTGTGTGCACATACTTAATTCACTCTTGGCACACTTGCAGGCAGATGCTTGTAGCATATTTATGTGGTCAAATTTTCTGAGCAGCACTCCTGTTTGTTTGGTTTTTGTTATTTTTGTCAACATAGGAACATATTGAGTGTACATACCATTTTGAAATGAGGGTTCTGCAAGAAAACTTAAACTCATTTTTAAGACCTTATTTTCTGTTGTATTGAATAATACTTAAGATTCTGTTCTGCTCTAGCTGTAAATCTCAGAAACTGACATTCTGAGGTTTTTTTTGCTGTTGCTTTTTCACTTGAGACATGTTGAACTTAAAATGGCATCTTCTAGGGAGTGGAGATGAGTTTAAAAATTCAAGTCTGTTGGTTAACTTGCACAATTTGGGATGCCATAACTAATGAGGTTTACAGAGAGCAGTTTGTCTTCTTATCCAAGTGTGTTTAATCTTCCATTGTTGTGGCATTGAAGTGCTGAGCTATCATTTCATGTGTGTGGTTTATTCATTTTCCCTCTTTTGGGAGATTCAAAGACATTTATTTATTTATTTATTATTTATTTGCTTTGTTCTAAAACTGTAATGAGAGCAATGTTGGGAAGATGGTGTTGGTGTGACCCAGAAAATTATCAGTATTGCAGTGATTTCTGTTACAGAATTCCTTGCATAATGTACTGAAGTCCATGTATTGACCTTGAGAAAGTTCTCTCTTCACTTGCATGTGGATTAGAGGAGAGAGTTTCACTCTGTAACATTATTAACGTTGCAGTGGAAAGAGCAGGCTGCTTGCATAATATTGTCATTTTTACTAAGGTTATCATATCTGTTCTTCCTGTAGTGTCTTTCAGTTGTTGTCTAAGACAGGAAAGAATAAGAATTTTCTTGCAGCTCAGAATAGGAGAATAGTAAAAATAACAATTTTATTATTTGTCCTGCAGTTCCTCACAGACTCAATGTTGTATCCTCAAGTGAGGGTCTTTCATCCCTTTTAGAAGTAAAAAGTCTCCACTCATTTAAAATAAATAAATAAATTACTTGGTATGAAACAGGCAGAAAATTATGCTGCTACAAAGTAAATCTACTTTTCCTTTTTCACTAAGTAGTCTGATCTACTAATTTGGGGTTTTACTGCTTTCTTTCTGTGCAGTATGTCTGGTTGCAGTGTATAGACGATTCAACACAGTAATAGTATTTAAATTTTTCACAATATGTTTTTCAATGTTTGTGTGACTGTAAAACAGGAAAATCTTAGGAAGTTCATTATGTACTAAATAACAGAATATTTTAGAGTTTTATACAGCAAAGAGGTAGCGGATTCTGGCAGGTTTAAGTTATTGTTATATGTGATGCTAGGACTTTGTTAAAGGTTTTCTTTAGAAAATATAAGTATTCAACAGAGCCTGTATTTTAAAGGCAGTTCAGCTCTGTAGGGATGTGTGTGTTTCGTTTGCACTATTGAATTGGGTGATTTGTTTTTGTTTGGCTTTTTTCTTTTAGATTTTGACTTCAGTGTGCCAGGATCAATGAAACTCCACAACCTTATCTCCAAACTAAAGAAATGGATCAAAATCCTGGAGGCCAAAACTAAGCAGCTTCCAAAGTTCTTCCTCATAGAGGAGAAGTGCCGTTTTTTGAGTAACTTTTCAGCTCAAACTGCAGAAGTAGAGATACCTGGAGAATTCCTTATGCCAAAGCCAACACATTACTACATCAAGATAGCAAGGTAACCTAAAAATACCCTTTGGTAGCTTGTAATTGTGCAAACAGAGAAGAAAATTGAAGCCCTCTCCATCCATCCATCCATCCATCCATCCATCCATCCATCCATCCATCCATCCACCCGCTCTGCAAAAGTAGATAGATAGTTTATAGTAGGTGTGTATTTTATGTATGTGTATTACATATATGAGTCAAACTTTGATATAACACCTTTTTTTAATTTATCCTCCTTCAATAATTTTCCATTTCATCACTGAACCACTGTACTGTTCGAAGTGTATTCAGTTTAGAGTATATTTGGTATGTTGGTGTAGGCTGAGATTCGTGCTTTTATTACAATCAACAGAGATCCTATTGCCCAAAATAGTTCTAAAGGTCTCACCCAATGGTTGGTCTCAGGTTCATGCCGAGGGTGGAGATAGTGCAGAAGCACAACACAGCTGCTCGGCGGCTCTACATCCGCGGGCACAACGGCAAGATCTACCCCTACCTGGTGATGAACGACGCCTGCCTGACCGAGTCGCGCCGCGAGGAGAGAGTCCTGCAGCTCCTGCGCCTCCTCAACCCCTGCCTGGAGAAGAGGAAGGAGACCACCAAAAGACACTTGTTTTTCACAGGTACTGGAAACAGGGATATCTGTGTTGCTTTTAGATATAAGTTGCACTCAGAGATTAGAATCGCTGGATGTTTTGAATATTCAGAAGGTAAATTCAGATCTGTCTGGGTGATTAGTCTTGTCTGGAACTGTAGCACCCCTCTGGAGAAGTACAGCTGATTGCATGGCATCTGGGGTGTTTTTAGAAGTGCTTATGTGCATTGCTTATGATATCAAGTGCACTTGTGAATATTTAAGGCAGAGATGCCCACTGGGCCTGTTGTGGAATGGGTACATGTATTTCAGAAAAAACATTTGGAGATAACTGAAGAGGGACAGAACAGAACCTTTTCTTCCCAAGTTGTGATAAGTGAATATTGAATTTCTTTTATGTCTTCCCTATAACACAGAAGAAATATTTTTTATGAATTTCATAAATAGTTTCTGAATTCTCTGATATGAAAACATATCTTTGTAATATTTGAACGTAATATATCCATAGTGATAGGAATTCCCCTTTCAGGAATAGTTACTGACTATTAGTCGTTGTTAAATAAAATCTGGGTATCAGATGCAGGACTTCCGTTGACCATATTTCTGTGATCCTGTAAAAGGTTACTTTTTGCCAGCAGTACCACCTGGAAATGCATAAACATTGCAGAATTAACAAATGTAATGGTAGGCTGGCCTTAGTGAGGAGAATAGACAGAGTTCCAATAGGATTTATTTGATTTAGTGTATAAATTGCCAAAATACATAATGAAAACAGAAACAATGAAAGAAGGCTGAGCACAGAATGTTAATTCTTTGTCTTTCCTTGTTTATCTTGCCTTTTTCATATGTCAAGTATCATTATAAATATTAAAATACATTAATGGACATGGGAAACTTAAAGATACTAAGACAAAGCTGCTACATTGCTGTTGTCTTTTAAAAAAGTGCTGAGATCATTAAAAAAGTATGGGGTAATATCTCTTGACATGAAGTTACTGTCAGGAGCTTAAGTGGTTCGATGATGCAAGTTGCACTTAGAGAGCTACAAATGCATATTAGAGTTCTCACTTCAAAAAACCAAAATGTACAAGCTAAAGGATTTGCTAGAACAAATGGTAAATAAAGTGCCAACAGTGGCACTGGCAAAGCCAGTCTGTCTTTATGTAGGTGGGGATGCACAGAAGACTTGGTGGAATGATAAATTGACTGAGCACCATAAAAGTGCAAATCAGATTTTTGCAGTTATACTGCTCATCAGGGAAAAGCCCAGTGGCTTAATTTTTCTTCTTCTTAAATATTTTTCTGTGTCTTTGCTATTTTATTTTCAAGTAGTATAATTTATACATCTATTCCGCAACTATGTTCAGATATTTTTTCCCCCAGTTTTTCGGAATCACTTTAAATACCCTGATGAGCTAAGCTTTCTTCTTCAGAGTCATTCTTATTGCCATAATGCCAGTATCATGTAATCTGTTTGCATCAGAACAAAGTATTGCCCTCTTTCCTAAAGGTAGAGAAAGGTAGGAAGAATGATGAGTGCTCAATTTTTTTTGGAAAATATGGTTGATGTTACTGTTAAGATAAAAATCTGCTTTAATACTTTTTAAACTGAGCTTGTAAATAAGTTACAAGCATAGCAATAAAAACATTCTCTTGGAGCACTTCAGCTGATGATCAGGGCTGTGTTTTCAGGGTTGCTGTGTCAGTGTTTGGGCTCTGGATGAAGCACTCAGTTTTGCTTTGCTCTCTGTGCCCTGTGTCCCCGCAGTGCCCCGGGTGGTGGCAGTGTCCCCGCAGATGCGGCTGGTGGAGGACAACCCCTCGTCACTGTCGCTGGTGGAGATCTACAAGCAGCGCTGTGCCAAGAAGGGCATTGAGCACGACAACCCCATCTCCCGCTACTATGACCGCCTGGCCACCGTGCAGGCTCGGGGCACCCAGGCCAGCCACCAGGTACCACAGCACGGGGCTTTGCACCCACTGCATGGATTGTGGGCTTCAAATTCACATCAGCAATGTTGGTTTGTGCAGAGAATTGCGTACCAAATTCACATCAGCAATGTTGGTTTGTGCAGAGAATTGCGTACCAAATTCACATCAGCAATGTTGGTTTGTGCAGAGAATTGCGTACCAAATTCACACCAGCAACGTTGGTTTGTACAGAGAATTGCTTACCAAATTCACATCGGCAACGTTGGTTTGTACAGAGAAATGTGTACCAAATTGTCTTGGGCTTTTCCCCAGGACTCCGCTGAACCCTGGCCAATTCCCCCTGGCCCAGCGTTTCACCTCTCATTCGATGTCAGACAGATACACAGTGCCTGGGTGGTGTTCGGATTTTTTTTCAGTTTATTTTGGTTTGCATGATGAGAACTCTTTTTTCTTTGGTTTTTTAGATTATCTTGGAAAGATTTAAAAAAAAGGCCATGTTTGTATTACTTGAAGTTGTTTTGGGTAAATGCAACTGAAAACATGCAGGGTGCTGATTGATTTTTTTTTTGCTCTCTAGTATAGTGCTTTAAAAATAATTAATTGACAGCATGGGAAGCAGCATTCGTAATTTACATAAGCAGTTACAGCATGGTATGTGAGGCAGGCTTCCCATGTTCTAATGTTTCTCTAAAATTGCCAGTGGGTCCATTTCATCTAAGCCAAACAACGGCAGTTGGGCAATCTCACCTTATAATGAAATACTCAAGAAAAACAAAGTTCCCTCTCTTTATAACATCCATCAGACAACTAGTTGTTATATATAAGATTATTTAATGTTTTTTTATCTTAGTGCAAGTTCTTGCATAAAATGCCAGTTCCATTTCAAATACAGCTATTAGAAAATACACCGTGTATATACATATATTACAGACATAATTTAACAATTGTCTGAGACTTTCTTTGTTACAAATTAAATGGAAGCATTACATAACATTTGTTTCTTCTTTCAGAATTCTAACTTTTGAAAATTTACCAACCATTGAATTGAAGTCAACATGACTAGCATGCTTTCTGGCATAACAGAACAGATCCTAACTTTACTTCTTTTTCTAACTAATTAGGCTAGTATATGCTATAGTAATTAAGTATTTTGGTAGGTTTTTCTTTTTTTATAATGCTTTTCCTAAAATGAGATGCAGCAATTGAGATCAGATTGGTAGTTGCTTTTGCTCTATTTTTCTGTTGCTAAGAAATGCATTAAAAATGCCCTCTTCCAACTAATATTTTCCCTGTGCAGGTTCTCAGAGACATCCTGAAGGAAGTGCAGAGTAACATGGTGCCTCGCAGCATGCTCAAGGAGTGGGCTCTGCACACCTTCCCCAACGCCACGGATTACTGGACGTTCCGCAAGATGTTCACCATCCAGCTAGCCCTGATTGGCTTTGCAGAATTCATCTTTCACTTGAACAGACTCAACCCTGAGATGCTGCAGATTGCCCAGGTATGCTTCAGTTTGTTCATTCTATCGTCTTGGATCAGGTGGGAATTTGGACTGTGCTTTTGAAATGAGTCGAAGTTCAGCATGTAGTATTAACAGTGCATTTTCATTTGTATGTTATTGCACGTCCTGTAGGGAGTAATTTGAACTGCAGTCCCCATGGACATCAACTCAGCCTTCTGTGGGGAGAGTTTAGAACTTGGTGAAATCCTTCCTAGATATTGGAACTCTTCGTTGAAATGACTGATAAGTCTTTCTTCCTAGTCCTCCTTCAAATATATTGCTTTGGAGATACCTCTGTATTAAATCAATCAGATGGAAGAAAAATAAAATTTATAGCTTTATTTTCTTAAAGGGCTATACCCCTTTCCAGATATCATTCTCTTTTTGGCATTGTCATCATGTCAAGCTACAGCTCCTATTAATAGTGATTTTTCTGTTTTAACCCAACATTTTAAATGAGAGTTGCCACCTTAGAAGACCAAAGTTGGCATTTATCAAAGTCTCAATGTCATTTTAATGCATGGAGTGTTGTAGTCTTTGTGGCAATGAAGATTCTTTGATCCCTCTAGTAAGTGTTCAGCTGCTTACTCACAGTGAGCTGTGGACACTGAACATTATCCCAGAGATCTGTTGGCAGTGACTCCTTATAGATCATGATCCAGAAGAATCTACTCCTTAAGTTTGGTATCACTTGTATTTAAAGGGTTTGTATGTCAAAGGGTTTGGATACAACATTTTGGGAGACATGGTTACCTGACTTTGTACGTGACTTTATAACTTCTTTGCTCAAAAGGTGTTTGGTTAAAAAAAGGAGACAAAAATCCAACTGCTTTTGGTTCCATAAATGAACATCTGTTTAATTGCTTTTGTGTGTCTTTCTCTTAAATCCAGGATACTGGCAAGCTCAATGTAGCTTACTTTCGCTTTGACATTAACGATGCCACTGGAGATTTGGATGCCAATCGTCCAGTCCCCTTCCGGCTCACCCCAAACATCTCAGAATTTCTTACCACCATTGGGGTGTCTGGGCCCCTGACTGCATCCATGATTGCAGTAGCTCGCTGCTTTGCACAGCCAAACTTCAAGGTTTGTATACTTTCTGTAAGATTATCTGCAGGCTTGTATTTGACAACTTCTGAAATAAACAGCACTTTTTTGCTGAAGGTAGGAATTGAATGGTGCATATTTGTTTTAAAATTTTACCTTGAGGTCATCACAAAGGCCAGCTGAAATGTTGGAAATCTTTGGAAATGTTTTATTTGTTATGTGCAAACATTTAATTTGACTCAGACTGGACACATGAAAGTTTGTTTTAGAAGCTTGAGACTGTTGGAGTTGACAGATTAATACCAGTAACTCAACTCAATGATGAGAAAAAATAGGAAAGTATTTGTTGCAGGCATTTCTTTTTCATCCAAGGATAGAAGTGGCCTGTGTAATATATGTGTATGTATATTGGATACATATGTGTGTATGTTATAGTCAGTGTTCTTTCCCTGTTTGGCAAAACACAATATTCCCCAAGAGTGTAATGACTCTGCAAAAGACCCCATAGCTTTTCAAAGTATTCCAAATCTTTGCCCAAGCCTTCTGTCTGTGTGCATGTGGGGGAATGCCATGAATTTAGTGGAGTAATTTAAAAACAGAAGGTACACAACTGTATTTGTGTATTATCTTAATATGTGTAATTAATTTCTGTAGGAGTCATTGGGTTGTGTTTTTGTAATGGAAACTTTTTATGAAGAGAAACACCTTGAGAGGAAATAATAAAGGTAGTTGGAAGCCACACTCGCCTTGAAAAGTCTGAAATTGCATTGTGGCACCAGAAGTGTCAAAATGCTGTTGACTAAAATCTAGTTACAATCCTATAATCTGATAGAACCCGACTGTTATTTGGATTAAGTGCAATAGTATAATTTTTCTTCTTCACACAGGTTGATGGCATCCTAAAAACCGTGCTACGGGATGAAATCATTGCGTGGCACAAAAAAACCCAAGAGGACACCTCCTCTCCACTCTCAGCAGCTGGGCAGCCCGAGAACATGGACAGCCAGCAGCTGGTGTCACTGGTTCAGAAAGCTGTGACTGCCATCATGACTCGGCTGCACAACCTTGCTCAGTTTGAGGGAGGGGAGAGCAAAGTCAACACGCTGGTGGCAGCTGCCAACAGCTTGGACAACCTCTGCCGGATGGATCCCGCCTGGCACCCCTGGCTGTGACTTGAAAGTTTCAATAGTTTTGGGGGTTGTTTTTGTTTGTTTTGTTTTTTTTGTTGGGTTTTTTTTTTATCCTCTTGCTGTTTGTGATGTGAGCCATATTTTGTGTTAAGAAAATGTGAAAAAAGCTTTCCGGACGATGGCTTACCTGTCACACTGCATTTTTGTCAGTTTTCATTCTAGTTGTGTTTACAGTAGTATGGCATTTTTACTGTTTTTGATTTCATGAGGAGACATTTCCTCCTGTTTAAGCAGTTGATATGCAATAGCAGCTTTCACAAATAGAGTAAAATGAAGAGAGAAAAATAATATACAGAAAAAATCTAATTTTATGATGAAGACTATGAATTTAGCATTGTTAGATTTAGGGTCTGCCATTCCTAATAACCTGCAGTATATGAATTTTTTATACAATAGTAATTACTTAAAGAAAAATACAGTAATCCCAGTTACTGAGTTTTGCTCTGTGAAATTTTACTTAATCACTCTCTCTTCACAATGCCAAATTGAAGGCATGGATAAATGCTCTTAACTTTAAACTTCCCTTCAAATTTCCATGAGCAATGTTGGTTTGTACAGACAATTTTGTACCAAATGTTATAGAGGTGAGATTTTGTTAGGCACTGAGAAAATGATGATCAAATTGTGCTGTCTTTTCCTGGAGCACAAGCTATGTACAGTAAAAGTGTAAACCATTTAGAGTATTTGGTTTAGTTGTGGACAGTGTTTGGGGGGGGAGGTTTATAAAAGGATGGAAAAAGTCGTCCTTTAATACCTGTATTTGTCTGTAATAGAGAAAAAGAAAATCTTATCAAGTTCTCTTTACTGTTTCAAATTACAGTAGCTTCTTTAGAATGAATCTGTTCCTTTGTAATTTAAGAAAAAGAGCAGTTTAATGTTTCACTCGTCTTTCTGTTGTGTTAGCATTTTTATAAAACTTCAGTGTTGAGAATGTTAAATTTGTACAGAGTGATTTTTTTCAAAATAAATATTTTGTAAAACTGTCTGTGGTATTCATTTTATTTGTATTATTTTTGACATTATCTTCTGAGCGATTCTGCTTCGTTGTATGATGTATGAATCAAGCATGGCTCTTCATTCCCATGCTTGGTGCTCAAAGAGAGTTGTGCTCTATGGCACTGTACAAGGGCGAAGCTCAAATAAATGAGTGCTAAGGACTATATAAGGATTTGGAAAACAAACATATCTTTTTTTTGGCAAAGACTTATTTCCTTATCAAAATCATGTTGGCAAGAATAATCTTCTTATAAAACATAGTGCTTGCTGCGTATGTCACAACATGCTCTGTCTGCAGTCATTCACAACTGAGCTCAGTGCTTTCGTGACTTGAAGGCAATTGTTGGCTTCCCTTTATTGAAGATTGTAATGTTTGCAGCTGTGAAATACAGCACACACTGCATCAGAGGAGTTGCAATATCATTTCTTAATCACTTGCATGTCTTGGATATGTCTGAGAGATGACAGCATTCCCTGGCAGGAAGTCATCAGATAATTCAGCCCCTTTTCTGTCCATGATGGAGATCTTAATGGGAAAATGTGAATGTAAGTTAAGAGGCAAACTTTGTTGTCTTTAGATTTGTGACGTCTCTCTTGTTCATGATATCATCTCAAATATACTCCCAAAAGAAGACTTGGGGTGTGAGGGAGCAGAGAGGATTTTAATGAGCTCTCTGATGGTGTTAATGTGCAAATGCTAATACCTGCTTCTCCTCTTTCATGAGCATATGCTATGAATGTACCTCAGTTTGTGAGAAGGCTTACACAGTCTTAACCCAGAGTTTTACCACCAGCTCCAGGAGATAAATCTCAAAGCTTTTAGATATACATGAGCATTCCTCAGAGCTTGGGAGAAATCTGACATCTCTTGTATCAGCAGCAGCTGTCCATTAGCAGGTAAGTGGTTTGACAAAGTACAGGGTATGAAGTTCCTGATTATCTTTACGAACATGTGACATCCATCTCAGCTGCATTTAATTTTTTATGATTGTAGATAAGGGTTCCCTCTGTTTTGTTAGTTGAGATCCACACTCAGAATGCATCTTGCTGAGCAGATACTTGAAAGTGAACTACATAAATTGTCAATTCACTCCAAGTATTCCCTTTAAGATCTTTGCCTTCAGATTTGTTACTACACAAAAAAAAGCCCATGTCATTACTCTGTGAAATCAAACACCTGAGAATTAAGAAAGGTCAAATGTAAAATTCTCTCTGAATTGGTGTGCATGAACATTATGCCATTCTGAAAATTCCCCCTGTTATGTTTGTGTTTTTTAATCCCTATGGAGTTCTGGATAGATTTCACCGGATCTTCATGACAGTAACTTGTCACAAGTCCTTGACACCAAAGTTGTGCCAGCCATAATTTAAATCTATAAAATGCAGACATGTATGTGTTGGTAGACTTTGGCACATGTATCTGTGTTGGTGTGAAGTGGGCTCTGGGAGGTCACACGTGGCACAGAAATAGTAATAACTAAGAAGAAAATTTGGCATGAAAAAAGGTAGGCTGTGGATGTTATATGGAGAATAAATAGTTGTCAGATTTCTCAGATTAACTGTATTATTTGTCTCCTGACTTTTGTAATCGTGTTTGACTCCGTCTTTATTAGACAATGCTGCTGCAATTTAACTTTTTATTATTACAGTCTGCTCTCAAAGTAGATTATCAGAATTGGTTTGGTTAAGTGAATTGTACTCTTAAACAAAAGCATTTACCAGTAGTTGAGTGTTTGAGTTCACCTCTGAAAGTGGTGTGCCACTTTCCTCTCCTCTAATTGGGCTGTCCATGAATTGTCAGATACAGAGGGTGAGCAAGGGATTAGTTATTACTGGAAGATGATGACTCAAAGCATTTCAGTAGCAGACTATGAAAGCTCTGTTTCATAACTGCAGTAGAATAAAGTTGCTTTTAAGACTTCGATCTGTTTCAAATACGATGTGTGAAATGTTCCTTTGTAGTGTAGAAACCTATTCAGGGAGCAGATTTTGCACTCACAGGAGCTTTTAATCAGCTCAGTGTGGGTGCATTTCACATTTAAGAGTTCAAGAGAGCACGTGTGAAACAACTGGTGTCTTGTCTGTGGTTTATCATCATCATCCTGTCTTGGCTGAGTCAGGTCTCACTGTCCCCCTGCACAGGAGCTGAGAGCCAAAGGGCACACAGAGATCACCTGGGATCTCCTAAACTGGGGCTTGAGGTACTGAAATGCAGGAACAACAAGGAAGTCTGTGAAATTGTTAACTTAGAATTTCATCTCTTGACTGCGGCCTTTTCGTCTTCTCTAAACAAGCACTGCTGTTCCCTGAGATCTCCTAGGACAGAGCCAAGGAACTGCCATTCCCATGTTGGCTGTGTTGTGCTCCCTCTCTGCCTTCAAATTTGTCTCTCCCCAGTCATAATCCAATGCTTTACTCTGAGAAATCTTTTATTCCTTTCAATTCCCACCTGGAGAATGCCACACAGGTGTTAATTGGAGGTGTGGGCTGCAGGGCTGATGGGCTCCAGCTGAGGCACTCAGGAGCACCTCATCTCATCCACCTGGGCCTGAGGGAACAAAGGGAGGAGAGAAGGGAAAGAGGGAAGGGATGGCTGATGGACACCATTCTGTGCTGCCCCTGCCCTTCTCCAAAGGGAGCAGCCAACAGGAATCCACTGCAAAAACAGGGAATTTCAGGCAAGGAAGCCGGAGAAGTGGCAGAAGCAAAACCGAGCCTGGTGAAACAGGAAGAAAGAGGCTGCCCAAAGGTTTGTTTCTCTCTTTCTCCTCAAGAACAGGGTTTTGTGTTAATTGCCAACAAATTGAGTGGAACCCCCAGCCCAGACTGCTCTGCTGAGGACAGTGAACAGCCTGACAAATGTTTTTAGCTGGGATAACTTGTTCTGATGGCTGGGTCTGGCACAGCCAGGACCCGGGACATTGTCATGGAAGCTTGTTAAGGGATGTTTTGGTGTTACAAAATGCATTTCTGTTTGTTTTTGTTTGGGGTGTTTTTGTCATTTGGTGATGCTTTTCCCTCTGACTCCATCAGAGCACTACATGTGGTTAAATACTCTTGGAAAATCCTTCTTGAGTGAGCTATAAAACTTGTCCTGACCTTGTCTAACCCTGGAGGATCATAGCATGCTGCTTGTAAGAAATGAGGTTGCAAAGCTGGCTGTGTCTGTGCTTCTAAGGGAGAAGCACTGACTAATGTGGGAACTTCTCCTCTGCCCCCTGTTCTGGCAGAGTGCTCTGGGCAGAAGCAGCTCATTTCTCATTGTGCTCAGCGATGCAAACCTCGTTAGGGCTTTGTATGGACACTTAACTTGCTGTTATAATCCACAAGGGTTGGATTTCTTGGAAGAAAACTCTCAACTGTCCCAGAAATCAGCTGTCATAACAAAGCACTGGTAAAAGCCCATTTCCAACCCGCCTGGTTCTCCTGCTGAATATGCTGTAGGTGTTTGTTATGTTTGGAGGTGCTATTAGCTTTGGCTTGTTATGCTCATGTGCTCCATACCCTAATACCAGGCTTCACTTGCTGCCTGCAGCCTCATTTTATTTTTTTGGGAAAAGGATATTTACCCAGGCTCTAAGAAGCTGTCAGGATTGTACCTTAATCAATCAGCCACTGCTTACCCTCAGTTTAGCCCCTGTGAACTGTTACAGTACCAGCTGTATTAGAGAACCTTTCTCAGTCTGACAGCTGGGAAAGGACAGACCTTTACAGGCTCTTTGTTTCTCTTGATTCTACACATTAATTACTGTCTCTCTCCACTGCTTGCTGCTGTTTGTAAGAAATTGGCATTGAAGAACCTATTCTGCTTATTCAGCAAGAGTTCTCATCAGTAGCAATTCATAAACCACTTTAGAGTGGGTCAGTATTGCTTTACCATCCCTTAAAGCAATACTAAGTGGCACAGAACTTTTAATTGAGGTCTGGTGGAGTCACTGAAATGTTGTTTCTTTGTGTAATAACTGCCCTTACTCCTTTCTGTAATATATATAAAAAAAGCAATTATCAAGTAGAGAAAGTTGTCATATAAAAATTCTGAAAATTAACTGCATGCAGTATTGAAAAGTCTGGTTTTTAACATCTCATGCAGTAAACTGTGCATTTATTTTTTAGCTTGAGCGTGTGAAGGAACTACTGCCCATCTTTGTGAGATTCTGTGGAGGAGTGAGGGTCAGGACTTCAGGGTCCCTTGTTTAACTCTGTGTGGTACAAACTCTCTGGTATGAAGTAAATGTGTGGGGGAAAAGGATTTGATATTTTTGATACTTAGGATGTGTGTGTTGTGAAACACAGTGGCTTTGTAGTGTGTGGGTGAAAATAATGTCTCCCAGTTAAAACAATTTTCTTGCCTCTGTTTAGGTGCAGTCTGGGTGGTCCAAACTCAATTTTGTTGGGATTAAACCAATTTAGAGAAACTTTTGTGGGACAGTGTCCAATATTCTGTGATCTCCCATAGCCCCTTTGCTCTCTTTTCCCTTTCACTCTATGTGCCTGGCAACTTCTAGCAGAGACAAAATGTATGGACATGCACAGACACACAGGAGATGGCACAGTGACAATAAAACTGAGGTGGGGCAGATTAATTTGCCCTGCAGACTGTATCTGGTTTCCAGATGTGAAGCTGGATTCACCCTGTGTGAGATGTGTTGCTCTTGCTGTAGCCTTTGGAAATTTCTGGAGACAAATTAGTAATTTTTTACTGTGGCCTATAAACTCTTGGTGAAAGTGTTGGGATTCTTTTGTATTCTGGAAACAGATCTAAAACTGAAGATATATTAAACTGAGGAACTGGAACAGTGGGGACCCTTCCTCTGAGCATCTGCTACCTGGTTTTGATCTGGTGATTTGGGGAAAAGAAAAGACTCAAACTTCCTGAGCCTTTCACAGCCTTGCAAGAAAATAAGCGTTAGTTTGGGCTGAAATTATGACTTGCTTGTTTCCACTTTGGCTGTTTCACTGAGCTGGTATGTTGTGAATGAGGTAACTACTGAAAGTGCCAAAATGCTTGTTTTATTCCTTTTGTGACAGATGTGATGCTGTAGAGCTGTGGGATGGTTCAGTACAGATAGGAATTCTGTGTTCAGCTCTCAAACAGGCTGTCAGTCATGCAGGGAAAGATACCTAGCTCAGTTTAGCTTCCATTCACATGTATTTTTTGGGAGTTATGTGTACTATGGGATTCATCAGTTCTTTTCTGTGATCTGAATGAAGTTCTGAAGGTACTTTGCTGGAGTAATAGCTATATCCAAGGGTGCTCAGCTTCCTTTGCAGCACTCTTCTGCGAATACATGCAGGAGGAGATCTCAGCTTTGGTAACTCTGTTTTTAACCCCACACATGGTTTCTTTGTGAAGTAAGTTCATAGATTGACACAATAGTTATTCTGTAGGGGGGCTGATTTAATGCCAGTATAACTCAATTTAGTGTCTAACCCCCCACTTTTCAATAGGATGTTTTATTTTAGAAAACTTTTTGTCACTTTTAAGGCTGTTTCTGAATGACTGGGTACTTGGTTAGGCTGTGCTTGCATAGCACTTGGTATTTATTGCAGCATGATAGGCAATGCTTGAGAAGAGGATTTTCACCAATTTTTACTCCTGTCTGTATAAAATAAGAAAACCATATATTTCAGGGATTTTGTTAAGAGCAAGGTAAACAGAATTTAATGGCATAATCCCTCATTCCAGATTCCAACAAGACAAAACACTGATATGTTTCCTTTGCAATGATAAATATTGCCTTCAGCTTCTTAGTGTTTCTCTTACTTTCAAATGTTGTTCAGTCAAAAAATAGTCATGAGTTTTCTAAAGAACAGAGTATCTTTGTCAGATCACAAATTAAAAACCTCACTATTATTTCACAGACTTAAGCATAGATGCAGAATTGGAATTGTCCACTGGCTGCAACTCAGTCTGGGAGGAATGCAGCTGAATGGGTTGAAACTTAGTTTACAGTTTCTGCATCTGAGGATGTGAGTGAAACTCTGACATCTGCCAGCCATGGCACAGACTGGAAAATGGCAAGATCTGTTTTGTGTTTCTCCATGACTTTGTCACGTTGGTCAAATTACTTCACCCTTGTCTCCTTCTGATTTTCCTGCCACTCTTTTGCATTGTCCTCAAAGGAAAGCTTGAACAGAGCTTGGCACGAGGAGAAGCCCAGTGCAGGACCATGTCTTTAAAAGTGTCCTTGCTGAGTAAATCATGTGCTGCTCTTCAGCTATGATTGGTTTCATAACCGAGAAGCTGGATACAGAAAGAAATGTGATCCCTTTCCCCTTTAGCAGAATTCTTCCCATTTAATTTATCTGTGTTTGGCACTTTTGAGGTATTGTACTTTCCCTAGAGTGGAAGAAAACACAAACATGCAAGTTAATTGCCTTAGCTGCAAAATTCTCCTCTCTGTATTGGCAAATTTGGTTAACAATTATATTCATATTTTACCTGAATCAATGGTAAAACCTGCACACTTAGAGTTGTGTGATTCACCTCTCTGTATGCTTTTAATGTTATTCAGAAGTTGCAGGGATAAATGCTCTCAGTTGAAGCAGTAGATTACAGAACATGAATCAGTGATAAAAATGTGCAAATGGACCTGACATCAGTGGTGTAGCTGAAATATTTTTTCATGATTGCTCTTAGGGATTTGCAGTATCTGTCCCCGCCATCTTTAATAGGTAGCTGTTCATGAATCAAATAATACAATTTCAGTCAAGAAGCAACCTGCCAGTGGGAGGAAGTGTATGAACATAAATTACATAATTATTATTCCACTTGCTTTTATGCATTTAATCACAAAGCAGCAGAAGCCTGAAGATACAAAATAAACCTTAAAGGCATCATAATCTTAAACAACAGTAGCAACACACCAACATGTGGTTGTCATATAGAAAAAGATTGGTGAAAGAGTGACACTTCTTAATTTGTTTTCTTCTTTCGTGATCATTAGGCAATAACACTAAATTAGTTTACCATATTTGCTTACCAAGTCAACAGCTCTTGAAACAAAGCTGCAGAGAACTGGAACCTTATTGGGATATATGGGTGGCACTTCCTCTTATTGGAGGAGGAAAAAAGGAGGGGATTTTATCTATATTTTCTTAGGGCAACTCTCCCTGTGTGATAGATATAACCTTCTGCAGTGATGTCTGCCTGAATTTGCAGAGAGCCTGCAACAACAGACCTGAGGGGAAAAGTGCTCCATCTTTTGTAACTGTCTGCTGACACCAAGGTCAGTCATGGATTTTTTTAATTTGTGAATTGTGTTCCTGTTTATGAAATAAGAGCAAGAATCACTCAGGGGATTCTTGTCATCAAGCAATAGAATTTCTTTTATAGTCAGTCAATAATCAAAATAAATTTAAGTCTTCTTGCCTATGAATGGATATCTCTAACATTTTCCCTTTTTTGGGTACATTTCCAATGTTTAGCTTGCCTTGGAGGTACAGGAAGCAGAACAGAAATTTAGTGCTTTAGTGTGGCCATAGGTATGTCTTTTGCAGTAGATTAAAACCAGTGTGTCTTGGGCTAGAGACACTGATCTAGGTAAGAGGATATCTTAGATTTAGCTATAGCCCAGTTTGTTTCCCATTGGCTTTTTGCTCTTTCAGCAGTGATTTTGGCTGTTTACTCACTTTTCCCTAGGCTGAACCATCTTGGTGTGTGTGAACCACAGCATGTCAGTTTTGCCCTGAGTGTGAGATTCCTGAGCCACCTCCAGACTTGGAAGCAATGTGACATTGTCACTGGATGATCTGCCCACCTAATTCAACCTGGTGGCGGGTGGAACTCTCTGTGGATGGTGAAACAACAGGGAAATTTGTGCACAGTGCTTTCAGGATGAAGGTGGCCTTGCCATGTGGCTCTGTGGGGTGAGTGCAGAACGGGCATGGGATGCCAGCAAAGCTGGCTCAGGAGTTAACCTCATCGCAGAAAATGACCCAGGAATCTTATTTTTGTTACTTTAATTCTGTGTACATCACAAACAAACAGGCCTTAATGGGAAAACCATTTTATCAATATACTGTGTCAATGAGATGGAGATTAAGGGCAGCTGGATTCCAGCACAAGCACAAAATGTTGGGCAGAGTACTCCTATGCAATTTAATCCTTTAATCCATGCAGTAAATAAATGTTTTTGATCTGAAACACAATCACTTTGATTACAGCAGCAGAGGGGCATATTTTTTATTCTGCTCTGTTATTTGGGCTAAATAGGAAAAAGACTGATGGAGGTTTGACAGATTAAGCCTTATAAATATACTGTCTTCCTGTTATTTAGACAAACTAATCTTTGGGTAAGGGCACTGTTATTAGCAGAACACACCAAGGCTCAGTTTCTTGTCACCCATCTCTTGGGTATGATAAGTATTCTCCCAGAAGAGTTCTATTTCCAGAAATTTTGCTTTCAGAAAACAATATAATTGTTTTTCTTTTTTTTTTTAACCATTTAAAATGAAAATAATTTTGATTTTTTTTTTCAATTTAATGCATTTTATATTGAAATTTTCAAAGTTTAAAAATAGTAAAAATCAATTAAATGTTTTTTTCAGTTCAACCAGAAACAAAATTAATTGCAACTTTTTTTGGTGGGATGCTGTTGGGATGTTCTCAATTTTACAAGCATTCCATTTCATGTCAAATTTATACCAGAACTTATTTTTTAAATAGTAAACAAGTTAAAAAGTTGGCCTTTTTTACTATGCTAGTGTTGACTTATATTTTCAGCTGATCTGCAGCTGTTATTTAAGGGAACCTTATGCTTTGGGGCTACCTAATTAAAATAATTTTGACCCTTCTACAGTGATGGGGGAGCAGATCGCTGTGATTAGAGATAGTGACTTATTTTGAGAGTATGAATTTGCGTGAAATTTAAAAAAAGAGAGATTTTTGGACAGAGATGCATTTAACAAAGAGAGATTTGAAAAGGTTCATCCAGAAAATGATGAATCCTTGCACATGCTAGTGCAGCACTAAGTAAGCAAAGCAGCATTCACTCAGTCATGTCCCACACTATCTGGAGGTATTTGTGGGGTATGTGTATAAAAATGAGATAAATGAGGAAAGTGTGATGTTTCATTCTAAGCTTCTTACTCCTGGCCTTTAATTACAATGGCAAGACTGTCCAGGGTTCTGTGGCAGAGCTGCTTCCCGCTGGAGGCCATGCAGGGATGGAGCTCTGAAAACTCCAGGGATAGAGCTGATGGTTTAGAAGTGAAGGAGAATTTAAGTAGGGTGGATTATAATAATCTAGTTAAGTTAATTGAGATCTAAATGGGGCAGGCCTTTGAACATCTCCTAAGTAAATATTGGCAGGATTTATGGAATGTTGAGTTTAGTTTGTCCTTCAGAAATACCTCTTGGCATCTCTGTTTTGTGTTTGCAGCGTGGCTCCTTGAGAACTTTTGGTTTTTAGTTACCTCTTATTAATTACAGTGGTACAGTTCAGAAGTCTCATGTTTATTCTTAATTTGTTGTAGTCCATTTTATTAGAAGGGCTGTTGGGCCCCTTAAAACAAATTTTATTGTCCAATGTCTGTGTCTGATTTCTCTCTTTCTCAGTTTTGCATCCCAAATTTGTTGTCCTTTTCCAAAATTTGGAAAACATCATCCCAAATCCCATGTGGATCCAGCTTTGGTGGCCACTGGGAGTTTATTTAAATTCTAATTTGTTTGTAATGCCATTTTTCTTCAAATGTTATAGAACATGTTATTCCCATTTATTTTTCTTTAAAGTGAAAAGAGAAAATGTGGATCCAAATTCCTTTTAAGATAATAATTAACTATATTTTGATTTTTGAATTACCAATCCCTTGTGATGTCTCAAATAGATATTTTTAAGTGTGGAGCTTAAACTTTTTGTGAAAGAACTGTCATTTTCTTTATTTACATTCTGCCCACTACAATGGGGTTTTTATCCATCTGAGCTGTCCCAATGTAAATAGTAAAGTGATGAGGCATTTTCCTCAGAAATCCAGAGGGGCTTTTTAGTACAATTTTTTTTAAAAAAAATGTAATATTTTAAGTCTGATTTTCCATCCTACAAGCTATAAATCATACCTGTTTACAGACATGTATGGAATTCTGTAGACTAATGATTTGAAAGTGCTATCACATGAAAACAATGGTGTCGCACAATAGTTGACTCCCCCAGGAAATTGCAGAGCTATCTCAGTGCTCAGGAGGTTTAAAACTGTCAGTGCTTGGTAGAGATGAGTAATAGCAATCCTAGGTGTTCTCAGCCTTGAGTTTTAAAATTGTTTTCAACTCTCAATGCAAATGTCCCTTTCAAGGTGAGAAATGTCACACCAGAAAGGCTGAAAAGTTTCCAGGCAATTACACTGGTGAATAAGTGTGTATGGATTCTTGATAACTTCAAAATAAGCTCTTTTAAAATAAATAATAATAGTGAAAAAGACAGGAGGCCCTCGTAATTTATATAGGGGTTGACTGGAGAAAATAAAGCATTGAGTAAATCTTTAAGGCTATTTACTGATTGTTGGAGTCTGGAAACGATTTATCAGTTCTGCACTAAGGTTGCCCCTTCAGACCCAGCTCCAAAAAGGCTGTCAGGAATTATGTAATGACATGATCTAGTTTCAAACTAGATCATTCAAACCCCCAGATTTCAGTTTAAATTGCAAACCAATATTAATAGGCAGCAGACCATCCACAGTTTATCTCGTGTTAATTTGACAGAATATATAAACAGCAAATGTGGTTTCACTTTTTCTCACCTACAGCTCTCTCTGCTGTAGAGAACATGAAGTCTTTCACAATAATATTTTTCATGTTCATATTATGCCAGGAATCTGGCTACCTGTTCAGTAGAACCTTTTTAACATTGTGACTCTGAAGTGCTGAAAATACAAATTTAAAAAGAGCTGAAAATAAAAATTTAAAACAACTTTTCTTTAGGCAAAAAGAAGCACAGAAGGATTAAAGCAGGTGAAGGAAGTACATAAATGGATAACTGGAGGAAAGAATTATATGAATCATGTATTACAGACAACTTTAAAGATATGAGGCTCTACAACTATTTTTATCTAGTGCTTTATGTCTGTGATCTGGAAAATTGCTTGCACACATGTATAACACGGAAGCAATTCCATTGCTTTCAGTGAGTTAGGAACAAATGGGGCAGCCATATGTGAATATATTTTCCAGCTTAGAGCTATCAGACTCTCCTCCTTTGTGCCTGTTCAAAGCATCCAGTGAAGTCAATGGGAATTTGGGCCAGTTGGAGATTTCATCTGGACTTCATTTGGAGCAGTCTCATAGCAGAGCTTGTGTTTCCTTTTAGGATGTAAGTTATAAAAAAAAGAAAAATCAGGGATAATTTCACCCCTTCACATGGTCTTTGCAGGACAAAACACCTTCTGCTTGCTGCTCAGGAGGCAAACCTCAGGTACACCATTGCTTCCTCTGGAGGGATTTACCTTCCCAGCTCTGTAGATTGCAGGGCTCAGCCAGAGCTGTGAGAGTATGGCCAGGAAAGCTTCATGCTAATGTCAGTGCTATCTGCTGAGGGCAGCCTGAATCTCTTCTTGAAAATTTAAATTTGGACTTCCTGACCACATGGGGAGTGCCATGATTGGGCTGATGCCAGTTTAGAAACTTCTTGTCCTTGTATCCTCCCTCCTGGGGTGAGCACAGCTCCACTGTCCTGTGTTGGACTAAACTAACCACTCTCCACTCCTTTCCTAGTCTGGCTTGGGAAGGACAATCTCTGGGTAAGGTTGGCATGGTGAGGTAATTTGAAACAATGGGCTGAATATGGCCACTTGCTAAATTATTTGTAGTGCAGCTGAAAAGAGTGAAGACATCAATGTCTGGGTATGTCTGCTCTAGTCCTGAAAATTGTAACAGTAATTTCAGTTACAACTCTTACCTTTAAGCATCAATGGTGTGCAAAAATTTGCAAGCTCTTTCTATTATAACTTATCAACAGAATAAGATTTGTCTTCTTCTCATAAGCATCTCCTTTTTCACAGTAAGGAGAAAAAAGAGTTTAAAAATATTTTTTTCCCAAAGGATTAATTTTTCATGATATATTGATATACGCTTGAAAACCAGCACCTATCATGAAAACATCATTCCTTACCTACCAATTATGTAGAGTCATTGAGTTGAAAGCCCATTGTACACTCCTGCCATGAGTAGATCAACACCATGCATCTATGAAGCAGTGCATTGATATGGACCTATCTAGATTTTTATCAATTTCAGCTATGTGTAACCATTTCATTATAATTGACCTGGGTTTGTTTCTACATGTCTCCCTCATTAAAATGTATAGCACCTGGGCTAATGGATTTTGTTTCTATCAAGATATAATGAGGACTGGCATATCTGCATATTCTCTGAGCGCACCAAGAGCAGAGACAAATACTCCATTTTATTACCATCTGACAGAGACATAATGATTGCTGAGAAACTCATTACCATCATATTATGCAATGATTTAACTAGAAAACCTTGCCGTGCTGCAGCCTGGCAGTGGTAGAGCTCTTGGAAATGCCTGTTTTTGTGTTTGAATAGTGTGAGCTGAGCTGATTCCCTGCTCCCCGTGTGCTGTACACAGTCTATTTGCTTTGCAGATTTCTGACTGACTTTGAGAGTATTTCATTACTGTGTAATTAAGGAATATCACTGAAAGATGGTTAGAAAAGCACATGTGATGAGACTACAGGTAGTGTAGGAAGTTGGTACAAAAGGGCAGACTTCAAAAATATTTTTCTTTCTCTCTCAGCACTCCCTCATTTGCACACCCCCATAACACTGTGGTTTGTAGGTAGTGCATGCTGGTGCCTCCAGTTTTGAGGCAGCTGTCAGAGAGTTCTCATGGCTCTTGGTCAGCTTTTCTGCAGCTTTGCAGATACAGACAGGTACCTACAGATAAAAGCTTTTCAGCAGTAATTTGTGTCTTCGTTCTCTGTACAACTTTCTTCTTCCAAATGGGACTGCTGAGCTGATTTCTTCAGAGCTCAGTTTAGTGCAAAAGAGCGTGACAGAAAATGTCACTGAGCACAGTTTATCATTTGAACACAAAACCCCTCAGTAATGCAAAATAACACGGTTCAGCTGGCAAATGCTGGCTGCAGTCGCTCTTCCTCCATGCTAGACAGGGAAGGGGGGTGGACTGATAATTTGTCTCTGTCACCTGAGATAGGAGGTCCTTAAGTGTTCTGAATATCTATATAATAGTCAAGAATGTTCCAGTCAAGTTCTAACCCCTTCCAGCCTGCTTGACAAATTCACCTCAAGGTCTAACGTTTCACTCTATGTGAAGGGGTGGGAACAATGTTCCCATTTTCCCTTCCAATGCGTAGAATTCACAATGTTGGAATATGTTAAAGGGTTCATACTTTCATGTAGGTATCAATACAGAAATGCACAGTTTTAACAGGGGGATGGTAAGAGTGTTTTGGTATTTTGTGAACTTTTTCAAGTTTAGAAATTGTGTTAATATTTCAAATTCCAAACATTGAGCAGCTCTAATCAAAAAGTCAGGCTGGACTCATGTTTGGGGTGGTGTTGTCATTTGGTATCACTGGACAGATACTTCAGCAACATTGATCCCTTTGAAAGTAATTTGTTCTTTTATGCTCATTTATTAAAGAAACATACAGTGTGTTCACACAGATGTGCTTTATTTGGTAGGTGAGAGGAGGAGTGATTTAGGTAGAAATCTAAATTTAGCCATTTGATTTCAGTAGTGTAAAGTCAATGGATAAAGATTAGTCCCTCTATGCAGCAAGAAAAATGCCAGGAATGATTAATAAACCTGTTTCCATCTAATCAGCAATGAGAACTTTGAAATACAAAAGGCTATAAAGACTGAATTTAGTCCTGAGCTTGTTTACTTGTGTTTTAGTATTTAGAAAGGAAGAGAAGGGGAAGTTTCTTCTTCTGTTTATGGACATTGGTGAGCAAGTTAACAGGTTCAAATGCCTGCTGAAAAAGGTAATGTGAAATTGATAAAATAGGTCATGCATACCTGAAAATAAATGGGAAGCTTTCTCCATATTCAGTATTTGATCATGTAAGTAATTTAGCTGTGTTGTATCATAGAATTGTGAACACAGTATTTCACCTGGGAGAACTGCTATCGGTTTACAGAGCAGGTTTCCCAGTTGGAAAATGAACCATATGGTGCATATGTCAAACCCAGGGAAGGAGGTAAACCTTACATAGACTTAACAGATTCACTCTTAATTAAGATCAGATGGTGCCTACCATTAATCAGGATACCCAGGCAGTCTATTTACAGTTGCCCTGATCTTGGATGTGAAGTTGCTGTATGAGCCAATTTCTCCAATCACCTGAAATCACTGGGGTTTCACTGATGTGGAGGAATGATCAACATGACCCTTTGTCTTTGTTGAGGGAATTCTTGTGAGTAGAGATGGGAACTTCTCTGGACAAGCCATATGTCTTCTTCTCATGCAGTCTAAGGTTGCTGACCTTGGAGGAAGACAACACACAGCAGCAGGGAACTAGGAAGAGCTGTGTATGGTAGGACTTGTTTCTGGAATGCAAAAAGGGTCATATCCCTTAGTTTCTCCACCTCCTTGCTGTTTCCATCTAGCTCCTTCCTTTTCACCATGCATTCAGATTCCAGAATGCACCAAGGCTTTTCAGTCTGTTGTAAAAATCTCATTTGCTCTTGAAAACTTTAAAGATTATTTTACAAAAATGGTAATGTGTATAAACCAAAGAGATCTAAAAGTCCTTGGTGGTCCAAAGATGTCATCAGTCCTCAACTGATAAGTCGAGGTTTTTTTCTATATGCATTTAGTCAGCCCTCTTCAAAGTGACCCAAAATCATTCAATATTGTGTCAGCCCCACAAAAGCAGGGACTCTTCTCACCCAGCAAGTACTGTCATGCTGGGATTTCCTTATCACTGACATAAGCAAAGAAATATTTCCTTTGTAATGCAACTTATGAGGAAAGGGAAAAACCCTCCTCTGGAAGTCTGTGGATAATAGCTACTAGCCAGCTTTGGCACTGAGGCTGTGCAAAGACTTTCTGTAGGTCACAGCATTTTTTCTTTCCTGTAGCTTTATCTGCACTTTGGAGAAGGCAGTGGCTCTATCCACATCTTATATCCATGAGTATGGAGTGTGTGAGAAAGTGCCATAGGAGTTTTTGAGTACTGAGAAGGAAAACACAGTTGTACACAGAATTATTTCCAACAAACTGGAAGATCGCTGTGCCAACACACAAATTTGGAGCTCAAATGCTTCCCCATCTTGCATTATTCTTGCACACAGAATTCTCTGTTGATTGTATTGACTAGAAGGAAATAAGGTCACTGCACAGTGAGGCATTGAGCTTATTACTGATGTTGTAAAGGATTGTTTTCCTTAGATAAGTACAAGGAGGTTGATAGCTAAACCATACCATGTGTTTGTTTTGGGTAAACATTTTGCTGTAATTCAATTTATGAGAGGGATCTTTCTCTTAAAAGCAGTGGACATGTCTGCATACTAATAAGAGATTATGTTCTTTAGTTCTACATACTGGAGAGCCTGAAAACAGGTCATTTAAGTCCAGGAGGAGTATTTTTACTGCGTAATGATGAAATAAAGAAGACAGCACCCAAAATGACAGCTGGGGTGCTGACTTTGGAAACCTCCTGTCTTTGGAAGCAAGAGCTGTGTTCATTCTTGTGTTTCTTGGGTTGTAACACTAGTATGTTTTAATGATGTAAAAAACCACAAATACATCCATAAGATAAGAGAAAACCAGTGAAAATAACTATAATTATGCAAACTTCAGAAGGATGAGAATTGCTGTTTCCCAAGGACAGATTTGTGTCTACAGTATACCAAGATGAGTCTGCTGATTTTTTTTTTTTTGAGTTTTTTTGAATCACCATCCCTGGAAGTGTTCAAAAGAGATGTGGATGTGGCACCTGGGGACATGGTGGTGCTGGGTTAGTGGTTGGACTCTTGGAGGTATTTTCCCACCTGATTGATTCCATGAGGCTGCAGGTGCACATGGTTGTGTCCCACCTGTGCCCAGCTCCCTGTGGCTCCAGGCCAGGGCATGACTCTGTGTCCTGCACAGTCTCCTTCAGGATGCAGGACAGAGCCAGAGATGTATCCTGTGCTGCTGATTTCCCTTCTGCAGTGGAAAACCGGAACAGAACAGCTTCTTTTTACTTGCTGAGTTTTCATTGTCTTTTAATTTAGGAGAGTTCCAGTTTGCTCTAGAGGTCTGTTTTGTAAGTCAGTCAGAAAGTGAATTCGTGAATCTGATAAAGCAAAAGCCTGTGCTTGCTGTGAAATATGAGCCTGACTCACAGCCCTCTTGTGCTCTTGGAAGTATTTCCATTGATTGCAGCAGGCTTGGATCTATTCTTATTTCTGTGAAAATTCTCTAATAAATGAAGCTGCTTTAGGTCATTGGGAATGAAGGATAGCAGCTGTAGGTAGAGTGTTATTACTGTGGTGCCAATAATCTCCAACTGTATTACAAGGTGTTCACGGGAAACAGTTCTTTTTGTGAGGGAGAGATGATTTCAGAGTTCCATATGACTTTTGGTTTTGGCTTTTCATGGCTTGTCCTGGTTTCTCTTAAGTTCCTGATTTCTCATTATTTTCCCCCCACTGCATTTCTGGTCATCCGGGGAGCCAGTAGCTCATTAGATGTCCTGCTGGATTTCCAAGCCTAGCTTCTCACCTGGAGTGGTGGGTTGACTCTGGCTGGGCACAAGTCACCCAACAAAGCTGCTCTATCATTCCCCTCCTCAGGTGAACAGGAGTGAGAAAATATAAAAAAAGAGGCTCATGGGTCAGGATAATGACAAGGAAAGGCTCACTCAACAATTGCTGTTATGGGCAAAGCAAACTTGAATTGGGGAAATACATTTAATTACCAAGATTTCAGGAGTCACATGATTTGAAAAAGCACATTCTCTCTTGCATTTCCTCCCCCTTCTCTTCTCTGTATGATGAGGGCCAAACTGAATAATTATATTCCCCATTTAATCCCAGAATGTGGTACAGCAGGTAATGGTGCTGGTGATGCTGTCAGTGCCTTGGCTCTGAAACAGTAAAGACAGCTCAGAAGGACAGTGAGGAGTGCTCAGGGCTGGACCTCCTCAATCTTCATCTGCTCTGTTGAGACAGGTGCCAATTAATGCCAGGAGAAGTGAATGGCTTTGATGATGTGGAGACTTCTAAATGAGGAACATGAATAAAACCACTTGCTCAGAGACATTAAAAAATGTCCATTTATCATTGTTACTGTCTGGGATTTGGGTCAGAGAAAATATCTGTCTTTACTGGAATTCTTACTGTCTTGATCATCAAAATAGGTAATTTAATCTATAAATCTAACAAGTAAGAGCATCAAGCTGTAAGTTGTAGCCAGTCTCCTCAAAAGAGGGCTGATTTTTCTAGTTTTTTTAAATTTAATTCAATTTTTTAAATATAAACAGTTTTGTGCTTTGCACAACAGGGTTTTATTTTGTTGGTTCCTTCAGAAAAATACCTGTAAGTTTCCAGTTGTTTATCTGCATTTTTAAATGCAGTGTGTATTCAGGTCATGTTTTTCCTTCCTTTTCCTTAGGCTTATTGTCAGGTCTTTGATAATATACAAAATAGTCAGGCAAATCACAAACAATATGAATTGTTATCATTGCCTTAACTCTGTCAAAAACAAAGCATAAGGTTTTCCAGGCACTAAGTGATCTTTCTTTTCTTATAATCTGTACTGTACTAATAATTTGAATAATATAACAATATACTAGCTAAATGTCTGTATATATTTACATATGTATCAAAGAATTTTTAATATACTTTACAATAAGTCTTAATAACTGAAATGAAAACCAGCAATCAAATACTTTTCCTTTTGAATGAATTAAAAGATAAATGAAGCTGAGTTAACTAAGCTGTTCACTCAGCCCATTTTGCTAGTAAATATATGTTCTGAGTTTTCTACAGTAACTAAGTGGGGAACAAATTGGAATGATTTGCTTTGATTACAGACAGGTCAGAAGTAGCATTAAAGAAACCCAGTTACATGAATTATAGGTATCATCACACTGTTGATGCTCCTAAAACTTAAGCATTGTGCTCAAGGTATTTTATTCCCCCATCTATATTTTTCCACCACTGTGGTTTTTTGAGCTGCACCAAGTCCAAGAAAGCTCTGGTCTGTGGTTTCATTTCTTTGAAAATTAGTCTTCCTAGCCAAGGTGCATGGGTTCAGATAAAGTTATTTTCTAAATAGTTTTAATTTGACATATTCGTGTTCTGAAGTTTGAAACATTCCAGTCTGACTTCTGGAAATATGTGAATTTGACATCTGAAGGGAAGGGATAGCAATTGTACAACAATTAACATTGGTTTTGCTAAACAAGAGAAAATTATGACAAATCAGCAAAAACCAAATTTCCCTCCTTGCCCTGTCTCCTTGGTCCAGTTCTGTACAGGCTGTTTTTAGCAGTGCTCATTCTCTTCTCCACTGGGATTGGAAAACTTGGTATTTTGATTCCTGCCTGGTCTGCCCAGTTTGAGAAATGAACCTTAATACATCAATTAAAAGAAGAACCACTTTCTGCAGCACACACCCACGGAGATTCCTGATGGCCGTTTGGATGAAGCCCAAGCTCTTGCAGTGGTTGCCTGTGATGAAAATCCAACTGGTTTTGTGCTGAACAGACCTCTGGGCGTGCATGGAACATGTTTGTGTGGATCCAACTGTGGTATCAAAGCCTCGTTAGCTCTGCCCAGGCCTTGGCTGGAAGTGGATCTTTCATTTGCACAGAGACCTGGTTCAGTGCCATGGAAGAGTCTCACTGGAGCACAAGGGCTCCCAACCAGGCTGAGCCCGGAGGCTGTAAATACAACAATAATTCCTGCTCTGGTGGCACAGGAGGAACCTTGCTGCACACCCAGCTGCAGGCACTGCACCCAGACCTACCTACCCACATTGAGACAAAGCTCAGCTGTCTCCTTCAGCTCAGTTTTCTACTGAGCCCAAAGAAGAATTATCCTTATCATTTAGTCCCTTCCTTCTTGTCATCGTTTTTGAGCCCTGAATTCACCAGAGGGTTTGCACCATTCAGAAACCTGAAGATTTGGGAGTTGCTGTCAGGAAATCACCATCAGGAGCAGGGGTTTTGCCCTACAGCAGGCATCTCTGTAATGATGCCATTAATTGTCTCAGTGATAGGAGTGAAGTTTCACACGCACTTTGAGCCAATATAAGCAGATGTTACTGCCAAGACCAGCAGTTCAACTCTCCCTATACCCCTGGCTACTTTTCCCCATCCCAGAATTGCTTTGGTGAACTATATTGTTGTCATTTAGATAAGTTCCCTGATCCACTTCCCCACATGGCCACACAGATGCTTGTCAGCATGGATGAAGGAGTGGAACTGGGAAAAAACAACTAGAATCCTAGGGAAGGGCAGGACTGCCTCTTGTTCCTGTCTTAGCTTAAGCCAACCTAAAGTGTATTTGAAATTACTGCCTCACATAAAATAATGCTGTGCTACATCCTGCTCCTTTAGTTCTTCACAGGGTTCCCACTTCAAAGTGCTTGTGCTGCAATATGTGGTTAGAAGAGTTGCAGTGAGAGAAAATTTGTTACATATTGAAGATAGGCTCGGTTAATCAGAGCTTGAAAAATGGTTGGATTTCTCTTACAAGTTGAGAAATCTCAAGTTTATTGCAGAGACAGAGTGGGGGACTGGTTCTGGAGGCATTTAAAAAATCCTTCATCTGGACTCTTGGGTTTTCCTGGACTATTGGCTTGCTTTCCCCAGCAGGTTTATTGGCTGGTCAACACTCTGACTCTGTAGCAGCACTGAAAATTTAGGTAGATTTTGAATTTTATGGTATCTGTGGCTGTTTTGTCGCTGGGTTTGGATTTGGGAGAAAGAAGGAAGATGGTGTCAGACCACCTCAGCTCTCCATCCTAGCTGAGGGTGCATTTACTGCCCTGTGGATGCTGAAACACCATCTGCTTCCAGGGCTGGGATCCCAGTGTGGGGCACTGGGACAGCCTGAGGGCACTGGGGCTGCAAAGGGCACCTTGCTGGTTTGTCTGGCTGTGCTTCCTGCCCGGTTCATCTGTGAGGACACTCGCTCATTCTTATGCAGGGCCACCTCTGCTCAGCCTCACCAGTAACGTCACTGCAGCTCAGTTTTAATTGGCCAATTTTTTAAAAGCTGCCACAGTCTTTAGGCTCCTAATGACTCCTAAAACATGAAATGAATTCCTAGTCACTGAGATCGAAACAAAAATAAAGAAGAGCTCGGTGCTTTCTCTACTGTGTTTTTCTTGCCTTTTCATGGGTGAGTTATTATAAAGGAAGCTGTGTATCCCTGGAGACATTCATTATTGTAATGATAACTGGAAAGGGCTTCCTGTTGAGGAAATAATAAGTGTATCCTGGTTTGAATGAACTCCAAGAGAGAAAACTCTGTCCTTCTGCCTGTCCCAGCATGGTGTCCCTCCACAGGGGCCCTGATGATTTCTACATGCAGCACAAGGGAGAAGATGAGTCTCACAGCACCCATCTATGGCTGGGTTTGGGACTCCAAATGGGAACCCACATGGGAAGTAATAGAGCTTAGAAATATATTTACCTCCCTCCAGATCCCATCTGCTGTCATCTCCCGTGGAGGACTCTGCCAGGGACAGAGGGTACAACAGCACAGCAATGGGGAAGATACCATGAGATGTTATATCAGCTGGCTTTGGGGAGGCTCCTGGCTGCTGTGGGAGGAGAATGGCTCTCCAGGGACGACTCTGTGAATTTGAGAAGCAGAACTTCTAGAAAAGCACCCCAGTGCTTCTCTCCATTCAGGAGCATTTTAGAGCGTTCCTCTTCCTTTTCCTAAGTTCCAGGAATTGAGCAGCCTGGCCCTCATTCCTCTGAACCATCTGTAAGGTCTCTAAATGGGGAGTGCTGGTGGACAAGGCAGGAAGGACAAACAGGAGAAATCAGTTTGGATAAAATCTTCTTACTTTCTATACACATCTACCTGTGCACCTTTTGGACAGTTTGTGTCATATTTTCTGTGGAGTATTTGCCAAGGGCTGTATTGGGGTGTTTAGATTCTGTTTTAAGTGAGCTGGGGAAATGTATCAGTTCCAGCAGGGAGAGCAGAGAACCATGCAGAGTGTATGGCTGCTTGGAAAAAAATGTGGAATTAAAATAATTAAAAGAAATCACTGACCTTGGATTAAATGTTGCTGTCAGCTGCTCAGAGCATGGACATTTGCATAGCTATGGGGTGGTTATGCAGATCCAATGCACAATCAACCAGAAAATAGGAATTCTGTTTCGTAAAAACCTAGAATTGTGCAACAGTACCACAACAGCATCTCTGCACCCAGGGTGGCTAGGGCAGGACTCCTTCAGTCTGTATCAATAAGCTACACACACAGAGGCCAATCAAAATTCTCCTTCGTTCAAAATCCTTTTATTCTAGATAAAAAATTTCATGGTTAATCATTATCATCTTGTTCCCTTGCTAGGTAATTAGTATTGCATTGTTGCTTTGTGCCTTTCCCTATGTTCCCTTCATGTTAGAGAAGTTTAATTGACATTAAAAGAAGAGGAAATTAAAGGGATTTTAATCAGTTGGTCTGTCCTATCTGTTTTAAAAAGAAAAGCTAGAGTAATAGAAAAATAGGCTGGTGTCTATGCTCTCTTATCATCCATTTTGCCGTTCATTACTGAATTGATGAGAATGTCTGCTTTGCATATTTAATCATAGAACTGCTTAAAATACAACTGGGGTTTCTTCCTGTTAGTGCTTCTCTAGGCAACACTATAGGTGTCAACAGGCTTTTGCCTAACTATTATCTCAATTTTTTTTTAGTTTTCACTCAGAAATCAACACTGTGAGGTAAAAAATGGGCACTTACTGTAGCTTCCTCAGAAGACTCTTTGATATCTAGAGAAGATTTCATCTCATAAAGAGCTAAGTAAGAAAATATTGTTCTTATCTATGAGAACTCTTCAAATCTATAGTTTTGCATAAGGGTTTGCTTGAAGCTGTTTACTTAGAGATTTTCTGAATCAGGACTTTGGTGCATTAAGCTTACAGAATCTACCAATGCCCAATGTCTGAGTTATAAAAGGATTAGTAAACTTACACTGAAGGCAGCAAGAGAGTAGTGCAGGTCAGAAAAAAGAATATTTGGACTATATTAAATATTCAAATCCTGGGAAATTTTGAAAATGCTCTAAATAATAAGCCCTTTCTAGAATTTGACGCAACCAATAAAATCAGTTTAATATATCTTAACAACCTGCATGAAAACAGAAAACATTGGTCTCATTTTTCTTAAGCAAAGATGTTGAAGAAGCGTTATTGTTTGTCAGTGTTTCCTATAGTGAAGAGCAAATATGAATTTTAAATATAGTGTTTATTAGGCTCTCTTCTGAAATTTGCAACAATAAAGAAAATCAGAGAACATTCTTTAAATAGCCTTGGAGAAATTTGCTAGAAGAATAGGAGTTCTGCAATTTACTGTGTGCTGTTCAGAGGTGAACTCAAACATGCCACTACCAGGCATTTAATACAAAGCAAATTGTTAGGGACTTTGGGTTGTACACACTGGAATAAGCAGGAGGGCTCCCACTGATTTCAGTGTGCTTGGAGTCAGGCAGTGAAAATGAGATCCTGGCAGTTCTCCAGTGCAAGCTGATGGCAAAACTCCCATTGCCTCATTAGGGGTAGGATTTTATACTAGGCTTTGCTAAGACTTCATTCCCACAAAGCTTTTATACTCAAAATGAAGGCAAGCAGGAGATGCACCTCCTTGGGTCCCTGCTACTGCTATGTAGGTGAAAAGCAGTTAAATGCCATGGTTGGGTTGAACAGCATGGCTGGTGATGGGAGATGGCCTTCAGGAGCTTTATTAGTCATTCTGGGGACAGGGAGCCTCTGCTGAGCAGGTGCTTGCAAGCTCTGGCTGCATGGAACCTGCAGAGTGACACACTGGTGGGAACATGCCATGAAAGTGATGGATATGGAGAGGGAGGTGCCTTGCTTATATCCTTGTACTGACTGTGCATATTCACCCACATCTCCAGATCGTGGAAGTGGGCAGAGATTTTCTGAATCTCAAGGAGCAGTGTTTCCTTCTCAGATTTTGTTCCTTTCTGTTCTTGGCGTGTGTTAGCAAGTTGGATAAATTGCTTATAAACCTCAAGACCACCCCTAGGATATTGGATCCCTGATCTCAGATATCTAGCAATCTCAGTGCTGATGACATGTTTCTATGCACCCTCAAACACTCTTCTGTCTGTGGTGAATGTATTAGAGAGAAGATTTTAGCCTCTTCTGTAAAAGTGTTTAAAGTGGAAACTTGGCATAGTATCTATTTTGATTTGTTGTATATAGACTTTTGTGCATAGACTTTTATTATTTGGAAATAATTTGAGAACTGACAAAAAAAAGGAGCAGGTTTTTTTCTTTTGTAATTTTGAGACTTGCTGTCCAAATGTGACACCTGAGCTGGTTCTGGTTCTGCTGAAATGAGCACGGACTTCTTTGCTTTGATTTTAATAAACAATGGATTGGTTCCTCTGCCTACATGTTACTAATTATGAGAGTAATTGTGTGTGACTGTAATTACTCCTGTGCTTAATTTTCATCTTGGTTAAAGGCAGAAGGAAGTTATCAAATAAAAAATGGAAGTGGTTTGTTCCCAGATATGGAATCCTGTTCTTGCATTTAAAAAGTTGGCCACCAGACTAGATGAAAAGCAGATCTCTTCTGGGAGGCCTTTAACAATTGTGTGCCTAAAAGGAAATGTATTTACAATATCATATATGTACCTCTCAGATTTTATTTTGGGTATCTTTTGGAGAAAGTGTCTTTGTCTCTTTGAGAGACTTCATCTGCATGAAAATCACAAACTTCTGGGAAGATCTGTGCCTTCATGTTACCAGAATATCTGTAAATTAAAGAAAGCAAGGACAGGTGTAGTATGATTCTCCTGGGCGTGGGATGATGCTTTCTCATTTTCTCACTGAGAAAGAAAATGTATTTCTGAAACTTTCTTTTCTGAAGCCTGTCGCTGGCACATTCTTAGTCTGATTTAATTTCTGGATCTCCTTATAAATAGTTGCCTTGGTATGGGAAAGCACAGAGGTAATTTAAAAATGTTTTCTTTGTCTTATGATAATACTGCTACAGCAGTGAAGATGTTGTCTAAGCTGCCATTAAACTAGCTATATGGATCTGGAGAAGTAGACTGCCAGCTGTACAGGGTAGTTATAGGTTGAAAAGCCCCCTTCGTTTTAAATTCCATGAGGTCAACACTGGAATACAACTGCATTCCTAAAGCCCTTCCCTGTTCCTTCTCTTTTTGACTGCAGACTCTGAGGGGAATACAGACACCACCATTAGCAAGGGACAAGAGAGATCTGTGTTTCTTTTCAGCAAGTGGGCAAATAGAATAACTTGGGAAGCAGATCTGAAGAAAAAGGAGACTCAAGCATACAGACCTTCAGTTAATCAGCCATCTCCATCCAGTAGTAGTCCTGCTAACAATTCCTGAATAGAGTTATTTCCTAGCAATGGCACTGGAGGACATTACACATCTCCAGTCTTCTCTTTCCTTGTCTTGTTTCTGCGCTCAATAAGCAGAGAGCTTTGCTGCAAACTGACAAAAGTCCCAATGGTTTCATAACAATCAGCAGCTTCCTGCAGGCTTTGCAGGGTGTCCTGGTGTGAAGCTGGAACGATGAGCAATTCCCTCTGCACCGACAGCTGGTCACTGCCGAGTGCTCTGAGAAAATCAGTAAGGTCTCTTGTGGGACCTCAGGTGGGATTTCCCTGTGCAGAGGCTTTCTCCCTGAGGCTCTACTCTTTTAATCTGAAGTTCTCATTTATTCTAGGATAGGAGCCCTGTAATGAAGGCCCTGGTAAGGCATCGTCATTGCCTGGCACAGCTCGATCTGCCCTTCCACAGCACTTCTCCAGGGCACCACACGGCACAGACGGTGAGCCAGAGGAAATTGTGCTCTTGCAAGCATAGGTTCTTGGAGTCTGCCCAGTTTCTAGCAGTGCTGGTACGATCAGGTGGCCTTTGGCAGGGCATGAGGCTCAAGAGGACCAGGCTGCCCAGTAACCCGAGCCACTGGGATGCTCTTTGAGTGTGCCACGAGGGGGAGGTAGATGCTGCTGTATCCTCCCGGAGGGTTGCACACAGGAGATGCAGCCTGGGGAATAGGTGAGGGCAGGGAGGCTGCTGCACACAGCTGTGACACTCGGACCTGGGAAGAGCTGCCGACACCTTGCTCTCCTCTGCCACAGTCAGACTCACCGTGTTTTCAACAGGGGCACTGCCACTCTGTCACCCATTTCCCAGGTGGACAGCCTGACCTCCAGAACTCTGCAGTGGGCTGACAAGGCTTACTGACAGGAGCTGGGTGATGGGGCGCCCAGGGTGGTCTGTAAAAGACAAAGGTTCCTTCATCTTGTCCTCACACTCACTTGCTGGACAGTACCTGTATTGTTGCAGTTTGTGCTACTCTGCTGTTCCTCAATGCCCAAAGGAAGCATTTTGCAGTCCTTTTGTTTCAGGTGCTGTAGGTAATTTTTCAGCTCCCCCCACAAGGGAACATGCCCTGAGAACTGCTCAAGCAGTAGTTTTGCTGTGCTTGCTTAGAGAGCTGTGACCTTTCTTCAGAAATGCAAGAATTGCCCTTGGTTTTCAGCAAAGAAAAGATGAGCAGATATTTACAACTTCACATAATTATATTTTATGATAACCTTATGCTAATGTGAACACCAAATTGAACATAAGAATCTAATTGTGTACTTCCTGTTGAATAATGCAAGACAGCAGCAGTCATTAGCCTTGTACTGTCTGAGAATGCAAGGCTCTTCCCTTACTGGAAAGCACATAAACTGAAGACAAAGAAACAAAACCTTCTCACAAGGTTGTCATTGTTCCTTTCTCTCAAATCAGAAGCAGTGTCTCAGTGAATCAGATTCCCAGCATTGAGCACTCCCTGGTGTCTGGATGCTTACAGAAAGGGTGTAAAACATGTTGTACCAGCTAGCAAGCCATACTGGCTTCTTTGAAACCAGTGGTTGTGTTAAACGCTCATCTGGTTTTGAAATGCTGACCTTGGTCTGACACTGTACATGCTGGTGGCCTCAGCCAGTCCCCCCAGGGCTCTGCTAATGTGGCAGAGTGGAAGAAGAGGAATGGAAGGAAAAAAATTGTGTTGAATCTGAAGAATAAAAGAATGAAAAGTGGCAAATGGACAAGCAACACCTTGGCAACGCCTCCTGTTTCTGGGTAACCAGTTCTATAGCATTCTGCAAAGTGTCTGGATCAAATATCTCCAGGTTCTTGCAGGTTCAAGTTCAGGACTTGGCGTGAGGTCTTGGTTTTCAAACCTCTTTTCAGTAAGGAATCTTTCTCATGGAGAGCATAGGAAGAGGAATTTTGTTTGAAGCAGAGTGCAAGGCAAAAGAACCTGCAGACCTGGCTCATTAATGAAATTTGGAAGTGGGCTGCAATGTTTTGATGAGGCTGTCAAAACCATTGTTTTTATATAACTGACCCAAGCTGTGGTCACTCAATGCTTCTGCAAATCCAGGCTTTATTATGGGGCTATTCATCAATTTAGAGAACTGAAATGTAACTGTACAAGAGGAACATATAAAATGGAGCAAAATAACAGATCAAAGGTTTGATTTATGCCTCAGATTTCCTTTCTCTCCCACTGCTGTTCAGGGGGCAAAGGAAGAGACCAGAGGGGATCTTCCCCCTAATATAATCTCCCAGCAGCAGAGAATTTTCCTCTTTACCAGGCAGAAGCCTGGGAGAGGGATTAAAAGAGGCCTGAAGGTTATCCTTATCCCCAGTGGATCACGTATTTAGGCTGGCACTGGGAAGAGTGGCAGGATTTAATTCATGGTTTGTTTCCTTTGACTGTGCTGTGACAGTCACATCCCACTTATAAACAGTCCTTACACTATTATATTCACTGGTGGGATTTAGACTTGCACTGTGGGACATCCAGGTTGCATTGTGTACCTGGATATCCTTCTGTGTTACAGCAGAGCCTGGAGGTCCATGTATGTGACAAGGCAGCAACTGCTCATGCCTGGGTAGGTAAAAGCCATAAATGAGGAAAGAGTGACTGTCACACAGAGCTAAAGGTTCAGAGCATGTCCTCACATCTGTTGGTTTGCTGTGGGAGCACCAGCTGCCAGCACACAGCAGAGGCAGCTCTGTCTCACTGTTGCTCCTGTTTCTGGCAGGCTCAGTATTTGCAATCACCATTGGGCTAATTGTTATGAGAAGTGCCACTCTGCTTCACACATCTGATGCATGTTGATTGTAGCTGTATAACAGAACAGTTTGTAACCTTCTGCTTCTTGTCTGTATGAAAGGGATGTTTCTTTTCACTCTTGTGACAATTGAGAAATTAAAAGCTGTCTCAGCTGGGGCTGTGCATGATCTAAATCTCAGGCCTGCCTTTTTTTGTTGCAGAGCTCCCTTTACTCTGTTGGGGAAGCTCTGCAAGTAAGGCTTTGCTTATGTAAACAAGCATGGGCTATTGTGCCTTCAGATTGCAAGGGGGAATTTCTAAGAATTCAGAATGTATGTAAGATTTTCCAGGCTCTGAAAGTGCAAACCATTGCTCCTGAAGTCAACTTAATGTGATTTGAGGTGAACATTGGCATGGCAGGAGTGTCAGTCCCTTGACAGGATCACCTGGTCAGACCCTCTGTTGGAGGCACTGTAATCATGAGTGGTGCTCTGAGATCAATCTGCTCTCCTGTGGCCCAGCCTGAAGAGAACAAGGATGCTCCTGGCTAATTTACAGACTTGACTTTGTGAATGTGGCTCTGTGATGCAAACACATGAAAGGTGAAAGCAGCATAAGTTTGGTGGCTTTTCCCTTGACCTGAAGGTTTATGATTTGCAGTTCAGTCTTACACAGGGTATGAGTGGTTTGCGAGAATTCCTTACACTTTTGTTTTTTCTCACGTTCCTTCTAGACCTGTGCAAATCCTAAATCCAGGCCTGTTTGGCACTGCCCAAGTGCATTGCTCAGATGCAGGTCAGGTGGGCTACACTTGGGACTGTGGCATTTCTGACTTACTACTACTGTCTTTCTCTCTTCAGAGTTACTGCTTGGCTCTGCTGGCTGTTATTTCTTCCTGATTTTGGTCAAATCTTTATATGTAATACAGTTTGTGAGTATTATGAAGATAACCAGCATTATGAGCTCATCTTCTATCTGTAAACTGTCTAAAAAATGGTCAGTAAGACTTTTCTGTATTATGTGTTGTTTGCAAGGTGGGGCAGGGTTTTCATCTGGGGCTGTTTCACGCTGTGCTTACCTTTCCCACTCTCTCGTATAAATGGGTTTTTGGATAGATTTGTATCTCATCTGAGAAGCTAACTCCCTCTTTTGGTAATTTATGCCTCTCTTTTTTAATCTTTTTTTTTTCTTTACTCCTAACCTGAACAATTTTGCCTTCCTCAATGTCAGATCTTTGAAGTAGAACGTTTTAACCATGGTTATTTGAGGATTTTAAGGCAGCAATTCTGAGGCATATTTAAAAAGAATATTTTTTTTCTACCAAGAGAAGGAGGCAGTGTCTGTATTTTTCTATCAGATTGCTGAACACTCCGCCTTCCCAGGTTGAGACTGCTTGTGTCCTTGTCTCATTTTTGCTATTGCAAATGCTTCTTTTACTGACTTATTTAGCACTGGTCAGTGTCTCACAACTGCACTTTTTGCCCTGCCCTTAATCATTCCTAGAAATGGAGCTAAGCCATTTCATTGCTAGGGATGGTCCCCTCAGTTGGTGTGACACTCTGCGTGTGCTGCTGGCCTCAGCCAGAGCCTGGCACGAGCCTGGGAGTGTTTCACTCTGCTGAGCACCTTGCCCACGTACCTGCAGCCACCTGCAGCAGGACTTCAGCCACCAGAAATCACTCCTCCAGGTGAGTAGGGGCAATTTTCCCAAATGGAAAATATTCCTGGCTGGATATTTCACCTCGCTTTAGCATAGCTGTGTGTGTCACCAGGGTGATTCCCACTTCTGGAGGGAATTGCCTCAAGCATGTACAGGGCATGAATTATAAAAAATGGCCAAGCGGCCACTGAACTTGAAGTAGGAGGCAAGGTGCTTTTAATAATTCTAGCACATATTTAAATACTTTTGTGAATCTAGATTTTGTTTCTCTATGACCATATCTCCTTGGAAGTCCCTGGGGCTTGGCTCATTTGCTTAGGTTTTTCAAGGGAGCCAAGGCCAATGTTCTCATGCCTGTGAAAGTTATACAAATCTACTCTCTGAAAAAAGTAACCTACAAATGGAATGTGGGTTTAAAAAAAAAAACAAACCAAAAGGTACTGCCAAAAAGCACAGTAGGAGGTTTAGCAGCTGTATGAAAGGAAAAAAATATGGTAGAGAGTGGATCTGATGGACAACATCACAGCCCGTTTTCTGGGAAATGGCTTGAAATGGCATGCAACAACATTTTCTAATCTTTCACGAGCAGAGGAAAGGCTTTCAGCTCACTGCTTGTAGCACTGTGTTCCAGCTTGGCTTTGTACTGAAATACCAATAATTTAATTTTTAGCTGAGAGTAAATGTCTTTGAGAGCAAGAGGGTGAGAATGACAGCCTGCAGTCTGGAAGGATTGGTGTTTTAGGCCTGACTTTTGTTTGATTTTTGAATATAATGAAAATGGTTTTTATAAGTCAATAGCGAATAACTTCTCTGATCTTCTTAAATAAAAAGGATGAGTGGGTGTTCTGCAGAGTGACATCTTGTGCATGCACAGCTTTTCCTTGGAAGGTTTTGACCTGTGTCATTCACATCTCACATGGTTACTGGAGTACTGTCATTGTTTTGGAAGATGAAGTATTTTTTTTCCAAATTATTCCTGCTTATGCTACTTAATTTTTTCAAACAGGTCAGAGTATTGACCTACTCTAGTCACTAGGAAGCAGGACCAATCCTGTGAACACCAGAGGATAAATCTGTCAGACAGAGAAGCAGGGATTTGTGTTACAGAGAAGTCAATATGAGACTGTTGTCCTGAAGTCCATAATCCATTTAAGCTCTTGTCTTAACACACATTAGTATGTACATTTTCCTGTAGGGTAATCAGCATTTACCCTGAGACATGTCCCTGCCTTGAGTGGTAGGGACAGCTGGGCAGTGCATATTTCCAATATGACAAACATACTTAGCAAGTTTCTATTAATTATTCCACAAAACTTATATATTGACCCTTTTGTTTTCGTAATCTCAGAGTACTGAAGAAATTCTGTCTGCATTCCAAACCCACATACACAAAGAGGCTATTCCTTTATGGAAATATGGAATGCAGTGGGCAAGTTTGCTTCAAAGGATTTTAATTTGTAAATCCTATAGGGGAATTTCAAACCTACCACATTCTTAATATATCGTCTAGGGGAAGTGATTGTTTCTTTCTCTTAGTTTTGTTTGGGTTTTTTTTGTTCCTATATCACAGCTTTTCACCAGTAGCTTTTGGTATGTTGTCTTCATGAAATAGTGTTATATTCCCATTTCTCCCTTTCTGTTCACCAAAAATGAGAGACTTGTTAAAAATCCACTCACTTCTCCCTAAATATTTCCAGCTGAGAGACAAATCAGGCCTATATCATTTTCAGTTGGTAGCTGTCAACGTCATTTTCCTCTGAGGTACATTTTGTAAACTGTGCCCATGATTGTTTTGTAGCTATTTCTTTCAGACATGCCATGCACTTCATCTGTCAGAGCCAGGAAATATGTCTTAGCCTAATTATGGTGTTTGCGAGGAACAAACTGATCAACTGAGTCCTAGTTTATTATTTCCAAAGATAGATCTAAAATGATGTATGTACATAATGTGGTAGCTTTTTGTGTGGTCAGGGGAGATGACAGTGAAACCTGGGAGGAAGGAAGTGGCATGTGGATGTTATAGCTCTTGCTGCTGGTTTGTATCCGGCACTGACCAAAGGAAATGGGTGAAGGATATTGGATGTTTTGCCCTGCTGTACTTAACCAGGAGTGTTTTGACCTGTGGTTTTTATGACATGATTAAACTGCAGCACTTGTAGGCTGTTCTCTACACAGGCACAGTTCTTATAGTTGATGTAGCATAGGCACAAATGCTGACCAAGGTTTGTTTTCAATCATAAAGTCATGCTGCTTTCTGGAGGTTGATTTTCTGGCTCCTCTTTAGAAATTGGCTCCTCAAATGTCAGGTTGCTCTGTGCCAAAGAACCAATACCTGCCTGCATGGTCATTTATTTTACATGTGGAATTGTGAAATAGATAGCACTACTCAACAACTTATTGTTTGTTTTGTGTGTGGCAGGGTAAGGATAGTGATTGGTCATATTTTATAAGGAAATCTCCTACTCTGGGATTTGGCATTGCTTTCTCTTGAATAACAGAACCTCCTTTTCTCTTCTGTATGTCATGAGGACTAAGTGGAGGGTCTTGCCTGGGTGACCTTTTCCCCTGCAGGAAGGAATAAATAAAATCCATGAGAGTTTTATCAGAGCCCATCTGCTAAAGAGAACTTTACAACATTGACAAGTCAGCTGGATTAAAGGATCAAGATAGCTTTCCAAAATTTTAGGGCTGAGAGTTCTTTTCTTACTGTAAATAACCTATTGCAAGCTTATCACAAACGAATATACCACATAATGGACAGCAGTGAAAATCCAGCCATCAAATTATTAACTAAATAAATAATCTCCAGAAAAAAACCCAACCTGATACATGTTTTCCATGGGTTATAACTAATAGGAAATGCTTCATCATTTAAATTGGCCTTTCAGTGTGTTCTTTAATGAAATTACCTTTTTGTGGAATTGATGGAATGTATGTCTTCATACACAGTGGCAATTTATTGAGGGTAGAGTCAAGGTCTGTTCTGGAAATGTTGACACCAGAGTGAGTCAACTTCCCAGAAAAACACCAAAGACCTACATAGCTTTGAGTTCTGTATTTACAGTAGGGATCTTAAAGGCAAGAATGGCACATTTATATACAAGTGTAACCTTATTCTCAGTGTCTGTTCTTGCATTATGTGTATTTCTAGTCTGTTCCACGCCCGAGGATGGGTGAGAACTCTTTGCAAAGTTCTGTTGCCCATGTTTGTCTTGTGATATTTAATGAGTACTTTTTCACAAGGCTGTGCTAATTGAGTGAGCTCAGGGCTCTCACTGTGTCAGGGTGAAGTCCTGAGGGTGGCTGTGAAATACTGCACCCCTGGTGTCAGTAATGGTCTTTGGGAAAGCAAAACAAACACAATAATTGTGCCTCGTTCCTTACCCAAGGAAAAGTGAAGACAGTCTATTCAGGAGTAAGAGCTTCTCTTTTACTGGAACCTCTGTTTCAGAACAAAATTCCAACCTGAAATGAAAAGCAGAAATAGCAGAGTTTCCTGCAGTTTGAAAATGAAAAAAAGTGTCAGATCAGTTCTACCACCTCTAATTAGGACAATCTCAGAATGGTTACTCAAATGAAATAATTTTAATTGGAACACTGATTTAAACTCACTTTGAATTAATGATTTAGGTTGTGGTGTTTAACTTCTATGCTTAAATATTAATTTCTGAATCTATACTGACATTTATCAAAATGAAACACATTTCCACATTGAAGTGTAGATGCTCTGATAGCCTTGCACAAAAAAAGGGAAGTAAAAAAAATGAATACTTTTGATTTTGTATTCAACTCTTAACCTATATCTCAGACAAAGCTAACTTCACAAGCTCCTTTCTTTATAAATAGAATATGAGGACTTTAGAAAGCTTCATTCTAAACCAGTGCCCTTGAATCCAGATGAGATGGACTGCTTGACCCTGAGGTTATTGAGGTGTCAAGTGTGTAGAAGTGGTTCTTTCTTTCCAGCTTTTGGCAAGTGTCTCTTACCTGAGTCAAGTCTGACGCATTTGGATCCAGTGTGTGCAGTTCACTGTGCCTGTAAGTGGAAAAAGCAGCACCTGAACTCTCTGACACCTCAGCCCTGGGTGACTGTGGAGTGATGTCACTGTACAAGACACCACTCTTGTATTTAATGGGCCACTCAAGCTGTGGACAACTTTTAAGAAATCAGCGATTTTACATTGCTAAATTCTAGTGGTGTTAAATGGGAAAGTGGATGCTCAAGTGAAAATGGCTCTCACTTTTCCTCACCTAGATATTTTTATTTCCCTTTCTTTCTGATTATTTCGCAAAATACCTTCTAGCGGTTCATCTTGACCTTTCAAGGACTTGGTGTTACAGCTTCCTTTCCTCCTTAAAAAATCTTCCTGTGGTTTTGAACAACGGGGTAGAAGTGGTAGCCAAGACAGTTTGGACCATTAGAGTGATCACCTGTCGTCTTTTATCACTGGTAATTTTTCTCCAGCCAAGCTGCCTATTGTTGTTTGTCCCTTTCTTGTTCCCAGAGCTACAGATATAATCAGCGAGTTGGAAAGTTTTCAGGGGTGGTGGCTGTAATGAGTAGGAACATCCTGCTTGCTTCAGGTCCAAATTAAGCCTGTGTGGGGCATCTTCCCATTTTTGGCAGACTTGGACTCATTTTGTGCATGCAAGGGGATTAAGAGTAAATGGAGTCATTATATTTACAGCTTTTCTGCTCTTTCTCTTCAGAAAACATGCCTGCAAGCCACAGCTTTACTGTGTCATGTCTGGGATCCTGATTAAAGCAAAGTTAATATTCTTACTTGACTTCTGACGTGTTAGGACACAGAGAGGTGGTACCTGTGAACAGACTGTTACTGTATTCTGACGTATTGTTTTAGGGACTGTAATTAATGACATTACTAAAATACATCTCCCCCTTCCACTGTCCCCCCCCCAGTCATCATCCTAAGACTAACCTGTGTGAATACAGACTTTTCATTAAACACTTTGTCTCACCTGTAACTGTCAGACTTCACATGGTCTTTACTTCAGATGAGAGTTGGTATTTAGATACCCAGTTGTGCTGCATCTTTTCTTTACAAATCTCTATATTCCACCTGCCAAATTGCAATTCAAGTTGAAGAATAAAACTAAACATCCAATTTCTTACCCTAATGACATTGAGGCACTGTTCATACACTGCAAAGTCCTAGGAAACAGCATGAGGCAAAACAGATAGGGAATGATATGCATAGTGGCTGATTGTAATCCAACTATGTCCTTCTTTTATTTTTATTTCTTAAAAATAATAATAGCCTAAGCAGGAAACATACAGTGAATCTTCTTTGCCTATTGAACCTGCTTCTCCATGTCTATGAGCATAAATCAGCAATTATCAGTGGCGATTTCTTGAGAACTGCAGGGCTTGGGGCATGTGTACAAAATTACAAGGCTGATGCAAACAAACCTCAGGGTGGTTCCCAGAGAGACAGGGAGGCTTCTCTCATGCTGAGATTACTGCCAGGCAATAGTCTATCCACCTCGCTGTGTTCAGTCTTGTTATTCTCATTGCTCACTCTGCGGTGCTTAAAAAAATCCGAGCCCAAAAACATCACTGACATTTTTTTGTCTGTGAGAATGTTTTTGATAAATGCAGTAATTCAAAGGATGTGGCGTCTGGCACGGTTCTGACCTCAGGGAGGAAGAACTCATGAGTTTGGACTTGTGCCTCCACACACGTGCATTTCGGGAGAATTATATGTGAGTTCCAGGCAGAAGGGGAAGCAGTAACTTCCCAGCCAGCTGAATGCTTGTTTGGCCTATTCCCCATCTTCATTATAGTTGCACTTGCTGCCTGACTCCAATCCATGGTAGCTGCCTGCCAGCACTTGGCATGAAATCTTTGCAAACAACCTGTTTTGTACATAAGTTGCTGTTTGGTACAGCTGAACCAGAAAGTTTCTCTTTGCAGTTTTCCTCCATCTCCTTGTTCTCTTTCTCTTTAGTCAGAGGAGCCTTGAGTCATGTTCTTATTTGGCTGTTCTGCTTCCAGCTCAAATGGAACAGGGTTACTGCTTGGCAGTGGGTATTTACTAAATAAGTTTCAATAGTTCCACCCTAGGAGCCAGGGGAATGTCTGCAGAGAGTGATGGTGTAATTAAAAAAAATACAGTGGGGTTGCACAGCAGCAGTGCAAAACTCTGCAATATTGAGGGTGAGCTGAGTGAGTTCTGGGTTTAAGAGTTTCTGAGTGGGTTCCTGACTTAAGCACCTAAATTAGTGACCTGCCTTTTAAAACAAATGGGCATCTGATAGATTTCATTGCTTTTAATTCTCCTTTCTCTCAGTTTGCCTGTCACATGAACAGGGTGGTTTAGCTCACTGCTGGGATAGGGCAGGGCTTAATTTGTTAGCATTTTTTAACAGTTAAATGAGTCTAAGGTAAAAGCACTGACGTGAAACTGAAGAGATTCAGGTTTAATTTCTGACAATATCAGAGAGCACATGTGACCCTGGGCAGCTCATTTAATCTGTCTGTGCCATGGTTTTCAGTTGTAAAATAGGGCAAATCCTAACTTTCACACAGGTTTTTCCCTTCCAGCTCTAGTTTGGATCATTAGACCTCTTCAAGCCAGAGGACCATTTCTCACCCTGGGTATTTTCAGTCCCACATACAGTGTAGGACCAAAATATAATTCTGCTGCTAGCAGGATAAAGAGCAAACCATTCCACAGAAGCTCAATTGCTTGGAGCTCACTTTGCTGCCATTTAAGTTTGCAGAACTTTTTCTTCCATATTTACTGAACTAACTACAGTTCACTCAGGGTTTTTCAGGGCCTTGTTAGAATGTGTTTGAGAAGCAGAAAAGATGAGCATGCTCCAGTGCTGAGTTCTGTGCTAAAATCCTCTGCACCTCCTTTTTCCCCCATTAGTCACAGATTTCCATGGCTACCCTGCAATAAGCTCTCAACACTGCCCTAAAATTCCATTACTTTTTTTGCTATTATTTCCTTCTTCAGGATTTTCTTAAGTTTGGAGCATTTAATTTGATCAAATAAGACTTGTGTGCTCACAGATGACTTTGTTAAATATTTTTAATTAAAAAGTCCTGCTTTTATTTTTTTTTCCCCAGGGGAATGACTTTGTGACTTGTTTCCAACTGAGTGTTCTTATTTTCCTGGACAGTATTTTATTTACAGACACCACATAAGTGATCTGCTTTGCTTTGACATTTTCCAGCTAGCTAAAAGAAAGCCACCTTTTGCTATTTTTTTAGTGGAGGCCTTGCTATCAGGGGACTTCTTTCTCTGCCTTTTTGTGGTTTATGGTGATTCTTTGTTTAGTCAGAATATTTTTTCCAAGTCAGGAAAAAGAATCACTTATTGACCTGACTTTTATTGCTGCTCTGAGCCAAACATCACCCATAAATTGAGCATCCTCTTTTATCTGAATGAAATGTTGTAAATTCTGTTAAACACTTTACCATTTCTCTCTCTTGCAAGAATGTTGGAGTGTCATCCAACCCAGAGGAATAGTTTCATTTTTGTTATTAAATAATCTGGTCCTGTTCTTTATCAATCTCTATTTTAAATGAGTTTGGCTAAATTAAATGAGTCTTTATTGTGGCTGGCAAGACAGAATGGTTTATTGCTCTGGCCTTTTATCTCTGGAGACCTGAAGGCCATGCTTTTGGTCCAGATAAGGCTCCTTTGCACCTCTGAAGCAGTATAAAGTGACATTCAGCAGCCTCAGAGGACTTAGCAGAATCCTTTCTAGTTTGAGAGCTCTGCACAGAGACGTTTTGGAAAGTTCCTTTCCAATCATTGCACTGTACCACTGTAAAGCAGAAAGATGGTTGGAAAACTCATATGCTCAAGAGCAAAGCCTTGTGCTGATTTCCTGCTGCAGGTCCCAGGCAATCAATTTGTTTGGATTTATCTGTGTCTAGTGGGTCTGGCCAGGTCACAGGGCCGTGCTGCAGTTTGCTCTAAGTCCAACCTGCTGCTTGCCTGCTCCACTGCTGACCACACTTGCAGTCTTGGCCAATGGCTGCAAGTCCATCCTGGCAGAACTGTCTCTGAATTTTCTTACTTTGTCCTACTCTCAATCACCAGGAGCTCATTTTACCTAGATGGTAATATATTTGTTTAAATGTGTTGGGCCAAGTCCAGCATTCTCTGGTGGTGCTGATGGTTCTGCACATCAGCATTTACCAAACCAGACGTGGATTTTGTAGTGTCTATGGAAAGAGCACATGGGTCTGTTGGAACATCACAGCACAGACACACAGCAGGAGTGGTGTTCACAGCTTTGCCCAAATGCTTGTAAAACTAGAGTGCTTGTGAGAAGAACTGCATTGCTGAGCCCCACAGGGTCTATGTGCTGCTGTCTATCTTGTTGAAAACTTTGGACTTTTGCAATTATTTTAACAGCCTTGTGTGGTTTGATGAAAAGGTAGTTACTTTCAAGATCTTTATTTCTGTAAGTCCAAATGAGAAAGTTAATTTGATAATATAGGAATAGAAAAGCTTTAAGGAGTAGTTGCAGAATGAAAGGGAATTGGCCAGCCAAGAAAAAGAAACCTTCAAGAATCTAGGGGGATCTAATGCAGTTGGCAGAGATGAATATAGTGACATTGGCTGCTGTTGTACTCAGGTAAGTGAATCTGCATTTGGCTGCAGACAGACAGGTATTGATCTGATTCTGAGAATGCTTTCAAACCCTTAACTTTGGCAGCTTCCTTGCAGATCTTGCTTTATTCTAATGCTCGTGGAAGCCTTGTTGAAGTTCAGGAGCCTGAGAATTGGATTTTACCAGCCTCATAAAGAAGTTCTACAATTTTCCTGTCCCTCCAATAACCCCTGCAAGAGTTAGTCACACAGGAGAAGCAGAACTTAGATGACATTGCAGGAGTTGAAGATTGGCTGTAAAAGGGCTGGGTGAGGAAGCAATTGGATTTATACCATGCTGATACAGCAGCATATGACAGGGACAGGAGGAACCTCCAGCTTTGCAAACCTAGAGTTTCAGGGAAGCTCAGATCTTTTGACTTCTTTCCTTTAACTTGCTGGTGGTGCAATTCTCTCTGCTGGACTCTGCTGAACTCAGCTGAGCTAATCTGAGGTAACCAGAAGCACTGTGTTCACCTCTTCTCAGCTGGAGAATCCAGGCTTTAGTGGCCAATCTCTGATTTGATTAAAAAAAAAAAAACAGAAGAGAAGAAAAAATTGAAGAGGAGCAAAGGAAAACAAAAGAACTTGCTGTTAAGGAGTAGTCTCAATGAACTTTCTAGCTGTCATCATAATAACTTCTATTGCATTATGTTTGAAATTTCATTATGCTCTACTCTGGCACTGATTCACCTAGACAGTGAGAGGGTATTAAGACCAGCTTATCAAATAGTTGCAGTAATAAAATATTTCCTGCCTTTCTGTGGAGAGCTTTATAGAATTAGGGAAAAGGAAGAAGTACAGCTGACGAGGGCTTCATGATGCTTCATAGCCCAAGTGCTTTTTGCGTGTTTTTCTATTTCACAGTTTGTATTGGATTTCACAGATAAAAGACTAATTTTGTTGCTTTTTTGGCATAATTTGTTTTGTCTGCTTCATGCAACTAGGTGATTTAAATGGTCCACAAGTGAGAGATACCTTGGGGACAAAACTTAGTTTTATGCTTCATATTATTCAGACTCTAAAGCTCAAAGTAATTGAATCTCTACTCAGAAATGAAGATTGAGTATTTTTGTTTTAAATTTAAGTGTCTATATAAACATGATGCCTCAGGGCTTTGCTGATTTATAATGTATGTGATTTGAAGGGTGCCTTAGTGGCTTCAGCAGAACCCTTTTCATTATTTTAGTCTTTGGGAACAGAATATGCAGCACATAATTCTTTTCTTTCCTGCACTATAATATGGCTAATGCTCTTTTCTGTCATGATCCTGTATAATGCTATTAGCTAAGCAGCTGTTCTGTACCTCAGCCACACGACAAAACACCTCCCAATATTGGTTCCTCCATGCACTAATGATAATCTCCATGCAGCTTTTCCCCCTCTTTTTGTGTTTTTCTCCTTTCCCCTGCTGCCTCTCAGCCAGGTGTCGTCAGCCTAATGGCCATAATAATAGATGAGCTGACGATTCCAGAGCCTGCTGCAGTCACAGCGCTGCTCCTTGGGAGCCTCTGTGGTGTCATTGTGCACAGTAGCATGGCTGCCCTCATCCTGGAGCCTGTTCCCTCTGAAAGGCACAACCTCAGAGCCCATGTGGTGTCTCAGTGACCTCTGTGGGTCTGCAGGGTGACAGATCATCTTTCCAGAGTGTGCTTTAGCTGCCTCTTGCTAGAGTGCAAGTTCAGAAGGGTGAAGCTGAGTGATTTCCCTCATTTTGGGCGATGGAGTCCCAGGTAACAGTGCCCAGGTGATGTCTCCCAGGGGAGAAGTGGCTGAGGCAGCAGCATGGTTTGATATTTCCAGCCAGCTGTGTTATGGCTGAATCTGTTTCCAGGCACAATCAGTTCAAAATGTATTCCTGTAAGTTAAAAACCAGGACAGGTTAGAGGAAGTCACAGTTGGAGTGACCATTGAAAAGTCCTGGTGGCACCAAAGTGAATATTACCTCCTGAATGAACTGTCCAGCTCAGTTTTTATTTGAGACCCAAAATAAAGCTTGAAAATTGCAGAACTGGCAATTTTAATACGAGAGCCATCTCAGTGTGACTGATAACTTTGCATGAGCCTATATTTGTCTGTGAGAACCTCTTGCCTCTTTCATTTCATGGACAGCCAGTGGTCAGTCCTTTGCAAGGCAATCCTGAAATTTGGAATGAGCACTATCTCATAAACACAGCAATTTATGAACTGTAACTTGATGGTGAGACCACTGTGATGCTTGAAGAACTTTCCTCAGGGAGCAACAGTAAATGTGTTTAGTTTGGCTTTTTGGTGACACTCTGTCTTCTGCTGATGTGCAGTGAACTGAGGAGTTAGACTGGAATAAGTGCTCTTAGTAATGGTTTTGATTTGGGAATTCATTCTTGTCAGTCAGGCAAGGACAGTGGAGAGAATTATCTATTGCTTGGTATAAATCCCTCGACTTCTGTAGAAATGCAGCCTGTATGAATTGAGTTGGTTTTTTTAAATTTTATTTAATTTTAAAGCTTTTTTTCTCTTTTCAGACTTGCTTACTGGCCATTGATATATGAGCTGACCTCCTTTTGTGTGCAGAAGGCAACAGTCCTTTTGCACAGTAAAAGTTTCATATATTTTAAAAACATTTTTCTGTGGGCTCTGCAGAAGAATGTTCATTCTGTATAGAACTGACAACAAAATTGGCTTTAAAATTGTTCAAATTATTTGAGAATAGTGTTTTCATTGCTTTACTTAGATACCAGTGTAATAGGTCCCTTAGAAAAACCTAACACAGTGAGCCTTGGCTATAGACAAAGTGGTACTAACACTTCCATTGGCATTTTTTAGCCTGGACTGAAAATGCTTGTGTTTAAAGGAGTTATAATTTTGAGTTCTGCTGGTAAACTGTTACCCAGAGCTCTCTTCAAGCTCTGTGTAAGAGTGCACAGAGGTATACACAGCAAGGAACACATATTTTTGTCTTTTTTTGCTGGAACAAAGTCGTTGCCCTCCACAGTCTATTTTCTGTGTGTGATGTGAGACTGTTTTGTACCAAAGGAATGTGTTGGCACCTGTAAATTCTGATGGTGCAGAGTCTAATCCTGTTATTTTTCCTGTGCATGCTGATACATGCAAGCACAGGCTCTTTGTGAGGGGGAATGGCTATACACAGCTTTTCCTGGTCAAAATGGAAAAGCATTGGAAAGATGAAGTCTGTAAATCACTTTTTTAAACACTTTTAAAAGTCTTTTTCTGTGTCCCACGCATGCCTCAGCCCACTGGCTATGAATTATCCCACACTGTTTGGCCTATTCTTATCCCTGGGCTTTCCTCATCTTCACATTTGTATAATTACATGTTACCTAAATACACTGTATACCTCAGGAAGAGTGTTTATTTTTTATTTTAACTGCTGTTTTATTTCCTAGTGTGCTGCTGGTTTCCTCAAGAGTCACAGAGTAACAGCTGGAGCAGAATATGTACTTCCAACAGATCAATAGGGGTATATCTGCCTTTAGTTCCTAAGAAAACAAACATTTTGTTTTTCTTTTCCTGGAGCAGCCTCTTTTCCACTGAGAACAAATATAATTCGTGAAACAAGGAGTATTCTTCTCATGCCCAACTAAACAAAACAAATTAATTTGTAGTATTTCTTGGTCTAAATACTTCTGGAAGGCATTTGGACAGTCATTCAGGAATATTTCCACTTCTGCCAACTTCATAGGTGAAAATAAAGGAAAAAAAGATAGGAAATTCTGTCAATTAAAGAAAACCTATTATGGCTAAAATGTGTGAGACCATTAAATAATTTTTTAAATCCACTTTTGCCTTAGTTATTTGAATTTTTTTCACTTTGCTTTCAGTTCCAGTCCCAGTTTTGAATTTCAGAAAAGTACATCCCTCATCTGACCCTGGCCCTGCTTTCCAGCAGCACAGTTACTATAGAAAGGGAAAATTAGTTACCAAAATTAGGATAAAAATGCTAAACTTTTCCATTTTGATGTAGTGATCTGTGGAGGAGACTCACAAGAAAGATGGTATTTCCTACTGAATCCTGGTTATGGGTAACCTCTCTCTTCTTCCTTCCCCAAGAATTTTGGTTTCTTTCTGGTGGAAGACAGATTGTGTGGCAAAAAGAATGAGTGAGATCCCTGGCATGCCAAAGTTGGTAGGTTGGTGTGACTCACCCACAGCCATTGAAGAGATTTGTGGCAGAGCAGGGAATTCCTTTGGATCTTGTGAGCTCCAATATTTGGTGGCCTTTTCTGAAGAGATCACTTTTTAAACTTCTTTTTTTCCCCCTTTCTTTTCTTATACTTCCTTGGCAAATTTTCTTTGGTGGTTTGATGGCATCTCAGATATATTCTGATAGACATCAGAGAATTGAATAAAAAAAATTAATATAATGGCAAAAGCAGTCAGTCATTTCAATGACAATCAGAAAAGGTGTGAGGGGAAAAAACCCAACTAAACAAAAACCCTCAAACTGCTTTTAGAATACCAACATCACTATTCATGAGCCATTACTGAACCTTTCATTCTCATATCTGATTTATTTATTTTTAATAGCTTTGAAGAAGGAAAAAAATACGATCAGAGCTGCTATGCAAAATGACAAATGTTTGGTTTGTTATTGGTTCCAGCTAATAAATGTGAATATTGCTGTGAGCCTCTTTCAAACTGTGGGCATAACAACTGAAATTTCATTCAAGCTAAATGAGTGTGCAGTTAAAAACATTTTTATTTAGTGAGGGATGAAAGAACAGAGGCTGCCTCCAGAAGCATAGAATGGTAAAACATAGAGAAGTAGTCAGTCTGGTTGGATTCAAGGATTTCCTTGGATTAGTAGAGCATACTGAAAGATTGAAGAGCTGGATATAAGAAGCATATTTTTAAGAGAATAAATCAGGACCAGAAAAACTGAAGAGATGATTGGAATAAGCATTACTACAATTGGGAACATCTCTTGGAGGAACAAGATGGTAGATATTCTTCTTGCAAGAAAACAGGGTGTTATTGCTTCCTTATTTAAAAGAATAAAGAGAAAAGAAATAAAGATCAAAGTAAGATTGCATGGGGAAAAAAAGGGTTCTATCTCCACCACCTGATTCTTTTTTGGATGTGGATGACAGTTCAGGTTTGGATCAGTGCTCAGGTGAGAAGGGAGGTAATGAAGTCCATATTTGGGGCTGGATTTTCAGGTAATACAAGTGAGCACAACTGTCTGCTCTTGACCCTTTGTAAGGACAAGATGTGCAGAAGTGAGTGGGAAAGGTGATTGAGTTCTCGGTTTAGGGCAAATTAGATGTCATTTGACACAAGGTGGTTTCCAATTCTGACATATTTTACTGTCAAAAAGTGATGCGAGGATGAAAATAGAACTGCTGGAAAGAACTAACGTTCATCCCTCTTCTGACCAAGCTGCAGAAAACAGGATAATTATAGGTGTGTGGGGGATGAGGAACCTTCTGAACTTTGCCATTTTCGCTGTAAACACTGAGCCCACTGAGACTCATCCAAGTTCTGTCTGGAAGTAAACAGTGGGAGTCCATTGCTGTGGCCTAATGAGAGAGGATAGTGTTCATGGGGTTTTTTGTTTGTTTGGGGTTTTTTTGGTAGGTTTTTTTTTCCTTAAATTCTTTTTCCTTCCGGATTCTATGTCAATGTGTATTAAAATACACATATTAAAATTTCTCCTGTGTATCAAAAAGATCCATCCTGTAACGTCAGGCTCACAGCTAACCACATCTCACCTCTAGGAAGAGGTTGGTTTTCCTCATCTTTTCTTTTTTAGCATAAAGAGAGCAAACATTCTGCTTTTGCAAAGCTTTATGTATAATAAATATGACATGCTGATTATAAATGTGTAGTGCCACCACAGTAAATTTCACTCAGACATGGTAAATAAAACAATAGGAAATTACCTAGGCGGTGATTTGCTGACAGATTTTAGTTTGGTAGTTGCTGTTTCAGTCTGCTTTTGTGACCATAAATTCCAGACCCACAGTAACTTTATACCATAATCAGCCCACATTCTGCAGTTATTTTGCATGTTTTATGGTGTCAGTGTTGTTTCCTATTTGACTGCATACCAGCTAATTTAACTTAGATAAATGAGCTGAAATGAAAACATAGTGTGACTGGGACCCTAATGGATTTCTTTTTATTAAAAAAAGGGGAAAACAGAAAGTTCTAAACCCATCAAGCATATTTGCAGGATATGCAATTAGCTCCAGGCTGCAGAGGCACCCTTGAAGAAGGTGCTGCACAAGTTATCCATCGCTTTTGTCACTTTTCACTCCCTATGTGCCATATGGGAACATTCAGCAGAGATTTGTGGAGAGGTAAACATCATCCTTTTGCAGCAGCTCACCCATGGAGCAAGGTTTGACAGGCAGCACTGCTTAGATTTGCCTGAAGAGTTGTGCTTTAGTCTGAAACCCTTTCTGCCTACTCAGACTTCTGCCCTTCATCATTTTCTTTGCTGAATCTTTGAGTTTCATGGGGGGGAGACAAAGTGAGCTTCATGCTGAGCTGCCTTTACCTGTTGGAGTCTGTTACAAGGTCAGATCTCCCAGGTTAAATTCTGTTAACTTTGTTGGCTTACAGCATGATCTGTGATTTGACTGAGGCACACCCATGTCACCAGTTCTTGCAAATGTCCCACATTTCTTGAAATCTTCAACACTCCTCAGAGGAATAATAAAATCTGGAAGACAGATGTGTTTGGTGAATAGTTGTTTTGTGTTTGAAGGTCCTCCTTGTGTTTATGTCTGTGAACCTCAGGCAGCAGCTTCCACCCCACATGGGAAACAATTGCTTTCATGGCACATGGCTGATCTTGAGATGACAAGGAACTGCTGGGGCAGATACAGCTAGTAAAATTTGCTAAACCAGCCTTTCTGCCAAAGAAATTACACAAAATATTTTACCCTGATTTATGATAAGGCAGCAAATATTCAGGGCATTCAAAAGTTAGAAAACACCCTGATTTTGCTTCATCTGCTTTTTGAGCAGTTCTTAGATATCCCTGATGAGTCTACAGTGCACAAACTCTTGTAAGAAATTCTCAACTCCTATTTCATGTGTTATCCACGCTTTGTGTCTGAAGTGTTCCCCTCAAATCCCATTAAACCACATCCTATGTGCCAACATTCTTCTCAATTTTCTGACCTTTTCAAGCAAGTTAAAAAGCCACTCATAGACATCTCTTTAGCCACATTTTTCTGTTGATAAGAATTTTGAGTGCTCATCTAATATTTTTCAACTTCAAAGCTCTTCAGAAGTGAGGGGCCTGATCCAAAGTCCATTGAAATAAATGAATAGTCTTTCTGTTAGCGTCACAGGGACTCAAGCAGTAAATTGTCCTCCTAGTCCTGTAATTTCCCCCCATCTACTCTCTGAATCCCTGCTATCTTTTACACCTACTGAAGTTTTAGACTCTGGATATTCTCTTTCCTACTGTGCTACTGTTTGCCAGTGGTGTAATGAGACCATTTCTGAGAGCAGCTTTTGAAGAGATGCTCAAATTTGGGGTCTATGTATAAGCCCTTTGTAACTAAAATATATCTTTATATGTGAGCTTCCAGCCTGCCATTCATGGTAACTTCTTCAGAGGAGATGGCAATGAGGTCTCTATTTTGGTAGCAAAACCAGCTTTTTCTTTGACTTTCTAGGTGGTTCCATGATTCTTTCTAAGCCCTTCTCACTGTTGGAGAAGTCCATTTCTCCTGTCAACAAACTGAACAGGTAATTCCACTACTTTAAGGACTATAGCAAGTTTTACCCTTGTGAAACTATTTCAAGGTCCTGTAACCCTTTGCTACTCACAGCTCCTTCATCCTCTGTGCAAGGATGTGTGTAGAGCTCTGCTTTGGCTTTAACAGTTCCTCTGCATTAGTATCCTTTATAACTTTTGGGTTTCTTGCTTTTGCACTGCTGCTTCTTTCTTTCTGGCAGATTTTGCTTTCTCTGTGCTGCATAATGCTTCTGTGTTAGTTCTTCCCCTGTTCATGTTTTTTCTTCCATGTCTGTTGCATGCATTTTTTCCTCCCTGTGTTTTATCAGCTTTCCCTTCTGTTTGTTTATTCATTCATTCATTCCCATTGGTTTTCCCTTTCTCCCTACAGGGTGCTCTGCTTCTGCAGAGTCGAGGGAACATTGTCAGCTGACAACATGTAGGCAGGTGGTCAGTAGGGATTACTGATGCCAAAAATAGTCCTCCTTCAGTCTATTAACAATTGCTGTTGCTGTTTTTGTTGTTGCTTCTTCTGCAAGTCAGCTGGAGCTGCTGGAGACCTTTGTGTGGCAGTCAGTGAGTTTTATTCACAGATCCAGCAGCTCTCTGGGCACCAGGGGTGTGATTTACCTTGTTGCTCTCAGTGTTCTGGAGCACTCTGGAACCCACATTTAACAGAGTACAGAGAAAGTGGTTTTATGTGCCTGTGTGACCTTCTGTTCTTACCACGGCTAGGCTCTTCATTACCTCCAATTATCTGTCTTTTCATTAGGTTGGGCTTGCATTAAATTAGAGCATGGTTCTTCTTATTCCTGCACTAGAATTCCTGCACCCTACTCAATTCACATTTTCCTTCCTCCTTGAACAGGACAACCACTTAGATCTGCTACAACAGAAGTTAGAAAACTGCCCTCATCTTGCTGCTGTAATAAGATAATTCAGCAGCTGAATTACCTCTAATTCTCTGTTTTTATATAAGGAAAATAAATTCCGCCAAAGCAGCCAGATTGCCTTTGGCTTGTTTGCTTTCCTCACAAGTATGTTGGCACTGTCTCCCATTTCCCTTTCTCTGGGCTGGTGTTGAGTCCAGATTTATTGCAAACAAGCTGCAGGTTTTATTTAACAGCCAGTGATCAACCATTAGAACATGCTGCTGTAGAAGAGGATGGGAATCCTCATCCTGGAAAGTGAATGTGAATCTGGGGGTTTAACATTGCCTTCTCTGAGTGAAATCCAGTGTTGGTTGTTGTATGAAATGTCAGTGTAAGTGGTGTGAGTGTCCCTCCTGAATCACTGATGAACAGTGGGACCTGTTCTGTGTCCAGTGGAAGTGCTGATGTGAGATGTGGGGCTCCTAACTCTGTCAGAGACATGTATCCATGACCTCTATGAGCTCTGTGGGTTTCCTTAACACACACTTTAATGATCACCGTCTTCCACGGGGCATGTAACAAAATGTTCTAGGAAAAAATATACTTTAAGGAGATTATAAACTGTGAAAATCATATGTTTGAATGCTGCTTTATAGACCCCAGTCAAAAGCAGCACAGAGTATCAAGTGCTTGACTCTAGGGTTTAAAAAGATAAGTATTTCACTCCACATTTTTGTTTGTAGCAATTCTTGCTCATTTGTTAGATGAGGACTATTCTATGGGCTGCTAATGTGTTTGGAAATAATTTAATATTGTATTCTGGTTGTAATTCATGTTTCTTGCAGCTGCCAGCAGTTTAAGACCTGTGTATAGAGAATTAGATATTATACATCAGTTCTTTTGGGGCCAAGTTTGGCAGGGAAAGAATCTACATAAAAATAGTGAAGATGGCATTTACTGGTGCAATTAATGGGTAAGAAGTAGTGATAGACTATGGAGATATTTTATAGCCTTCAGTTTTTCTTTCATTCTTCATAATGACCAGTCTCAAAAGCTATGCATCTCTTTCTTCCACCATCCCTCTCCTTGATACACTAGTAAAGAAATAGGATTTTTCTAAAGGCAATTTTCTCCCAAGAAACAACACAGACCATTTCCTTTTGGACTTCATTGCTCACAGAATATTTTCACCTAGGTAATTTCTACAGCAAATTGAAGAGTTTATAGCAGAAAAAATGAAAGCAATTAGTTTTCTGATTAAATTCACCTTGGCATTGAGAAGCAGTAAGTATTTTCTGTTTTCATGTGCATTCAGATGAAACCGACCTGCTAGAACAATGGAAAGGCCTTAGTATAGAAAATAATAGAAAAGTAACTTGGTCTTCTGTGTTTTCAATGACTGTCCTGGGTTACTGTGTCCTTTGGGGAAACAAGCACATCTGCCCAATGCACATGTCATTGTTACCACAGGGCTCTGTGAGTGTTAGACATGATTAATTTGTTTTTGCTTACTCTGAGTTGAGATCCAGCACTGCATTTACCAGCATCCCACAGGTGATGCTATTGCTGACATGGGTGCTGTAAGGCATTTGGGGGTCTGGCATGTGGTTTTCTGTGCCATTCTGGAAGGTAAACAGTGCTGGGGTGAATGCTGTGAGTTAGATCATACCTTGAGCAAGAAGAAACACACCATCTGCACCTTGAGGCGCAGCTCCTTGAGCTCTAAGATACTCCTTTTACTGGCAATTGTTTGCTCTCCTTTCTCTCCAGGAGAAGGAGCAGGATGATGAATGTCTTGTCACAGCCCCAAATGTGGATGTGCCCCTTCACATCCAGTGAAAGGATATATATAATCCAGGGTCTGCCTTTCCCCTGCCCCTGTCAACCTCTCCTCCTCAGCTGCTGACCCGTGGAAAGGATGTGAAGGAGGGAATTCAGGCTCTTGGTGCCTGTGCAAGTCTATTATTCACGTTAAAAATCTGGTCTTAAACTATGGTACCTTACAGATGGGAAATAGTAAGGAGTTCCAAGTGGTTTGACCCTGTAACAGGTAATTGCTGGTAAAATGGAGCTTCATCTTGGCCACATCATCATGGTTGAGTGAATGATGACAGAGTGTGCTGCAATGACTGAGTGGGGAGCACTGATTTAACCTCAGTCCTTGTTCCTTCAGTGTTTTATTAGGTTGAATTTGCTTTTCTCATATGTTAGGTTTATGCTTTTGCTCCCTTCTATGAAAACACAGTTTTGTCCAACTAAAAGAGTTTGTTGTTTCCACTTGCAGAGAGATAATTAGCTGCTGGTTCACAGAGCTAGAAGAGGATGTTGCCCTTGTGTACTGAAATGGAGAGAGATGATAATTTTTAGAACAATAATTTAATTTGCGTGGCTTCGGTAGTTAGAGCAGTCCAGGTGTTTGTTGTTAAGCTATTGCTCGAAGGAAAGCCACAATTTCTTGTTCAGTGCTTTAAATTTAAGGGGTTTGTGTGCCTGTAGATTTTACTGTTTCAGTCTGAAGTGTACTTTGAAGGCCTGATGCTCTAGGGTGTAAAAGAGAGTAAAGGTTGGACAGAGATCTGAATCACTGACAAAGGTTTGCAGCCTGAAACTTGCATGTTTTCTGCAAACTATATTTGTCTAATGAAAATGGACCACTTTCCTACAGACTTTGTCCTACTCCTGTTGCAGAGTTCCTCTTTGGTGTCAGTGGAATAGCCATAGGCTGTTCTAGATCTGCAACTACCATCTACAGTGCTTTAGTAATATTTAGACAAAATATTTTTGGTCTGAGGTTGGCAGGTCAAGCTGAGGAAGAAGGACAGGCATTTTCTGTTTTGATGACTCTTCTGATTGCTCCTGTTATTTGGTATCATTTTTTTTACCATTTATCAAAATAGTGGCATGTTTGACTGAGGCGTGAAAAAGGTACCTTGTCCTGTCAAGTATTCCTTAGTTTGTGGAAAATGGGCCTTCATTTCATCCTGGCTTTACCTGGAGCATGCTGCTTCCTGATAAATCGTCTTACCCATCATCTGACATGTGATTTTGTAGGGTCAGATGTGAAATGACCCCACAAAAGGCATCATCTGACCTGTTTTGATGTGGTGTGGCACAAGTAATAAAAATTGCTACTTTTTCTGCTGCAGGTACAGTCATTTAAAGGGTATTTTACCTGCATTACCCATGAAGCAGCAGTTTAGCCTGTTTGCTGACAATACACATTAGTTTTGGGATTTTAAGCATATCTCTAGTTTCCACTCTGCTTTAGGAAGTCCGAAGGATTCTTAGGGATGTATTTGCAGTATGATTTCTAGGGATTTGTTGCACACCTATTTCTGTCAAGGGAAGTTATTTTGTTGTCAGCATGTTCATCTTGTGAAAGATGAGCCAATACTCACCAGAAAATGTTCTATGTTGAAGTTTGACTTCAGACTCCTTAAAAATCATAACACAGAGAAGCAAAAGTGGGACAAAACCTCCCAACTTTCTCTGCTTTATTTGCAAAATTAATTCTACATATATACATTTTTTAAAAACTCCTTTTACATTGGGTGAATCATAAGAATGTCTAACAAAGCTTTGTAAGGAGAAAAGAGCAAAGAACACCAAGAGATCTGCTTACCCTGTATGTTTTCCATTGCAAATTAAAAAGCCCCAAACACCCTCATATGTAAGACCCTGATCCACGTTGGGCAGGTTTGCAATAGCAGTTTCTGGTCTACCAGTTATTGAAATGCCTGATTATTCAACATCACTTATTCTAAAGTATACCCTGTTCTTGTTGAGTTAAAATTCAAGATTATATGAGACAGGGACTCACACTGAGGATTTTGCAGTGCCTGTAAAATTAGAATCTCAATATGTGGTCTCTAATGTGACACTGCAATAAAGTAAAAAAAGAAAAAAAATTACTTAACAGGAAAATATAGAGAAATAGCCATGGCAAATCGTTCACCCTCATGTTACCAGCAATATTCACCTTTCAGGCTTTACAGCTCTACAGCTGTGACAGTGATGTGCACCTCCACATAACAAGTAATTGCACTCCCATCTTTGAGCAGTTTGGACCACACTTATCTAAGTTTCACCAACAAACTCATCTGTCAGCTCAGGGTCCTGTGAAAGTGAGTCCAAATGTTTTCAAATACATTTGGGCTCTCAATGAGTCTTGTCTGAGTACTTAACAGCAAAAGTGCAAACCCAGATGAGTTTGAGAAGGCTTTAGTTCACTGTGAACGTTTTTCATTCAAGCCTGAAATCTGATGAGATGAAGCTTAGTGGGGAGGGTTTTTTCCTTCTAAAGCTCCCGATGAAAGTTATTTACTTGATCTCCTTGCAAAACCCCCATAGATTCCACACTGTAACGTTCCTTTATTATTGCTCATCTCTCACCTGTAACACAACCGCAGAGGCTGCAGATTGCCTGCAGACTCCTGGAGTCAGGGATGATGCCCCAGGCATTGTTACATGTCTGGTGTGTTAAAGTCAGATGGTGGAGGGGAAAAAACAAAAAAAGAAAAGCAAGTGTGGTGTTCTCTGCGGGCAGCAATTTTAGCAAGATACTTCAGGGGAATTTGTAAGTGAGAAAGAAGAGTGTGTCTCTACATTTTAGCGGTTTGGTTATGTCTGTGTTAATAAAGAATTTGAAGGGGAGTAGGAAGGATTGTTATAGTTTAAGGATAGAGTGGATTGTAGTACAGAGCAATGGCTGGCCATAAAACCTGCCCAGAGAATTTCACACAGTGATCAGAATGGGCTCCCTGGAGCAAGGTGGTTTTGTCCTGCTCTGGCCCCTGTGTCAGTGCCATGGGCAGGGGCTCTGCAGTGCAGGGAGGGTGGGTCTGTGCAAGTGTGGGGAAGGTATCTCTGCTTTAGCAGCACTGCTTTGATGGATGCTGCAATGTGTCTACTCAAACCTGTGCTTTTCACTAGTGTCAGTCTTCGAAGCACTGAACTCTGCAGGTAGGATTTATTCTGGCTTCACCTCCATTTCTGCAGCCAGTCAGCTGCTGGGTACTCAGTATCCCATAACTCAAGATACCTGTTTCACTGCATCTGCCCAGGCAACTTCTGGAAAAGATTAAAATCCCTTTTTCTTTTAATTGCAAACCCTGTACAATGGTGGTTCTTGTTCTGTAGCACGTTGCTGGGCGCATTTCTTTTAATAATGACTTCTGTATCAGAAATAGCCTACATATCACATAAAGGGATGCTGCTTTTGAACTTGGCTCTGACTGAATAACAGTGTCTTACAAAATTCAGTGTGAATGTCTGGAATTTGTATCAGAAGTGACCCTAGGCTATAGTCTTTGAAATACCCCTGCTTTGAAATTTATAATAATATGGTCTCCTTTTGAGGTCTGTCTGTCCCTTTTTAGCTTTGTTGATATCAAGAAGGTGAACAAAAGGTGCTGTATGCAGTGAATAATGCAGATTTAATGAACAGAAGAAAAGCAGATGACAGTTATACTGTGAGAGGTTTTTCAACAACGTCCTTGGAAACCATATGCAAATAAAAGAACTATTTTATTGAATGGATTTTGTGTCAGCTGCAAAAGTGGACAAAGCTGATGTTTGTATCTTCAAGAGGGAATTTCTTTGAAACAGTCATCCTGTTCCTAGGGGAAGATGCAGTAATCATGGATAGTAGCTTGGGAGGTCAAACTATTTTGCAATACGAAAATCAGTAGAGTTTTATCAGTGTAAACACTATTTTACAGTAAACTTTTCAGCCTCAGCAACCCATTGCTGTGGTGCTCTCAGGTTGTGCTCCATAATTGTCGCCATCAATACTTTGATCTTTGGCTGAGTGCATGAAAAGCATTTTAAATTACCATCAATCCAAAGTGTTATCAAACAAAACAACCTTTTGTATTTTATATCCTTGCCTGTGCAGGAGCATTTGGTTTCCTATGAAGTTTCTTTTTATGTAAATTTCCCAGCAGATTTTTTCTTGCTAGAAAAACCGTTCGAATTTAACCATAGTTTGTACTTGATAAATTATTAATCTGGCAGCAGTTGCTTGCTAAACAAGTCTCTGTCATACTAAAAGTGCTGTTCTGCAGTACAGTGGAAAGTTATTTCAGGCTCCTGTTTGGAGACAAAGGAGTTCACACCAAATTCCAAGTTAATGTATGTGGCAATACTTACCTGATAGCAGTTTCAATGCCACCTCTATGCACTGACTCATTTCAGTTCACTTTTTTTTTTGGTGGCTGTTGAAACCAGAGGGGAACACACCATGATTTTTGCATCCTTGGCTTCTATCTGTGACCTTTGACTCTTCAAGCCTTACTGGAGAGTTTATACTTCTCAGTTAACTGCTCAAACAACTGACTGACATCCATTTGTCTTTGGAAGATTTAGCACAAAACATTTAATAAAATGTGGGTTCTGGAGAACTCTGAAGCTGTAAGGCTAAAGCCAAGCCAGCTGTTAATACCACTGGACTGAAGTTGGCCCTAAAGATAACCAGCAGGACTTCAGTGCACAGCAATAGTCCTGTGTTTTGCCTAAGGTCACTTTAATTACTTCAGCAACATTAATCCTAAATTAGCAAGGCTTATGTATAGCAAATGACTTATCTCTATTAGAGAGCATACATTTTCACCCAGCAAAATTATGATGTTTGAAAGTGATATGCTGTCAATAGAAAAGACAGAGAAAGAAAAGATAATGTTATACATTTCCTGCCAATGGACATTTGAAAGTCATCCTTCCTACTACAAACGTATGCTACAGTATTTTGTTCTGAGCTGTAGTTTCTTTCTTGGCTCTTTAGGCTTTTTTTATGCCATTAGTGCCACCAAATTCTGTACCATAGACCCAGTTAAACATAGTTATAGAAAAATACAGACAATCTCAAGCTGGAAGGAGGGAAGCATATCCTGAAAGGGGAGTTTATTATCTTTATTGCCTTGCTGGGATGGGTGCTGAGTACTGACAGGCAAGGACAGCACTGAGCAATGGATTTCAGGAGCAAGGACACAGTTTGCTGTACTCTCTTTTGGGGAGAAGTGAGTGGAGACCTGGGGTTTGTCACCCTGTCACCCTGTCCACAGCACATTGAAAGGTTTTTAACCTGCCTCAATAGGAGCTTAAGTCCAGAATTAGGTTATAATGATTTCATGGGAGATGGATTAGAGCTGCAAGCAGAGGTCCTCATGGAGGCTTAACACGTAACTCAGAGGAGAGCTTGGCCTCTTTCACTTAGTAAAATATAGGTCTGGAAGAGCTGAGATTTGTTTCTAAATAAAGCACATGAACACTGGAGGAGAAGACCTTGCTGGCCTAAGAGTGAAGGGTGAGAGTTGTCCACGAGTGCATTTGGGTTTGTAATTAGACGAGTTTTTCTCAGACCAGTGGAGCAGTAGACTTCTGCAACAGCCTTCCAGGGGAAATTGTCAGGGAGAAAATCTAAGCTTTTAAGTTCTATTAAAGCTGACAAGAGTTAAAAGCAGTTTCCCATTGTAAAGGAGAACTTAATGCATGTGCTTTAATAAGTAATCAGAACACTTCTTAGCCAGAAATTAGAAATGCAGGGCATCACTTGTAAATTGTTGTCATGGTTATTAGTTATTACTATTGTAGCTGAGTGAGGTCAGCACCTTTTTGGTGAGATATGCTGCAAAGTGAAGAGCATTGTGGTTCACATGTCTTTAATTGGATAAGACAGACCAAAGGTAGCAGGAGAAACAGCAGCAAGGAGAAATAAAGAAGTGAAGTGACTTGCCCAAGGTCACTTGGCATTTCTCATTTCTCTCTCCCAGTGCACACGTTTTCTCTTCCTGGAATAAAACAGGTGAATCCTGCAAGGCACCTCTCATTTGTTATGAGTAGTCAGGTGAGAATTCTTATCTTGAAGGTTCAGGAGGTGCTGGTATCGCTGCTACTTCAGTGAAAGGAACATTTTCCTTAACACATAACAAGAGTTGTAAAATAAAAGGTGAAGTGAAAAATGGTTAAGAGACTATAACTTTCACAATTAAGATCCAGCACTGAACAACAATACGAAATGGAGAATTTGCTGAACAATGGGGAAATTCCCCTCTTGTGCTTTTGAAACTGAAGTTAGTCCTACTATTGCCAAATAATTAATAAAACCCAAAAAGTAATGAACAGAGTGTTTAAGTTAATGTCTCTAATTTTAGCTGAGAAAAATCCATGTTTTACCATGAAGAAGTTGGCTTCTCTGTTCTCTTCCCATTGTTAGTGTCCTGTACTGACAAGACACTCTTCTTTCTTCTCAGTTCTGGACCCTCCCACATGTGAAGAAAACCTTATAGTCTTTCAAAAATCTCATTTTTAATTAACTGAAATTATGTAAGCCTGCTAATACACAATCTTTCTTAAAGTTTATTCTGCTATGCGAAGAATTTCTGTCAGATTTGCTGAAATGGGATGTAACACCTGCTGGATACTACAGTTGTTCAAAATCCTTTTTTTCTGTGCCCACAAACAAGGTTCTCTTCTGTGAACCTGCCATACTCTTGAGCTCTGCCAAGCTCCTGAACTTGCCCAGGGTAAAATTAAATGTCAGTGTTATGTTCCCAAATAATGTTACAGCAAGTGATCTTCCACTTTGCATTCAGTGTCAATCTGTGTTACTGGAGTCAGTAAATGGGGCAGACAGAATGATAAAACTTGACAGGATTTCCTGATTGTCAGTTCTGCTCTCATGATAGCTGAGTTTCCTTCCCTTTGCTGCACAAGGAATGAATTGATCATAAGTGCTGACATATAATTTATCATCGTTGGACACCTCACTGAGTTAAACAGGACAGTTTGTCTCAGAGTGATATTCCAGATGTGTTCTTGACACCTCTGAATTGCTGCACTCTGCTTTTGTTTGTGATCATTGGAATTCTGAAAGATAGAAATTTTTTTTTTTTTTTTCTTAATAATAAAAACATAAACTTTGGAGAGCTTGGAGACCAGCTAAAAGAATTGGCCATTCAGACTTGCTCATTTTAATACTAAAGACAAACTTTGTAAAATTGAGGTCAGAAGTCCCTTATTAACTCTATATTTTTTTTATACATCTAGGCTCCTCTTATGTTCTCTTAGTTGAGTTTGCAGCTCAGAATTTATTTGAAAATCAGGGCTCTGATTTGCAACTTAATGATACCAAAACCTCATATTTGGCAATGGCTATTTCAAGCATTCCTTGGCTTGGAAAATGCATTCATATAGACCATACTTTTTGTTACATTGATACTTACTGTAATGTATATAAGAATTAATCAGCAAATAGAGAAAAGTGCCTGACTGCTTTTATTGCATCATGAGCATTTGCTCCACATTTCACTTGGAGGAAAAGTAATGCATATGAGCCAAATGGTGGTTAAATTTTTGGTGGCTGGGTTTTGGAAAGAGCTGGGATTCCTTGGCCTTTGCTTGCTGTAACGTTTGACCTTAAGCTAGAAAGCCATGAGCAAAGCCCCAATAAATTAAAAAAGAGACTCTTATTTTATGAATAAGCCATTCTGTGCAAGTTAACTCTTATCTGTGTGTCAGGAAGAGCCTCTCAGCAATCTGCTTATTGTGCATAAGTTCCTCTTGATTTAACAAGAAGAATCAATTAGAAAGGCAGCCAGAAGTACCACTGTGTGTCATATTAATTCAAGCATTGTTTTCTGCAGTTGAAAACTTTATATTCAGTAACTTGTTAGATTTTTCTCCCTCCCCCATTCTCCCAGTCTCTGATGCACAAAATTATTAAACTTAATTGGGTTTCTCTGGACACTACTCATTTCTCAAAATTTATTGCAATTATACAATGCCCATAGCTCATTTATTTTTTGTTTCCTGGTGATTAAAACTTAAGACACTGAAAAATGTTATGTGTGTTTTCCTTTTCATCACTAATCCTTTTCTGTCCTCTACATTCAGGACACATTCTGTAGTCATGAATCATTAAAGTAGCAAAATTTACAAGCAGACTTAGTTTATAGCTAAGTATAGTAAAACCAGAATGTAGGTCAGAAATCTTAAAACATTTTTCATAAGATATTTTGGTTTTGTTTCAGAAGATGTTATTCTTAATTATGGAAACATTCCTGTATGTCTTATTGCTTCTTGAATTAAAAATTAGTTTTTCTAAGATGATGGCTATTGGCAAAATATTTTTTGCAGTTATTAAACAAAAATATTGTGTGAGCAACACTGAGTGATATGGTTAAACCCAAACAAGGTAGAGGCAGATGAAGGATCACTTCTTCACTGATCACTTCCACAGTTTCCATGGAGGGCTGATTCTGCCTGCCTTCACCCAGCATGGGAAGGCTCTGCTTCTCCCAGGGCTTGTTCAGCCCTACTGTGTTACCTACTTGTGTAGCTGCTGGGCCAGCATCCCAGTTATTGTGTTTTTTTACTGGGACAAGGAGCACTCAGGATGCCCAGGAAATGGCAGCATGCTGTGGTTGGGTCCCAATCCTGCAGCACATGAATGTCCCAACTCAGTCACCTCCATCTCCAGCCATGGCTCTGGCTGCCCCTCCAAGAGGTGCCAAAACCCAACTGCCTACTCTGCTGCAAGAGCTCTCCTGGCAGGTGTTCCTGAGGGCTGTCTGTTGCCTTTCCCCCACTGACTGGGCAGGGAACTGAGCTAGGTGGGTTTTTGGTGTGATCCAGGGAAGGTATTGTGATATTTTGATGCCAGGAGGTGTTTGGACAACCCTGACGGATCCCATTCTGCAGAGGCAAAGTGTGCTCCATGCTGGGATGCTGCTTTGTCATGTCATAGGTGAGCAGTGGAGGTGAAGAGGAAATAATTAATACCTTTATAACGACTAGGGGAGTTTTTAGCATTAGCTAAAGTAGGAGCTAAGTAGGAGGCACAGATATTTCTTCAGGCAGAAACACTGTCTGGATAATGCAGCAGAGCAATGTGTGTGCCAGAGCAGTGGTATCTGTTCAGGACAATGCAGAGTGTGTTAGTTTGATATAAAAACAAATCATGTAGAGTCTTTCCTAGCTGAAACAGCAGCAAAGTTATTCAAAGCAAATATATGCAGTGGCTGAACTTCCTCTAGCACTTTGTGAATGGAGTTCAAGTGATGAGAGTCTGGCCTGCTTCCAGAAAGCAGGGCTTCTGTTTCCAGGGCTGGCAGAATAATGTTTGGGAAATAAGCTTGCATCTGAAATGTAAACATGTCCTTTAGTTCACCAGGCTTCTGAAATCAGCTAAAGTGAATGGAAATAATTAAGTAATGTGGGGTGGAAATATGGTGGTTGGAGATACTGTAGAGAGAAGTGATTTGAAGTGTTCATCTCTTTGGAGCTGAGGAGCTTCTTTGTAGGCAGAGATGGGCCTGTGGAGTGTCATCTTTTTGAGGAGCCCACAAAATTGACTCCACAAAATCACCAATGGCTCTTGTTCTCAGTGTTAACAGAGGACAGTAACTTAGTATGCAAACATTTATGTCTGAACAGATTCTTCGTGTTCTTCCTCTTTGTGTCTCCATGGTGAAAGATGGGTGAAAGCCAAGGCAGATAGCAGCTATCTATTTGCAAGCTTTTTTAGGACCTTGTTTATGAGGAATTATGGGCCTTTTAGTGCAAATCTTGCTCACATGGCAGCCAGAGGAAAAACTTTTGACCTGAATGGGAAACGAGTCAGGTTTCTGGTATTTTTATAAGTTATATAAAATATTGCCTTTCCTCTTATATATTTCTTTCAGTGAGTGGGAAAAATAAAAAAGTATTTAATTTCTGTCATGCCTTCCAGCTGAAGTCCTCTAAGTGCTTTAGAACCTGTGTGGATTTAGCCCCACAGCATCCCTTTAATTCTGGTAGCACTTATTTCAGCATTATGGATGGAGAGGTGAGAGAAGATACTTGACATTCTCAGGCCAGAGCTCTATGAGCTCCAATCTCCTCTTCTGGCACTCTTCCCACAATGTTATTTTTTCTCCTTGGCTATAATGTGTTTTTACCAGCAAGGTGGATTTTCTCCTCTAGTATGAGCACTTGAAACAGCTGAATAAAGCATCTCAAAGTCATAAGTAGGCTTGAGCTGCACAGACTTCAGCACTACATGACCTTTAAGTGCTGTCAAGGAGTCTTGCTCAGAAAGCTGATCTGTTCACCTGTGAGGCCATTTTGCAACAGGAAATAAAAGAGGTGCATTTTGGTGATACTTGGACAGGCCACACTCTCCCCAAATCTTAGGGAGCACCCTACTGCACATACTTATTCAATCTACCATCTGCCTGGAAACTCCTTATTCAGGTAAAATGTCAAAATACCAAACAGGCTCTGTGAAGTGACAAAATCTTTTCCCTGTGTATTGCTGAGTGAACTTTCACTGAAGCAACACGTGGGATCTGCAGTTTGAGAGCAGAGGAGCTGAGATCACAGGGCAGAAAACAGCAACCTTACCAAAGGACCAGTTTTATTAGAAGGTGAATGACATATGAAATGCATGATCATGGGCACTAGAGCATTTAATTTCCTGAAAGGAACTAGAATTTGATAACACATAATTGATTACAGCTTGTAAAAGACTGCTGGAATTTACACTGGCTTTTTATTTTCTTTGTAAAGCTGGTGGTGGCTAACTTGTTCATCAGTCACTTCATTGTGATTTAGCCTGTGTACTCCATAGTCACAGCATTCTTGTAGAAAAACATTTTGGATGCTTTTCATCAAGACATTCCACTTATGTTTAGGTCATGGAGAAATCAATGCACTTTATGCACCTTCTTAAACATGCAGGAGAAGTGGTATTTCCGAGGGGATAAGAAACACCATTGTCAAGTTCTGGGAATAATGCTGACATCCTGGAAAACATGTTTTCTGTAAACAGGATAAAACCCCCGCAACCTGGAGGTTTTGTTGTTGTTCTTCAGCTGAAAATAGTGATGAAGCAATTGCTTCTGCTTAACAGAATGTTTTGTTTCCATTTCAAGATTTTATTGTTAACTCTTGAGTTGTTGTTGTTTCTTTTTTCCTGTAATGAACAATTTTCTAAATATATCATATCAAAAGAAAGAAACAAAGGAACACAAACTTGCAAATATGTCAGAATTACTACTGTCAGGTACTGAGCCTCTGGCAGCGTGATCTGCTGTTTCTTCAGCTGGAAATGGGCACATTTGTAAACAGGCAAATACTGAAATCACATGGAAAGGGTTAAGTAGGAAGAAAACAGAAGGGAATTTTGACTTTTCTCATGCTTATATATTACTAAAAAACTGTGAAAAGTTTAAATCCTCCAGCACAGACCTGTAAAGTCATACAATCAAATTGATTTCCATACAGAGAGAACTGCCTTTTGCATTGAGGAGATGAGCATGAGCATCACAGCACAGTGCCCAGCCCATGGAACCAACCCCAGTGTGACATCACCCCAGGCTAAGGCTCCGCAGACACTGTGCTGGAGGTGACAGTCCTCACTCCTGGCAGTGACAGGTGCCACTGGCAGCAGTGGCTCTGCTGTGCCTCCTCGTCCTGGGACACCTGTGGGTGAGTGGGAGCTCTGGGAGCTCCTCCCTGCTGGGGTGGGGTGAGGAGCAAAAGCCTTGAGTGCTGCTGAGCAACAATGAAAACCATCAGTGTGCTGTTAACACAGCTCTCATCCTAAAACTTTCTCATCCTGAATATGAAACACAGCACTGTGCCTGATTCTAAGAAAAAAAGTCATTCTGTCCTAGCAGAAACCAGGAAAAATTATCAGGCAAAATTTTAAAAAAGAAGAGGAGGAGCTATTGATTCAGTGCTGTGTACCTACAGTTCACAGTGTAATTTTTCCATAAAAATAACACTGTGATGGCCTGTGGATGCTCTCTTTTGCTGCTACTGCTGAGGCAGTAAGGCAGGTAGGGGTAAGGCAGGGAGATGAGGTTATATTTGTTTTCCTTCTGTTGAAATGAGATTTCTCCTTAAGAAAAGACCCCAAAACTGGATTACAAGAGCACCTAGAAAATGATTCAGTGAAGCAACTTGTGAGATAGTCTTCATCTCACTCTCTCCCAGGTGTGTTGCCATTACAGTTAAATTGAATCCCCCAGGAAGTTGTCTCCTTGCAGCAGTGTGTTTTAGCAACAGATTGCCCTCGGTTAGTAATGAAAATGTTTCCAGTGCAACTGTGTTTGGGGCAAACGGTTTCAACAGTGCTGCAGAACATCCCCAGCAAGTCTCAGTGGTCTCCTGTGGCTGAGGTACACAGGTGTTATACATGCAATGTTAGTTCAAGTTTGGTCTTCGGTGTGTCCTTAAGGAAATGAGATTACAGCCACACTGAGTGTGTATGTGAGAGGTTAACAGCTTGCCTCATAGGTTTTGAGCCTAGGGATTGATTTAAGCCATATTTGATGGAAAGTAGACATGTCCAAAGGATTTACGTTCATCCATCATTCTTCAGGAGAGTAGATGCTGATGGGAGGGCAAGACCTTAGAAGCACTATTTGCATGCTCTCCAACCACAGGAAATGGTTTACTTGCAGGTTATTAAACATGCTTAAAATCCCCACAGAACAAGGTGACCCAGCTCACCTCAAGCCACATATATCTTTGCACGTGATTTGCTAAAAAAAAAAAAAAAAGTAGCTTTGATTTAAATATCTTATTCCATAGAGCTGGATGAAAAATAGTGGGAATGTTATCCAAAAACATCAAAACAATTTATCTGGTCTTTTTTCTTTGAAATTCAAAACAGTAATGGGATATTGCAGACCAGCCAGTTGTTGTTATAAAAGTGATTAATTCAACTTTCTTGGCCAAGCTAGGTCAAATCCTTTCTCCTTTATGAATCCATTTCTTGATTCTCTAGATTCATTGCTCGAAGATGATCTCATGCCATGATATGAATAAGACAAACATATCATTGATCCAGGGTTGATCCCTGCCTAACCCTTTGCTCTGACTATTGATTTCTCCAGGTATTTTATTTCTGTATCAGGTGGTAAGATAGTGATCTGATTAGGAGGTGATGAGAAAGTGAAATACTTTGATATACAGTAAGTTAAAAAAAACCAACTAATTGAGAAATAGAAGAAAAATATAGAATCCAGCTCTTCTCAACATTCACATATAAAGAGAAAAATACAGAAAATCTTTTAAATCCCTCCAAATCTTGTTAGCTAACAGAGGTCAGATCAGTCACTTTACATGTAAGGTTGTACCCATTTAACTTTTTTCCCATTGCACTTTGAGGTTATTAAAGGGTCTGCTTGTAAGTGAAAGCAGTTGATTCATTGTTCTGAAGGAATTATCTTTAAAAATTACAATATATTTTTTGTCTACTTCTAAACATCTTTTAGAAAGTTACAGAATGTGCAAGTCATTTTTGTGCCTTCATAAAAATGTTGCTGAAGTGACAAGCAGGGTCACTCTTTCATGTGTACAGGCTTCCTTAAACCTCCTGGCGTCAGAAAGGTGCTGGTTAATAGCTCTGTCTTTAAAGCTTTAAATAATTAAATTCCTTGGGCTACCAAATAACCTTCTTAAAACTTGGCAAGGCTCGAACATTTTAGCAATCCTGATATGAAAAGGGCATTATCTACATAGCTGAATTTGAACTTAACTCATCATGGCTGGATGGGCAGTTCTGGTTAAAAAAATGTGTCAAGCTGTAATATTTTCTCTGTTATCAAGTGCTTGAATTTTTTTGGATGTGCAATGGCATTGCCAAGAAATAAAGCACAAAAAACAGCCCTGAATCTCTAGGCAATGCTTAGAAAAACAAATCAGTTGCACTCCCTGCTCACAGTAACAAATGTATTGCTGGCAAATCAATTGAGAAAGCCAACAAACCCCACTGAAAAAGGCAAGGCATTGGGACATCAAGGCTTGTCCATGTGATATGAGGATGTGGTTGAAGGAATATGAGGAGGTGTTGGAAGGAATACAACGGTGCCCATGAAACTGAGGGCAATGACCCCAGTCCCTGAGAACCTGCTTAGATGTTTTTAGCAATCAAGTAGGCAGTGAATCTTCTAAGTGGTAAGATGCTCCTAGTTAGCTTTGCAGGAATAGTACATTTTCCCGTGTTTAATTATTTAAAGGAAGCTGTATAATGGGTCTTTGGAATTGTGTGACCCACTAATCAATCCATGCACTTTTGCATAATGCATGTGGCATCAATGTTATTCCATTTCAAGATCACATAGGAAAAACTTTGCCAATGTGCTCATTGCTCCTTTGCAGTGCAAACACCAACACACAGCTTGCAATGCCATTTGCCTTCTGTGCTTGTTCAGAGCCAGCTGTAAATGTTCCCAACAATTAGCATTTAAAGACAAAGAAAGAAGTCTGTAGATTCCTACATTTGAGGGATATCACTCAAGGTGCTTGACCTTTGGAGCTGAGGGAGATCCCTTCACAGTGCTGAGGAACATCCTTGCTGTGAGATCCTAAATGGGAGGGAGTACTTGAGAGCCTTGCTCTGCAAGGTGGCATTGCTGTCCAGCTGGGGTTTGGCTCCCAAAACCTCTTCTTCATTATATATCTGAAAAACAGACACCTGAGTTGGACCTACTGGACTCACCTTTACCTTTCAAACCTCACACTATAACCTTAAGGAAGGTGATTCTCATACTTATCACCTCTAACAGCCTAGCAGAGCTCAAACCCTCTTCTTTCACCGTTAGGGGTGCAACTCATTGTACCTCCAGAAGGAAGAGGAAGCTTTGCTTTGGAAGGTGTGCACTGGATCTTGGACATGATGTTGCCTTCCATAAATTCCAGGAAATTGTGTAGGGACTGGGAGGAGGATATGGAAAACATTAATTATAGTAATAGCTTGATTAGATGCCTTTTAGTTCTTTAGTTTATTTCTGTTTCTCTTAGCTTGTTTTTATTGTGTGTACAGGTAGGAGGAGGTTGCCTCAGTCTATGACAGTCCTGCTGGAGACAAAGGGCTGTAAATGTCCACTTCTAGGAGTATATGATTATTAAACATCATGAAGTCCAGCAAAGAGGGAGTCAAAAAAGCTGTTTATCCTATGGCTTCTCTGGAACTGCCTTCATGAGCTCCAGTATTGTCACCTGCAAATTAAAGAAAATGATTCCCTCTAGTTAGAGCAATTTATAATTGGCTGATAAAATGTGCTATATTTTAGTCAGACCTACTTTCCATAGAAGTGTGTCTAGGATTATTCAATTAATCCATACAATAGGATCCTTTACCTATGATTGCTGATTCCTAAGTCTGGACTGCATAAATAGATTCAGCCATCCTGCTCTGTGCTGTGGAGATGAACACATTGCAAGAAAGTTTGTCAGGCCAAAATGCCTATGCTATGCCATGGATAATCATACATCTGTTGGTCCTTTTTACAGCTGTAGTCACAGTGCTGTTTAATGAGTTGCATCTCTTCAGAGTTTGAGGTATTTGAATGTATAATTTAATTTAAGATTATCTGTACTGGGTAGGTTTTTTAGGTGAAACCTTGGTCCTCACTGAAGAAGGAGTGTAGTTTGTCATTGACTTGTAAGGACTGACTTTACCCATTATATCTACTGGTAATGCTAGGTAAGTGAACATGAGCTTTTTCATATAAAATGCCCTGCAGTGCTTCTGAAATGCACAACACACAGAGAAGTATATTGTAGATTTAATGATTTATTCAATGAATGTAAAAGCTGGTTGCATAAAGGAGATTTAAGTGATTATTACCATCTGTCACTAGGTTTCACTGTGCTGCAATAAAAGTGTGTTTCAGATTATCAGCAGTTCAGTCATATAAAAACCCAAAAGGACTGGCTTCTTGTGATGGCATTCCCCAGCTCTGCCCTTAGAATTCCTCTCCAGATGGTGGGTATGTGAGGACAGAAATGCACAAAACGTGGAAGAAGCTCAGCTAAAAGCTTCCAGAGTGCAAACTGCAAAACTATTTAGGGTGAAAGTGTTGACCTGGATTTCAGACAGTGGGTACATTCCATATCTAACTTCTACAGTTCCCTAATCCTCTTCTATCCTGTAAAAATATAGGGACACATGTTTGCCTGTGTCAACTTTGTTTCTTCTTTTGGTTTTTCTGCATCACTTAACGTTTTAACTTTTTTTTTTTTCTTCCCTGGTTTGCTGAATCTTTTCTCACACATGTAAATACAGTTCCTGAGCTTCTGTCTCAGTCTGCTGACCTGCTCTACCAGGCTCCTTCTTCCTTGTAGCCATGAAAATGTAAAACACAGGGAAAGTGGAAGGAAAGAGAACAAGATCACTGGCAGGAACCAGACTATGGTGCACTCCTAATCTAGCTGGGTTTTCTTCCCCCCCTCCTGTGGTAACCTGCAGTGACTGACAGAAGTTCAACTGTCTTTATCTATGGGTAGAACATGGGCTAGGTTGTTTTTTTTTTTTTAAATGAACTAGCACTTTCTTTCATATCTACTTTCTTTCTCTGATATAGAATCTGAAATAGGAAACTTGAAATTATTATAACAATGCAGAAGAGGAAAGGAAATAGTTAATAATTTTGGGATTTCCATCTCAAATCAAAATTAGCAACACAGAGGGTTAGTGTTATGCTTTAAGCAAGTGATCAGGACATCAATCATGTTCTCTTTTTGTGCCCTGGGACAATCAAAGGAGGAGAGTCTGATTTTGAATCTTACCAAAGTTTATTCATGAGTAACAAACCAGAGAAACATGAAAAAATGGTGAAAAAAATGCTATTATTGTTAGATAGTTTGTATCTAACTTCTACTAAATCCTTTTCTTAGTACTTTTGGCCAATTTCCTAGAACTGAGCATTTGGTATTTTCTCATTTTAGTAATGCCTAATTATTGCTTTGTTCCAGTGGCTGTTGCATTACACGGATTTCTGTGTCTAGTGATCATGAAGGACTTTAGAATTTTACAGGATGAAAGGTTCCATATTATATATATATATATATATATATATATATATATGATATATATATTTTTTATTTTATATATATATATATATATATAAAATAATTACTGGTTTTATTGTTCACACACAGGTTTTTCAGACACAACACAAACTGATTTTTTGGTGAGGTATTCTGCTCTACATGTGCCTATCCCAGTCAATGTTTTTTTCCCTGTAGGGTGTTTTATTGAGCCACTTTCTTTTATTGTGTTTGTGCTTTGCTCCTCTCACTGTCCCCACTCCTCTCCCACTGTCCTTCCTGAAGACAAAGATGTAGGAGGGATACAAACAACATCTCTTCATCTGTCTACATAAATGGAAGTACTGAATAACTCTTCGATGCTCTAAAAAAAGATCCAGTTTGGATTCTGTTGTGCAAGCCTGGAACCCTGAGCAAAGCTGTCAGTCAGTCTGTGAACAAAGACCTGATTGTCTCTGGTTTTGGATCAGCTCTGCATGGTTTGCACAGTGCATGTTGTTACTGAAAATCCTTCCCTTAGCCATGGCTGTAAGTGCTGGGCTTGGGCTGTTGTCACTTATTTCCTTTGATCAGAGCTACAAGTACCAAATGGCTCACACCCACAGGGTTTGATAGTCTGATTGGAAGGTCTTGATCCCATAAGGCTCTGGAAACATCTTTTTTGCTAAAGGAAATTTTTACAGCTGTATGATTAAAATGCTTTGTGCTTTCCAAGGCTGCAAAGAGATGGTGTTTGCCTGAACTTAGTGTCCAGGCTCTCTCTCAAAAAGCTGTAGCAAATCATTGACAGCAGAATGAAATGCAAACCTTCACAGTTTTGAAACATATTTTCACTTATCTTTTTAGAAGCATCAGTGCAATGATTTCCTTGAATCACAGAAAAGAAGTCAGAAAGCTTTGAAAAGGGAATGGGATATTTCTCACTGGCAATGGTGCTGGGTAGCTATGTATTTGTATTCATGAGGATGTATTAGAAATGTGTTCATGAATGGATTTGTCCAGAGACACACTGCTTGATGCTTGTGTAGTATTGTACAAATTTTCTGTACTTTCTAGTTAGTTTGAAATAATCAAAATCAAATCTAGAGTGTCTGAAGTATAGAACAGATTCCACAAGCTAAATTTTCTTGATGTGGAAAAAAAAATTTTAAAGGATCTTAATGTCTTATAATCTCCCATTTCTGTGGATGGCTGTGCTCCTGTTGTACCCCAGAGAGTACTGCATCATTTACTATTTGTCACAACATTTGTGTTGTAGTTTAATAACTTTTCTATTTTGCTGCAAAATTCCCTCATTGGTGAGAGAGCACAAACTGCAAAAGCAACTTGTTAGGAATATGCTTTGCTTATCCCCTATATGAACAGCATTATTCTTCCAGATATAAGCTTGAAATGGTCTCTCATTTTGGGATATTTATTTAGGATTGGGCCAGAGGTAGTTTTCTGTCAGCTCTATGGAATTAATACTTATGACAGTGTTTTACTGCTTGCTATATGTAATAGTTTCTTTCATTGGCACTTATGTCCTTTGCAGGGAAAGAAATTTGCCTCTGTGACAGTACACTTTGAGTGTCATTGACTTTCATACTGTCTATTAAAAAAGGTAATTTTGAGGAGCAGATCAGACCTCAGTGAGGCCTTCTGAACTGAACCCATTTCAAGAGGGGAAGCCAGAACTGTCAAGACTCTGACTTTCTAATTCCTGAAGAGACGTTAATTTGCTTTGCTGCCTGATCTACAGGGAGTAGAAATGAAACTCCACTTGCACGACCTCTGGTGTCAATCATTATGGGAGGCATCTGCATTTATATTGTCAATGCACAAACTTTCTTTACTTCCTGAAGCATGAAATCACCTTTCAGAGGAAGAAAGAAATATAACCGTGCATTCTCGAGAGATGTAGCAGTTCCATCTAAGGCTTCTGTTGCACAGAGAAATGTTTAAACACAATATTCTGACTTCAACATCAACCAGTCTCTTGGAAGTTGTCTGTTTTTCAAGTGAAAGTTACACTATTTCTTTTTAAAGAGATCAATTATTACTTCATATTATTTTAGGACTTGTAATGCTCCATCTCTAAGCAATGGGAGGTTTATCACTAACTTTGATACTGTCAGCAAAACTTGGTCTCACATTAAGTTCTCATTTAAGCCTGAGTTCCTCTGGCACAGGAAAAAAGGAGGAAGTATATATTTTAATGACATTTTACAAACTGGAATAGCAAAGCTAGTTGGTAACCTGCAGCAGCAGGATATACAGGCTGTGCCTGTGATATATAAATTCTTTAATGTCCTTGAATCCACGGGGATGTTTTACGGTGTTTGGTCCCAGGTCTTTGTGATCTCTGCTGACATTCCTTTTATTGGTGGATTCACAGAGTTTTGGGATATCCCACTGAATTCTTTCACAACAAAATCAGCAAAATGAGACCTATTCATTTAATTACAATGTTTGGGCAGAGATTTTCAGAAATAAGGAGAGTCAGTTTTCCTTACTCTCTTCTAGGTCATGATGCACAGGGATCAGGAATCAGCCAGGAACTGGGAGGATGATGGGGTTTGAAAGCAGATTGTTGTGTCTCTTTTGTCAGCAAGTTTGTTTATGAAAGACACAAATTGAACTGAAGATTAAATGCATCTGATTTTTTTATCATCTGTTGATAAGAGCTGACATGAGTCCAACAGCATTTTGGGCATTATTTGCAAGACCAAGATCTCATAAAAGCCAGAATTTCTCTCTCTATCCCTAGAAACTTATTAGAACCTAGAAAGAATATGTATATATTTTTAGAGGTTGAAACCTTGAGGAAAATTTATTCCTTATTCTTCAAGCCAGAAACCAATTGGCATGACCTACTTTCCTATTTCTGATATCAATAGGATATGAATATAGGTAAGCACAGTCCTTTGTTTGCAAAGATAGCACGGCAAAGGATGACAAAAAAAGAATCTAGGCTGCAGTTTTAACTTCTTTTTTTCCCTATCAATATGATTTCTTTCTGTACCAGTTTTGTAGAGGTTTTTTTCATATTGCATTGCAGTTCAAGGAGCAGTTTCATACCTGGTTTAAGACGTCCTGCATCTCACATTACACAGGTTTTGGCATCTCTTGTCACATTTCTGTATCATAAGAACAAATTCTGTTGTCTCCTTGGCATGATGAAGATGCACTACCAACAGTCCTTAGGTAGTTCTGTATCTTAGCCCAATATCTGTCAAGTTTAGTGTGACTCCATGTTACACATATTTTTACAAAAGACCTATTGTTCCTAGTCAAATAGTCTGGGTTCTATGCTTATTAGCACATTAAATAACCTGCTTAAAATGTCACCTGAAGCACTGCAGAAAATCATCAATACCGACTGTGAATTTAGCCTGGAAGCTTTGAACTTGTGTCTGATCTGCCTCATGTCTACTATGTTCCACAGAAAAATTCAGGAAAACATCAAAGTAGTGCTTTCCCATGAGCCTTCACATCCTGCAGAGCCAAGGCAATGGAAAGCAGCCAAGTAAGTTCACACTGCAAAGCTGTAACTCACTTTTCATTGAGTGATGGCTCCGTCATCTCATGCTTCTCTCAGTTTGAAGAAGCAGGAATCCTTCAACCAGACCCCAGGAGTGCAAGCTAGTGACCCTGTTAATCTCTTGTCTATTTCAGTGGCATCTGTCCTTTTTTTTTTTCTCTCTCTCTCTCTCTCTCTCTCTCATTTTTCTTTTCTTTATTTTTTTTAAACCCATCTGTACATCCTGGCCATCAGGAAATCAAAAGACCAAAAGTAACCTGTCTTCTCAGCAAGTGGGACACCTTCCATCATGTGAAACAAAGCAGGTTTTTTTTTTTAAACTAGTGCCTGAATTGGAAAATTGAACACATCATGAAGAACCTTTATCTCTGGAAAGCTCTGCCCACAGCCCTTCTGATCCTTGAGCACAGCCTTTCTGATCACCCCAAATGTTCACTGAACTGAGAGAAGGGGTGCCCTTTGTGCTGGGGCTTATTCTGGTAGAGGGGCTGGGAGAAAGAGGAGGAATGGAGGTGCACCTTCTGGGTTAGAAAAACCTAGAAATATATGCATAAATTAATATATGCCTGTAGCATGCAATTTTATGCCTCCTCTTTGTGCACATTGGGAAATACGGGTCTGGCCCTTCAAAATTCCTCTTTTGGCCACTGATGAGATCTTTCAGTGGAAGATATTGAAAACTGCAAGTCACCTGGTCCCAGATCTGTCTCTGCTGCATCTCTCTTTTGTAATGCTGCTGCAACTAGGAGAGGAAACAAAGGTATCTCTGGATCCACACAATCTTCAGCTCACTGTGATTTGTTCTTTTTAAAGCTGGACCTTGGCTTGGGAGAGAAACTCTGCTCTGTGACAAGTTCAGTGAACTTTCTACACTGAGGAGTAACTCTGTAAATACACACTATGTGAGATGTACATGCCTTTGGGAGGATCTGTATATAAGTAGAGTCTAAGCAGTGAGACAATATCAAGTGCTTTCAGTAAGACTGAATTTTCTATCGTAAAAAGAAAATATGGCTCTGTGTGCTACCATGATTGTATTTCTTCCTCTTCTCTTGAGTTTAGGAAGTCTGTCTTTTGGTGTTTGGAAGAGAAAACAAACAGAAGCCAGCTTTCAAAATTAGTGACTTCTAAAGCCCGTATTTTCTGTAAAAATCTCCCATATCAATATAGAATACAGATTTTTGGTCTTCTGGTGCAGTTTCAGATTGACTTCTTCTGCCTGTATTATCTTTCCAGGCTGGAGAATGTACTGATTGAAGACAGACTAAATATGAAATTTCTTATTCAGGCCTTTAGAGTTCAGATAATGGTTGAGCCAGTGACTGCTTTGAGACATGGGAAAAATGGTTGCTCTAGCACAGGGTGTTTTAAAAATGCTTCAGCTGAAAAAGTACAGAGCTTCTAAGGCTCTTGGAAGTACATATATTGTAAAGGACAGTAGGAAACTGAAAGTAAATATTAAAGGTTTTTTTGCTAAGAAAGGAAACATTTGTCTAGAGAACTTATGATAAGAAGCTTGTCTGGAAGAGCATGCAAGGTACTCATAAGCTTAGCATCAGCCAGAAAAGCAAAGATACTGGCCTGATTCTTTGTGTAAATTTTTATGAAGATGATTGCTCATACAGAAAGCTGTAAATGCAACACCCAAAGCATGTTTATGCAGGATTATGTAGTTCTTGAAAGTCTATTCCTGATCAGAAGTTAAACATAAAACTTCAGCATTATCAGTAAAAGCAAAATCAAAATTCCTCACTCAGGTAAAAAAAAAAAAAAAAGGTGTTCCATTTTTCTTCCTTTCTAAATGAAAGTGGAAAATAATTTGACAGATTTTTTTGTTAATTTTGATTTTATTACTCTTCAGTATCTTTCTCTCTGGGTGTCCTTTATGCAGAGAAAAACAAGCTCCTTTTGTCCTTGCATTATTTAGAAATCACAGGGATTGAGAATCTCAGAATGACGTCAGAATTTCCAGTTGATTTTCTGAGGTTTTTGGCTTTCATAATGCTGTATAGAAGGTTCCTGAAACTGGCAGTGAAACAAGAACTGGGTAAGGACTGAATGCACACTTTTTAGTGCTTATTGGTTTGGACTTGTTCTTGATTCTGGATGTGAATTAGGGAAATCCCAGTCCCTGTGGTCAGTCTCCTGTGGGCCCAGAGGTTTAAATATGTGATTATGGAGATCACAATTATGAATGTGAAAGCTTGTATGGGAAATAATCCCTGGAGAGAGGGAGAATGCTTAGTTGTAGTTTTTTTAATTAGCAGCCTATATTGTCTGTTCATAACAAAGTCTTACTGACAAAGCTAGAAACATTTCTTGAGCTCCAGATGGCTGCTTTTCTTTATGACTTGCTGTAGGGTACAGACTTTGATTTTATATATTTTGATAATCTATCCTGATTATTCAACTAATACTTATTGTTCTCCCTGTGCTGCAACAATACCCTTTGAGAAACTGCAGCATATGGCTTGGTGAGGGAAATCTCAAGGTTAAGAAAATCTTCTTCAGCTATGTTTCTCATTGCTTTGTTTCCTTTTTCTCAGAGCTAGGACCTGTAACTATGATAATGTATTAAAGATAATGCTTTAAATTTTTCCTAGAGGCAAGATTCTCATTCTAGGAGGTTCGTTTCAATGGATAGAGAGAGGTCTCAAAATATTTGTTCATCTTCAGAAGTCTCTTCTAAGGGCACCCAATATGTGAGCTAAAGTCCTGATCCAAACCATGCTAACAGCAACAATAACAACAGATTCTGATTTACATAAACCAATATTTGCTTGGGCTTTGTGTGTCTCAAACTAGGATGCAGTTTTCCTAACTGCTTCAAAATGCAGCTGCTTCCCAGTAAAACTCTCTGTTTCTGCAGTGGGTTACAATGTTCAAACTGTCCCTTGGATAAAAGCACTGACCTCATCCTTAACAAATTGGGAAAACCAGAGATTCAGGAGAGAGCACTCAATATGAATTTTTCATTTGTTTGTGTTTTTGAAAAATGAAGTTGAGCCAAAAAAAGAATGTGCAAAATATTTCTTTTTCTTAAGCTCTACAGTGTTGTTGTTAAGTTTGCTGTCAAAGCAATCCAAAAAGAATGATTATCATTAGGTGATGAAATGGGTCTGTGAGTTATGTGCCATATAAATATTTTGGCATTAGTTCTGTATTCATACCATGGAATAAATTTGTTGAACTTCTGCACTAGAAAAAAGTGAAAGGGAACATAAGGAAAGTTTTACATGGATATTGTTTTTCTTAGGGAAAAATACTTCATTTATATATTTATTTTAGATTTTCTATATGGTTGCTGGATAAATTCAAATGTCACTCCCTCCCAATTTAAAATACAACATAAAGAAAAAAGGACATCTATTTAAGAAAAAATATTTTAATGAATTAGATTCAAGGTGTTGCCTTGGCCAAGAGAAATCAATTGAGTTATTTACTATGGAGAGAGACATTCTTTGTTTTTTGGGGCCTTACAAAGTTATTCTGCACTGCTCAGCTACCATTTAATTGTGTAAACTTTTGCCAGCTGCCTGCAAATAGCAGAATTCGATTATAGAAGATGTGAATGTCACTGATCTGAGTACAATTTGGCCCAAAGAAACACAGAAAGTTAAATATTTGGGAAGCAATTTTGTCCAAGAAAAGATGCACAAATGACAAGACAAGCGAAGTTCAGTGGTGTGGGCACCATGTATTTATTAAGAATACTGTATTGCTCACAAATGGGCTAATGTGAGCTGCAGGACCCTTGGAATGTTTGGCACTTGGGAAGATGTTAAATCCCAGTTCAGGAGTTGTGCTCTCTAGGGAGCTTTGCCCTCAAGGGGCTTAGCACTGTAATGGTACCTCTAGAGGATCAGAAAGCTCTCTGCCATCCATAAAATTCATTGAGGGAACACAAAAGTGAATTTGATCAATCTGAACAAGTTCTGCTTGGTTCTTGAGTATTTTCTCTTGCACCTTGCAGGTGTGCCAACTATCTGAAAGCTGAACCCAAATATGCAGACTATGACTGAAATTCTCCTCTCATGTTGACCTTGCTGGTGTTGCTCTGAATTTACATTCCTGTGGGTAATTCACAAATAGGGAACACTGAGTGTGGACTTATCCCAAATGGCTTCTTCACAGACATCCATACAGTTCTGATTTCAGGAAAGAACTTATAAACAAAGTGTAAATGAGCATGCAGTTTACTTGACTGATCTATGTGTACAGCTTAATGCTGAGGTTTTCCAATTAGTATTCACTTCACAAATGAGAGATGTAAAATGTTTAAATTAAATGAAGCAGAAAAAAAAATTGATTCTCCCCTTTCCCTCCATCTTTCTTACTAAAAGTTTTTGGCTCTTTCACATTAGTGGCTGTGCTATATATTGGCATTTACGCTAATGAAGAGCCCATGATGTTTCCTAAATGTTCCACTACAAGGACCTTGTTAATAGCTTCTATTTATCCAGCAAAATAAAAGCTCTTTGCAATCTCCAACCCATTGTGCAATAAGCCAAGGACATAGAAGGGGCATGAAAGAGGAGTCTCCCCTTCACTGTGACATCCTATATTCCAGTATGGCCAAGTACTTTGTTCAGGGAGCCAAAACCTGGTGCTGCAGGGTAAAAGGAGCTTGCCTAGGGATCTGTATTTGTTCCTCTCCAGTGACAGAGAGAGAAAATTAAAATCTCAGTGTGGCCCTGTGGTTGGTCTCACATTGATTACTGGCAATCTCACTGATAACATACCTAAAACAAGGTTGGGGCAGTGATGGTGACAATTTCTTCCTTGCCTTGCCATTTCATTCAAGAAACTGTTCAAGGAGTGAACCACAGAATTTGTGGCTAATCTTGGAGGTTTTGATCCAGGAAATCTGGGGCAAATCCAGTAAGGTGACAGCAGCATTGCCAAGGATATAATTCACGTGTGGTTGATCTCCCAGCCTGTGCTCTAACAGCTGTTAAACTGAAGAGTAAAGGTTCTTTTCATACTCTAAATATGATATTTAGTGACAAAGAATAAGAGTAATTATTTTATCCATGTTTTAACAATTAGTCTTGACACATCATAATGGGTTCTGTAGTCTTCATCTAATCAGCAACTTTAAAATGATCATTTAAAGACTGAATGATAAAGATTAAAAATTACAAATACTAATAACTTCCTATGATTAAAAAAATCAATTGGATAGGAAACTAGTTTCATCTCAGTGAAATTCCATAGCATATGAGAAGTCATAAAGATATACAAATGTAGAATAACCAGTGCCAAAAATTTAAAACATCTTAAGGGGACATTAATATTATTTGCATATATTTTCACTAATTTGCCTTTATTATGCTGCAAAATGCAGTCTTGTAAGATCCTCCAAATAATTTAAAGGTTTTCACTGGGGCTACTGCTTTATAAATATTGGTGTTTTCTCTTTGAAAGTAGAAGTACTCAGGATTTTGTGTTCTTCTTGGTTACTGTGTTAGCATCTAGTTTTGTAAGAACAGGCAAAAAATAATTAAACACTCTCTAGGCTGATTTTTTACATTTTCTTTCTGAACAGAGCTAAGTTCAGGAAACAGAATCATTTTTGGAGAGCGTTTTTGCTTGTTGTTTATTTCTTGCAACTTTATTTAAATAGCAAGACAAACCTCTGTGATTACAAATTAGTCCTTCATAAAAAATGGAAAACTTGGATATTCCACTGTGACTTCCCCATCCTCTCTGGCTGTGATGGGCATCACTGTAAGGTGTGAAAGTACAGTGAGAATGCACAACTTCACTGTTTTAAACTGCCCTGAGACAACCCTCTGGTTCTTAATTTTTAATCCACAGAAAATTCCATTTCTCTCTGGTTTGAAATTAAATGGAAGTCATGCAGCTCCTTGCAGACAGGGCACGGGTTGGATTTTCCTCTGCTGAGAAAGGAGACAACTTTGGGACTGAGGAAAGGGATACTGCTATAGTGGTTGCAATTTATTAAGACATTTTATTCATAATGTAGTAGTAATTAGCATAGAACTCTTTTACAATGAATCAGTAATGGGAATAAATCCTACAGTGCACTGAACACAGGAGAAAATGAGAAAACTGCTCTATCAGAGTTTAGAAACAGCAGGAGCAATTTCTGGAAGCACTGCCAGGTATCCCCAAAGCTTTCAGCTACCTTTACTACACGCTAGAGGCACTAATTTGAAAATGGAACTGATGCTTCCTGCATTCTAACTCTCAGTTTTGCAAAACTGTTTAAAGGTTTCTGTTTTGCTGTGTATCAAACATAACGCAGCTTTGTTGAGGCTCTGACACTGTTTTCTCGAATCTACAGTCAGTGCTTCAGATAATTTAAATTAATATAAGCTGAATGTTTGAAGAGAGAATTCTCTGAAAGCAAAAAGAACCCAAACAAAATGAAAGATAACGTGTCCTTGGATGTTTTCCAGGGACTGACAACTGACAATTTGCTTTTCTTTGGTTAAAAGTCTTGAAGAGCAAAAACCACAATGACTTGCAGGGACAACCTCTTAATTTTCTACCTGCAGGAGCTCTTTACCATCAGCTTTACTGGATTAGTTGTTCTTGAATGTTGCTGAATCCATGATGGTGTAACAAATAGACTAAATAAAAGCCCTGCACACACACAAAAAAGAGAGATTTACACTGACTTGGCTGAATGCTTTCACAGGCTCTTCAGCATCATCCTGGTCTCTCAATGGGAGCAAAACTCCAATAACCACAGTTGTCTATGAAAACATTCCAGACTTGAGCTGTGCTAGGCAATTCACTCTAGAATTGGCATTTTCTTTCCGAAGGCCTGATTGCCACCAGTTGTCCAAAATCTGTCTTGTGTCAAGACACAAGTGTCTTCCAGTCCTGTGTCTGTAAAAGATGTTTCCACACTTGAGCTTTGTTTCAAATGCTGGGTAAAAGTATCAATTATATTCAATGTAATATCTACAAAATTTCTTCCTGAGACCCAGTGAGACTCTAAGTGTGTTGGAATTAGGATATTTTTAAAAATTTGTTTTTCTAAAGTGTTTTCTTTGTGTTTTCTGCTCTTTCTCTTCCACTCACTCTTCTCAGATTTTCTGTTTGCTGTTGTTGTTGGCAGTTTGATTACACAAACATGTCACAGGGAAATAGTTGTACAACAGCACTCCCTAAACTCACCAGAGATATTTGCACAAAGAATCTGAGTAACTTCCTTGCATTTGGTTTCCAAACATACCTACTGCGGGAAAGAATAGCTACATTGCCAAAAAAAATGCTCTGCAAGAAGAGCTACTGACCAGTCAGATGTGAACAACAGGCTTCAAAGTGAGAGGTGGCTGAAGTCAGCACCAGACTAGAGAAACCTATTAAATAGCATCAATTTCCTTCCTCGGGGTGACCTTGAGATCTTTGCTGTTCCAAATGTAGGTGAAACACAGCAAAAATGCAAGGCAGGCTGCAGGTTCTGTGCTGTGCTGGGGCTCAATCTTTTGTACAGGCAATATTCTCCTGCTCTCAAGAGAATTCTTTATTTGCACATCCTGCTGGCAGAATAGAAATGTATTAATGCAAAATTGGCTGAAAGTGAATTTCAGCTGGAAGTCAATGAGCTGACTCCATTTTTGACCAAGTTAAATCTGAATCAATCCTACATAAACCCTAATTATGTCAGATCTCGTTCATCTCTTGAGGCCAAGTCCCACATATCTTTTTAAATGCTGACTTTCAAGTTGCTGTTCCTGTCAGTTTGGTGACCAAGGTTAGATTTTGTAGCCAGGATGTTTATTATGTTTGTTAGCAACTGCAAAGCCCAGTGTGAGCATGGGGCCTATTGTGGCTAATGAACCCCTGATTATCTCAAATGTTCCACTGCTAAGCTGATGGGCAAGGTTTTGTTATCAATTTAGTTCGCTTTCCTGCAATCTTACACTGCTTCTCAGATAGCCTTGAACCACAGCTCTCTGGAAGTAACAGATGATTTATTTTTGCTGCAGGTAGCTGCTGAAGTTGCTCATTAACTGTTATTGATGCTGTAACACTTTTTGCTATAACAGACTTTCTTTTGATTATTAGATCTCTAGGAGTTTCAGGCTCATGAGGGTTCTTGAGGGTTTACTATTTTTTTTTTGGTGTCTCTAACATTTGGGGTTTTTTTAAAATAATTTGTCTCATTTTTCTTTATTTACTAAAATGTCTACAGGAATCAAAAGAACTGCTATCTCATTTCATCCTTCTGGGAAAGATTTTTTCAGAGGTTCCAGTGACTCCCTGCAATAACTAGATATATGAGGCTCTGTGTAAGGTCTGCTTCTAGGATACCTACTTGACATTCTCAAAATGCTTGAAAGTTATTATATATACTGTCCTCAAGTAAATCATGTGCAAATAATGTGTGGGGATGAACCAAATCCATTGTGATAGATAATACTGATTTGGAAAACCAGGTTTTAGTCCAAAACCTAAACCAAACTGATTTTGAAATGAAAACATGGCATTCAGCACAGCAGGTTTTCCCCACCAAGCACTAAGCTCATCAGTAATAATTTTTTTGTTATTTTTATTTGTGCTTTATCTGACTTTTCTTTTTAAAAAAAAGTAATTTAAAGTTTTCAATTTGTCTAAATGGGAACAGGATTGGACTAATAGCAAGAGTTTTATTGCATGCCACTAATCCAGAAGAGCTGCTAGTACTACAAGTTATTCCAATTGTTTGGCTTGCCTTATTAATGCAAAATTAATGATTAAATGTTTTCACTTTTTTTTTTTTTTGTGTTAGAGCTTTGCTCTTTATAATTCTTAAAATGCATTTTTATAGCAAGGCATCTCTCTTGGGTTTGTCATTGTAAAAAGTAATCCCAAGCATGTCATTTTCCCCCAAGTTTTCTGGAATTTTGTGCTACTCCTCTCTATTTTATATGCAATGTATCAGGTGGGTTCTTTTCTGTTCCTGCACACTTCTTGTGTGAGGGGGGAAGTTTTTATTTTCTGTTATTTAAAGCAGAGCAAAGTGGACTTGAATTGGCTCTTTCCAGTTATAAAACTGCCCAAAGTTTACTTGGCAAAGTCAGGAGTAAAGAACTGACATGCCAGGAAGGAATATTTCTCTCTGTATCTACCTAGATTTACCTCCCCACTCATTTTAAGATTCAGCCTTTGCCCTTCAGTTCAGATAAAAAAAACAGGCATCAGATTTTGTATCAGCAACAGAGAAATCTGATTTAAAAAATCAGATTGAGCAGTTTTATGGTTGCTGTGCTCAAATTCAAAGCACACCCTGAGACTGCAGCAAAATGCAAGAGAATGCTTCAGCACGAGCTTGAGCAAGTTAAAGCTGATGTTCATGTAGTCATTAGCAGCTTGAGCAAGTTAAAGCTGATGTTCATGTAGTCATTAGCAGCTTGAGCAAGTTAAAGCTGATGTTCATGTAGTCATCAGCAACTTGAGCACACAGCACTGATGTCCCAAAACTTGTTATTTTATTTTCTCCTTTTATATTTAATTATGTATACATATCTGTACAGGTTATTCCAAACTTCTGTCTTCATACTACATGAGATAAGAATATAGTTTTGGGGAATGAAAGTCCATACTACCGTCTAGGAGACTTGACACTGAAGTTTCCTAGGCTACAAATGAGAGATTTGTGTTCCAAGTTGCAATATTGTAATGATAATATGCCTATTCATAGCCACACACACTTAATGTGAACCTCTCCCATGGTGTAAGATTAATGGTCCCACATTTTTAGAAACTATTTGGCAGTGAACTTGATTCTCCTTTGTTTTTTACCTGGTGAAATGCAGCTGATTTAATCCAGAAAAGTGCTGATGTATCTGTTTATGGCAAAGTCTGACTGTGGATGATGGTTGGTAAGGGATTGCCAAGGTTCCATAATCTTTAGGGTTTTTGTTTGGATGATCTCCCCAGTAATGTGTAGTGGATATATGGAGGGACATGGAGCAGTGCATTGTTTTCACCACTCTGCAGATGTCTGAGTTAGGTTTCCATTTGTACTCTTTAAATGGATGGAACCAAGATTGTTTAAAGGTGTATTTACAACTATTCCAACCTTATCCTAGGAGGAAAAGTCTGGTTATTAGCCAGCCTGACAATGAGAAGACATAAAGATGGCTTAAAAATACCTTTACTCATCAGAAGCACCATTTTACTCTGTGACTAGAGGTGAAAACTCAGTGCTTTGAATTCTATCAGACAACAAACCCCCTTTTATTATTCAGCTCTGTCAGAGCATGATGATGGTCTAGGATGAATATTTGAAATCCTAAGAATGAATGAACTGAACATTATTGTTCAGCATTTGAACAAGAGACCATACCTTTTTTTCCACTGAAAAATTAAAAACTCTGTAAGAAACCCAGTGAGATTTTGCCACACTAAGGTCATCTTGGACAATATTTCCCTTTCCAATATTTCCACTACTTCATTTTGATTTTTTTTTCCCCTAAAAGAAAGATTATTTTGAGCAAAAGGTTTTTCTAAATGGAATTAGTACATTACAAGAGCAGAGGGAAAGTTGTTTTTGTTTTCAAAGACTCAGAGGATTCTGTCTAATCCTTAAATCTCTCAAGTTGATAATAGGATGGTTTTCCCAGTCCACAGTGCTGTCTGCTTAAGCATTTCTAGAGAATTACTCAAATAGTGTTTGAAACAGGTGGATATTCTCTTCAATCTATATGCATCTTCTGCATCTTCTTATCTAAACATGCATCTTCTTTAGGATTTATCTTTTTTATTTTAATGCCAGTGATGCAGATAGGAATTCAAACCCCAATGCACCTCAAGGACTGATGTATCTGGATGCTTTGAAAAAATACACCTGTAATGGCAGGACAATGCATGTCAGATGCAACTTTTTAGAAAGACTGGTTGTTTATTGCATGAAGAACCCCTTTTTAATATTTCCATTCATTTCTGCCACCAGGAAAAGCTACTGATCCTAAGGCATTGTGCAGATGGTTTGACTTTCTGAGAACTGAACTTGGTTTGTGTGTCAAGTTTGTGATATATTTCTCTGAAATTTTTAGTGGGAATGACTTGCTGGCTGACAGCAAGTAGGTCTATTGCAGGGAGAAGATTAGAATGGAATGGTTCTGCCTTATGGCCTGGGCTTTTAACTACCTCAAAAAGCAGCAATCTTCCCCATTCTCTAAAGCCGTTATAAAAAAATCCTGGTGTTTTTTATTTTTCTCCACAGCTGTCAAAATGGTACTTAGTATGTTTATCCAACAGACTGTGAACTGGAGGTGTAGTCACTGAGCAGATCCTGTTTTAATCATTGACCTTAAGTGGAAAGAAGGGAAAGATCAAACAAATATTTTTTTTCTGATCTTTGAAAAGCTGCCAAAACTAACAAAGTTGAATTCATTTGGGACAAAGGCGATGCTTTTGTTTTTCTACCTCTTTCAGCTTAGTTGTGTTTTGGATGGCATTGAGCTGCTGCAGTTGGAATACAAAACAACTGCATCAAACCCCTCTGAAAGTCAGGTCTGTCTCGTGTAATTGCAGTGCCACCCAGGAAACACTGCTCTGTGTATCTTCAGTGTGCATTCTTCTCATCTTCTTGGTAAATAGCCCAAAATCACACAGTGGGCTTGTTTTTTGTTTCGTTTTGTTTTGTTTTGTTTTTACATAGGGGAAAGAGTTGGAGAAATTATTTATCTTTCCAGCACTTCTTTAAATTTACCACAAGAGATCAAGCTAAATCAAGGGCTGATCCAAATGCAGCTACTTTTTAAAATTACAGAGGTTAATTTTATTTAAGTATGAATTCCATCTTTTTTTGGGCTTAGACAGACTGCCAATATGAAAACCCCTGGAACTGTTACTTGTGTCCTTATGCTCAGTGCTCTGAGGTAAACACACCTGCTCCCAGTGTAGCAACCTCATATCCATCCACATGGCACAGCCTGTCCATCATCCACGTGTTCTCCAGGTTCCACATGCTGGGAATAACCTTAAAGCAAAGCCATTCTTCTTAAAAGATCATTAAAGCTCTCCAGAGGCCAAAACTGTTCAGTAAGGTTCATGTAGAGGGTGAAGTGGTGACATGTTGGCAATGAATGTAAATTCAATAACGTGGGCTGATCTCATATGGCCCAAGACAATCTCATCCCATATTGTCCCCTGCAACTTTGCTGTAACTTTGGTTCTGGCTGTGGGCTCCTGGCTCTTCTTGAGCTAAAATGGTGTTCTGGGGAGGTCATTGGTAAGGCTGGGGGTGGATTGTTCATTATTGGAAAGGTCATTAACATATTGTTCATGCACAAGTCAGAGTAGCCCAGAATATTTTATTCACTCAATTGCAATTGAAACAAAACCACAAGAACAAAACTGAGCTCAGCTGGAGCAGCCTTGTTTCCTTAGGTGCATTACTCTGTGTTCTGGCCCTGTGATAGAATTATTTGCTTTCACAGGAGTGTAAGCATGTGCAGGATTAAATAAATAAAACCAATATTAGCACAAATACATGAAAAGCATGTAACTCCCTGAAAGTTTAATGAATGTTAAACCAAGTCATCCTACAGAGAACTGGATTTTGGACAGTTACTTTTATTATGGAAAATTTATAGCAGGCTTTTTCTTACATTGAACCTCAGTACTGCATTGAAGAATAAGATTAATACAGATTACTAAGATTAATAAAATTAATAATCTGAATAAGATTATTAAGATTAATAAGTTTTGGAATTAGTCATATTCACCTTGAAATGTAAGGGTGTTAGCTAGTATTTGATGTAGGAAACAACTTGCTCTTACCAAGGATGGAACTCATACACAAAAAAGAATGATTTGAAAAGACAATACTTCAGAAATCTGATAAAATGTGTATTTTCAGCTGGAATCTGGGAAGCTATTAAGGGCTTGAAAACTTTTTCTGTTATGTAAGTTTTGCAAAGAGAAAGGGCTATTTTTTTTCTCTCTTCCGACCCCCTTCATTTTTATTTTTATCTCTCTGTATTGCACTTGAAGTCCAGACAGGCTATTGTCTGTAATAGGTTTTCTGAGAATTCAAAGACCTTTCAGTTGTATTGAAACCAACATGCCTGGTTTATGGACATGTCTGTTCCTTTCAGTCATATTTTATCATTTATTCATCAAAAAGCTGCAGCTTGGGGGAAAACAAAAATTATTTCAAAATAGTGTTGGCTGAGTTGCATGGGGGAAAAGATTTTTAAAAACTTTAAGTCTTTTCATTAAAAGCAGCACTTCAGTTTTGTGAAGCTATAAAGTTTTTGTTGAAAGATAGCTAAAAGTTCCAGTATTGTTGAAACAAGAGTCTAATTTTTACACCCAGGTCTGTAGACAGATTATTTTCCTTCAATTGCTGATACTGGTTATTCTGAAACTTCCTTCCAGATACTCCTCTAATTTTCAGCCTAAATATTGCACTGGTTTGTTCTTATAATTTCCCTACCTCTACCCAGCATTGATTTATTATTTCAGTTGCAGAACCAACAAAATAGATTGGGATGCAACAGACCTGAGTAAAAAAGCTCTTCGTAAAAACCTTGGCTTATCTGAACTCAGGCAAGACATTGCATTTCCTTTCAAATAATGTCTTACCTCTGTCTTGTCTTGTGTGTTTTCCTGAGCACAGGAGCTGCTGTGACCCTGTACAGCAGCAATCCAGTCCTGTCTGTCAAAAGCAGACAAAGATCTTAAGATCTGGCATAAGACAAAAAGACTTCAGTTGCAATGGATGTCAGCGTTCACTGTGAGGTTGTATTCCTTTGAAAATCCTCGCCGTGGTCATCATCGTAATTTGTGATGAACACCAAAATGGAACAGTGGGATCACATCAAGGGCTGCACAGCAACTGAGAAAATCATTTAGGAAAAGATTCTAAGAAATTTTAGTTGCTAATGTAGAAACTAGCTCTTTCATTTCTATTTCTTTGATAACAGGTCCAAGCTCCTTTGAGTCTGAATTTCAGCTCAGACTTGTCCCTCTATGGACTTATGGCACATGTGCAACCTTTAGCTATGTTAAGGTTGCTAAGTCCTGTGATTTTAATATGAACTTCATCAGAGTGAGTGGAAAATGATATTCATTAATGAGGATTTATGGTGTATAAGTTCTCTGTGCAGGATTTTAGGTTAGAGATTCATTGTGTTTTTATTCAATTTGATATTCAATATGACTTCTATATGTTTAATTTCTAAATGATTAATTTCTGAGGAATGAAGGGAGATTTTTCAATCTATGGTTTTAGATGCTACATTTTGAAAAAAAATTGGAAACAGTACATGTTATGCCTTCCCCCTTTATTTTCCCTTTAAAATGTGAGAATTCCATTGCAGTTTTGGGGTTTTTTTCTGCTCTTTTCTGCTATAAGTTAATATGCAGGATACCTTCACAGTACTTTGTTGGTCAAAGTCTCTGTGTTGAAAGCTTATTTCATATTGTAGATTCCTCTGATTGTACCAGTGGTGGTGTTTTTGACACTCTTCCTGTTTAATTATGGAGATTTTAGGACAAATAACCATGTTACAAGAAACATATTCTATATGAGTGCTGGTTTTTTTGTATAAATTTCACTACCATATAAGTCAAAGGATGGAAGTTGCCTGTGGATGGATGTGTGTGTGTGTGCTTCAAAGGAATTGTGTTTAAATGAGGACTTAATTTAAGGTTTGGTAGAAATTCTCTTAGGGCACTAGCAAAGCTTCTGTTGATTTCAGTGGATTGAGAAAACCTCATTCCAACAGGTAATTAACTCAGGAACTAGACTCAAGTTTTATGGTATTTGCTAAATGATCATATTTTTCGTTTACTTGCTGTGGATTCAGAGACATTGTGTTCGTTACCCTTCACTGAGTTTCCTTTTCTCGGGTCTATCTGGTTCTTTGCTTTTCAAAGTTGAAGGGCAAACAAGAAGATCAGGAATTTCATCATGAAAGCTGCACAATGTAAAAGAACTGACACCTAGAAAAACAAGCAGAGTTAAACAGGATTTGACAGGTTGCAGAAAAGAGAGAGTGAACAAGATGGGAACAATGAGCAGCAACTAATTATTATTTCACTGGTCACCACAACACATTAAAAACTTCCAAAGGCTGTGAAATTAATTGCATGCAGAACAGCACTCAAGGTGCTTAATATTTTGTCTCTCTGGGACAATTTGCTAGAGACATCGTTTGAACTACAAATACAAAGCAGGGAAGATGGGCCTCTCTCTGGCTGTGTCATTCTTCATTTTAATGAGGAAAAAATGTCACACAGAGCAGTGTGAATTTGAAATATTATAATATGCTTCAGTTTTATGTCAGAGTAAGTATGTTTCTTAAAAGAGCCCTAATGATTCTAAATTCTAGACCTTGTTGACAAGACATCTGCTTACTTGGCCTGTGGTTTGTGTCTCCTCTATAAGCTCATTAACATATATATTAAAAGAAACCTATTAAAATATTTGCATTTTAAAATGAATCATAACCCCCTCCCCCTCGTCTTTTAGAAACTCATTCTTTTGGTCTTGCAAAACATTCCACTAGGGAGACAGAAATATTTCAGTTATTTTCAAACCATTTAACATTTGGGTAATTCTTATAATTACTTTTCTCTTTAATTGTTGAAGCTGGAAGGCTTATATAATAGTACTTTCAAAATTCATAGTTCAATGTAAATAATCTTTTCTGTACCCACAGACCTCTCCACTGGATGCTGACTAGAACCCTCAGGGTGCTCATTCTTTCTTTTGCTCTTATTTATTATTTTCTTCTCTCCTCATCAGTTTTCTATTATTCTCTTTCCTGCCTCTTCATCTGTCTAGAGGCACATGTAATGGGTGAAATGGCACTTGAAGCCATGCTGGTTGTTTATTTAAACAAATCATATTGAGATGAAAAGAGCAGATCACTGCAAAGATAGAACAAATCTGATCGAGAAGCTCATCAGGCTCTTGAGAGGTCTTGACATTTTAAGGAAATCTCCCACCTGGACTTGTGGCTCAGAGGTCTTTTGTGTCAGCACTCCTGGTCTAGCACAGAGTGCAGGAAGTTCCTGTTGTGTTCCCTGTCTGGGTCTGGTCTCCTGAGTCTCCTGCTGTGGTTGGGCTGGCAAATGTGAATATTTTAGAATGCAGCCACCAGTGAAGGGCTGCCTGCTGTCCAGGCTGTGTCCTCTTTGTTGGGAAACCTCTGCACAAAGGATGCCACAAATAACAGGGAAATAACAACTGAGAAGATTCAGCTGTTTTCTAGAACCTTCCCAGCACAAAAAGGTATCTGCAGAACAAGATGGTTTTCTCAGCAAGCTCAGCTAGTGGAAACTAAAGAGAGAGAAATATTGGCTTCATCTGCAAAAGCAGAAAGGTGATTTCTGGAAGTGCTGAGGAGTTGCTGTCACCCCTGCTGGAAGGGGGGCATGGCTGGGATGGCATTGCTCTGTTAATGTGCTCACTGGGAGTAGCACCCACTAGGCTGTGATTTTTATTTCAGGGAACAGATCTACCAGAAGGAAAATCTGTGCAAAGGTAGGATGCTTCTACTTTGGAGCCCACAGGTTACACTGGAAGAGTATTTCTTGGTGGTAAGACTAGCAAAGGACAATTTTGGCAGCTGAGGTTCTCATGTTTAACATCTTTATTGCCAGATACTCCACTTCCAGTTTCCTCTTACAGATACTTTTATAGTATCAGTTTCTTAAAAGAGTCTTAGTGATTTCTCAGGCTTTTAAACCATTTTTTTGCATATTGAAAGCAGCTGTATGGGGAAAGGAAAGCTCCTGCTGCTTCTCAAAAGCAGTATGTATAACATCACAGTGGGAAATAACATGTTTCATGAACTTGATTTATCCCCTCTGCTGTGCAGTATAAATCCTGCTTCCTCATTGCACAGGCATTTTTGAGGACCTTATCCTGCCTGGTCCTGAACAAAGTGCAGAGGAAGGATTTAATTAAAAGCAAATATTTATTTATGGGGACCGCTAACTCCTACATGGACTCTGCTGCCTAGCAGGGGGAAGCACTAAGTAAAATCACAGGAAACAGTAAAAATATTTCCTACCCACTGGAATTATTAATTATTTGCAGTACATAATAGATTATTTCAAAATCACAATTATAACTCATGCAAAGCAAGATAATGCCTCACTTATGTGAGGCAAACAAACATAGTCTGTTTGCTCTGTTTCATAACAACTAGTGGAAGACAAGCTTCCATGGCTTCCATTTTATGTTTTTTTCCTCTTAGACAATGCATTTTGATGCCAATTTTAATGGACTGCCACCCTCTTTTTTTTTTTCTTTTTTAATTGGGCAGCTGTTCTTAGAATACCTGAATCCCTCACGGTCCTTAGCCTGCTTTTTTGTCTCCAACTGTTGTGTTGGTAATTTTCATAGATAACTGAGGCAGAGAAAAAAATCATAATATATATGAGAATGTTAAATTATTAAAATCTGTGGGAGTTAAATGTTTTTAACTGAGTGAGTCACTTGCTGTCATGCAGGACTAGAAGAAAGTAATTCCCAGATGGAGCAATGTTCCTCCTGGTCCAGACTGCAATTTCAGCCTTACTGGTACTGCTGGTTGTCTTTGGATGTGATGTACTCCATCAAATATTAAAAACCAGGGAAGTTGTTTGCTCTTTCTCAGCTTAGAAAATCTGGTTGTTGGTTTAGATCTCCAAACACCTAGTCCTGCAATGGACATTAAATATTGAATTACCAAACCCTGGCTATCTCTCTGTCCTAGCTGTGAGCAGTCTGTGCAATGTCACTGTGTTTTTGAAGGCAGCACTCACTCAGGCCACGAGCAGAAGCCTATCAGGGCTGTTACTGTACAAACCCAAAGCAAGACGTCCCTGTCCTGCAATTCGAAATCTCTAGGAGGTTTGAACCATGGGGAGCTGAAACATCATCACATGGGCAGTTTGTGGTGGGTCTGGGAAACACTTCTGTCTGCAGGCTTAGGCCTTGCCTGAACAGCAAAACTCCTGCCAGCCCTGGGGACAAACCTCATAGATTTATAGCCCAGTGACAGTCACGGATTAAAAAAAAAATCTTTTATGCTTTATGAAGTGTTGGAGTATTTTATCTCTTTATGTCTGTTGTGGTGTCCTTCTCTCTCAGCATGAGAGAGAAAGGGAGCAAGATCATGCAGATAACAGTGTCCTTATTAACGAGAAGTTCAGCCAAACATGCGCTGGTTTTTCCATCACTGTGCTGTGGTTATCTGCAGAACAGGAATAGAAAACAAGTATCTAATCTTTAAAAAGAGCTTTGGAAGATTACTTCAACCTTTACCCTGCCTGAGCTGAGCACTGCTTAAATCCTCAAGTGATCTAAATATCTTGTGTTTCCAAGATGGATGTTAGTGTGCCATGCTGGAACCATCCAAAGCAGCAAGTGGGAGCTAGCTGGTGAGAGAGAGTTTCACATAAAAGCAAATCTGGAGAGGCTTGTCTTTTCAACTTTCTCTTTTTGTTGTTTCTTTTTGCTAACAAAGAAAAGTGGGACTGTGAATGTTGGAACAAACCAGTGGGAGTGAGTGAAGGTCAGATGAGGAGGATTATTCCTTGATTATTAACCAGAGATGCTAACTCCTAATTCAGTGTGGGCTGAATTATTTCCCTGTGTCATTGTGACTTCATGGGCTCTCAAACAATTACTTGGATCTTGATTTTCAGTGAAACTTTTAAGAAATTAAGAGTAAATAAACTTTTAGTAATCTGCAGGGATTCTGCCTAGATCAGCATCAGCCTTAATTAGTCCAGCTACTGGAAGATGTTCAATTCTGGTCTCCTAAGACAACCTTGTTCCTTCAAGAGTGTCCTGACAATATGACCTGACTTTGGAGTTGACAAAGATGAGATTGTATAACCTTGTGGCACTGGTTTGCACACATCTTCTGGCACTGCATTTAAAGCATGGAAGTTTCTGTATGGGAGAGAGAAGATGTAAAAGGCCATATTCCAGAAGAGTGCTTTCCTCTGCCATTGTGGGTTGAGAGCAGGCTAAGCTTATGCAGTTGGAGGTTTATTCTTAAATCTCTATGTCTGTTAGGAAATGAAATGGTTGATTTATATCCATATTTATTAAATTTAAATTCATTACTGATTTCCCTGTATGTTTCCTTCAGTCTGGACTGTGCTGTCACACACAGCAGCTATGCCTTCCAGAACACTCTCTGCCCTCACAGAGCTGGAAGAACAATCCTGGGCTGGACTGTACAGCACTGGCCAATTGCAATGTTTCAGGATATTTCAGTGAGATTTATCTCAAGTGAACACAAAGTGCCTCTGGCAGCTCCACTTCATCAGGTCTCTACCCACAGTCTGGGTGCTATTCTGAACGGCTCAGGGTTGATATAACTGTAACAGAGACTTGATGTGCTTTCATGTCTGTACTTTTGGATTCAAAGCGCTGTCTTTCCTCTTCCCCAAACAAAGGCAGAGCAATGAAAATAACTGCAAGTTAGCAGGTGTACAATGGAGATTGGGAATAGCTTTAGCAGCTCTCCCATCACACCCCTGCCCTTGGGACACAGGGACTGGGGAGTGCCTGCCATCACTCACAGAGCCTGAACGCTCCAAATCACCAGAGGAGTCAAAGGCACTTAATTCTTCACAGGAGGTGTTTATGGCATCAGTCTCTGGGGCAGTGTGTGAATTAGAAAAAGGATCATGTGTGTACCTGTCCTTGCTGTTAATTACCTTGCCATTGAATAAAACAAAGCAACATAAAATGGCCTTAGGAAATATTTAGACTGGCTGGAACATAAGGTTAAAGGTTTCTAATCTGCTTTGTGACAGATGGTCCCAATAGTGCTGAGGGGTGGGAAGCATTTCTTTCTCTTTTTGGTTATAATATGGCTAGAAAATTTTCAAAGTGCAAACTTCCAGGACCTCCCCATCTGCAGTGCAGCTTCAGTCCCTCTCCCTGATGTTTGCACAACTTTGCAGCAGTCTCTTGCTCCTGGAAGAGCAGAAGCAAGCATTGCTAGGGAAGCAGGACCATATATTGTCCCTCTCCATGTTCTCCTGAGAAGTATAAATTGCAGCTGCCTTTTTCTTTATCCATCCATAAAGTTTAGCTATTCACAAGCAATTTCACTCAAAAGAGTTCTCATGTGTGTTTCAAAAATAGAACATATTTAAATGAAAGTGAAATCTCGTTTTTGATTTATACAGAGGTTAGTGGTTCTGCTCCTAAGGGTTGTGTTTGAATTGCTGTGAGAAGGTTACCTTGTACCTTCTAACATGCACCTATATCTGACAGCTGGTCCACCTCAAAGAAACTTTCCAGTTCAGTAATTTCAGTATATAAATGATATGTTATGAAAATATTGTCTTTAAAAAAAAAAAAAATAATGTTTTTTTTTCTTTATGTATAGGAACTTCTGTACTTATAGATAAGAACTTCAGTAGTGGAATAATCTTTCGTATCACATTTAACTTCTACAGAGTCCTTGTAGATCATAAAAATATAATTCCAATTCTAAAATACATTAGACGTAACTATGCAAAGAACCAGGACTCTGATTTTGGAAAAATCCAAGGTCAAAGGGGAAGGGTCTACTGAGTAATACAAGGCAGCATTTTGCTACTCAGAACTGCTTGAACATTCACAGCACAGAATGTCAGTCAATCCCTTTCCCCACTCCACTCTTCCCTCTTTCTCTTTTTCCATCAGCAGCTTTTAACCAATAATGTTCAGAGCTCAGTGATTAAAAAGTCTTTCTTGTGAGCAGCATGAAGACACAGCCATCCTTCATCTTACCCTGTGAACATCAGCAGTGATCATCTCTATAAAAATGAGCACATTTTGTTAAATGCTGTCATTTATTTCAATGCATTTATTGCCATAAAACATCAATGACAGTTTAATTAAGATCTTAAATGTTTTATACTACAAAGTAGAAATATTTATGAAGGAGATTGTCAGAGGCAAAATATTAAAAGAAAACAGGTGCTTTTGCAGAAACACAAATAAAATGTCTAACAGTAAACTTTAAAAAAATCAATTATTAATCATGGTTCTTTTCATTACTATTGAATTGCCTCACAAAGATTTCGTGTCTGACAAAGTCTATGGATCTGCAATATTGTCTTATCCCACCACTCAGTCTCCCTGTTTGCATCCTGTGGTGTGGCTGGACAGATTATTTTCTTCTTCAGGAAAACATCTTGGGGCCAAACTCAGGTGAAAGTTGTAAACTAATGGGGTCAAGTGTGTGAATTCCATCTTTGCTCTTTTGTTGGCATGAGGAAATTTTCAGTCCTAATATTAGTGTTTCATCACTGTTGATGACACCAAGGGCAGGAAATTCATTAGGAGCCCTTTGGTGTCTGATAAAACGGAATGAGGGTCTCTTGCTTTGGCTCATGTTTCCATTGATAAATGAAATCAGAAAAACTTGTCTGTCATCTGAGATACCTAAGGCTTCTTGTCCAGTACAGGTAGGAGATGTCTGGGAGACTGGAGTTGGAGGTGGGGCTGCAGTGTCATCCCTTGGTGAGGTAGATTCTACCTGGAGCTTCATCACTGCTGAAGCTCCAATTTTCTTTTGTTTTCTTCTTTTCATTTTGTCTGGAGGCAGATCCTACAATGATCAGCACTATGTATTTGTGTCAACATTTAAGAGTTTCTAAGACTTTGACTTGAGTCTGTAGGTTTCCTTCACCTCAGTTCCTTTTTTGGTGATACTATCTTGAAGTTTGCACTCTGCTGCCTCTTTGAACACTGGGGTTTTATTACAGCAAGATATAAATAACATATAATTTATGGCTTGCTCACATACATTATGGAAAAATGTTGCTATTGGCTCTACCAAAAGAATGACTGGATCATTCATAACAAGGGTCATGTGAAAAAATCTCTCCTGTAGGTTTTGGAGAGAAAAATTGTGTTTTTCTCTCAGATATACTGAGTGTTGCCATACTTTTGGGAACAGAGCCCACCCGTGTACCTGGTATGTAGCAGCACAGTGCCATCAGCTGTGCTGACATTGTCCCATTCACAGTGGGTGGCAATAAGGGAGGAAGGCAATCAAGGTAATTAGCAGGAGCAGTGGAGATGTTTTAGTTGCTGTAGCTCTGAGAACACACTTGAGGGAAGTCCAGATTTTCTTTGGCCAAAATAAATGTGATGAATTGAGAAGAAACATGTTGCTAAAACTTATAAATAGGGGTCAGGCAGGGGCTGTTCCCCTTGTGCAGGGAGGGACTGAGAACCAAAAAGAGCCAAACTGATATGTGCAGGCACCTGTACAGAGCTCTGAGAAAGCACCTGAATTGCCAGGAAGGCGGTTTTGCTGCTGTAGGTGAATCTGTGGATTTGGCAAGCGGTGTTGAACTGACATAAGGCCTGGTAGAACTGAAAAAACCTGAGTAGGGGACTCTGCTTCACCTGGGTGTGATCAGCTACTCATCACTGGTAGCTGGGAGCAGGTAGAGAAATGGCTAACCCTGAGGTTGTGCACATCTGTGAAGAAGGCTAAGCAGCTGAGAGGTATAAACACCTGCTTTACAAGGGGTGAGGGTAAGAAATGCAATAAATTGCGAGAGACGGGTGGAATTTCTCTGAAAAGCTTTTCCATGCTGTTTTGGATCAGAGGAAGCAGATTTATGCTGTCCCTGGGAGTGTTTGGTCTACTAAAGGTAAGGGAGCTGCTGCTGGCTTTGTGAGAACACCCTCACCCTGCTAAGAGGAAGGGGATGAGGACTGATGGTTTGGCATAGCTAGGGACTGAGGCTGAACATTGGAGATGGGGAAGTTTGCTTATGTCTTGGTTCTTGTTTGTGGAATGGTGCCTCCCTTGAAGATGATCCCTGGCTTTATTTGGAGTTGTTTTTTTCATCTTCTGCCCTTTGTATAAAGCTAAAGACACATAGATGAAATTCTTATCTAAAGGTTTTCTTTCACGGTTAAACTCTGATTTTTCCTGCCAAATGTTTTCTGTAACAGTGAGACTATGAAGGTAAACTAACCTTTACTGTACCTTCACACTGATGGTAGAGTTATTGTTCCAAAATTCCTTATGCCAGGTAAATGTTCTCTGTTTCACTGATATATCATCCTGTTCCACTATAACCAACTGCCAAGTGACTTCGTTTTCTCTCTCCAAACTCCTAATGGAGCTATTAACATTTTTTCCAACAACTATTGTTGAACTCAGTGGGTGAACTTGGCTGGCAGAATTCCCATTGGTTGCACTGGAGGCCAGATTCCACATATTGCTGTTTCTCTGTTAATTAGTGGATTTATGTTTTTTCCCTTTCCAGTCTTCATAAACAATTGAAGGAGCTGCAGTGGGTGCTTCTCATGCTGTCTGCTGCTTAAGAGACTGAGGGAAGGAATTAAACTGTTTAAAACACATTTATTCTTTGTGATGTAAATTCGATGACTTAATTCTGGGTACAAAGCAGCCAGGGAGTTGGTCTGCCAGCCTTGCCAATGTCTCAGTACATGAAATAATGAGTGCCTGGGACACAGAGGGTTCCAGTAACTCAAACAGAGGAAACAAGTTAGGCACAGCTCATGATTAGAGGCTCAAAACTCTGTATCCAGAGCTGGCTCTAATATCAATCCTGTCTTAATCTCAAGTTAACAAAAAATTTGGGCTATTGGTAAGAATCTTGCTGTCTTGAGAATCAGAGCATATTGCCCTCCTAAGTCTTCCCTCCAGGGAAGTTTTGCACCAGTGCTGTAGATTGTTTTTCTTTTTGCTAAGCAGTCCTTAACTTTCAAAATACAGAAATACTGATCTTTCTCCTGCTTTAGTGCCCAAAATCTTTACTGCTGGAAGCTGCAGAGAGTAAGTGGCATGACTCAAAACAAAAGGCAAAGCAGTGGCTCTGCTGGTGGGAAAAGGAGGAAGAAAAATAGCTCTTGTCTGAGCAGCCACTGGTTGGTTAGAAATAAAATGCTGTATAGTTTCACCTGAAGTGTTCCTTCTTACAACTATTTATTTTAGTCATCTCCTTTAAGACAGCCAGTAAAATAAGGTGGGAGAGTCATGTGCCAGTTCAGAATCATTTATCCTATAGATAATGTGCTCAACACTCCCTCAGGATGGCATTAACCTTTGTATTGATTCAATCAAAGAGCCTCACGTGATTCCCAAGCTGCTGTGTGCTCTAGGTGTGAAGGGAGTGCAGCTGAACATTATTCATCTGGTAGCAGTGTAATTAATTAGGCAATGTTCTAGTTAAGAGTAGTATGGTGAAGATGCTCACTCACAGTATGGGTTATAGTTTTATAATTACAGTGTATTAGATTCTTCTTTCATCTTGCCTTTACCTTTTAAGCTCAGAAGCCATTAAACGTATACTTCCTTCCCTCCCCAATCAGCTGCCATTTCAAGTAGCTGTACTTTTAAATACCCATCAGTGCTTGCTTGACCAGCCTGAAAAAATATTCTTTCCTGTGTTGGTATGTTTTGGATTGTATCTAACTAAATAATGAAAGAAAGGAAAATCTGTTGTGCAATGAAAAGCTTTGAAGTCCCCTTGCTGAATGGCAGCAACAGAATAGCAATGCTGGAGGGTGAGATGGTCACAAATGTGAATGGGAAGAGTGGGCTGGCATCAGCAATCAGCAGTATTTGCCTTTACAGTGCTGCTTCTTCACACCTTTGTTCCTAATGCAGAGAGCACTACTGGTTGCTCTAGGGTGTGGAGTGGAGCAGCTTCCTTCCAGAGCTCTGTCATTAAGAGGGTTTCCCTTCGAATCCCTGGTGTGCAAGGGTGGGATGTGGCCCTGTGCTATGCAGTAGGTGAGCAGCTACAAGTTCCTAGAAGTCTGTCACCTCGCTGCTCTCAGTTGTGATTCAGTTTTTCATTTTTGTTTTTTTTTTGTTGGTTTTTTTTCTTCTTTCAGTCCCCGTTGGTCTGCTTGTGTTCTCCTAAAACTGAAACATGTTCATAGCCCTGGGAAAATTTAGCTGTTGTCAGTAGAGTGTGTTCATCATACTTGGTGGGTTTTTTTAATGAGGACTTTTTAGAGAAAAAAGAAAAAACAAAACCCAAACCACCCTTACTATTGTGCGTGATTTATGGTGTCAGAGGAGCTAATTAAAAATAATAGGGAGGAAACTGCCCAGAAGAGTATAATTGGAATTGAATCCAAATGGAAATCTGTTTTGGCCTTTCTTGTACTTTCTCCTGAATTTTGGAGCTCTTATTTGAGCATTATGGAATGAAATTTATTTATAATATACCTGAACTAGAGCAAAGAATCCAAAGTCATCTGAGTGTAGGTTAAGTATAGAACTTCTGTGGCTTGTGTATCTGCATCACTGCAATTCCTTTTGAATGTGGGGGTTTTTTTTAACTCTTTATATACTTTTAAAAAATTGCATGCTTAAAGAACACAGTTTTACATTAGTTAATATATTTTATAAGAACAATTTAAATGTTACCTTAGGAAAACTTTCTATTCCTGTCTCATTAGCACTAGCTGCTCTTGACATTCTTTGTTGCAATTCCTGTATAATTTCACTGTTTGTTTTTGTTGTAAGCCTCTTGTGTTCCTCTGCATGAAGAGAAAATGAGTGCATTGTGGGCTGGAGAGATGACAAAGTTCTACACCCTTTACTTATGTTTCTGAGAATCTATTTTAGATGTTTTATGAACAGAGAAAACTATATTTAACAACGTCAGTAAAACAAACTGAGAAGCTCCCAGGCACGTAGACAGTGTGCCACAGGTTATAAATATCTGCCTAAGACTTATTTCAGAAAAGAGAACAGTGTGGACTCCTTTGCAGTTAAGCAAGAAAATTCTTGTGGCCAGTGGTAATTGATCCAGCTGGCATTTGGATTAGCTCTAGATGAGAAAATTGCATTCAAGGTTTTTATTGTCATCATACAAGCTGTCCAAGTGTTTATTCCACATCCCCATGGAAAACAAAAGATGATGCATATGCAATTTGGTTTTGGTGTGTTTGCTGCTGCAATGAAAGCACGTGCTGGCTTAAAATGAGATAAAACATCAAATAGTTAGGGCTTAAAAATGTTGCTTGATAGAAATAACCTGTTTTTATCAGTAACCAATTTTATCAGGCTTTATCAGTGCAGCACAAGGTGATAGAGGGTTTTACAGTCTGTGTGTTGTGACAGCCCAGAGCTAATCCCCAAAAGGGGAAGATGTGCAGTTGAGTCCAGCTTGGGGCATGGCTGGGCACAGAGAGGGAACTCCCTTGTGCCTGCAGAGATGACATGGATGAGTTGCGAGAAACCACAGTGCAATGTTTGCACGGCAGAATTATTACTCTGGTTGATTAAAGGGCTTTTGGACAAAAGCATCATAGACTTGCCCACTTCCATAAGTCTTTGAGAGAGTCTGGAAAACCCCTAGAGGTTCTGTTTCTGGGAAGTTGTCTTTGAGGAACTTGCAGGTTTGCTGTCAGGTAGGACACTGTGTGAGGCTGCTGTGTGTAACCACTGGTACAGAGCTGAATCAATTTTAGTGGTTGCACTAGGAATGTGTTCCCTTTAACTCGGTGTGTGGATGGCTCCAGGGAACCCTTTCCTGTGCTGGAAGATGAAGGGGAGGGTTTGACTCCTAGCTTGTCACAAGATGGTTCTTCATGGAGTGATGCTGTGCAGTCTGTAGCTGTGTGCCACAACACGATCTATTATCTGTTCTAACCTTCTTTCACATCAGTGGGTGACTACCTTGTGTCAGCCACAACTGTTACACTTCTTTCTCCAAATATATAGAAACACGAGGCCAAATACTGTCTCGATATAGTTTTCTCTGGTTTTCAGAACTGTGTATGAGCTCTTTTATAAAAACTTTTTTTTTTAATAGCTCTGAAGTCTCCAGCAGTGTGTTCAGAATTCAAATTAATCAAGTGTCCTGTGGATAAAATATTGTGTGATCGTGTAATTAGAACCATTCATATGTACAGTGGGGCCAAATTGAAGTTGCATGGGCAGTTCTAATTCTGGCAATTCTTAATTTTGAAGTGCTTGGCTTAGCAATAAAATGCTGTTTTATTGTAGTTCTTGGATGTAATTGAAAATATACTGGGAGATGAACAAGTGAAGTAGGAAACAACACTGAAGATAATTACAAGCAGATCTTCATTTCAAGCAGAGAAGTTAATCTTCCTTTGGACTCTTGGGCCTGTTTTAACAGGGTAATTAGCCATGGACCCTCTGGCTTTTGACTCCCAGTCCTAGCTCAAACCTCTGTGTCCTAATAAATGAGGACATGCAGTTCTGTGACTGGGAGAAGCTGTCAGAGGCACATGTATTATGCATGTTTGAACCACAGGGACAGCAGTGGGAGTGAGCTGGACTCTGCTTGCTTCAGCAAGGATGTGTGTCCAACTGGTTTCAATGAAGTGAAGAACCACTGAAACAATTTAATTCGTGTGCATGGATGAATTATTTTAGCCCTCCTTCTTGTCCTTTACATCGTCTTTTATTTGCAAAAGTATACAGTTAGGGCTGATTTCAGCCCAGCAGAGCTGTAAACCAAATTAATTTGGTTTCTGCTTTAACTTTTTCCACACTTTGTTTTTGGGTTCTCATATTCTGCTCTGGTTTCCTTTACTCTGCTTAGATAGGCATTGCCAGAGGTGAGTCACACCTGAATGTCCCTTTGTAATGGATCTGGTGCAAATTATTATTTCTGTCTCCCTCTTGTTCAAAAGCACCTCTTGTCTTCTACATCAGGCCTTTGATGTTTTTCATTTGATGATTTCCTTTGCCTTTTAAGCCTCAAACACCCTTCCAGTAGAGTTTCCTTCAGAAGATGTTTGGGAGAAGATGGGCTCTGACCACCATTGCTGCTGTAGGAAGAGGGATTTTTGTGGATTTGCAGTGAGAGGGAAGAGTCAATGTCTCTGACTATAGCTTGCTGGCCCATTTCAGATCAAATCTGGTCCTTTCAAAAACCAAATGGGCCTAACATTGAGGGGGGATTTGAGTAGCGTGATTCACAGCTGAATTGTATAATTAGTGGGCCTGATAGCTGCAATCTGTGCTGACAAGCCTGCAGGATCATTCTGCAAAATCTATCAACCTCAGAGTCCTGGCTTTTTTTTTTTTTTCCCTTTTCAATAATCCTTACAATGGGAAGGGGTAAAGATGGGGGGGGGGAAGGCAAGGATAATTTGTGACATGTATTTCTCCCAGACAACTGGAAAGGAAGGCTTTGGCCCAGCCAGGAAGATAAACAGTGAATACAAATTCTGAAAGTTGAAAGGGCAACCTAATAGGGTAGAAAAAATAAACATTACTCTCGGCTTCCTATGAATGTTAACATTTTTCTCAGGTTTACACAGTGATCAGTATTTAACACTGGCTGATCCTTATTTTAAAACTGTTGACATGAGCAAGCGATGTGGGGCTTACCATTAACGTCAGTGGGAACAGCCTCAAACAGCCATCACAGCTCCAGCTTTGCACTGCTTCTTGGAGGGGGAAGAAGTCAATGTTAAAAGCCTCCCAATGGGGCTATTGAAGTAAAAACCAAAAGAGCTGCTAGTTCTATGGGAAGATTATTCCCTGTGGCAAAATGTGTGTGTTGAATAATCTACAATCCAGCCTTATTCTGCTTCCAGTTTTCTTAACTTACTTGCAGAGAACTCAGTGAGCCTTAACAACACTTTCCCTTTTTCACCTCATTTTGAGGGATGCTGCTCTCAGTCCTGCAGTCCTACAGCTAAACCAATGTGCTATCAAAAGGTGATCAGCAGAAACACAGAAGCCAGTGCATCATCCTTCCCACTCTTTGGGGAATTTCTTACCCTTCTGTTTCTTAGACATGTCAAATGTTCTGTTCTGTAGGTAGCACACTTCAGCACCTTCCTTTTTAGCCAAAGGAAGCTCTGTTGCACAGCTCTATCCTCTCACTTTAAAGCTGCAGCAATGCCAACTAATAGACACAGTTTGCAGCTAAAGAAATGTTAAGCTGCTTGGTTTTTCTTGTGTGTGTATGCGTCTGTGTGCTAAAAATGGAGGAGGAAGGATTAAAACTTTACACAGTCTGGAGGTAGCTAAATCTACTAAATATTGTATGACTGTCTTTGCCATCAATAATTCAAAGAACTTGAGTCCAAAATGGCAAAAATCTCCCTTGGACAACTGTAGCTGCAGGCACAACAGAAAGGTTTTGAGCCAATTGCGGACTTGGTGCTTTGTTGGCTGTAAAGGTTGAAGAGCACCTGATGTCCCTGCAGTCATTAAAAGAAAACAGAAGAGAGAAGGGTAAAGCAGAATATTGCTGCAGAAAAGGCAAAGTACATTTTGGCATTCGCTGTAATTGTATTGATAGAAGGGAGGGTGCTGAATATCTGCTGCAGCACAAGGAATGGTACACTGAAATGCCAGATTAATTTAGAAATGTATCGAGCCCAATTATATCCTTTTTGTGTAGTGACATCACATAGTCCCTGCTCTCTTTTAATCATCAGACTGGATGCAGAGAAGGAAGGTAGAGCATGGATTTTTGTCACCTGTAGGATGCAGGTATTGATCTGTGTGCCCACAGTGCCAGCAGGAGGATGGAAGGAGCGAGAGCTGTGACATTATTCCAGCACTGCAGGATGGCTCAGTGTGTGCACAGCAGTGCTGGGCTGTGCTGTTTTCCTCAGCCTTTGCTGGGGGATGCAATGTTAAAACATGTGTCCCAACCCCTGTGGACCTCAGCCCTGATGGCAAGGGTCTGTTTTATGTATTATCAGAGATGTACCACTTGGTGTACTACATCTTACTGAGAAAAGCTACTGCCAGAGCTTGAAAAACCACCAGGGGAAATGGAATGAATGCTAGGAAGAGGAAGAAATTGCAAACAAGACATTACTAGCTAAGGAAACATGGTGCTTTTTTCTCTTAAGACCCTCATCAGCCTTCATTCCTCCTTAGCTCAAAGATTATTTAACAGAGAAAGCAAATTCTATGTTCTGAAACTTGGTTATTGACAGATGCAAATTTAACTTCCATCTGGAATGGGTTCAAGAGTTGGCCCTAAAAAATCCTGAGGTGATAAATCCAAGAATATCTTCTTTCTAATTCCCTCTATTTCTAGAATTTCAAATGAACCTTGCACCCAAAAGAGTAGAATATTGAGTTCACAGCTCTAGTCTTCATCATCAGAAATTGTTCTTGCAATATTTCTGGCTAAAGTGAGCAGACCATAAAAGCCTCTTCTCATGAAATTTTCAGCCGAATTTTATGTTACTTCACAGCCTGGAGCAAAAATTTTTCTTTTCTAAAGTTCTTATCTGAACTTCATTGATAAAAGTTTGGGGTTTTTTTTACTGACTACTAACTTGCAAACCTCCAATGTATATGCGAGCAATTCCATTAAATTTAAACATCAATGAAATTACTCAAGTGAATAACTTGAAAAGATCACTCCCTTTAAAGCGTGTAGATAAAATTCTGATCATTTCGCAGAGCTGTGTTTGAACTCAATGACACTCTTGAGAGCACAGAATGAAATCTTGGTTGAACATGATTGACATTTTGATGCTGTGTATTGTCTGACTTCCTCCAGCAGCTTCATAAAAAGCCTATAGCAATAATGGGATCAACTCTTAAGTGAGTAGAGCAAGTTCTCTCTCCACTTCAGGGTGAGAGTGGGTTCAAACGGTTCACCTTCTTTCTGGCTCAGGTCCTGTGGAGTCCCTTGGGCTTTAAGAAAGATGTGGTGTCTGTGAAAATTGTAGAATATCCTGAGTTGAAAGGGACCCACAAGGATCACAGAGTCCAACTCCTGGCCCTGCACAGGCACCCCAACAATCCCACCCTGTCCTGAGAGCATTGTCTGAATGCTCCTGGAGCTCTGGCAGCCTTGGGGCTGTGACCACTTCCCTGGGGAGCTCTTCAGTGCCCAAACACTCCCTGGGTGAAGAATTTTTCCCTGCTATCCAGTCTAACCCTCCCCCTGCAGCCCCTGGTGAGGTCTGACCTCATTCTCCTCCAGGCTGAACAGACCAAGTGCCCTCAGCTGCTCCTTGCATGGCTTCCCCACAAGGGAAGGATTTTGCCAGGATGTCCTCCAAGGTACCCTGAAGGCAGTGACTGACTTTGGAACAGGCCCTTGAAGGCTTTTATGTTAGATTGAAAAGTAATATGTTTAAAACTCAAATTGTCAAAACTTCCTCTTTAATATACTTTAGATTAAGGCCTTTACTACTGCTGACATACTGCTGGCTTTTAAGTAAATCTCTGTTATGTGAGTAGCTGTTGCAAATATGTAGTTTAATATGAAGCATTTTCCTTTAAGCAACATGGCTAAGGATATAAGCAGTGTATTTCCTTTAATGTAGCTGCATTATATATTTCACTTATATTTTAATATAATTATAGGTACAAATTGTTCACATTTGGTTTTATGAAGCCCAGAAAAGTTGTCTTATGAGTCAATATGTAATTTCCTTCTGCACAAACTGCAGAATTATGCATTGAAGCTAAGTACATTGAATAATGGCAATTTACAATTGAATTCCTGTGGATTTACATATTACAATCACATTAATGCTAAAGGAATCTGCAATATTGTCAAATAGGTTAATGGTGGTTACAGTTAGCACTGAGAATACCAATGGAATTAATAATGATTAACCACTTACTTTAAATGTATGCAAAGTTATGCAGCTACCTTGAAATTCCAGCCTTTACTTTGCATGATGTTTTTGCCATTTTGTAAAGTGAATTAAATGTCTGTTCTGAAGGGTTACCCGAACACAAATCTAGGCTTTCCTAGGGAGTTCTGTTCACATCTGAAAACTACTACAAATTTGACTCTAGAAACTGTAGATATTTTTGTTCTTTCCAATGTATTTATTTTCATTTAGAGTCAGTTCTGCTGTCTGCTCCACTCATCTTTCTCATGCCTTTCCTGCAACATACAATGCCAGACTGACAGAATTATGCTACTTATCCATGCATATCATCCTAAAAATCCCTTTCCGTCAGTTCTTTGCTGTGAAAACTAAGAAGTCCAATAAGAGACTCCCAGTGACTTTGAGCTGGCTCATAAATAACCCATCCATCTCCATTCTAATCTTTTCCAAAAAAATTTGTTCACGGGAAGCTTTCGAGATAAGCAACCAAAAATAGATGTTGAGAAATTGGTGCTACTTGGAGATGAAACCTTAAATCTGGACACAATACCCTTTGTGCACTGTGGTATCATACAGGAACTCTCTGTGGTCTTAAGTCTCCTTTAAGAAGAAAATGCAAATACATTCAGGAGAGCATGGAAGAGGGAAATAAATGGCACTGTAAATGAATGAGGCCTGTTATTTGTACAGGCATTAATATTTAACTGTCCTTTTCCACAGGCTATTAGCACTTGAATTTCTAGGATGTCAAAGTTTTTCCTGCTTTGGATGAAACATAGATTTGATCCTGGCAGCCTTTGAAAGGTGCTCAGATTTTATTTTGTGGATCACAATACATGGAGTGTATTTGAGATGTGTTTAAAGCTGCAAAGCATCCAGCCCAGGGCCTTGGCAGCCTCAGCTCTGCATTTTATCCTGTTTGATTAGCTGGGGAAAACAGCCTTGTACAAAAGATTGGAGGGGATTTTGGTGTGCTTTTGTTTTACCCTCCTGCTCAGCATGAGTCAATGGTATGTGAGGAGTATCTATTAATGCTTCAGTCAAAGCAGGGAATGATTTTTAATTGTTTCAGCACTTTTGAAATGGATGACCACAGCTGTAAAACATGGAGGTTGAACAAAACATTGAGACTTTTCCCCTGCTTTTAAAAAGAGAAGGGGAAAGGATGAAATGTTTGTTTCTTTCTCCTTCACTTGGAGTGAATGATTGCTGTCAGTAAAAAAAAGAGGATATTGAGAATTCCTTACTGCCAAAGGCCTTAAAAAAAAAGGTTAAATTATAATTTTGTGTAAAAGAATGAATCCATGACACCTCCTGGTCTCTGTATAAGCAAATGGCTAATAAGCCACTTCCAGGAAGCAGTTGGTTTTCTTTCTTTAGCAGAAAAACAAAAGCATGATTAAGCTTTGATTTAGGACAACCCTTTGGTGAACAGGAACAGTGTAAGGAAAAATATTCTTCTAGTCAATTTGCACATTTTATGTGGATCTGTCTAGAAGGTGGCTGTTACAGGAAGATAAGGATTCTAATTTTGTAATTGAGTGCACTCTGAAAAGACAATTAGGAACTAACGTGATAAGTAATTGTAAATTATAACAGCAGAAGAAACCTGATTCACAGTTCTCTGTGGAAACTGTATTTGTGTACTCAAATGATGCATCTGTACTTTTATTTTCCCTGCATGTACATTTTATTCAATAAAGCTAGAAAAAGATTTCTGTATGGTTTGGTTTTAAAAAACAGGAATAAAAAATGCAGATGCATCTCACTCAGCCTCATGCTAATCTCAGAGCAGTGCTGGAATTGTGCTAGGTAGGATTTGGCAGCTCTGCCACTTCTGAAGAATTATATGGGTATGGTGCCTGCTATCCTCCAGTCTTATGGGATTTACAGGATTTTGGTTTATGTCTCTTAGTCTGGGATAAACACCTGAGTCAGTGGAGAGCAGGAGGAAGTTTCAGTGCCTTTGTCATGGCAAGAGAACGACACTGGGGTGTGTCTGGGTAAATCCTTCTGGTGCAGGTCCCAGGAATAGCTCCAGCCCGGTGGAGCTGAGGCTGCAGGCTAAGGAAGGATGCTTCTCTGGTGATGGTGCTGCCTTACTGCCTGGCACAAACCTGCAGCTCTGGGCTTTCGCCTTGCAGTCAACTTTCCACATGATGTTGCTTCTATTTCTGATCATTAAAGTAGCGACTGTTTCATGCCAGCAGGAAAGCACTGTGGTTTTTAGGGAAATAAGTACTCCATGCCCATGGGCAAGGTGTCCCAGCTGCTCTAAAGCTGTTCTCCTCTAACTGGGTCTGCACTGGCACCCTGCAGATGGTTGTAAAAAAAAGGCATTGGTAACACCTACCTCGTTACACTTTCTGCTCTGGGCAGATTCAAAAACTTGCAGGACCCTGTGTCAAACACAGGTGGAGCAGGCACCATTTCAGAAAAATGTTTGTGAATTCTTTTCTGCACTATGCTTGGATTTTTAACTTTTTTTTTTTTTTTTTTGCTAATTCTGCTTGGTTGTATAAATGAACTACTTGAGCATCTTCTCCCAAGGGTTTTATCATAAGTACTAAAATGGTTTCAAGGAGCTGGAAGTTTATTATTAGAAAAAGCAAGGGTCCTGCTTTCTTATCCCTCTTAAGCCTTCTCATGAGTCTGTCCCAAAAGTCCTGTGACTAAGGAATTATCCAGGAATGTTTGGGTGTGAGTGAGGAGACAATGTGATATCCAGCTGAACCAAATTTCCTCTGCTGCTGCCTGGACTGAGTTGTGCTCCAGCAGCAGTGCTACCTGAAGCTCCTGCAGCTGCAGAACATCTGCCCCTGGCAAGGGAGGGTGTGCAGGTCCTGTTCACAAAGGGTTTTTATGGGCAGCCCCCATGGTGATACTCCTGCTGGATAGCCTTTGAACTCTCTTCTGCTAAAGTAGCTGTGTGCAACTTAAATTCTTCACCTTCCTAGGGCTTTTTTTCTAGGAATCATTCCTGGATCTTTGTTTATGATGCTGCTAACCTCATTTAAGGGAAATTGAACTTTTAAAAGGAATATTTCAATGCTTTATTATGCTGGTTTAATCAATTCAATGTGACTCTGTTTTGAGATCATATCATTATTCAGGACTTTTTATTTTCTTGGAATTTATTCTAACTGATGTGTTGATCTGGTCTCCCTGAAGTAAAGCTATTGGAATTTTTTTAGGTTTTCAAATAACAAATATTTTGAATTCTTGGTCTAAAAGGATATTTTTGAAAACTTAGAGCCTGTTTTCCACATGTTCCTATAACTGCAGTTGACGGAGTTTTTATATGCAATCACAAAACCTCTAAAAGCAGCTGGTTATATATAGTTTGTTGAACCATCTTTTATTTTATCCTTATGATAAAAACAGTTCTCTAAGATTCTGGTGGCAGCAATAATTTTTAAATTAATGAAATTGTAACTTTTTCTCTTCTCCTTGTAAATGTCATGGCCTTTTTCAGGGTATATTAATAAAAATACTTTTTGAAGTGTCTGATTATGAAACTGCCACAACAATTAATAAATTTACCGGAAGGGAAAACAACATGTAAACAAAATTAAATACTTGCATGAATGACTTACTGTTTAGGTTTAGGAATAGGGCCATAAGAAATGATGCTTGTCCATTGAAAAGAAAGTAAAATTGCTCTGGAGTTGTCTCACATTTGCAGCCAAGTTATAGTCTCAAAGTCATTTTAGAAAACAAAACCATTCTTGGGTAGGGAAGAGGGAAACTGTGATTAGTTTATCACTGCTGAAATCAGCCTAGTGCTTAAATCAATCAAACCTGTCATATTACTGCTCTCAATTTCCCCAGTCTATGGACCCAGATCTGCCTTAGATACAGCAGTGCCGATTTAGCAGGTGCTAAACCTACAGTAATTTTGTGTATCAGCATTTTTTTCACTTGATAATAAAACTTCCCCACGAGTGGAAGCTGCTGGTACATGGAGACTTTAGTGCCACCATAAAAACAGCATTGTAGGAAAACTGCCTTAAGGTGAGAATGGATGAGTAGTTTCAAAGTTGTTATACAATACCTCCAAACAGAGCCAGGATGGGAGTTCTGAACAGAATCCCAAATGTTATCCTTCTCTGGAGTTTTGTTGATGTATGGTGAAGGACCACGGTGTGATTTAACTGAAAATATGCTGCTGTGTTACAATTTGTCATATAAAGGCAAACTTTCTGTGTATTGCATATAGTTCTCTGTTCAAAGCTCACTAAACTGGTGTTTACTGGCACTAACTGTCCTCATAGCAGGCAGTGTTCTCCAAACTCCCATGATTTGTCCTCATGCCTATGGGGTCTCTTCTGGTGAATAATCACTATGAGGAAAATAAGGAAAAGCAAACTTAGGAGAGCTGCTTTTGCTAAAAAAAAATTAAAATTATAGGCAGACTTGGCTACAAGAAATTGCTACTCAGGAGGACTTCTGAAATCCATATGTGATTTACCAAGCTGGGGACTGTAAACCCTTATATTTTAGTTTATTTCTTGAGCTGACCTCAAAATATTTCAAAGGTGACTAGCTTATATTCTGTGGTGTGGCAGTCTTGTTCCTGTAACTGTTGATGGACTCTGTGCTTACAGACAAGAATTCAGCAGGGACATTTAAACAGGCTTTGCAGCCTGTCCTGGGTGTCTGGAAAGGAATAAATACATGTATTTTAAATTTGCAGTTAGCAGGATAGATATATGCAAAGCAGATAAAAAGCCATTGTCAGTTTTCAAAGAGCAGTGATATTAAACAACATAAAATGCTGTGGGAATCAGGTTTAAGTTTAGATTATTGAAACTGGAGTCTACTTTATTTCTGTACAAATGCTCAGATTTTTCTATTGAATGTCACTGATTCCATCAAATACCAATCCTGACCTCAAACAACATCCAATCAGGCACTACATGGAGATGAGTTAAGGTATATGAATCCATAGCAGCATTAAGGTTTTGCATCTCTCCTTTAAAAACTGGGGACAGATTTGTACCTGTTAAATGATTGCTATCGAGTTAATGTAATGAAAATTACATGAGTGTTTTGGTGACAATTGCTAAGTACTAAAGTACAAGTTAGTAAGGCTCTTCTTTAGCTGAAGTCAGAATAAAAGAGGTTGTAAGGGTGCTGTTCCTAGTGGGCTCATAAATGCATGCAGTAATGTTAACCAGAAGAATTTTTAATATGTATCAATCTTATTGGAACTAGACAGACAAAATAAATCCCAACAAAACCCAAATCTCTCATAATGTTGTTCATGAATATTATCCAAATTCCTGCTGATGTGGAAATTGCCATGTGTACCTAAAAGCTGGGGCCATTGCCCACTGCTTTTCTCATGTGCTTTTGCCTAACACTACTTCATAAAACTCATAAAGGAGCATTTTGCTATTAAAACTTGTTGATTGTAGAGTGATTTAATAACATTGAATTAAATATCTCTCTAGCTTAGAAAGGAAAAAAATTCATTGATGAGAAGAATTGTGGATGTGATCTAAAAATGATGCTGAATCAGATTCCTCTGGGACATTCAGTTCATTCAGAGGAGCTATCTGGGGTACAGGCATATTGTTTATTAGACAATAATAGCTCTGTTAGTTCTTTTTGCAAGCAGGTAAAAGCCTTTTGGCAGTTTTACATTGCTGAAATTCCTGTCACGTTCAGAACCTCTCACAGGAATCTAAAATGTCAGTATGAAATTAAGCATTAAAATTTAAAAGGTTTGTCAAGATACTGCAAACTGAGGTTCTTGTGAAAAATATATATATTATCACACATGCACTCATATATATATATATATATACTCCAATAGAAAGCCTAAATTGTCTTGTGCAGAGAGATAAATATAAATGTATACATATAAAATAATCATAATTGGGAGTTCATTGGTTCCAATACTCTTTTTTTTTAATACTCAAATTCCTAAACCTGGCTGCCTAATTACTATGAAACTTCTTTTCTACAAAAATAATTGCTGGAAACTTGCAGTAAGAATATGAAGCAGCACAAATTACCTTCAGTCTTTGATGTAGTGTTTGTTTGGAGCTGGTGCTCACTAGAGGGATGTGATGCTGTGGGTAAGGCACAGATGAATTCCTCTCTGCAGAGCAGCTACCAGCTGCCTCTCTTACAACTTTAGAAAACAATCATTCACTGCCAAGCCAAGAAAACTCATTAATATGTTCATTACCCAAACCAGGAGCTGATAAAGAAGGGGGTTGACTTCTGGCTATATAAAATTTCAACCCACTGCCACCCTTCCCCTGGAAAAAATACCCCAAAACTAAACAACCCAACACCACCCAAACTAAAAACAACAAAAAAACAACCCAGAACCCAGCCTAGTCTTTTTCCTTTAGAATTCAAAGACGGGTTTTATGTTTCTAATAGCTTTAATTAAAAAGTTTCTCTGTGTTTAACAGGTTCTATCAATCTCCCACCCAATAATTAGCTGTCTGCCATGCCTCAGACAGGACACTTTTTCTCGCTGTTCACCTGTTTTCAGTGGCACTGCAATTGAAACCAAAAGCCCATTACAGCCAGCCAGGAGGGATCTCTGATTTTTAACCATGTGGGGCTGCTCTGCTGCCTGTCAGCTGTCAGCAGATGAGAGCACCAGGCTGCTGCTGGGCCTTGGGACTGCTGAGTTGGGTGTGAGTGTGTGGGGTTTTGGCCTGCCTAAAAATACTCATTTGTGTCCTGATCCTGCTGTGAGAGTAGAAAGTATATGTGGTAAAAAATCCTGGCCAGTTTGAAAGCTGTGTATAGAAATCAATACTAGACATTTTGGGTAAATCTTTGAAAATCAATCTCTTATGTCTATCTTTTGTTTTATACTTTAAATCTCCCTTGGAGAAAGCTTCTATGGCTTTTAATAGATGTGCTTAAAGAGATGTTTATTAAACTAGTTACATTTCCTTCCAAATGACCTACTAATCTTTTCTAAAAAATCAGCATTGCATGCATGTCTGCATGATGCTATAAATGCTCATTCTGTAGTTGACTACGCTTTTGCTTTGATACATATGATCCTGATGCTGTAGGCCTCTATTTTCTACCTGAAAACATATGAAACCCATTAATAGAACTCATTATCATAGGTGTGATTCCCTTCAAGAGGGAATTATGAGCCTAGTCATTGCTGCCCCTGTTTTAGCTAAGCATAGTGCTCACCCTGAGAGCTGAAATAACTTTAAAGGAGTGAAAAAAGGTTTCCCTAAACTATGAAAGCCAAACTGGTAAGATTTTTTTTGTCTGTTTATTTCTTTTTAATAAAGAAGTAGAAACTAAATTTCTCTAGAAACTATCATGAAAATACTCTATTGAGTGTGGTGAACAATCTAGGTAAGAGTTAAATAATGAGATTAGAGCTGGTAGCTCTTTATGGCCTGGGTATGAGTTGGAAGCAGGGTGTGACACTGCCTCTAGCCTCTAACTTTTTAGACCACACAGATAAAGTTTCATGGAAAAATATTTTCAGTGCTGTGTGAATTTCAGTGTTCTGTGATTCCTGTGGCCACACTGAGAGTTTGTGTAACTTGGCTCCAGCTGTGGTTTGACATGTTTTTCTGTTCACTCTGAGCAAGAAGGAGAGCCACCAAGGGTGGGAATGAAACTGGGACATAGCAGTCGTGTCTCAGTGCCACCTTGTCACTCATAAAATGACTATGTGGATATTTTCAGGCAGAGATTTTTCCAAGCTATCACTTGGGTGAGAAAGGTCAACAAACTGTGTCATTGAAAGTATGTCTGGGTAATGAAAGCATGAAACTGGTTGTGTTGGGAAAAAAATTTTACTTTTAGAGGTGCCAACAATATCACAAAATTCCCCCAAACAGTGACTCTATTTGGTGCCTGAATTTTTCAGACCAGAGTAAAAAACAGAGGGAATTGGAAGGGGAACAATGTTCTAGGTGACAACTGGTTATTCCCTCCTAACAACAGGTTTATGTTAGCATATTTCAGTTTAATAGGGTTTTTAAATGCCAGCCAATTACTCCTTGGTATTATTAGTGTTTTAGCACTCCAAACATAAATTAGGGTGTATTAAAATTTGAAGCTCTTGTATGGCTATGTAGGTTATTTGTTCAGGGTTTCACGAGCATCAATTTGGTTCACACATCTAATTATAATCATCATATCAAGAGTGTACGGAATGTTCCAGCACGTGAATCTCTAATATTGAGTAATTCCTTACAAAAATGAGGCAGCCCATATGGGTGAACAGATGAAGTGCTGATAAACACTGTGAAGTAGAGCAGATGCATGAGTTATACCAAAGGTTCCTCACTCCTAATATTTACTGTCCATGAGGAGAGAGGATTAATTTATTGCACACATCTTAAATTCTCTGTACTAAATACGGCAATGGCATTTCAAACCAGAATTATCCAGGGTATTGCTCTACATGGAGATACAGTATGAAGGTTGTTTTTGTGGGTGATGGTGTAATGTTGGTTAGAACAATCACGAAGGATTGTTGGATTGCCATCCTGGTGAATGTCAGCTAAATAATGGAGCAGAATGTTACTTGGACAATGCTCTCTGTAATGACTTTGTTTCTATTGTTCAAAATAATTGATGTAAATTGAACCATTTTGCCTAATGTGTACTGCAGCTGGAGAAAGCCAGTTGCTTATTACAGCCTAAACATATGCATTTTGGTGTTTATGAATGACTTTATTCCTTGGTAATGAGTTGCTTAAGGCAAATGTAGTCGATGGGTACACAGACTCTTTGCTTGTATGTAAAGAATAAAAGGTTCTTGTGTTTGAAGTGTTTGTAAAACTTAGGTTTTGCATGGTTGGGTTTTGTAATAAGGCCTAGTACCTTGCAAGATGATACATAATTTTAAGAGATTTTTGGTGGCAGCAGCACCATGATGTATAGGCAGGTGTTGCTCCCTCTTCCCTGGTCCCTGACTTCACTGGGCTTTGGACTCTGTCATGCTGAGAGAATATTTGTTTGTTCACAAACAGGCCTGAGATGTACTCTGGAGTAAAGCAGAGCTGCAGCTTCTATTCTTTGCCCCAGTGAGAAAAGGCTTATATAGCAGAGCCCAGTACCTTTGTTTGGATCTTAATTGTCACACACCTAAGTCCATAGATAAATGAATATTGTTTTAAGGCTAGAATAAACTTCCATATATTTCCTTGTAACACCAAAACTGTAATGTCTTATGATTTGACACACATAGGTGTTATAACTACAGGTAACAGAGATGGAATCTGTGGCTAATTCTGCTCTCTTAGAGGAAACCCAGGCTGCCTTCCAGCAGCCAGACACAGACTTCTTAATGCGATAATCTGATTGACTGAATTCGATATTGTTCATGAAGGCTTCTTTGCCACAAAATTGGAAAGGGTGTTTTGGGATGTAGATATTAGAAGTGTCTCACAGCACACCCAGATAGTGTTTCTATAAGCATTAGAGTCAGCAAGATTTATTTCAAAGATACAGCTTATTGGAGAAAGCCAGCCTATTAAATGTCTGTTACCAGTGATGGCATTCTGGAAATGGAATTGGTTTTGCTCAGCAAAGAAATGAAACCTAGATTGTTATATACAGGCTACAATAAGCACTGATTTCTTAGCATAAAGACTGCTTGGTTGCTCAGGATTTATTACTGTTTAGTTAAAATATGTTGAGTGAAAAGGTTGATCTGTCCAAATGATTTGCAAGGGAAAGAGATGAAAGTGTGTTTTATCAAAGTTAATGAAAAGCATTGGGGAGATAACTTGTGAATAATTGATTCATGAAACTTCATTTTTGTTCATAAATTTCTTGCAAACAGGTGGCAATAGTCAGATGCATTTAAATTTCTTTTTATAACTTATTTAACTAATTCTTCATCGTTGCTCACTGCTAAGTTGGATGAATTTTGTATAACTTGAGCAATGTTGATTGGCTCACCTGAGTCACTGCAGATCCTACTCCCCGATGAGAGACATGAAATTCTTGGTGCAGAGCTCTGCATTCAAACCCTGCCTAATTCCCTATGGTATTTTTCCAACTTACTGTATGGAGATGATACTTTTATCTGTGGGCCAGGCAGGGATCAGCAGAGCAAAAGTAATTAAACTTGATGTGCAGAAGAGGGAATGTCTTTATTCCCAGTCTTTCCAGCTTTCTCTCAAGGTGAAAGCAGGTGAGTGGCAGCAGGGCTTGGGCTCCTTGCCTGCCCTGCTGCTGGGCTGGGGAAGCACCAAGGAACCCTCAGAGCATGAGAGATGGGGAGAGGGCCATGGAAATGGTAGCTCCCCATCAACGTGTCAAATTGCACTGGAACGTGGGCTTAAATGATTTATAAGATCAAAAAGGCCAATATTTTCATTAAAGGGAAAAAGAGAGAGGGTCATATCAGAATACTCCTTCAATTGGTTTGCTTTTTCTTTTTCCCCCTCTGGTAATGTGTGCACAATCTTTTACATAGAGCATACTCTGTCATACTAGGTTGTTTACAGCTACTTCCATATAATATTTAATAATAACTCTGTCAATATTGCTGGAGAGATGTATGCTTTGTTTTCCTGGAGACATTTAGGAAGTATTCAGGAGTAAGTAATATTTCCATAATCTAAATTCATGCTCTGCCCAAGAGGCCCATGTCTCAGGTACACAGAATTACGTCTCACAAAATATGTTTATTGCTATAACTATCTTTTTTTTATAGTTCAGTTGTTAAGCTAAGTAATGATGTATAGCTGCTTACACCAACATAATAACAATTCTTTCACATTCTTCATTCTTACGATCTCCTCTTCTCCCTGTTAAATATACTTATTGAGGGCTTTGTTAAATGAATTATCAGTGACACATTGGTAACAGTTTCTCTTTTAAAACAAACAAAATCAAACCTAGAAAAAAAACACCTCTCTAGTTACTGTAACTATTGCCAAAAGAGATGAGACAGCATAAAACAAAAGCCTTCCCTGAAAGGATTTTTCTTTTGAAATTCAGATTTTTAGAATACAGTACTGACATAGGAAGAAATAGTTTGGACCCCAAAATAAAAATTCATTTCTACAAGAAACATCACCTTTGAAATGGAACTACAGTAGAAATTGCTCAGTAATATTTCACTTTTTATTTTAGTGAGAAATGTAAAACCTTGAGACCAGGTCTTCAGCTATCATAAAAGGGAACAGCCAGTACTTGACTTGTGCTTGTATAGCACTTCTAGATCATCCTGAGTGCAATAACTACTAAATTTCAGCAGTCACATCAGGAAAATCTTTCCCTTTTAATCAAGGAAAGACAATTGAGTGGTAAAAAGTACTTTCTATATTAAAAAAAAAACAAAGCTTTTCTTGTATGTCAGTATCTTTCCCACCACTGTAGCAAAAATAATTTTTCTTTTTTTTTTTCCCTTTGATGAAGTCAGTAGAAATGGCACATATCAAGCAGCCTTGGTCATTGTGGTCTAAGGAGTTGGTTACTTTTTGATGCAATTGGGATTTTATGAGGTTTGTGTGAATTTCCCTGTGTGTCTCAGCAGGAGGGTATGGCTGGCTGGGGACAGCTGAGTTTATATGCATATTTCTACTTCTGGTACAATTTCCTACTGAAGATTTATTCAGCATGAATATTATCTTGAGCTTTGCTACAGCTGTTGTGTGGTGTGTGCTTGGGTGGTGAGAAGGCAGATTGGAGCCATGAGACTCTACCATAGGCATCCCAAGGTAACAATTCCTATTTTCGTGGCTTATTTGCACAGAAGGGTTGAACGTGGATTTTGAAGTCCTCGTGCTGCAGTGTGGTGCTCCTGTCTGCACTGGAGCTTGGGTGCTAAAATCCAGACTACCAACCACAGCTGCCTCAGCACCAGTGCTGCTGCTGCTGCCTTCTCACACTGCTTCTCATGAGGAAATCCGTACTAGACTTGTTCTTTCCAGTTTTTATTTCCCCTTGTTCTAGAGCTGTTGCTCCTTTGGCTGCTATTGTGAGGGGTGACCTCGTGGTCCTTCAGGTGTCCCCACCTGAGTGGCACTGAGGACATGAGCTCTCAGCAGTTGATACTTTCAGAATAGGGTGTGTGACAACAGCAATAAATATGCTCTGCCTCCTGAGGCAGCTCATGGAAATGGAAGAGCTTTAACTGACAGTGTTTTCAGTAGCACAGGCCCCAGGGAGCCTCAGACAAAGGAAATATTCCATGAGATTTTAGGAAACAGAGTCCTATTCAATTATTCATATTTTCACTCGGTTTTCATTTCTTGAGAATTGCATAAATTGTTTGACACAGGCTTGGTTTAGTTTTGAGGATTTTTGTATGATTTCTTTTGTTTAAAGAATATTAGAAACACTGCTTGAAATGGTAACTCTGCTGTGGATTTCAAAGGGGTTGGGGACTGCCTGGAACTCAGATGGAGTTGGGAACTCAAACCCTCAGGCAAACTCTTAGTTCTCATGTCCATCATTAAAATTGACCTGTAAATAGCTTAAGGGCAAACAGAAGGCAATTATTTCCCTCTTATTTGCTAGAAGATGTGCATATAATTCAGGAAAGTGATATATAGACTGAAAAGGAGAAGCCAGATATCACAGGTTACTAAAATCTTCTAGGGAAAAAGTAGTGAGGGGGGGATGATGCTCTTATCAAACCACAGTGTTTTGGTGTCAGTGCAAAGCACCCAGACTATTGCATCACTGTCTATTTGTTTTGTAACTTCCTTGGTGGTTTTGACAAAACCACTAGTTTCATCCTGTTAAAATGACTTTTTCTTGGCTTTCCCGTGCTTGATGTCTGTATTTAAAAAGCATCATCTGGAACATGGAGACATTATGCTTTTCTGTTTTGTGTTCCCATGGTCAGAAGAAGTAAGTTTTGGGGTTGACACTTTCCAGCATGAGGAACAGGAATGGTTTGGGAGAGCTGTAGTGGTGAGATGTCACAATTAAGGAATACTGTGTTGGCCACAGTCATGCTCCTTTGCTGTAGGAACTCGTGAGTTTACTTAAAGTTGGTTTTTTTAAGAGAGAGACAGGATGGGGAAAGAGAGGAATGCTTGAGATGGCAAGTGCTTGTTGTGGGACAAAGACAGACCTCGAGTATCTAGATTGACCTCCTATTGAATTTCTCCCACTTGTTTGGTTAAGGAGGAGGGAACTCTGAGCAGCCCCAGCTGTGAAAGGGGTCAATCCCTCTCCTGAGAGACATAGTTAAGAGGATTTTCTTGCCCAACATGAGGGAGCTGTCCTAGATGCACACACACTTCCTAGGGTTGCATGGAAAATTAAGGCTGCCTTGGCTATCCCCAGGAGACAGCAATCTCCAAGTAAGAGACATATGTTAGCACTGTCTATTTTAATATTGTCTTTCTGTTATGTCTTGTTCCTACTGGGAGAATAAACTATTTTGAGTATGAGCAGATTCTTTGTTTATGGAGCGCAGCAGGAAGAGCAGCCTGTATCCAACAGACATGGAATACACAGGGAGCTTGTAGGACAGGGTGTGGGGTGGTAGAAGAATCAAACATTGGCACAGCACAGTGGGAAGGGAGAGACAAGCACAGAGAGGAGCACATAACTTTGAAAACAACAATTGCAACCCAAACTTGTTTGCATGTCCCAGTTCTGAGGCCTCACCAGCTGAGATGGATTTATTATCCATGGAGGTAGCATGGAAATATGAGTCCCCTCTGCTCCCAACAGTTATGTAACTTTTGTCTTGTTGATTCTAAAACTGGGTTTCTCTATTTTATAATGAGTAACTTTTAAAACAGAATGGGGCAAAAGTATTTATTACTGTAGAACAAATGTAAATATCGTGCCTTAAAATGCTGCTAGTCATTTATGTGTTAGGATCTAATTATTTAAGAAACTGCCTCTAACTGTTACAGTGTGTTGAAGCTTCCTAGTGAAAGCCATAAACATTCTTATGATCCCCCCTACATTTTTCTATCACAGCAATGTCTATCTCTGAAGTAATTCAGAAGCTATTAGTTATTCCTGGAGTTTTTTATTTTGCTTTCTGGTGGATGGTAGAGCTGTGCAAGAATCACTAGTACTTGCCTTGCTTTTTTTTTTTTCTTGTAGATTAGAATCCTGGTATTCCAGCAATTATTGTGACAGAAGGTTTGAGATGGCTTAAGAAGTATTTTCACAACCATACATCTTAATGTGTAGACTGCTTGCCTTGCAAAAGCCATTTTTCTTCCCATCCACTTTGGGCAAATGCTATGTAGGATAGGTTTGCTTTAGTTCCTGTGGTCTGACATGAGTGCAGGATAAATCAGAAGACTCTTGGGTGTTGCAAACTGCACATCAAGACTTGCACAATGTAAATTTTTCCTGGATTATTTAAATGTCTCCTGTGCTGTCCTGTGAAAAACATTTCCCACTAACCACACTGTAAAAGAATGGTAATGAATATGGAATCTGTCCCTCATCCAAATGAGTTTGATACCTCTGCCCTAATCACCAACATTTAAGGAGTCCATCAAATGCAAAACCATTGTGATACTTCTCGTGCCTGGCTGTGATGAGAAATTATGCATGGTTTTTGCTTGAGGTATGTGGTACTTGTGTGACTGGTACTTACATTTTACATACAGGCAGCATCATAATCAACTTTCATTAAGACTAATGCTGACTTTTGATTTACTACAAAGAGTATTTCGATTAAGTTTAGCATTTTGGATAGGACATGATAATTATCTGGTGTTGACATTCAATTTTGTAGGCCTGAAGTTTGCAAACAAATCCCACATCTTTGTTAGACGTATTAGCAATTGAAATACTCTCCTAAATCACTGTCTGTGTAAATGGTAAATCTCTGCAATCAATCCTGCTTTTCTTTGAAAATAATTTTTGGAGGAATTTGCATAATTGGCTGTGCTTGATAAAATTCTGATGTATAATGTTGTCTTTTAAATGTACTGCTACCTGAAATCATGATGAAGTATCAATATGCAGGAGGTAAATATAAAACAAGCATTTAGTAAAGGATGCAGCTGATCTCATGAGGTGAGGAATGGCATCTAGTGGTGTTATAATTTGAAGTGGCTTGATGTAGGCATTTTGCTATGAAGGATGTGAGAGAAAAGGACAGAACTCCATCACATCAAGCAGCTTTGATTTGCACTGAACTTTGAAGTGAAATTTATGCTGAAAAGTGCTTTTAAAATACAGTGAGGGTGATGCAAATGAATGTCTTCACTTCTGATGCAAATGAAGAGCTCCCTGTATAGACTCTGGGCTCATCCCTGTGTAAAGGCCTGGGTTTCTCTGGAGCTTGGTGGTGTCCCAGCTCCTGCCCTGCAACCTGCCCCACCTGAGTTAGGCAGCAGGATTGTCCCTGCATGTCCTTTGGTAGGTGATTTTGGAGTCATGTCCTGTGCTGTTTACATTCTGTGTGGCGTGACCAGCACTGTCCTCCTCTCCAGCACGTGCTCTGGAGCTGTCCCTGTCAGCACCGTGGGCTCACCCACACCAGCATGGCCAGTGCCATGCTCCTCACCAGGACAGCCTTGAGACCAAAGCTTTGGTAATGCACCAAGGGCTGCTCTTGTATCTGTGTTTCACATCGGTAAACTCCAACCCTGGTAGTGGGAAAATGCATCCTGAGGGTGCTGAGAGGCTGTGCCAAGGAACTGACCCAGAACTCCAGCAGGAGACATGGATGTGCCTGGTGCTTGCCTCTCCTTTCCCTGGGGATTTGGACATTGATGTAATGAGGGATATCTGCTTTCCACAACCTTTGCTGCTCTGTGTGATGGATGTCTTATGACCTCATCTCTGCAGGTGCTGTGATGTGGTTACTGTAATGTGCCTTGGGCTTTTACAGTAAAAAAACTGTTGGTGTGTTTAGGAATTTGTATTTTCCTTCTCTAAATAGTGACATCTGCTGCACTGAATGCTGCTGTTATTCCAGCATTTTCTTTTGAGAAAATAACATGAGTATCTTCTAGCACCCTGGCCATTTCTTAAGATATGACTCCTGGGTCAGATCTGACTAATGGAATGTGAGCAATGATATGGGAATTGTTAAGGAAAGAAGCTCCAATAACACTGCAAGTGTGATTAGAGGTTTGATAAAGCTGACAGTGAACTGTGTGCTGCACATGGTATCAGAGTGGGGATCTTAAATTACAGAAGTAGCATGAAGCATCTAATTTCCATTCTTCTGTACTTGTCAGGGAATCTTTGACTCCTTGAGAACGGTGTTCACGCTGTGGACAGGCACTTCTCTACTACTTAAAAAGAATTAAAAATTGCCTACTGGAACCCAGCAACCATCATACTAAACTCAGGAAGGGTTGGGGTTTTTTTGTTGTTGCTGTTGTTGTTTTATGTTTGAACCGTGACTCTACCATTAAAGAAAAAATTCTTTTTTTTTTTTTTTTTTCCCTGAAAGAATTAGCCATGCCTGTTTTGTATTCTAATTCCAGTTCTTTCTTCATTTTCAATATGCTGGGGTTTGGATGTGCACAACACATCAAAGAATCGAGTTGCTGGGATTTCTGTCACTTTTCTAAAATAATGCATTGCAAGACAAAAACTGCTTCTGCATTGTTTACAATACTTTGTAAAACATCATTGTCACCCTGCCATGGTAAATGCTAACGTGTTGTCACAGCATTGCACAGGAGTGTATAAACTCAGCAGTGTGCACTGGTGTGTTGGGAAGGAAGAACAGAAAAAGATCTGTGGAGGCAGATGGGGGAAAAAGCCCACCAGAGCAACAGCTGCTATTTTTGGGGTGGTTTTCCACAGCCCACTCATATGTGTGCACTGGTGAATCAGGAAGGCTTGTGAGCCTTTGGGGATTCTCTAGAGCCTTAGCTAAGGATTTTTTCAAGCCTTTTCATACTGTCCCCATGGGAAGAAGATGATCCACAAGAAGAACACTCATTTAAAAAATATAATAGGGGATTTCTTGTTTGTTTGTTTCTGCTGAGACCACAGGCAAAAACTTCTTGACTTGAATGCAGGTAGCTTATTTTCCTTTTATTTTTCTCTCAAAATCAGCAGCTGAGTAGACTGGTAATGTCAGCAGGCTTAGCTGAGCGCAGTGGAGGTCAGCAGCACTGCTCTGCACAGTTTTGTGCTCTCAGGTTCATTTTGCAGTTCTGTCACTTTGCCACCTGGGTGAGGAGGACCAGAGTACAGAGAAGGGATGGGAGGTTTGGGGCAGACATTGTACAGTCTTATTGATCAGTAATTTCATTAGTTCTGCAGATAGAAGCACTGATGGCTTCTCTAAGAATCCATTTCAGTTCTGTGGCTGCTAACATAATGGATTTTGGGGAAAGACTTATGGAAATGAGAAGTAATTGGAAGTATTGACAGAGATGCCAACTTTCACGATTTTTTTAACTCTCCTATTGACTCTTACTATCTGTCCAGGCTAACCTCCCAATTAGTGTTCTGCTCTTCCTGACCATTTTCTTATTTCTGCAGGCAGGCTACAGGAATCTGCCTTCTCCTCTGGTGAAGGCAGGGTATATAAGGGAAGACACATGAATATCTCTGAAGCCCTAATTGTGCTCTCCATGTTTTAAATGTGTGGGTTGGGTTATGTGGTTTCATGCCAGAAATATAATTTCTGTCATCCTGTGTGCAGTCAGAACTACAGAGGCAATCCATATCTCCTCACAAGTAAAGTGGTGTTGAAAATTCTATAGGCTCTTACCTGTCTACTCTATCCCTTGTTTGCTTGGAAGCTTGAAATTTGTACAAGCAGACACGTGCAGATAAGGAGGCGGTTTTCCCCTTTATTTATTTTTGATAACACAGCTTATGTTTAATTATGTGGGTTGGGGACAAACTCAACCAATAGACTCATGGAGTCCTTTAGGTTTGAAAAGACCTTTGAGGTCATCAAGTCCAGCTGTTAAGTCAGTGCTGCTGAGTCAATCAACAAACTGTGTCCCCAGGTGTCACAAATACACATTTTTAAAATACCTTCAGGGATGATGACTCTACTGCTGCATTGGACAGGCTGTGCCAGTGCTTGGCAACCCTCTCAGAGAAGAAACATCTCCTGTTATCCAAGAATCCCTCTGGGATAAACTGGTGTTGTCTTGGCTGCACTGAAACTGCTCTGATGCTTCTGAGCAGAAGCCCAGAAAGTTCCTTGAGTACTTTTGTGAAGTCTGAGTGGGGAAAGCAGCTATTGGTGTGTATTAATTTGCTGTGATTAGACATGCTTTGCAGGCAAATATTCTCTTGCAAGTCTGGGATTTTATTTCTTTTATTTTTAAGATAATTTAATCAAGGAAATACAATCTGTGAGACCTGGGCTCCCAAGGCAGAGCTGGACCAGGTGATCCTTGTGGAGGTGATGATGACATTTTCTAAAGTGGAACAGGAGTTGGGAACTCCAGAGTTTTCTCTGACTAATTCAAGGGTTTAAAAGGTATAAGAAAGGAACATGTTTCTCCATTGCTTGTGCTTTGCTTAATGCACTTAAATAGATTAGTGTATAATATGACTACTTTCCTAATTTATAGCCAGAGTGAAATACTGTAAATAAGAGGCAGACAAGAGGCAAACCACCTCCTTAATGACCTCTGTGCAGTGGTGAGTCCTGTAAGATCAATGTACAGCTGAGCTGAGTCAGAATGCCACTGCATTGATTCTGGATTACAGCTAAACCCTAAACAGTCTAATTTGGCTGCTCACTGGTCTTTAGTATTGCGAGCAAACAGCTTTTTAAGGAGATGTTTGTTGAACCTTTGAACTTTCCACACCTTCTTTACCCACCATTTATATGTGTGTGTATATATGAAAGGTGGAAAGAGTTTCTTTATATTTAGTTGGAATGTGCACACTATGAACACATTTACTTTTCAGATTAGTTTTTTTTTAGAGTTTTTCTGCTTCCTGATATCTCTGGGATTGAATACTTTTTTGTTATTATTATGAATGTACCCACAAGTATGTGTGCTGACTCCTACTGACTTCAAAGGACTTCAACCAGAACAGAGGAAACTTTCTGGACCAATCCCTTCTTAAACTCAGTGATCCTTGCAGCAGGTCAAAACAAGATGAAATGAAGCACATACTTTTGGGTGAATGACTTTGCACTTTCGGTCTGTTTAGAACCTGTGCTAAATCCTGAGTTTAAGTGGCTAAAACCAATGTTCAAACTATACTTTGTGCAGAAAAATAATGACCAACGTGTGCTGGTGTTAAAAAGTGAGAATAATGACTTAAATTGTCATTAATTTTTAATATTCTTCATGAATCACAATATCCTTGACTCAATCTCCTGACAGATTGCTTATGCCTCAGACTGCTTGGGTCCTGCCAGGACTAGATGACTTCTTTGTACACCACATTGTGTTCAAAGAATTTAATCCTCTGACTGTGAAGTGAAAACTTTAAAACCATATTAAGCTTTTCACAGCCAGAGACAGAACATTTATTCTTTTAATAATTTTAAAAATTGCCTGAAGATGGATATTAATGTTTGGTTGGTAGGTTTTTGGTTTTTTTTCCCTTTCTGTTTGCATGGAAAAATCTTTCCTCTGTGCTTAACCTTAATCAGCAGTGGATTGATGGTTTAAAGGCCAATCCCTTTCCAGCATGGTCTGCCTGGGAATGAGCAGGGATGGGCAGCAGGTTTGGCCATGGAATTACCTACTTTAACTGTTATTAATTAATTACCTACTATTAGACCTCTATACTGCATGTTCTAGCAAACTGCTCTTGAGAAATATCTAATGGGCATGGGAGGGATTTTTTAAAATTAGCTCTCTGTACCAGATTGTTTCTTACTCTCAGGAGAGATTCTAATGACTGCCCTGTGGTGATGATCATCTTGCTCAAGTTGTATTGTTTTCCTGTATTATCCTATATAGCATATATAGGAGACACTTGTGCCTTCATACTGAACATACCACATTTTCTGCTTAAACTCTTAGGGTTACTTTGAAACGATTTAGATTGAGAAGGCTGAATTCATCCCTGAATGCCTGTCCAGCAGGTGGCATATTGGGAGAATAGGTAGTTCTGGCTCTACTTGAGTGGAGGTTGATTGAGGCTTGAGGTCTCCAAGTGGAATATCAGCATCACATGTAGAGGCTGAATTAGAACAGTTCCACAAGCCTATGAGGGTCCTGCTTGATTTGCCATCTGCAGGAACCCTCCCTGCTCCTCCTGTCCATTTACTGTGGTGAGAACCAGGGAAATTAGAGCTGTGGCTCAGTCATGTGGTGACTCCTCAAAACTATCTGTGAAAAGCAGTGCAGAGACCTAATTGGACTTGCAGGCTTGTCTTAATGAGCAAACTTTCTGAATTCAAACCGATGCTGTGATGCTCAGTTTTAATCTTTTGTAGGGGAGCTCCGAGCAGAAGAAACAACCTTGTTTTGTTACTAACAGCTGGTTCAACAGCCTGTAGTGTGGCCACTGAATGCTCAGGGCTGTGGAGCAGAGAGGAGCCAAGGCTGTGCTGCTGCCAGGCTTGTCTTGATTTTGCACTGGAGGGTCTCTGACGTGCTGCACCAGGGCAGGAGCTGTGCCACAGCAGGGCACAGGGAGCTCTGGAGGGCTTCTGAAGGGGTCTTGGAGGCTTTGGGGTCCCGTGGGACACTCAGCAGTGATGTCCAGCTTCACCAGCACCAGAGACAGAAGCAGTAAACTGTTCATTAAAGTGGTACTCCTGACCGTGTGACAGAGCTGTAAAAGGGTAATAATTCACCTGGGTGTAGTTTTGGGGAAGTAAGAGGGAACTCCAAGGTTGGGATATTGCCTCAAATGGGGTAATGAGCTCTATTGTAGTTAAAATGATCTTAATTGCCAGGAGTGACATTTAATGCCAACCAGCAGATCCTTCTTCAAGCGGATTCAGAAGCAGGGAAGAAAATGTCATCTGGTATTTTTCTAGGAACAAAGGGCACACTTTCAGCTCTGCTCTCAGTGGCTACACCTAATGATTACCCTGAGGAGCCTTGTCTGTCAAAAACATGCCACTCATCACTGATCTCATTTAGGCTTTAATAAAGCATATGACCCAAAGTCTTTCAATTCAGTTATGCTGACGTGATGCCCTATGCATTTAATTAGGGAGCTGAAAAGCCACCAGTGTTTAATTCTCTAACCTAGCTTGTCCCCTCTCCCATCTGCCAGCCTTCCTTTTAAAGCTGGAACTGTAGTTGCATTGTGGGGAAAGCAGAGGGCCAAGGTAATTGAAGAGCTGAGATGGGTGGTCCAATGCATGTGTGCATTTTTAAAAATTATTTTTATGTGTATATATTCAGTGCAGCAGAGGAGGCTGAGCTAATAAGGTTCAGCCTCACCTGTAAGTGTGACATGGCAGGCATCTGGCAGTGGCACAGTAGAGCTGTGGAGTACTTGAAGAGTGAAATCATGGAGAGGAATTTTAGTGGAGGATTCTGTGTTGGTTTCTTTGCAGGTCCAGGATCCCACATTTTTCACTGTCTAAGAAAGGGTTATTTTAAATTAAGGTACAGAAGTACAACTTGTTTAAACTGGAAATTGGCAGAGTCTTGGAGAGAATTGGTAACCAACAATTAGTTGAAGTGATTGAGGTGTTAGAGACAACAATCTTTTCACAAGAAATGAAAAATGTGATTTTTTTTTTTTTTTTTTTTTCAGAATATTATGGGTAGTAAAAATTTCAGGAGCCTCTTCCTTGGGTTTACCAGCCAGGTAGAGTTTTGAAGTGTATTTTCTTCATATCTCTTGGGAAGCTAGAATTATGTGCATTAGAAGTGCTATAATAATCCTTTTTTTTTTTTTTTTTTTTTGACCATTGGAAAATTGTTCCCTGCAGTTTTTCTCTAATGCTTTTTTCGAGTCCACTTTTAAATGATGCAATTGATAGGTTTCCAAGACTGAACTGTAGGTACTAAATCTCCTTGAACTTCTGGCTGAGCAGCAGAATTGAGTCACGATTCTCATATATTAAAAATTAAAGGCCAGATTTCCTTTGCAGTTGGCACCTCCAGAATTCCTATTGAACTTATGCCGCCTTCTTTTTATTTTTTTCAGTATGAGACTGAGATTATAAATAGGTTTTGTATCAAGTGAATTATATTTTTATCAAAAACTTTGCCTAAATCTTAAAGCCCAGCATTCTAACTCAGAAAGAATCAGCAGTGGGCAAGAGGAAGGTGAAGCAGCTGGACGTAGCAGAAGCACCAGCAAGCTGGCAAACATGAAGCACCTCAGTTCCTGCTTGTCAGGCCTCATATGATGAGCTGCTCATGTAGCTTTTGTCCTGAATTCAAATGCTGCTTTGCAGTTTTTTGGTTTTAGGGTTTTTTTTTTTGGTTGGTTTTGTTTAATTTGTTTTCCTACAGAACTCCTTTTAGTAGAGTTTCAGATTTCTGGGTGAATTGCATGCAAGTGCAGCTTCAGAATTGGTCTTTTGGCTTTTGCTGAGGTGCTGAGAAAAACTTTCCTGTTTAACTCTGACTGGTTCTTCCTGTAAAACAGATTATGAAGCTGTGCTACACGAGAGGGGAAATGTCTGTATAATCCAGGGAATGTTGAAAAGGACAAACACTCTCAAGATAAGCAAATAAGTTAGTTCCAGCCATGTCAAATAAAAAAACCCTTCTGTTTTCCCTTTTTAAAACAACAGAGGCTACATTCCACAGAAAAACATTAGTGCTGTATCTCAGGAGATAGAGTTGCCACAGCTAAAAGGAGAACAATTTCCTTCCCATGATGTGACTGACACTTCTGAGGTACAGCTCCTCTGTGCCACTGGATGATCAAAATATGGTAAAGTCCATGGTCAAAGTCAGTAAATCTTACTGCCTTTTCTCCATATGATGGTTCTTGCTAGTAGGAATAAAAAGAGAAGGCAGGAGATGTTCCAGGCTATGCCTGAAGTGCTCAAAGACTTTCTGCCTCCTGAGAGAGTCTCTTCTCCTGCAGCTGCTGTGTTATTGTGCTGACTTTCAAAGTGGGGTGAGAACTGATCCAAAATTTATTCCCATTATGGGAGGCTTTCTGTCAACTCAGGATCACTGCTTGTTGCCAGCCACTGCAACAAAATGAGTGATAGTTCACAGGTGTGGAAAACCCACTATATTCTTGGATTTTTCATTTGATTACCTAATTGTATGGTTTAATTTCACATACCAGAACTATCACTTGCAACCTTGAATTTTAGAAAATAACATAGGAGCTGAACATTAGGAACTTTGATATTTTATATTTTTCGTGATGAAATCTTTTTCCTGCAGTTAAAATGTGTTTTTGATTCAGTATCCTATGCATGTGTAATGTAGGGCTTGCTCTTTCCTGAGGTGTTATTTCAGGTGGGTCAATTTTAATATAAAATATGAATTCAAAGGGAAGATGTTTTTATTTTCAACATTGGCATTACTTATCCAAAACATTGTAATTATCAGAGGTGTTATTTTCACATAAGATTGGTGGCATTTTGGACCATAAAGGTATGAGAAGTGAGTTGCTTGTGTTGGAGACAGCTACAGAGTCAAGTGTGATCATAAAATACGATAGAATAAATGCAAAATTACCTTCACAGCCATTCCCAGCATTGAGAGAATAGAGAACTGGCATGAATCCACCTCTTGTGAAGACCAGTGCATGTTGAGAGATGGCTGATGGGAATCCTTTTGGGATCCTCTGTTCACAAAGCAAAAGACCATATTAAGTCTTTGCTTGTGATAGAGCACCTTCTCTGTGATTAAATGGATATGGACTTCAGGGAACTCTGAAAGTAGCCATTTAGTAACCAAGGGGGCAGGGGAGGAAAAGTAGCGTGAATATTTTAGTCAAATGCTCTTCATCCAGGAGGGTAAAGGGACTTGCAAAACTCAGAGCATATGAAGATGAGAACTGTGGCCTGGAGGTTATTGCGTGTAGCAGGACAAAGGATGGATGGAGGCCACAGGAGTGCTTAATTAGCCTGAAGATGCCAAGAAACACACAGGAAAGACAAAGGAAAACCAAGGGTATAATCACAGCTTTCCAGGGAGTGTTAGAAACTTAATAAGGAGACAGAAACCAGGATGAAATTCACCCCAGGTATCAATCACTGGTTTTAAACTATCTGCATTTCCAGGCCTTCCAATATTTCCAGGGAGGGTGCAGACCAAATTTAAATGGACTGGAGAATTGCTTTTTTAATTATCTTTTCTGGAACACTTTAGAAGTAATTTGCAGACCCCCAGTGACCTGCAGCCTGGCCCACCAGCTCCAGAAACTGGGGCCTGCTGTGAACTCTGGGCTAGATGAGCTATCAAAATGAGAGAGAATACTGACTGAAGTTCAAGAAGCTGGAGGTACTTGACTTCTTCAAAGTACAGCAGAACTGTGATGTTCTCCTTTCCCCTCAAGGACAGAAAATCTGAGCCTTTGGAAAATGGATGCTCTTTTACAGCTGCTGCACCTGGTTAGTCTCTGCTGTACAAAGGCCAGAGCAATAACAGTGAGTGAAAGGCTAGAGATCAAATAGCTTGTTATATTTTTCTCCTCCATCTCTCATCAATCAACATACCAGGAGTGCAGATTTATGACTTTGCTCTATACACAAACCTTCCCAAAGTTCAGGGTTGGTTGGATGGAACAGAGAGGACAAGGCACTGATCTCTGGCACTTCTGCAGTAATTCTGTCGAGGGAATATATCTGCCTGCAGGACCAGACTGCTGGCAATAAGCACCCTATGCTGGCCAGCTGCTGCTGAGCAGGGTTACTGTATCCAAAATCAGCCTCAAAAATCAGTCCCTGCCAAAGACAGGTTCATAAATGAGATCAGAGCTGGGGCTGTGTGTTTGGAAATGCACTGGTATTTTATGCTTTATGGATAATCTGTACACATTAGCCTATCAAAGTAAATAAGATGTGTGCTGCATTTTTGCTTTGAAAACAGTCTAAACAGAAGAAAATATTCTAGGGGCGAACAGAAAAAGCTCATGCTGCATTATGCTGAGTTTCCCCCTGACTTTATTGCCTTTATTCTGCTGCAGCTACAGAAAACTCATTTAAACTATGAAACTTCTTTGGCATGGATTCTTTATATTGATGAAACAGAGCTGACTTTCTCTGGAGAGCCAGAATGTTATTAAAGCACTTAACCTAGCACTGCTGTGGCTATCAATTATGCCCTTCATTTACACTATACAAGGCTGACGGCTTATTTGAAGTTCAAGAGGTTTTTTTAATGAGATGTTAATTGAGTACACCTGCAGTTGGCTAAAATTTTCATGGACAATTAAGTGTGATCTTTTGCCTTCCTAAATTCTTTGTTTTTCCTAGGTTTTGATACTTCATTTCAGCAAATGTGTTCAGTGTAGAGGTAGGGACTTTTAATATACAGCAACCTCAGCAATAACCAATGCTTGGGATTTATGATTAACACTTTAAGCTTATTGCCTAAGTCAGGGTGTGTGGTGGGTTGATCCTGGCTGGACATCAGGTGCCCACTAAAGTTGCTCTCTCATTCCACTCCTCATATAGACAGGGAAAGAAAATAAAACTCAAGGGTAGTGGGTCAGGATAAGGACAGGGGGAGATCATTCACCCATTACCATCATAGGTGAAACAGACTCAACTTGGGAGAAATTAATTCAATTTATTACCAATCAAATCAGAGTAAGATTATGAGAGATAAAACCAAATCTTACAACATCTTCTCCCCCACCCTGCTCTTCAATTAGGGAGAAATTTTTGCTTCTGGACTTCCTCTGCCATTCTGCAGTTCAGCATATCTGACCTAGTTTGTGCTAAATTAAAGGGTAAACTTAGGACAGACAATCTGCTGATAGATCAATTTTCTTGTCTGCGAAATTCCTCCTATCAGACCAAAACAATGAAAAGCACCACTTTTTTAAAGTATCAGCTTCAAACAGAGGCTTTCATGCTAAACACTAACAAAATAAAAGTTTAGCAGTATTTTAGTGCTGCATGAAGGAACTTTTAAGAATACTTAAGCCTGCAAGTGTATATGTACCTGCAAACTCTTCATGTCTGCTTTCTTTACCAACTCAGACGGAATAATTTTAATAATATTGCTGGCTTTACCATTATTACCTCACAGATCCAGTTTTCCAGGTCTAAGTGTTAAGTGACCATATACAGTGGAAAGGATTATTAGCAATATACCCATTAGCTTCATATGGAGAAGAACATGTACATAATGAATTACAGAATGATGGAGGTTGGAAGAGACCTGTAAAGGTCACTGGGTCCAACTCTGGTCCAAGCAGTGCCATAGGATGCAGCAGTTGACCACAGTGATACTGTAGTTTTGGAGGCTGACAACTAAGTTGAATTCAAGATACTTTTATGGAGATAACTGCATGGTTATAACAATTATATTGTCTGAGAGCTCATGGCACCAAGGGCTAAAACATTTGTTGATTTGTTGATGGGTTCTGGGTGCCTCTACAGTGTCTTACTGCTCACCAAGGCTGTGGGTGTTGCTTAAAAATACGGTCTTGGTGTCAGTCAGTGTTGAGCTTCAGATAAACTAAAGCTGCAGACCACACTCTCCCTCTTCTTGTCTCTAAAATGTTATCAATTTCTGTATTGGGATATCAGATTTCAAAAATGTATATGCTTGTTATTAGAGAGTAACATGAAATAGCATGTAATTTAGAAATGCCAAAACCAGGTCAAAATATGGGGAGGATACGACAAGACTAGGACCTCAAAGTAATAAAGACTGAGTGAAATTCAAGGCATTCAAATAATGAAGAAGATGCAGAAAGTTGCATTAAGCACTAGATCACAAAGCTGTGGTGAATGGTTCTTAATCCCTAAAAATCTTTAGAGACTGGATTTTTTTTGGTCTTTTGGTGAGTGGAGAGAAATATGATTCAGTCAGTGCTTTTTTACCCTGAAAAGTATTCAGTGAACATCCCAGTTAAAAAAAAAAAAAAAAGCATATGCATTATGTCTTTAATTACTTCTGATTTTGGCTTCAAAGTATTGTCATGATCAGCATTATTTCCCTGAACTGAGTTATGTTTGTAGGTCAAACAGGTTGTCCCTGCAGTATTCCAGCATGGGATTTTAGTAGTTGTCATAAAAGGGGTCAGGCAGGGTTGTTGGTCATAGCAATTCCTGCTAAGCTCAAATTATAGTAATTGACACAGAGAATTTCTGGCACTTTGTAGTGATTAATCTGTAGCAGGGGAATAGCATTTGTTAAAGCAAAAGTCAAGTGATCTAGAAAGGGAAAAGGAGGCTTTTAAATTACTTTTATAAATACTGTGGTTTTGCATAACCGATGAGCTTGTTTTGCATACATAGATCACTTTACACTGAGGAGTCTGAGATCACTTTAGTAAATGTGATACTTAAAATACAAATGTATTGGGGAATAAGAAGTTGGTAATGGCACTGAGTGAGCTGCCTGAGAGAGCACTAAAAATAAAGCTAAACACTCATTTTGGCCAACATTTTTGGACTTTTTGACTTGAAGCTGCAACCATTCAGAGGAATCTCAAAATGGGAAAACAATAAAGATTTTAGACATTAAGGAAAGTAGTCTGATAAGTCCATTTCCTCAGCTCAAAGAAGGCCAAACCTGTGTAATTTCCCTTTGGAGACCTCGGCAGTCCCACAGAGCAATGGCTGAAGTGAGGACAAGGGATGGACATGGACACAGTTCTTTTTGCAAGTGATAATATTCTCTACTGTAGCAAGTATTTGAGTATTGACTGAGCTAAAAAGCAGAGAGCAGTGAGTTGTTAATTAGGCATTTAGGCTGTTTCGCTGGGCTGCAGTTGTGATGAATCCTCACCTCTCTGGTGCCAGGGTCCAGGTGGTCTTGGAAAATACAGATATCCATTCCTGGGTTAAAGTTTTGGCTCCTGAGGACTGGGTGACACAGGAAGGGCACTGCTGGTTATGCTTTGCCAGACCTTTGTTTACATAAAGATTTTTCATTTGAGTGAGAAAATTTATTTGAGCCATACAAACCTGAATATTTTTTAATGCTTGGTATGGTTGCCAACTGAAATTTAAATAATTTGTGGAGTCCTGTTTCCTGTCATTAACTCCGGTGAATGAGTGTGAACACTTGTACAGTAAAAGGGAGAAAAAGTAGTAAACTATCTGGGATGAGATTTTTTATCTTTTGCTTTATGCAAGTGATTTCTGATCTGTGATCTATGGACCTTCTGAGGTTTCTCTGTTGCTTTGAAGGGGCTGAGAAAAAGCAAATTTCTATGGAGATTCTACAGAATGTGAATCTCCCATCCTTTCACCGGAACATTTTTTTTTTTAGGGTCCATAAATCAAAAGATTGAAAATCCTTCCTCCGAACATACTAAGTATACAGTAATTTTCCACAAGAGAAGACCAAAGTGCTCTGATACAATGCATACTAATTTTAGCGCCAAATTCTCTGGTGTATTTCCCGCAGGCTCCCTGTGCCCCTGGAGCCGCAAGTTCGCGGAGCAGAAACGTCTGCAGGGCTCCAAAGCAGAGTTTGCTCATTTATATTCACAAGCCTCTAAAACCACAGTGCATAACTCGATTGGGCTCCAGTCAGTGCTGCACCTCAGTGCTGAGAGGGCCAGGAAGCTCTGAGGCTGCCAGGAGAGAGCATTTCAAGCTCTGGCAGGAATTACCCACTAATAAATTGAAGGGAGGATTTGAAAAGTTTCCAAAGAGGCAGGTGTTCAAACTAAAACATTTGCACTGTTTTCACCTGAATGGCTGCTCACCCCTGAAATCTTATCTGCAGAGGAACATGGGGCTGAGTTCTGTGCTGGTACAACAATGTGCCTCCACCACAGAGATCCCTCTGTCTATGGGGAGACACCAAGACCAAATGGAGATAATGACTCTATTTTTTTTTTTTCCTCTAGAAGAGAACAATTGCCTGTCTGTTGATAAGTTCTCCTAAAATTCATTAAGAAATATGTAGCTAATTTCATAAAGTTGCGTCCAAATACAGAATTGCGCAATTTAATGAATATATTAAGGAGAGGTTTTTGAGAAGGGGGACATGAATGGAAAAAAACCCCCAAAAAACAGAGACCCCGAAAACAACAAAAACCCAACCAAAAAAGTCACACACACCAAAAAACCCCCTGAAAAACCAAGTCACCCAAACAAAACCCTATGTATGTATAAAACACATTTATTCTGGGGTTTTTGAAAGCATACTGCTCACAGCCACCATGATCAAGTGTAAGAGAAATGGTATTTTCAGATTCTTTTCAGCTATCTTTGCAGAACAGAAGGGGGGAAATGCAAGCTCCCTCTGAGACCTGAGCTGAAGTGTGCAGAAGTAAACAGGAAGACTTCCCTCAGCCCAGTGGCCTTTAGATTGTATTCTTTAAGGTCAATGGTTCTGTGACTGGGGAGGTATTCTCAGTGTTCATGCAGCCAAAGCCATGGGTAGTGTCTTCTGGCTCTGTTTTTTGTTATTAGCAAGGTTTTATGGATTTTAGCTAAGCTTTTATTGTATTTTTTTGTGCATAGTGAATTGCTTATTAACATTTATAGCAATCACTGACAATTAGAAGGTGACATTTTTGTTTATCAACTTTAAACCATTTTCAGCTTTTTTCACACTGAGTGTTGCCTAGATCCTACTGCTTGTACTCTTTTTCCTGCTCTGTTGAGGGTCAATATTGTCTTCTACCCTGCAGTCAGTGAACCCTGTTGCATCAAAAAGAAGCTAACTGCTGGAACCAGTAGAAATTATTGTTGATTCATTTTATGTGGAAGAATGACTCTCCTGACAAAGATTTATTTTTCCTAGGCTTATAACAAACTTCAGTATATTCAGATTGTTACTCTTCTTTTATTTCACTTCATTTCTAGCTACAGTGGTGACAGAACAAGTCATCACAAGGATGTTTCACTCTCTTCCTTGCCATTCTTGCAGTTTTGCTAAATTCAGTTTTGCAGAATGAAGGGAAAAAAAATTGATATCAGAACTCTGCAAAAACTTCACCAAGGAGAACAACTTAATAACTCAGCGTGGGTTCAGTGGAGAATGTTTGTGCCCTTTAATTGGAGAAACATAGTTATCTTAATGTAGCCATTCTTCTAAATTAAATTTAAATTGCATTTGTATTAATGATGATCATTACAAATTAATGAGAAATCATTTGTTCCTTCAATATTTCGTAATTGTATCGTGACTTCCATAGCTGCCAAAATGCTCTTGGTGGTGGTGATTACCCATTTGAAAAAATAAATAATCCTTTTTATAAGAACAGATCACTTATTTAATATGACAGAAAGGATAAAAGAAGGAATAGATCTTGCTCATTTGCTTGGTTGTAATCATAATCATTGCTCATTGAGACCTAAATGTCTTGTGCCATGTCAGTCTTTATTTCACATGAGTGAATCTATTTCATGTCTTGATCCATCATTCTAACACTGAGGGGCATAGCAGGAGAACAACAGCAGAGACATGAGCCTCTGTTGGTGTGTTGTTAACTGCTTCTGAACAAAACTTTTATGACACTGAGGACAAAAACATGCCAAGATGACTTAGCCTTAAAGCTATCTGGCTTCAACCCCAGAGAAGCATTTGCTGGTGTCATAAAGAACCAAGAGCAGGATTTGCAATGTGTCCAGGCTTTTCCTAAGTGATGCTACCTGGGCTGGATAGCTGGAAAATGGATGTTCAAAGCTAGCCAGTGTGGATTTGATCCAAAGGAAGCTAACCTTAAAACAAAGCTCCTGCTAGCTCCATTTAGCTTTGACTGAGACCCAGGAAGAGAATATGGAAGCTTCATTTTCAATTTCTTCTGAATGCAAAACCAGATCTGCTGGTCAAGAGTTGGATTGATTTTTTAAGAACAGAGTTGTTCCTCACCTACTGGTTAATTCTGTGACCTTGTACATTGCTAAGATTGAGACTATAATCTAAAATTATTTATTAAATGGTAAAAATGTATCTGTGAAATTCTTGAAGGTAGCTGCTTTCAGAAATCAGAAGGGAGATGATTTTTAAAATTTTTTTACTTGCAGATTCCCTAGGCGGTTTGAATAGATATGGAGTAAGAACATAGTGTGGTTTGGGGTCAGATCATTCTCATTGGCCACAGCTTTGGGTGGGACAGCAATTTAGCTCTTACAGATAACATATAATTGCAAAATATCAGTAGGGGGTCTCGTACTTTTCTAAACAGCTTAATTTTCCAGACACTTCAAACCTCTGCTGAAATCCTCTGAAGACTAATTTTTGCAGGCAGGGCTTCAGCTCTTGTTTCTCCTAGGAAGAGTTTCACCTTGTAAAAATGGGTTACTTCAAGGTTTCTTTATGGTTCTCCAGATATATAAATATTAAAAAATATCTGGTTTTTTGTATCTCTGCTGAGCTATTAAGATAGTTACCTATGGCTGAGACTTTAAACATGTTAGCTTTAAACATTTCCATTAACTCTACCTTGTGGTTTTGCAAATCTCAGCCATTCACTGTGCTAAATCATCCCTATAACCCAACTGCCCAAATTCCTGTTTTCTGGATGGGCGTTACCCCGCAGGCATCAGGAAAGCTGCACAATCCATCCCAGCTGTCTTGTGTAAAATTGTTCCTTTAGGAGTTTTCTAAACATTGTGCCCAAGCCACACAATCAGATTGATTCACGAAAAGGAGACAAGTGACTCTATTGATCCTGTTCCAGAGCTTTCTCTGATTTTCCTAGTCTTGCCCAGGTAAGGCTGAGTGATCTAGCAAATATGGAAATCCAGCTGCTCTCTGGAGACCTCCAGATGTTGGCATTGGAGTGGCCTGGACTGTCCCAAGACTGCTTTCATCCTACAGAATGAAAGGTCAAGTGTTTTGTTGATACGCAAAGAAATGGGGCAAACAAAGTCAGCAAGGTCAGGGAAGTAAAAAATCTGATGTATTTGTGTAAGAACAACATTTCTTGTGCCTACTGGGAGAATTTGCTGAGAGCGATCCTCTTGCCAGCCATGCTGAGTTAATATCATAATAGTAATAAAAGGCTTGTGCCCCTCCCCTCTGGTGAAAAGTGCTTTAAGTTGACTCAAGGCTTTAACCCTCTGGTTTTGTTTCTTCTTTTGAAAATTTCTGAGCCTGCATGGCAGTCGCTTTTTCTGGTCTCAGCTATTAAAAATGTATCATTTTTATTGGTTGCATGGCAACAGATAATCCCTTTGTTCTGTTTTGTTTAAACAGATGCTGAGAACTCTGCCTGTCATAATAAGTAAAAGCACTACCCTCAGGCTTCCTTTAAAACTGAAAAATAGGGGAACATACAGGGCTTGAATTAATGTTACTTCCAAAAGTAAAACTTTGGGTTGTAGCAAGCAACAGACCTATAATCTACTTATTATAAACAATTATTAAAATGTACTCTGGTGACAAAACTTAATTGACTTTGGTGGGTTAATTCATATAGACCAGGATGGGAGCTTCCAAGGCCATGGCTCCTCTGACCAGAATAGAGGAATTGTTCTGCAGGGCAGCAGAAAATTTAGACCAAAAATTTGTTGGAAAATGGAAGCATTTTTTCATTGACTTTAATAGGCTGTAAAGTCACTGATGTTTAGAGCCTGTTGGATAGCAAAAATCTGTAAGTGGCACAGTGAGGCCCCAGTTCTGATTAGATTTCTCTTGGATTGATATGGTTTTATGGATGCCTGGGAAGTTTCTCCTGAACTCCTTCAGCTGCAGTAAGATAAGAAGCAGGTGTAGGAGTTTCACAAAGAGCCAGCAGCAATGCTTCAGTGGCCAATATCACCTGCTATAAAAGGATGAGGGTGTCATTGTATCAGAGGTTTTCCTGACAAATGGGAGTGGAAAGCAGCCCTCAAGACAAAAGTGAGAGACTTGAGGGCTCTGTCACAACAGAGCTGTTATAAACACTTAAGTTTATTTTGCCACCTTTAAACATTACCAGAAGCAATAAACCACAGCAATTGCTTTTTGGCTTTTTTTTTTTTTTAATAAAATGAACACTGACATGGTGCAGCCAGGTGTCTAGCTTTTCTCAAGAAGGTAAATGAACCTGTAGAAAAGTTATTTAGACTTCACTGCTGCCCTCTATGATGTGTAGACTTGGAAGCCTGTGAAGTGACTGTAACGTGTGTGTGTGTGTTAGTCACAGACCCAAATTAGACTAACACTCCCAAGGGTTATTTTTAGGAGGACTGGGTTGCTGGGATATTAGCATGTCTTCCATAAAAATTCCCCCTAGCAACTTCTATGGGACCACAGGATTTCATTGCTGGATTTGAGCTGGACCCTCAAAGAGGGAGGCTCTTTTGTAGTTTATTTAGATCCCAATGTTGTAAGAAGTTCTGGTGGACAAGAAAAATCTCACCTCCTCTGGGTTTACTCTCAACTCTGAGAGATTTCTACGGCAAATGGAAGAAATAAATGGGTCATGAGAAGGTTGGCTCAGTGCAGTGACTCATTAACAGGCATGGCACAACATGGGAGGTTTTTTTTTAACTATCTAGTAAATAGTTCTTTAGGGAGGAGCAAGGTGTTCTGAGCAGTGTCTGCTTCTGAGGGACATGAAGGGAGAAGATAAGGATGTTTCTCAGTGTATTTTTGAAGCTGCACAGAGATCGTTGAACTCAGGCTTATTGGACAGATATCTGTACACTCTCTCTGGCTTGAATCTTGATCCTTTTCAGTGTGAGATAAAAGTTTGGATGTGATGAGATGAGACAAGGGCTTCAAAAATGTAATATTTGTTTTTCAAAGGCAGCTTTTGCCAATCAGCTGTTCAGACGATGTCTGTGCAGTTCTAATACTGCTCAACACTTGATCTAGTCTTAAACTTGTCTTTTTGCTTCTGTCTTTTTGCTTTATCTATCACTGAGAAATGATGAAACCACTTCCATTTTCTTCTGAATAATAAGAAATCCTGCTGTGACTACTTGTTAATACTGTCTGGATTGTGCCTGAGGAATAATGCTTTTCTCTTGTAACAGCTCCTACCTGGATCTTTTATTGGTACTCAGATTTCATTCTGTCAGACTTTGAGATGCTCTGCAATTAGCTGCCTCTTGATCATCTATTCTGTTGTCCAGAGCTGGTTAAGTTGCATTTTGAAATGAGAATCTGAGTAGCAATTTTCACAGTGTCTGCCCCAGCTGGTGTGAACACTGTGTGGAGAGAGGGAAAAGGCTCTACCCTGTGGTATTGCCCTTTTTGCTGGGAAAAGGTAACACAGCCCAGGAGTGGATCTTGCATTCAGGAGTACAAATCTGGAATAATGATGTTAACATCCCACGAGTAATTTTGATTTTGCATGGGCATGGGTGAGATCATTGTCTGACTAAAGTATTTTGTAGAAGAAAATCTGCTGTTCCCCTTCTGGTGGGAACAGAGATGAGCATAGAAGTGTGGTTTCTTTTTTATTCTTTCTGCCTCAGGTATCCTCAGTTGTTATAAGTGGAAGTTGTGCTGGAGGGAAATTTTATTCAATTCTTCTAAGTGTAATTTTAAAAGCACATTTTATTGTCCATTCAGTTCAAAAAGGTGCAACAATTTGTCATAAGGAGATAGTTCATCCATTGTCTTGACTCTCCTTTGTATGCCCCCAGTGTTACTATATTATCTGATTTCCCAGGTCTTATTTTCTTTCTCTGTGCTACAGCACTTCTAATAAGTTGCTTTCTAATTCCTAATTCCTTTGTTACATAAGCCATACCTCTGAAGCTTCCCTAAACTGAGACTGGTTCAAACACCTTCTGCATCTCCATTCCTCCACCTATCAGCAGAGAACTGGGGGTCTCAGTCTCAAACCAAGTCCATCTCTCACACCTACCTAATGCTCTGGAAGAAATAACAAATGTCACAGTCATGAAATTGTCTGAAGATATCAGGTAAATAAAAAAAAGAGCTGATTTATTCTGCTGTGAAGGCATTGTTAATTAAGTCATACATGGTAATGAACACTAAGCAAAGAATGCTACCTGACATCAGCAATTATTTTATTGATGCCTCCGCATCTCAATCAAATGCACCTCCTGACAGGTAGTATTTAGCAATGATGGAAAAATGGTAGCTTTGAGAGGAGGGGAAGTGGGGGTCTCCAGTGAATGATGGATTAATTCCATGAGCATCAGATTTTCTGGATATGGTTGTAGTTGCAAAACTGAGGGTGGCTGCACAAGTTTATTGTAGAGGATAAGTTCTTAGCTGATGCAATCCCAAGTACTGATCAAATCCTCAGTGGGTTTCCTGTTCTGTAATCATCACAGCAGCAGCTGCTCAGGCCATCAGGTTCTCCAGAACCCTTCAGCAGGAAAAGTACTTATTTCAAAAACCAGTCTTTGGTGAGCAGAAGGAAAAGCTCAAATCCTCTATTCATGCATTTATCCATCTTCAGTAGGAAAGGATTCCCAAAAACCTCAGTGGTAACTAGAGAGAGAAGCTGAGAAAGGCTAATAACTTTCTGCCCCAGTCCCCATTATTGACTGTGCTCACTCTCAGTGGAAGTTCTCACAGCACTAGTTCATAAAGCCTTTTTTTAGAAGGAAAAGCAGAAAGAGAAGGAGGATGTTGTTCAAGGTATCCCCGTGACACTGAGAACAGAAGGACACTCTCTTGTGTGTTAGTCTGGTGCTTCCTCATGTGTCTATTTTTGAAAGCAGCAAGAGACAACCCTTGCCAAATTAGGCAGCTGGGTGTACCAGAAATATATAACTATTTGCTGAGTTAGAAAGGAAATAAACTCTATCTAGATGATGTGAAAACTCTTTTGGTTTCATAACATATCTCTGGTGGAGAATCAACAAAAGGCCAAGAGCAAGGAGATGTTAATTTAACATTGCTTATAAATATGTCTAGAAAGTCTTCCCTGTGTCGTGTAAATTTTCAAAGAAACTTTTTTCCAACAATTACCAAAACCTCTAAGGCTGTTGTGACTGGTAACTGTTAACACTCACTTGTTCATATGACTGTGTTGTGCTAATTTTCTTAGCATGGAGGCAATGTATTTACTGGAAACATTTTCCTTTTCTGTGTTACTTTTGACCATTTGATACTTCAGTCTTTGGAGGAAGAGTATCACTTTACAGTTCCATTTTATTCATATTATATCTAAATATTTCCTTCCATTGTCTTTTTTCCTTTTTTTTTTTTAACATAGCTGGATAAAAGAAATCTATGGTTTTTCTGTGTGTTTCTGGCATTTTCTGAATACTGACTTGCATTAAAACTAAGACCTTTGCCTTTCATGCATTTGTTATATGTATGGTTTATACCTGCCTCTGCTTCCCCATAAGCCAACCTGGTTTTCAGTAGTTACAGCTTTCTTTGACTCAGACTGTGCTTTTTCTGGACATCCAGAAAAATGTTCTTAAGCTGTTCCCAATTATTGTAACATTTTTCTTATGAAATTCTTCCTCCCAACTGGTTTGGCTCTTTTCTTCCTTTTTCTCCTCTCCTAGCTTCATAAAATTGATCCTTTTTAAGCAGCAAGCCTGCGTGTTAGTAGTCTTGGCAAAGTAAAAAGTTTTTTGTTTGCACTTGAAAATGCAATCAAGTAATGATCACTTCTGCTTTGGATAATACCTTTTTTTTGTGATCAATTTACTCCTTATCACACAGATGAGCTCTAACACAGAATTACCTGTGTTGGATGCATCTTTTCTGAGTTAAGATTTTGTCATCCATAGATTCTTAGCAATAGCAAGGGCAATTTAACTCTGGCAGCTTGAGTTCTCTCTGCATAAATCACAAAATGGAGTCTTATTTTTTTTCTCTTATACTTTATATATGTTCTCATATTGATTTATGCTGTGATTTGCTCTCCTTTTTGGGGAGAGCATCTTTTCTGTAATTACTTGTAAAGGGGCTGACCTGGCATGTTTTTACAATAAGACCATTTTTAACCCTGTGTTCGAATCATAGACTTTGTCATATTTTCATGATACTGTGCTAAACCTAACTCCTGGCTACTGTAGTCCTTGCAGCTTTCCCAAAGCACATCCCCCTCCCTCCACCACCCCCCAAACCAGGTATTGTTGACCTGCTGACCTGCTGATAGTTTCCAGAAATCAGATAAAACTGCCCTGTAAACAGCATCTCTTCTCCTCTGTGCATGGAGTTAGCCACCCCTGATGAATTCCTGTGCTGATCCTGAAACAATGAGATTCTTGTTCTTTACATAATTGGAGATTTTTAATTAAGTTGCTTTGAGAATGGAGAAATCTAACTCTGCCCAGGCTGAGTATTTCACTCTGTGGAGCAGTACTCCTGCTTGTTTGAAAGAAACTAGAGTGACATCTGTGAGCACTTCTGAACAACCCTTTGTGATTATGTGCAGACTGGATCCTTAGGATTTCTGCATGGATCAGGATGGCTCACTAATCCATGTTTATCCTCAAACACATTCCCCCATCCCCTCAATAATTAGTTTTCTCTGCTGTTAAAACATATTTCTTGGCAGTTATTAACATTGACATACACAGTAACAGCAAGATTTGCATAGGAAAAAAGTAACTTGGGGTCAAATCCTAGACTAGAATTATTGCTATGGTTATCATTTCGTGTGTGTTAAAGCCATTCTTGCAGTCACCCAGGAGACACACAATGCAGTTCTTGCATATGCCTGCCTTGGAAAATACAGAACTCACATCAGAATTAAAATGCTTATTAAAAAAAGGGTAGTTTGCATTAAACTTCTAAAGGGATTTATGTGCAGCTGTAACAAACTATCTAAAGAATATGGATTGGGCTGTGAAAGAAGGAAGACCTAGAATTGACATGAAGGCTTTTATTCTTAGAAATAGTCTTATGTAATGGAGATCTGTGGTATTACCATTTTTTTTCTTTCCTCAGGAAATAATTAAGCCCTCCCTTCTGATCATTTTATGGAATCAATACCCTTTCAGCAGCGTTAGCATTATTTGTCTTTGGGAAGTGCACTGTTATGGATGGTAATAATTTTTAAATAGCTGATATGAGCTCTTTTCCCTTGGCAGAGAATGGCATGAATGAAGGGTGTTAGTGTCTCAGCACAGGCTCCTCAGCTGGGTGTGGGTGGGACAGAGATCCAGGTCCTTCTTCAGTCTGGCTTTGATTCTGCTGCAGGCAGACACTTGTTCTGTGTCTTCCTCCAGAAGGGCAGGAGGGGTCAATCCTCAGTGTCTCACAAGAGTGATTTTTAACTTGTATAGTCTGAGCTTGGGGTTTGAAAAGTCCTTGGAGCATTGGGTGGGATCTGAACAAAACTGGGCATGAATGTGGAGTGGAGTAAACTGCTGGGAGCAAGGGCAGTAAATACAAGTACCTGGTGGATTGCAGCAGAGGAAACAGTGAGTTGGCTGTCTGGAAACATGGGCTGGAATGAAGAAACAGAGCAGTTCTTCCCTTGTCTTTTTCCTCCTCCAAATTCCACGGGCAGATATACATGGGACAAGTTAGTTTCTTCCCACAGCTGTCTGCTTTGCCAGCTTTCCTGAGCATGTAAGCAAATCAGGTGGGTAGGGCTGGAGGAAGATGGGATGACTGTGGTGCATGTGGGGGAAATTTGTCTGAACCTCACTGGCTGCTTCTGCAATTGCTCTGGAACTTAATCTGCTGCTGGCAGAGGGAAGAGCTGACAGCAGGAGGCTGGGAGGAGCCCCAGGAAAGGTGCAGGATGTGGATGCAAATCACTGATGTGGTCTGGTGAATAGTTCCCATGTTTTCTCTCACCGTTAAGCCTTATCTTTTCCTTCTGGTGGTAAGCTAAGAGCACTTTCAGTCTGCAGCTTGTCAACATTCCAGATATCCAGATCTCCACCTCTGGGTGCAGAACCTGCCATGGCAGTGGCTTCTGCCTTCCTCTGGTGCCCCTGCATGCTGTGAGAGAAGGCAAGAGTTTTGTGCCATATCGGTTGTCCTCACCCTTTCATGGGTTTCATTCACTTCAAAGCTTATTAAAAGGGACCCCCTAAAACTGTAACACAGAAAACACTGATAATTATCTTTGTGTTTTGTAATACTTGTAAATGAAACTTAAGTACCAGGCAGTTGTTGGAATCTAATTACAGGAATTCACTTGAGATGCAAGTTTCTTTGAATTCAAGGCTGGAACTAGAATAAAAAAAATGCTAACAAAGAATGGTTTCTGCTGAGAAGAATGTCAGTCTGCTCCCCCATCTCCAATGTCTCCAATAAGCATAAAACCACTATGGCACTGGGATCTCAGATATTTAGCCAAGCTTTTTGAAAGACCAAAAAGGATCCTAGAAATGCTGTGTTGTTCTGGCTTGATTTCTTCCTCTGCACAGAGACTGCTTTAAGAGTCTGCTGAGAGCAGAAGGTCTTTAACTCCCACGGTGTTAGAGTTCCCATTAATCATGAAAGCTTTTTTTTGTGAAGCTCTCTATTGTGTGTGGAACATGCAGAGCTTCTCAGAGCATTAACTTTGTGTCATGCCACCGAGAACACTCTCTGGGAGCCTGATGGGCCTGTGCTCACCTGTGCCAGGGCAGCTGCTGCAGCAGGGCTTTGGGGAGGTGGTGTGAGCAGCAATAAATTCCTCTCACTTTCATGTTTATGGGAGCTGAGCTGGGCAAGCAGACTGGGGCTATTTTCTATTTTCATTATACTACGTAAACCAGAGTTTTTGTGTGCATGTGTCCATGTGACTGGAGAACAGCTGGGATTTTTCAGGGCTTGGCTTTGAACAAGAAGGAAATGGCAAGATATGGAGAGGTGTTTAAGTGCAGTAATGTGGAGGCAAACCCAAGAAGGGAGAAATGATGCCATGAATACACCACTGAGTACCACTGTGTTTAAGAGCTGGTGGGGAGGGGAGGGAAGCTGAACTTCATGATGCTCTTTAAGCTGCTTACCTATAGCTGTATTGGAGATGTAACAGGGATATTGAGGTGATAGTTACACCAGCCTAAGGAAGAGTAGAATGGAAGGTTTTATAAGTGATGTATAAACTGGGAAGACAGTTTGAGAAAGTTTCTGCCTCTGCTTTCCTCGTCTGTGCTGCTAGCCTGGCACTGACTGAATGCCTGAGCCCCTGTGTGTGCTCAGCTATCTCAGGAGTGCTCTGAGTGGAGATTTATGGATCCATGGAAGCTGCAGTGCTGAGCATGGCTGCCTCTGTCTCCCAGTGATCTGTTTCTCTTAGGATATATTGCTCTGCCATTCCTCAGACTGTGTATGGTGGAGTTGCTTTGTGAGGTTTTTCCATGCAATGTGGGCCAACCCTGGGTTTCTGGGTGTGCATTTGTTCCCTGCCAGTGCACTTAAATGTTCCCTCAGGCTTAGCACAAATATGACATTTTCACCTGCCAGAAATAAAGTCTCTGCTAGGGGATGTGATTTCCCTAACCCCCTCAAATCGCAATAAAATAAAATATTAGCAGCTAATATGATCTCAGGAATCCTTTCTCAGTCAGAATACTCAGACTCCACTGCAAGAAACAATTCCTCTGCTGGCTGCCACTGGATGCACTGCAGTGTTACAAGGTGCCCTGTCCACTAGAGCAACCCCCACAGAGAGGAGATTTATGCATACTTGATAAGATGCACAATGGAAGACATGCTGCACTTAGTGTATTTAGATAGCAGGTTTGTGATTAGTAGTGAAACCTAAATGGCACCCAAGCTAGCCCTGTAATTCCTCTAAATCCCATGAACAGAACTGGCTGTTAAGATGTGGCATGACTTGCAGAGAAGATTTGTGGTGCTTGTCAAGAAATTTATCAAATAGTAATTTTTTATTATTACTTAATATTATGAATACATTGGTACATGATCTTTCCATTTTCAAGACAGTACAAATTTACCTCCCTGTTGAAAAAAACCCTTTCCAACTCAGAAAGTGTGTTTGCAGAAAGAGAGAAAAAGCCTGTTAAATGAACTAATTGCTTAATGATGATTGTTTATTATCTGCATTACAGTAGTGTTTAAATTGAGACTGGATCTTTTATGTGTTCTGTGTTACACAAAGGCTGATTGCACAAGTAGCTTCCCCAAAGAGCTCAATGGAGAACAGATAAAGGCAGAAGAAAAATGGCTTTTCCTGCATCTAAGGAGCAGAGAAGAGAGCTGCCTTGCCTGGGGTTATGTAGCTAGTCTATGGCAGAGCTTGGATGTGAACCCAGATATATCAGTACAACTCTTTTCACACAAATTGATGTGGCATCTTGATTTTTATCTAGTATTGCATTAACTACTTAGTGTCACCCTGGTGAAAGTGTCTGTGCCTCTCTGCCTAGAAAAGCTGATGTTTTGTCTGCATGGACATAGGTATAGAAAGCTAATATTCAGTCTGAAAACATCTTTAATTTCTTATTCTTGCATATGCATGCTTGCTAAGGAATGCAAGCAAGTGTGAATCTGGTTAGTAGTGCTTGTTAGATGCAAAATTACCCTGTCTCTTGGGCACTGGCCTGGAATTCAGGCCATCCATGTAGCTAGCCTGTGTCCTGCCAGGTAGCCTTCACTCTGGTGAGGTGCTGCAGGGTGTTTTTTCTTTTTTTTTTTTTTTTTTCCTTTTGTATTGCATCTTTCAGCCTCACAGTGCTTATCAGCACCACGACCATCTCCCACAGCCAAACTAGGTCATCAAAATCCTTCAGTCTTGACCTCAGCTGAGCTGCAAGAACCTGGATATCTCCTATTTTGCTTGGTTCCTTGGAAACCACTTAACAGGGAGCCAGAGGGGCATGGCAGCACCCTCCTTGTGATGAAGTGTGCCCCAAGCAAGCTCTGAGCTCGCTGCTGAGAGCTGCACTGATGGCACAGGGTCCTGCTGGGGGCACATCTTGAGGCAGGCAGCAGTGGGGATGTGGGAGAAAGCTGAGGGAGGGTTTGGGCACAGTGTGGCCCCGAGGCAGCTCCTGGCAGTTTTGGCACTATGCAGGCTGTGAGGAGCAGAGTCACTCACACAAGGCTGGGTTTTGCTCCAGGGTTTCCAGCACCTGGAAAAGAGCAGTGTTCCCCCTGCCCCTGGCTCCCCAGACCCTCTGCTCCAACTCTCTGCCAAAGTCCAGAAAGTGAACAGTTTTTTGGTTTTGTGTTGTTTCATTCACCATGTCTGAGGCTTTCAGTTGGGTTGGGCAGTAAGAGGGAATGAAGAGATCCTTTCATTAAGTGTTTCCTGGTGTTTGCTGCCACTTTGGCTCTGCACAGTTGGCACAGCAGTAATATCTGCTCCATGGTGTTCTCAGTCTCCCTTGCTGAAACAGGCATTTCGCTGACACTCCAGGGCTTGTGTTTTTGTTTTTTTAAAAAGAACTGGCTCATTTCCCAAGGCAGAAGTTGCTTTTAAGAAGGAGCTTCCTGCAGTGTACAGTATTTATTTTTTAATTAGTTGAGCTAATGTGCAATTAATGTTTATAATGCAAACCTGTCTGGGGCCATCTATTCACTTAATCAGGAGGCTTTAAATAGTTTAATTTTCTTTAGGATTTTTTCTTTGTGAACAAAATACTGTGGTTGCATAGCAGCCTTTTTCTGAACCTTGCTGTATGCTTGGCTGTCCCTACAGCATCTTGTCCTCCAGAGACTGGCCTTGATGAACTTTTTGTTCTTTTCTGTCTAACAGGTTTGTAGCTCTTTCCCAGAACAAAATGAACCAGCAACAAAACATCTCATGCTGACAGGAAAATTTTGAGTCTGTTTGATGCTTGTTTTTATTTCCAGTGTAGAAGTAAAATTCTGTTGTGAATTCATTAATGTTGCTTCGGATTCTAACTGGTTTGAAATACCATTTCCTCTGGTAAATATGTTTGCACAGACACATGAACGGTTTTTCTGTGTTTTCAGTCATGCATTGCCCTGTGTCATCCCAGGATTTTGCAATATGTTGATACAACAATCTTCAGCTAGGGTCAGTTGCACAAGCTTGGACAAAAATATGTGGAACTGTTTCATCCTAGATACTATTCAAGTGTAGACAGTTAGAAATGCAAGTGTCACATTCACTTGGTGTGACAGATGATCAGGGGCTGGAAAAAATAGCAAAGAATTTGGAATAGCTGCTCCATCCCTCGTGTGTACATGCTGATAGTTGTACATACAGATCTGATTAATGATGTGTTGGAATGACTAAAAGTATGTTTTCTGCCATAGATGCACCATGTGTGCATGAGGCAATTGCAACTAAAAAATGGTATCAAAGTGTAGCAGTGACAGTGTTTCAGATTGGCTGAACTCTCCCAGGTCACTTGTATGTGTTTGCCTGACTGGCAAAGGTAGCTCCTGTTTGAGCAGCACTGAGGATGGAAAAGCAGCTCCTTCCTTTCCCTGGTAGCAAATTGCTGACCTGGCAGCACAGTGCTAAACTGATCCATTGCCTTTTCCAAATTCACTGCTCAAAGACAATGCTGCTGGTGGGATTGGCAGGTACTGGAGTGCATCAGTAACCCCAGACAGAGCAGAAGTGACCTTAATAACTGTGCAGCTTTCTTTGTGTGTTTGTTGGGTTTTTTGAAGTAGCATCTGTCACTGATAGGTGAGAAAGGCAGTTAGTCCTGCCAGGGGAGGTTTGCAGTGCCTCAGCTGTGACAGGAGCTGTGTAACCTGCCCTGTACCCTCAGCTCTCTCAGCTGCAAAAAAGGGAACTTGAAGATGGAATTACAGCTCAGACTTTTCCTTTGAGTTATCCTCTAGTGGGTCTGGCTTTTCTCTGAGTGTCTGGGGAACTGATGGAGTATGGAGAGTGTATTGATGCCTAAAGCTGTCTGCTGTGAACTACATGATCTCTGCCTGAGCAAAGTTATCCCTGCTTTAAAGATCAGGGAGACAGAAGTTATATGGTGAAGGCAGACTCAGAATTTGTGTTTTGTGACTCCCAACCCAGTGTCCTGAACATGCTGGGAGGAGCCCTGTCTGTTACAGAAGGCCTTTCTACATGCTTCTAATTAAAAACCTGCAGCAGCATCTCCCAGCCATATGACCTGGTGTTATGTCTAGCTCTGTGCAGTGTCCAGGTGTGCTGGAGGTGTGTATGCTTGTGTGAACAATACCAAAATCCTTCTGTCCCCAGCACACTGAAGTAAGATTAACAATGTGTGTTTAATTGCATGTTCCTGGCAGCTGCCCTGAGCCATCCACCCCTGCAGCAGGATGGCTCCAGTAAACACTGAAATTACCTTGTGCTGCAAAGGTCCCTCTGCTGCCTGATGGCTTCATATCACCATTGCAGCACCCTGTTCTCCACTGCTCCAAATTAGGCTTGGCAGGGGGATTATAGGGAACCTGGTTTCAGGGATTTATATTATTAAAATTATAAATATCATGCAAGAATAGGATTTGTAATAGAAGTTGGAGTTTTAATATGTTTATACAGATAACATAATTTAAAATAATTAGTTTGTGGAGAGTGTGGTAAAGAACAAAAATGTAGGGGAATTAACATGTTTTATTTCTTAGTGCTGCAGCTAAAAGGGTGAACTTGCCTCTGCCAGTCTGTAGGAATTGGGACAGTTAATATGGAGTAGCAGTGTGACAATTCTGTGCCTCACCCTGCTCTGGCTGCACAGGTCATGCCTTTTGTTTTCAGCATGTCAGAACTTTCAGAAGCACAAATAGCTGGGGAAAGCAGCATCTCCTACTGTGACTCCATCTGCTGACCCTCCTCTCTGGGGGTTGCCCTGGATTAGGTGGCCCAAGTTGTGGACTGGAAGTGGTGAACAGGGAAAATCTTGCTTTAAGCCTGTTCTGTGAAGTAATTAAGGACTGTCAAACTAATCTTAGCTCTTGAGAGGCCAGTAGGAAAACTTAATACCATCGTAACTGTTCTTGGACTTCCCATATGTGCTGCAGGAGAGTACTCCTAGTCTGCTCACTTGCTGGGAGATTTGTAGTTCTTTGTCTCTAGCTTTGCTCACCTTCACATCCCTCTGGATCTCTACAGTGGCATTGCAATGCCTTTTTGACCACAGTATCTTTATTTGGCTAAAAGTCTGTTAATATTGGGGTTTAATTGGTATGAATGCAGTGCTTAAGTGATGTGGTGTGTTCCCAGGAGGGCCAGGAACAGCTCCCCTGGCAGGGGGATCATCAGGGTCCTCACCCTGAACTGTCAGGCTTGTAAAGAGCAAGACCCTTGAAAATACCCCACATCCCAGGGTTCCTCAGAGTTGTGTCATTTGTTGTGGAACACCATCAAATTTAGGGAAACCCCCCACAATATCCAGGGTATTTCATCCCTTTTCAGCACAGGGAATGAGCTAAATGATTGTTTGCCCCTTGATGCCCTGAAGTTCTCTAATTCTAAATCAGCTTCTTGAAGCAGCAGCAGACGCATGTTGCAGCTAGAACTGAGTGGGGAAACTGTGGAGGTGTTTGGGGATATAATCATAAAAAGAGCAGAAAATAAGAAGAATACAGTGTCGCTGTAGCAGTGAGAAAGATAACAGATATTAGGGATTTGAAACTTTCAAGACGTATTATTTGGCAATATCCCTTCCTATTTCAGACCTAATCCTGTTCAGTGCTAGGGTCCAGTGCTGTGTAAGTGAGAGGCAGGGAATCCTCCTGTGCATTAATAAGACTCTTGTGTGGTGACCAAATTCCTCTTCACAAGCCCCAGCATCTAGAGCTGTTTAATGTCCCATTATCATGTCCCCTCTGTCTCGCTCTTACTGGTAAAAACACTGAGAAAATGAGGGAATAGGAAAACTTGCTGCAGTTTTGTGGGTCTGGGTGCACATAAAAGCACCTGAAGCACCAAACAGCCTCCACCTGAGGTTTTGGAGCTCTGCAGCATCACTGCTAGTTCACCTCTCTGTATGAAGGAGATTGTGGCTCATCTTGAGATTATGGTACTGCCATGAAGTGAGGGCAGATGTATGAAATAGGGATCTGATTGTACAGCAATGATTCACGTTCATACTATCAGTTTCTGGGCTGTTAATTACAGTGAAGGGTTTCATGGCGGGAACTGAAGTAAAATCCATTATGATGTTGATCAGCATGGAAGTAATTATATCCTTTTGCTTTGGTCTGTGGTGAAAAAAGGGCTCAGTGGAGATTGTGATTCTTCTTCCCTCTGAAATAAGAATGTTTCAAAATAATTAAAACTACCGTCAGTGATGCCTTAATGGAGGAGAATCAAGAAAGAGACAAAGACCACTGGATGGGTCAATTTGTAGGGCATTGAAATCAATAGCCAATTATCAGACAGTGCTTTAAAAACACTAGTAAAAAAAAATCAGAAGCAGTGACCTTAATGTGAAGTTAATTCACTCTTATTAATTTGAGTAACGTTTCTTCTGAATGCACACATTGAAACTCAGCTGAGGGCATTTATTTCAGGCATAATTATGGACTTTGTGAGTATGTAGGGAAGGAAAAACCATTTACATTATTTTCGAAGGTGTGACAGCCCTTGGTGAAGTTTGTGTTGTTCAGTGAAAGACTGGACTTGTGCATTGGAGAGATATTGCAACCTGGAGCAGGTGGTTCCCCAAGGTGATATCACCAGAGACAAGTCAAGTCCTATTTTGAGGAAAGAACAGAGAAAGTGTAGCTCTGCAGTACTTCTTTCAGCATATTCTGCTCCTGGTGTACATTCTTTCAGAAAAGGCATAAAAAATGATCTGAAAGAACTTGCTCTGCTTCAGAAAGAAGTGGAAGACCAAACAAGGTATGACATATCCAAATGAAGGCTGTAGAGCATCAGATCTGTGTTGCCATAGCAATGCTGCCTGTAGGGCAGGAAGGAGTGCAGTGGTGGGAAGCCAGAGGGGTCTGTAGCATCATCAACAAGCTGGGGACAGCACAGTTCTGAGGTGGGTAAAATGGCTTCATGTCTCCTTCAAACAATATCTGTGGGATTGATGCAGGAAAAGAGAGGATGGGGAAAATACAGCAGTGGTGGGAGGCCATGGTAGGATTGACTGCCATCTGTGGGAGCTGCTTTGGTCACCTTGGATGCTGTGAGGAGTCTGTGAAGCTCCTGCACTGAGGGCATTCAGGGATATCCCTGTCCATGTTTGCCATAGCTAATCCAAGGATGTGTCACTTCTGAGGTGAAAGATATGATCATAAATGCTCTTGTTCCCCAGAGTTTCTAAGAATCTGACAGTCAATCCCTGTTTCATTCTTCCCAGCAAGAGTATGTGGGATTCTTTATGGGCTTTGATGTATCAAATGAATGGAGTTAAGTGAGGTTCTAATATGTGTGATGTGGGAGATGCTAAGAAACAAAGGGGAGGAAGGAATAATAGTAATACAAAATAGGAAAATAAAATCTGTTCCATATGCCAGAGCTACAAGGAAAGAGTGTAAACACCACTGCCTATAGGCACTGAGCAGTTTGCTGTGAGCCACTGGCAGTTGTGTGACACATCTGTGTCACAGCCACTTAGCTTGTGGTTTGTGCTCTCAACACAAATGCACATTTCATGTCTTTTTTGGGTTTCTTCTAATGCTGTTTCCTGAATTTCCAGGGAACAACTGTAGCAGGGGGAAATACAGTGATTACTCCCATATTATCCCTGTTTTAAAATGATCTCCAGATGTCTGTCAGCTCTAAGTGGTCTATCTGAGATCAGTGTGGGCTGAGGAGCTGGGTGCAAATTAGGGTCAGTACTGACAGGGCCAAATCCTGAGCTGCTCTGGGGTGGAACTGCTGCCCTCAGATCAGAAAGATTCTGTTTCCTTATACTGGGTTGTGGCAGCAGTAAATATTTTGTATTGGTCAAATTTAGCAGCTATGCAAATTATTTAGTTATTTTTCAAAAAACTTAATTAGCTTATGCCTAAATGCTTTAATTGTTTTGTACACTTTTACTTGCTCCAAAATCCCTTTTAGCACTCATTTGAGTAATTTTTTTTGCTTTCTATGCTGTTTAATTAAAAGGACAAAGTTTGGAGCTTGAACTTGCTGATTAAATTTAAATGTCGCTGTTTTAAACAGGTGTCATAATCAGAAAAAAACCAAAAAAATCATTAACTGCTGAAACAAAGCTTATGTAAAAATACTTGGAATGAACAGTGGTGACTAGGGTCCTGTCTAATTTTAACGCCAGAAACATCTTTTTAAAGCAATCATGCTTTCCGAAGACATTACCGATGAGGAAGCATTAGTACTACAGAACATTACACCTTTTTCAGATTTCCACAGAGGCAAAATGCTTGTTTGCTGTAAGAGTTGCTCATGTTTTGTTGGTAGCAGTGACACTGAATCACAGGTGTCAGACTGAGAAGAAACTCCTAGTTCTGACCTCTGGTTTTGACTACTTTCCTCCAAATCTCTTGGGGACAAGGCCAAGATTAGAAGGACACTGCAACTCTTCTCCCAGCAAAGCGTGGTGTTTGTAGCCCAGTTTTGGAGCAAAAGCATGCAGACAGAACCATGGCAGTGCTGCAAACTCGAGGGAGAGCTCCTCATCTTGTTTACACCCAGTTGTGAAGGACCAGAACTGTGAGACTGCTGGGGTTGTTCCCCTTTACCTGGTAGGCAGCTGTGGAAACACAAACCAGCAAGGAGCCTTGCAAGCTTTTCACAGCCATTCTGTTAAAGTTCAAGTAATTTCACTATTTGCAGCTCACTTCAGGAGAAGGTCCCCTGTGCTGAGAGCTCACAACTTCACCTGGCAGCACTACTGAGGGGTGGCAGATCAGTAATTCTGTGACATGCAAGTGAATCAATTGAACCCTTGCAACATCTAATTAATTTGCAGTCGCTGTGAAGAATCTACAAATGATCGTTATTGGTAATGAAGCTATTGATCCAAAGTGTACAAACTAGACAAAAAAAGAGTAAGATGTGAAGGCTCCATGTCAGATCCTCCAATAGCCATCCCCAGCACCTTAATGACCTCAGTGGGGCTTTGTTGAGTAACATCAGCTGAGAACATGGCACATAAAATTTAATGTTCCTTGAACTGTTTTAGGATTCAGTAATAACGTAGCTTATGTACACACCTACGCTGGAATTTTCAAAGCTGCCCAGGGGAACTAAATGCTAATTGTAATGGAAATGGGCACTCAAAGCCCTTAAATGGCCTCCCAGAGCTCAGTATGCAGTCACCCCTTGTACAGAGCCATTGCCCAGCTCTTCACTGCTTTTTATGTGTCTGTGGGCTTGGCTTTCAACCAGAAATCAGCACCTTTTTCCTCCTTCTTTTAGATAGTCTGAATTGTAATCCTCATGATACAAATTTTGGACGCTTTGCTGGCAAACCTGTAGATTGCTATGAAAGGGCAGTGTAATATAAATTTTTTCAGTTTTAACAGGACTTTGTAATTTAAAAGGTAATTCAGGAGAGACACTTTGGGAAACTCATTTCTGTTTGTGGTCCCATTGCTGTTTCTTTTTGACTGTTCAGAATACAACTACTGTATGAGAAAGAGAATGATATAATTTAGTTGTTGCTATAAATTGATCTATAGCACAATTCCATTAAAACTAATGGAATTATATCAGGATTAGTTTTGGCCCACTTTAAAATTTTTAGACAAGGGGAAAAAACATATTATGCTTGTCATGAGGTAAGGCAAGTCTGACACTACGTTCTCTGAATTCATGCTTCATCCTTTATTAATGTTAGAGGGTAATGATGTTCTGTATTACTTTTCTAGCAGCTAAAATATTATGCTGTTTTAAGTGATTTTATTCAATCCTTCAGGGACATTTGCTGCTGCCTGCAGCAAAATAGGATGAGATGTGCATACCTAAGTGTGTGTTTGCATATGTGTGAACACATATATGTAGCTGTGTGTGAACACACAAAACGCCAGGAAACCTTTGCATATGGAGGGTTTTTAAATTGCTTTGAAGGCAGGTAGAAACCTTGGTGGTTTTCAACCTGGTTGTATTTATTAAATGTCTCACAATTAAGAGCAAAATAATATCTGAACAAGTTAAATCTTACTATTCATCAAGGAAGATGAATTCCTAATGTTTAGGCACTCAGCTGTGCTGCTGCTTTTTTGGATCTTGAGAGAATTTTTATTAAAATGCAAATAGTGTAGCTACAGCACTGTTCCCTGATTAAATGGAAAAAGCATCACTTAGTACTCATTGAAGTCAAATGTAATCAAGTTGGAATTGATTTTATATTCCGTTCATGTAAACACTGCTTATTCTAGCTCTTAAAAATCCATAAAATAACAAAAATGCCAGGTTTATTTTTCAAATGGATACAAGGTAAAGAGAACTTCTTATAAGCATTACACATTTATAATGGAAATGATGCTAGCCTAAGGTAACTGCAAGAGTGATACTCCTCCACTACTATAAACTTAGATTGAAACTATAGTTTTATGACGAAATTTTTACAGGTTGAGTAGAGTGGAGAGTTTTCAGCATATTTACAGCTTGAATTGAGCTCTCCATCTGCATGTTACTTACCTGAGAAAGCTCTTCTTCATTCACTGAAGGGTCCAGCTATCTAGAATTCCTTTGCAGGTGTTGTGTGGTGGGGACACAAATATTAATTGCAGATGACCATCACCTGTTGGCTTAGCCTTTTGTTCTATATCCAGTTATTACTTGAAAATACTAGACATCCCTGTCTCTGCCTCTCCAGCTTTGGCTTTTAGGAGTCACTTTGTATTAAGAAAAATAGTATTTTGCTTGCTAAGCAATGTGGGTGTTTTGCTTACAAAGATGTAACTCCTAAAATCTCCCTTAAGTCATAATATCTGATGAGCATGTGAATGGAAGATAAAAGCTTCTATTGACATTGTGTTAATGCAGATCCAGGGCAATGTTTCTGAAGTTTTGAGTTCTCAGAAGTGTTAGTTGGGGTGTGTGAAATTTGCTGTGTCATGAGCAATATTTCAGTTCCCTTAACTGCTGAGGGAAGTTAACCATGGTGGAGGAGCATAGATGGATGATTTGTGTTTTCCCAGTTGACTATAGGATGTGTGGAACATGTGAGCACTGCAGGGGGTGGGAAAAAGTTGGGAAAATCTCCACAGCTGGTGTAGGTGGATGCTCTGAAGTCCATCTTTAGAGTGAATGATCCCTCATGAGCTCAATTTGCAGACAGAACATGCAAAAATCTGTACCTTCATCCCTGCTTTCTCTCCTACTAGATATCACTTTTTTCCCATGTTGCTCTAAGGACAGCAATTGAGCTTTTTAGTCACTGCCTGGGGTTTTTCTAAGCTACAGTTTATGTCATGTAAAATACAAACATGAGTATTAATGCTGTGATGATGCTATGATGATCTTTTAGTAGCTAAAATTAGATTCTCCAGGAAGAAAATTATATTTTGAATTAACTGTGAATTCTTGTGGGTTTATGTATTTAGTGTATTTCCCTAGATGATGGCTCCTAATAACAATCATTATGCACATTTCACAGACATTACACTGAATGATTTAGAGTTTAAGAAGTTTCTTTTTTAGAAGCCAGTCCTTAAAAAGAGAGTTAGTGTTGGCCCATTTTAGCATAAATGGTAAAGTGCAAATGAAAATTAATTCAGTTTGCAAAATGTGTTTCAGGATGTGTTTAAGCAAGCAAAAATCAACAAAGCAAAGGTCAGTCTTAGAAGGTGCAGAAGTGGGGAGTGAGTTCCTTGGAGCACATCTCCTAATTAAATCCCTGTAGAGGAAATCATGGTGAATTTAAAGACCAGAGTCATCCTATCTAGGACAGGTATGCACTTCCATCATCAAGATGACTTTGATGGTCTTACTGGAAATGACTACAGCAAAAGGTAAGACATTAAATTTGGGAGTAACAAGATGCAATAGATTCAAAATATCTACTGCTAATTACCTGTTTAACTTTGAATTCCATATGCTTCCATTTAATATGGCACCTTATTTCCAAAGATAATATTTCTGCATCATAAGTGTTATGAAAGACATCATTAGAAAGAAAGGTGGAATCTCAGAGAATCCCACTAATTTCAGTTTTTGCATGTCTCCTATTTCCTAGGGCAGCATTTGTACCATGAACAGGGTCTTCTCAAACCTCTTCCCCTCTAAGGAGGTCCCCAGTTTAATGGTGCTCAAACAGTTCTGCAACGATGCCCCTTATTTTCAGGCTGGAAAACTCCATCTTAAACTTTGCTTGGGTTACTCACAATTTGATCTGTGCTGTCTCCTTAGTCAAATATTAGGTAACTTCTTTAAAATTAAAGAAAAAACCAAAGAAACTAAACCATGAATACCATCTTCTTTGTTCATCTTTGAAATTCAAACATGAAATATTGAGCTTGGGGAATGCAAAAAGCCCAGATTGTTTTTATATTTTGGGTCAGAGCTTGTTTTGCTTTAAAACTCTTTAGACTGACAAAAACCTGTCACCACCTTAACATTCAGTTTGGTGCTTTTTTGTAAACAGGTCAGTAGTACAGGTAACCTAAAATCCACAAAGAGACTGGAAATAAGAGAAGGGCATTAGCTATTTCACAGGCTGAACAGAAAAAGATATGATGAAATTATTCCAGAGGCAGAGAGGAAATGTGATTTTCATGCTATTTTACAATTTATACTTTCTGAGCTGTGCTACAAAGGACAGCAGTGAAAGGAAAGCAAACTATCCCCTGGTGATACCTCAGTAACTACAGATTATGGAGGGATTGTAGCTGAGGACTGCCAAGCTCTTCTAAGCAAGCCTGTGTGCCAAGGAGGTGCTGATATTCCCTCCAGTCCAGCTCTGGCAGAGCTCCTGTGCTCCAGTCAGATCTGGGTGTGCTGTGTGACACCTCTGTCCCAGGCTTCTCCTGTCCTCCCAGCCCTGGTGAGAATTTCAAGAGTCAGGAGCATCATTATGGTGAACTGATACCTGCAGCACCTCATCTGTATTTCAGTCTGACCCAGGTAGATTTAACACTGTGCATTAGAATTCAACATAAAAAGGGTTTTAGTAAAACCTGGAATTCCCTAGCAATGCTTCCTGCATGTGTTGGACCAGTGCACTTATTCTGGGACTTGAAGAAACTCCAAGATTAGAAAACCACAGCATTTCAGACTCCCTTGACTTGGTCCTGTGTTCTTCTTCTTGCATTTGTGAATTTTTGCAGTCCTCTTTTTACTAACTTGAGTGAATGAAGTATCTTTGATTTGCTGTATGTTGTAAATTGTTGAATGCAGCTGTAAAATTTAGCAAGCAGAACTCTGCCATTTCTTGTTGCTGTACTGAAATATGATTGGAGAAATCTATTTAAAAGGTGCCACATTTAATTCTGTTAGGCTTTTAGAATAAGTGTTTATACTACAACTTCTGTGGGCTCCATACATGTTTTGTTCAGAGGAACTTTTCCAAAATTATGGGAGTTTTACTTTTAAAATTCATTTCAGTATGTCTAAACCATTCAGTCTGATAGAACTTGTGACTAGTTTAATGAGAGTTAAATGCAAGCTGAATTGGAGCATTAAGGCTATTTCTGCAGCGATGTGTCTAAGATCAGAAGTTTGAGGAAGTGGATCATATTTTTAGTGGAACTTTGGAAGTCTCAGGTTCATAAATTTAACAAGATTGTCTATCACCTGCTTTGCATAGGATATTCCTCAGATCTGGGCAAGGAGCTTTAAAATGTGAATTCTATGATCCACTGAGATAGATGTCAAGAGGGAATTTTTACTGTCAAGACCGACTTCACCAGCAAACTTCAGATCTACAGGGATAAAACCCTCTCATGCATTTTCAATAATTTTGTTTTCAGTCTTAGCATACTCAGAATCACTGACAGACAGAATCAAGATAAAACATTTACTCAGGCCTTCTTTTCCAGGATCTTCCTACTGTATTTTTTTTGACCTATCAAGCTTTCCATTCTTTCTGTCTTGCCTCAAGGGGCAAAATTTCCACACTCGCGTCCATCCTGACTGTTCTGTCCTGGCATCCTTCCAAGCTGGTCTGCATCTGTGCTGAGGTGTGATGCTGCAAGCTGGACACAGGAGCGTCCCTGGAGCTGTGTGGGCTGAATGACTTCATGTCTCACACATCTCTGCTTAAATGTCTTCTTATGATGCTCACTGAGCTGACGAAATTTTATTCCATCTCATCCCTTGTCCGCAGCCTAACCAGCATATTAAAAACCAAAAGCATTCCCTAACTTGATTGCTCAACCTTTTTCAATGAAAGAGGATCAGATCATTTTTCCTTCTTTCTGCTCTTGGAGGAAAAAACAATTTGAACCATCCCAGCTCTTTGTTGTTGTTGCAAGTGGAAGCCTCACGTTTGTTGTGTTGCTAGGGAATGTGTGCAGCTTTTGTTGCTTTTGAATTATAGCTGCTAGCACTTATCTGCTCCTCCAGCAAATAGCATTTATAGCAAGTTCTTTGAAAGCAGTGCACTCATTTGTACTTAAGACAGAATTATGGCAGCAGCAAAGAGTTACAGGGAAGAATTTAGCCTGATGTTGCTTCTACACACAGGTAACTCTGCTTACCCTGGTTATTCATTTTTATAAGAACAATTTCCTTAACTTTCTGAAAGAGTGGAACAATAGGTTTTTGCTAGTTCTGGCAAAACCAGAGAATTTCCCTTTGCCAAATGTGTTTCTGGTGAGCTATAGTGTTTTGTGTGGACAAGTACCTCACTAATGCACTGAGGTGAGGATCTAAGGAATAGAAGAAGGTTTGGGGAAGTTGTTTTACTGCCATGCTGATCTGGGATAAGAAACAGCCTTCAATTTTCTACATTGCTTAATAACAGCTAAAACACTCTTGCATCCTCTTTCCAAATGGAAAGGCATCTTTATTCAGAAAGTGGAAATTTTTGCCTGATTTTTTTTTTTTTGGCAGTATTTTTAAATGGATTTATATTTGCTCCAACGCTAAGCAGGAAACATTTGGAAAATATTCTCCCCATTTTGTTGTGGTTACATTGAAAGTTCTTACAAAATGGAATTGTTGTTGTCTGGTTAACTGTAATTTGCTGGAATTCAGAAATTATACCAGACAATTGCACACCCCTGTTTCTGTTTTATGCACATCTTGTTTCATATTCTAGCAACATGTGTTTTATTCTGTAAACAAGACAAGAATGGATTGAATGGAAACAGGGATTTTTTTGTTCAAAATTCCAAATGTCTGGTTATCCACTGGGTAGAGAGAAATTGGTGCTAAAATTGTCCTAGTGAGGAATAGATTAGGTTCTTGTCTTTTCCTTCACGTGAATATCTAAAGATTCTGGGGAGACAGTGAATATACCCAGCTTTGCCCTGATGAAGAAGAGCTTTGTGACAGAATAGCCAATGTGAAGCTGTGCGTGAAGTTAAAAGTTTATTGTTTGGGCTTTATATTCTTTCCAGCCTTTTTTATTTTGAAATGCCAATCACTGACTTTGCCTGTCAAAGCTGAAGAACTTAATGTTCTTTTCAGGGAACCATTCCAGCAATGGCTGCTTCAAATATTTAACCCATGTGGTGGAAATCAAGTGACAATGTAGGATTCTTTTTATTCTCTCTCCAAATAATAACAACCAAGATATCCTCTCCCCCTATTTAGCCTAATATGTTAGAGGCCTGTAAAAATAGACTGATGTCTGTACATGTTTTGGGGCTTGTTTTTTTGCTGGACTTTTTCTTTTTTTTTTTCCCCCCAAACCATCAGGACTTTATGATGGGACTTTAGAAAAGCAATCTCCTCTATTGACCCAATCCATTTGGATGTGCATTCCACTGGCCTATATCTCTATTTGCATTTACCTCATTCAGATCTAAATAGTGATGTTCGTGATGTAATTTTGGAACTGGGACCTCAAGGGGGTGAAAATAAGTGTTCTCTGTGTTTCTAAGTTTTAAAATGATTTAATAGAAAATGGAGCAAAGAAACTGCTCTGAAGTGGAGGTGGTGGTAGCTAATTATTTTGGAACAAGGAGCAGTTCTGTGGCCAGTGGAATGATTTCTCTTGTAGCAGAATAATAATAAACTGCAGGCAGTCAATGTATCTGGTATGTACTTTTCTTCTTATATCCTTAGGGAAATGGAGTAGAAGGTTCCTGATATAAATTAACTCACATGCCAGAGGGGAAAAAAGCAGGGAGGACTTGGGCAGTTTGATATGTGATCAGAAAAATTAATCAAATCATCATCTTACTGGTTTAATGACTCTTGATGCACTTCCATGGTACTGAAGGGAATTGCTAACTAAGTCTAGAGGTAAATGATACCCCTGTGATTATCTGCCTCCCAGCCAGGCCATGGGTGCACTCACCCAGAGTTGTTGAAGCATCTGCTGTTATTGCCAGGGAATTGACTTTGGCTTTGCTGGAGCTCTGCCACTTCCCATCAGTCTGGGCTCCTGGACCTCTGGTGACAGAGAACAGCCTGAGATCACTGCCAGTAGATTTTTACTTCTCTCTAGCACTCAATCCCCTCTGTAGGGAAATATTTCCAGAGTTGCACCTCACTGTGAAGAAGGCAATTCTTGCTCTAGCAAAACACACTGATAAAACTTTTTGTCATTTTATGTGTAGCTCCTGCTGTAATATGAGATTGGAAAATGAAACCAGCTTGAAGCTAGTGTGTAGTTCTCTGAATATGCAGTAAGTGAAATAAGCTCTCTAATTAAAGGTGTCTGTAGCTGCAGAAACGTTGGATATCAGTTCTTCTCTTTGAAAGAAACTTTTCATTGTTAAGTGTGGTTTATTCTGACTATCTATGGCTATGTTTTTCCTCTGTGCTGCTTAGAATTTGCAGTAATCTAGGGCAGATCATCTGGATTCTCCACAGCCCATATCAATGGTTGGCCCCCATTACCTCCATAATATTTTGCATCAGTTGCAAGTCTTACTCTATTTTTTTTTCTCATTTCTATTGCTCTGTGGTGCTCTGGAGGAGAATTCCAGAGAAACTTGAGTTCTCCAGAGCAGCAAAGCTAAATTGATATTTTCATTTTCACACTGAAGTGCTTATTTTTAGGCTCTTCATAGTGAAAATATCTTTGCAAGTATCTTAGATCTACAGATACTGAATTATCAGGTTTTTAATATATTTTAATGATCTTTGAAATCTCTGTCAGCCCTTTAGCACATGCAGCATGTTATCTACAGCCTGTGCTTTTCCATGCAGCACAGTGACTGCTTAGCTGATGTTTGTACTTACTATTTTAATTTTGTTTCATGTCATGCAATATTTGTACATCCCTGTGTTAAACTAGAGCTGCTGTTACATGTTCTGAGCATCATTTTGATCGTGGCACTCACTGTGGTTCTCTGCCTAAAAACCCAGGAGGAGATTTTGCAACAGGAAGTGACCCTAGGAGAGAAAACTGTTAATGCAAGGATTAAACACTCATTTAAATGGAAGTAAATATTTGGTTAGACAAGGGAGCACAAAGCATTCCTCATCTCAGCTGCTTTTCAGGTGAATGGAGGCTGCTAAAGGTGGACTTCAAGTCTGTAAAGCAGAGGTTTCCTCAGCTGTTTTCAGGGGTTGCAGAGCCATGAGGCTGTGCAGGCAGGGAAGAGGGAGGAAAATGCCCTAAATGCTTTCCTTTTCTCCCCTTGGTTTCAGAGTGAATTGAAGGCAATGGGCAGAGCCTTGCCTCCCCTGCCCTGTCTATGAACAGGATGGGTGTCCCAGGCTGCAGAGGGAGAAGGGTGGACAGAAGAGGTGCAATGAGCCAGCAGAGCTCCTGTCACCACAATAAACACAGGGGCAGGGAGGGGTGAATGGTGGCATTTGGCCCTTGGCTGCTTTCAGGGCAGCTCCTGGGGTACCTCATTGCTTCTGACAGCAAGGAAGGGAGCTCTGGTTAAGTCATGTAAGAATTTCTAGAGCTGTCTCATCCTCTGGAAAAGGCAGAAGTGGTCCTTGTCTGTGGCTGAGGTGTGAGCCTGCAGCATCACTCATGGATGAGGATGTTGGAGGGTGGCTGAAGTGGTGCAATATTGTCATCTTATGTCATAATCATCATCACACGTCCTGGCATCTCAATTACTGATCTAAAATAATGAAAGGAGTTGTCAGGTCAGGTAGGTTAGATGAATTACTCAGCTCAGGTACTCCTATCTAAAATAATCTGTATCACTTACTGAGCGTCAGAATGTTGCTTACTTGAAAAATTGCACTTTAACTCTAGTTTCTCTGAGACATAAACAGCCATTAAAGAATTCTTTGGGGTATAGGTACATACCAAAGAAAATGTCAAACCATTTCTCTAGGAAAATATTTTAAATCGGAAGAAGATTTAGGAAAATAGTAGAGGAAAAAACTGTTATGGAGAAAATAAACCTGCTCCCAAAACAAAGGTTTTAATATGAGTGAGCATACTGATTTCTAAGTTTACCTTTTTTAATAAAAATGGATGACTATTCAGTTGCAAAAAAACCTCAATATAGATAGTGCACCTGGAAATCCAATAGTAGTTGTACCATTATTGTTAATTTTCACACTTTGTGTTAGTAACTTAAGTGACCCCACCTTCTCTTTTCTCCCACACAGAGGTCTAATGGAATTAAAAAACCAAACAAACTTATTTTTCTTCCCCACCCCCCCAATATATGGTAACCAATGAGTCAATTGCCTGTGGCAAGCTGGCCTGCTTTATGTATTCACATATTTGCTTCCACATGATACCCTATCAGAAAAGCTTCTAGAATGATTGCCCACTGCATCCTCCTTGTTGCTGTTTGGAAAAAAAAGGTGTTCTTGTTTAGTTCAGATGGTGGCGGCTGCTCTGACAGCCAAACCCTTCTGGGGGGTGATGTGATTTATCTCAGTTCCCAACTGATACAAACTCAACAGTGGCTAATTATGGCTTTTCTGTCTCTGCTTGGGATTTGTGCTTTTGTTGGTGAGGACCAAACCTGCACAAGTCTTAATCTGGGGTATTTAATCCAACATGCAGAATAGCAAAATTTAGCTTTGTGGAGAGAGGGAGGGGAATTCTTAATACAATCTAACAAAGTCATATTATTCCATTTCCAATTAGTGTTTTTCTAAAATAAAGCTGCCTTTTTCTACAGTCATAGTTAGGAGAAACTCAAATAAATTAGAACAGATGAATCCAGAATATCAATAATATTCTGAACTCTCTAGGATGCCTAGAAAATGAAAAACAGAGTAGATTAGTATTGGTCAAAGCATGGATGAGAGAAGAGCAATAAATTCCAAGAGCAAATGTAACCAGATACAATGATACTGAAAATGAATCGAGGTCAGTTGTTCACTAAAACAGTTTAGCATAGATAAATGAAGAATAATCGAGACTTTATCGCATGAGTCTTTAAACCACTTGAATAAATGAAGTAAAAGGGGCTAAGAGTCAACAAGAAAAGTTGGCATTTTGTATTATTGAGTGATATGAAATAGAAAGCCAGAAGGTAGGTTTTCATCTCTAGAATAATGAGAATTTTTAGTTCACAGAGATTACTGCTTTGGTGGCCTTCAGGAAATACAAAAATGTAAAATGTCAAAAGATAACTAATTTGACAATACAGAAGGAAATCTTGTGTCAGGGACATCTTATGTGAGGGAAATGAACAATAATGTGTGAAACAATGAAAGCTGCTTGAAATGTGATGCAGATACATAAAAGTAAGAAACCAATATCAGTAACTACCCCACCCTTGTTTCCATTTTCAAATCTGGATGCTAAAAGTAATTTCATTTGGCTAATGGGGTGGCACAATGAAGCTTAGCAAAGCTCTGCTCATCCTGGGCTGGGTCTGAGCAAGGTAACCAGACTGATTCCTCTCTGAACTTCCAGACCACAAACCAAGGACAATCACTGTCTTGCTGTTCCCACTCTGATAGCAGCATTATGCAGTGAAACATGAAAATATCCAATAATCCCAGTTTCTTCTCTCTGGCTGGGTGCAATGATGATTCTATGCTAGATTGTGGGGAAAAACATATAGATTAGTGCTTCAAAATGAGCATAACGCTTGGCTGCACTGGTTGACAATCTTCCAAAATGCTTTACCAATATTTCTTACTCATTCTCAACACAGGCGTGAGACAAAGATGCTCAGTGTGCACATTTCACAGTGGGGTGCACACAGACAGAAAGGGATGGTTCTGGTATATTCACATCGAGGTTTGCTTTGTTGTATATTCATGACTGCTGCAATTATTGGTCTGATTGAGATATATTTATATATATATATGCACACACACAGCCTACCTCACCTTAGCATGTGGCCAAGGATGTCTCTGTGTAAATCCAGTCCATCTGTAAGTGAAGCCAAGTCACAGGAATGTGCCCTGAGGTGGCAGAGGGCTGGCTGCACACTTGACCTGGGCATCTCCCCTGTGGAGGTGAAAACCTTGCCTAGGGAAGCAAAGAACATGGCTAGAGAGAGGAGGTGGTTCCCAGCTCACTGGGAGCACAGCTGAAGCTGTGGCCTGATCTTGCCTGTCAGCACGTGTAGGATGAGTCTGGAAGAACTGTCAGCAAAATTAATTTGGGCAGCCATATGTATCCTGTCCCATAATAGCATGATCCTCAAGCCCTGGAATCCATGCTGTTGGGTGAACAACATTTCAGCTGGCGTGGGAGGAAGCTCTCTGCCGGAGTTAAGTTGGTAGAAGTGCTGCTTTCAGACATTTTCTGGGGAAAACCTGATTTCTCAAGCATTAATTAAATCTAAAAAACTTTGTCAATTAGTCCCATAATCTTATTTTTATCTCCAAATATGAAGAGCACACACATGTGTGTTTGGCCGCCTGACAGCTGCAGACCACTAGGGAAAATCAGAAGACAAAAAACAGAGTTGGGATTTTGTTTGTCTGAGCAGATGAGAATAATTTATATGTACAAACTATTTATAGAAGGGCTGCAGTGAGCTAATTAATTGTTTATAGGGAGAAATTTAAAGAGCATAACCTGAGATCTGACATTCTCTGTGATAATTATAATTAGAGATGAGCTGGAATCAAAAATCAGGATGTCAACAGAGATACATTTTGGGAAAGTTTTGAATCTGATCCAGATCTCAACTGTGCAGCTTTTTGTTGCCATTAGGGTAGGCCAGAATGAAATCCTGGGTTGGAATTTGGCCTTTTGTGCTTTGGTAAAGTGCAAAGCTAGATCCCAATTATGTAATGAGGGCCAGCTCCTAATTAGCATCTGGCATACATGGGGAGCAGAATTAAATGGGGTTGCTATGCCTTTATTGTACGTATCTGGTCTTTTCTGGGGCTTTATTTTATTTGTTTGTTTTTTAAAGTGACTCAGAAGAGCTCGCCGAGTTACCGGTTAGCTTCTCCACCACATAAACCTGTTTCTGTGAAAATGGTCTTCCACCACAGTGACTTAAAAGGATGGTAGTTCTTTTTTGCAATGCAAGCTGAAGTGCAGATGTGAACCACATCTCTGCAGAGCACTGCTGCTGTCTGAGGAGCAATCCATCAACCTTGCCTTCTTCAGTGAACTCATGAGTCTGTCTAATAAGGACCCCACACATAATATTTATTTATGTAATGCTGTATTTATCCATGGGAGGTGAGACTTTGACCTTATTGTACAAACTTTAGTATTCCCAAGACACGTCGAGATCCAGTTTCCTCTTGCAGCTCAGCCCTTCCAAACCCTTTTGCATTTTCATTGCACTTTTCATTATGTGGCTAATTAAGCCATGTTCATATATAAACACCATTATGCAGTTTAACAGCTAATAAAAAGTTCTCTGATATATCTATATATGTATACACACTGATATATAGTGTACACAGCATGGGAGTTTTTTCCTCAAGTAGGTCACGGTAGGTTCAAATCAAAATGACATTTTACTAATGGCGTGGTAGGAAGACAGATTGATACAGTCTAACTGTGAGATTTCTTCTCCCTCTGGTAACAAAATGTGAATAAATTAAAGACCACAGTATATATTTGCTGTTTCTCAATGCCTTATGTGCCTAAATCAAAATTCCAGAAAATACAAACCCGCCAGTATTGAACTAGCATATAGAATCGCAGCTAAGCTTGGGTTTAGTGATGAAAGTCAAACTATGAACAACATCTCATCCACAAACACAAATCAGCTTTGACTTGAGATGACATGCTAAGATCCTGTTCTCCCTGTGCACAGGTCTCTTTGCAGAACCTTTAAAGGCAGGTAGAAAATCTGTACTGAGGTGACTTGACATGCAGACCTGCATCTTCCAGTGAAACCTGGGCTGTTTGCATCTGTTCTGTGCTGGATCATGGTGTAACAGCCTTATCTTGTCTTTCCTGTGAAATTTTAATTCAGAGATTTAAATTAATCTAACTTGACTCTTCAGGCAGGAGTCCAAACCCTGCAAACAGAAAACCAGAATTTGGTTTATGAACACACTGTGAGCTGAAGCATGCAAGGTTTGTGTGACTTCAGTTACCTGTTTCCAGGGATACTTGAATCTGCTTAAGTAAACTTCCATGTTTCTAATTTTTGTCTTCTTATCAGGAGAATTTTGCACATTAGGTTTCTTCTGCTAACTACAAATACTGCCTGGGGGATGAATGACATTGAAGTTCAGTTTCTGTTGAAGAATATTCCTTGGTAAAGTGTGTTTTGCATGTTTAATTGGCTCCAAGTCATTTACCTAATCCACGAGGGTCCAAGGTAAAAGACACACATAGCTAAATGCTTCATTCCAAGGCTAAAACATGGAGAATAGTCTGTTGGATGGGATGTACTGTAAATATAGGTCACTGGATTTATCCATTAGAATAAGCAATGTATGCAATTCCCAGTGTAGGAATAGTACCTTAGGATATTGTGTTAAAGCATGGTGTGTTTGCTCACATGCACAGAGTACAAGTACCAGACTGCAGGGCTGGGATATGTGCTGCTGTGTGTTCCTACACTGCTCGTGTAGTGGAGTAATTCTTTCTCATCATTGCATTCTCATGGGTATTAATAAAATAAGCCCACTAATTTAACCACATTCTACAACTTTGCCTCAAGTACATTTTTTGTTCTGCCATGTAAAAAAAAATAAATAAATAAAACACAGAGAACAATTTCTCATCCCCACTGGGATTATATGCCAAGATGATTTGTCAGAACTGCTACAGCTTCAGTGCCTTTCCACCTGTTTCTTATACCTTTCCTTCTTTTATTTTTTACTTTTAACTTCTTATTTCTAAATTCAATGAGCTAACATACCTACCTTGGGGGAGGAATTTTTCACCATTCCATAGTGAAAATGGCATTCTTAAAAAGGTTATGCTATTACTTCTCAGCTTTTAAGAAGCATATATACAAAACCAGTGTAATCCAAGTTTTTAACCAGACTGAAGTTTCTGAATAACTATGGGGCAAAGTCCTGGCTCAGGCCTCTGTCAGCTCCCTAACTTCCAAATGTATTTCATCAGGAAATAAAGGGTTAGACTGTAATAGTTTTGCTTTAGACAGAAATACCAGGAAGCTGTGAGAGATCTTAAAACCTGATTCTGAGTTTTACTTTCCTGCAAGATTGTCTCAGTTTCTGTTATTAAAGCTTTTGGCATGAGAACCAACTTTGGTCAATGTTGCCTTTTCCTGTAGGTGGAGGTTTTCTGCAGGAGATGTATGAAGAGCCAAAGAAGAAATTCATGTTGTATGCAGAATTTAGTTCTGGCAATTGCTCATAAATATGCAGAATTTAGGAGTTCAGGAAAAATGGCAGGATTATGCTTGTTATCCTTCCTTCCAAAATCGGGTGAGGTAATAGTTGGGGCAGTGGACTTGAGGACAATTTTTTTTTTGTTTCTGAGTGTAACAAGGACTGGAGAACCAAGACAGGTTGTCTTCACTGTGGAAGAACACATGAAGATATTCCTCACTAGGGAGAGTAAAAAAAAGGACCAAAAGCTGAGGTTCCTTTGAGGTATTTATAACAAGAAAAAAGAAAAAGAAAATTGTTGGTATTTTTAGATTTTGGGGGTAAATGCCTTGAGTGAAATACCAGAATTTCAGTAAGAAAATCCCAATGGTTAGGGTAATTATTGTAGCAGAATTTCTTCCTGACTTTTTTCTTTTTTTTTTTTCCCCTCCCCATATTCATAACATTGTGAACTCTTTATTTGGCCTGAAGCTTCATGCAGTTGATCTCTATCAGAAGAAACCAAGTGTTTTTAGGTTTGCTATAATTTGATTATTTGTACAAAATTCCTTCAACCCCTTAAAAATCGTGTGAATATAGAAAACAAACATAAGCTCTTTGTTATAATCCTAATTGAGTTGTAATACTCTCCCACTGGGTAGTCCTCTGTCCCTGTAGGAAATTAAATCCCTTTAAAAAAATCTAACCCCTAATCCACTTAATTTTCTTTTGAAAATCAAATTAGGCAGCCAAGTGTACTTTTGGATACCTAAGTACCTTTGTAATCCAAACCCAGGCCATGTTCTGAAGTGAAGCTGCAATTGTGTGTCCTGCTTAGCCCAGGGCTGAGCTGTTTCCTGCTTTGGGGTTCCCTCCTTTCTTCCTCTCCCCCTCCTCCTGAGGGCTCCCTGTTTCCTGCCCTGTGCTGGTCAGAGCTGCTGAAAAGAAAAGAAAAGAAAGTTGTTTTCTCTGGTGAATGATCCAACCCAGATCACTGCTTTCGTTGTGGTGCTACAACAATAATAGGTTTTTGGGGACAGTGATGGTCTAAGAGATGGAGAAAAATTAACTTTTGTCGGTGTTGGTAACATCTTTTATTAGACCAAAGTGCCTTAGCTGGAGACTCATGTGTTTGCAAACTTGCTTGCTTTTGTTTATCAAGCTACTGAAAGTTATTGCCTCTCCATGTTAGCCTGGTCCTACTGTCCTTAGAGCTAAACCTTCAGTGGCACTGGGAGCTGATGTTTGAGCTCAGTTCCTTCCATTTGAGGATGTCCCTCTTTCCCTGCAGAGCAGCCAATCCACTGAGCTGCAGTAGGTGGGCAGGAGCTCCCTAAGTCCCTGTTTTATATGGAGAAATTAAAGATTCAAGAGTGGGAAGGAAGGAATGGGGTGACCCTGGTTGCCAGCCTGCGTGGAGTCCTTGGAATGAATACAGTGCTGAGTGCTTTTGGATCTTTTTCTTTCCCTTTCACCCTTTTACATCTCTAATTAGGCATGGAACTAAATCCTGAAGAAGTTTGGATAGCTGCAGAGGGAGAAAGCTACGCTACAGTGGGAATGGGGTGACTTTCAGTCTCGCTGGCTTCTGTTCTGCCACATCTCAATTAGAGACACCCTCCCCAAACCTGAGTTCAAGACAGGGAAGCACATTTCCACTCCCTTGTGATGCTCTCTTATTGTGACAAATCAGCCAGCCTTTTTCCAGCCAGAACTGCATGGATGGGTAGCTCTGTGGGTCGCTGAGTTGTCCCTGCAAAGGTCAGTGATGTGAAAACAAATGAACAAAACATTTCTCTTGGAGATCTTGGATCTGTGCAAAACACGTATGGAACAATTGCTAACTGCTCTGCATCTGATGGTAACATCAGGATATGAATCTGCCTGGGCTCTCTTAGCAAGAGCAGACCTTGTCTGACAGAAAGGTCAGAGTTGAATTTCCTCGTAGGAGTTCAAACCTGCCAGTGCAAGAGGCCAAGGGACATCTGTATTTGGGCACAGGAGGTCTGGCACTGGTTGTGGCACACACCCAGATGGAGGGGCTTGCTGTGGCTGTGCTAGTGAGACATGCAAATCCTTTTCTGACTTGCTGGCCGGTGTGTTGACCTGCCTGCAGATCTTTCTAACAGCACCAAGGCTGAGCAAGCTCCTTTACGACAAATGGCAGATGTGATGTTTGGCATTCACTGCTGCAAACGCCCCCTTCTATAACAAATCTCTGCCCTATCTGTTCTTTCTGTAGCCTTGTGATATTTGAGGTATTTGTCAGTACAGTGGTGTCCTCAGGCACATGATGCTTTTTTCCAGTTGTGCTGGGATTTGGCTGCAGCTGTCTGACATGTTGAGTTGTTTGGCAGAAGTGTTTGCTGTAAGAAATGCTCTTCCAGAAAAAAACCCAAACAAACCCTTCTGTGTGAAGGCAGAAAGGACAACCACCTTTTGGAAATACCTGTCAGTATGGACTGTAGGAGGAGTTTGTGCAGTAGGATTAGACAAATGCTTCACACCTACTGTTTCAGGCCCTCTTGAAAAGTACAGTATTTCTAAAGATGAAAGTATCTTTAGAAACCTGGTCCTGTGTTAAATTCACAATGCCACAAATGAAGCACACGGGAGAACAAGGAATTGTGGTGTTCTGGGTAGGAAGCACTGTAATGCTGAGCAGACTGCACCCCACTTTGCCCACAGTTCACTTTGGATTTTAACCCACCTGAATTATTTCAATATTGTGACACGGCTTTAGTGAATTTTATTTATTTTCTTTACATCTTGAATCTATAGTGGGAAGGGAAAGAAATCATAAAATATGGAGGTATGCCCATGCAGTAATGAGGCCATTTGTGTCCCATCAAAGTGCTGTTTTCATCTTTGTGCTGAAAAGATGTTTATTCTATTACTGGTTGTGGTCTTATAGGCTTCTGTTTTTCTAACCACATGTTTAACATAAATTACCAACCTCAGAGGGGATATGATGGCCTGTTTCCAACTGCATTAAACAGTGTTTCATGTTTAATGGAAAAAAATGTGAATTTTGGCAGGTTTAAAAAAAAAAAGGACCTTAAAAAATTTGCATTTCAATACAAAAGTACTCTTATTGGCCCTGAGTCATTCTGGTGTTTATATATGCATTTGCAGCTCCAAGAGCAGTGGTTCCAGTCGTGACTGAGGTAGTTAGCACTTGCTCAGAAGAGCTATGATTTGGCTGAGTCACCTCCAGCCATTAGAATTTCAATGGTCAAAACTCAGACTTGTGTCCAATGTAGAGACTTCATGCAGGGTTTCACCCACGCAGGAATTCAAGCTTTAGGGAGTATTCTGTGTACTCTGAAATATTTTATGGTAGCTGTGGTAGTCTACTCCAGATGGGCAATGGGCAATTCCTCCTTCCCCACCAGCCTGGGCATGTCCTGGTTCCATGTCACCTGCAGAGGTCCAAACAGGATCCCTGCTCTGAGACCAACTAGCCTATAAACAAGAGATAATATTTCTGTCAAGTTTTCTGTACCTGGACTGCTTCCCTTCAGGCCCAGCAATGTTTCCCTCATGCCATGTGTGGGATGGCTCTGCTGATAAAGTACCAGGGAACCTGGACCATGTACTCATGCAAGCTTTCATTGCTTTCTCCTAATTATGATTGTAATTCTTTTTTAATCTGCAGAGATTATTACAATTGTATTGAGATTCTTTATCTCCTCTGTGCATACTTATCCTTTGATCTATGTATAGTATGAGCTACCTCTCCTCTAATTATATCTGCCTGATTCTTCAGCAAATCTTTTAAGGCAACATTAATCAAGAGACTTTGGAACAGAGAGCACCTGAGGTGGCTCATGCAAACCCTCAGATTGAATTTAAATTGTGCTCTTAGAAATGAAAGGCAATATCCCAAAGATTTTTTTTAAAATTTAACTTCAAAGCCTCCCAAGTATATTTTGTTTTGATCTCAAAAAAAAAGGAAAAGAACCTTTTTTTATTGCCAATATATTCTGCTCTTAGATATATTCCGCTTACACCAGTAAGGCAGAAAAGAATCACTACTCCATCAAACAACATTTAAGGAGTTTTCAGTAGCCACTTGGGAACAATAAATAAGCTTCAAGCTTGTTGCAAGAGCATGTATTTTATATATCCATAAAGAAAATATCTTTCCTGGCTAAGGGTTGTGTGTTTCAGTACATACTGCTCATCTGGCTTTTTGTTTTGGTGGGGCTTTTTTGGGCCAAGCTAGGCACTTTTCTTGCAAAACCCAAGTTGTTTTACACTGGAAAAGAGGCAGCATAGAGATTCACTTTACAGTTGGACAGCTGTTTGTCAGAAAGTTTGCAACAAAAACCTCATGTGAGAATACATTACAAATTCCCCACTCAGTAAAAAATTGCAGTCAGGTGCTTCTGAACCATCACAAAATTCAAGAGGGACTGCCCTTTATGTGTAGTGTTAAACCTGGTATACATCTTAGGTTTTTTTCACTTCCTAGAAATGATGAGTTCCTGACTCTTCTACATTAGGTTCATATAAACTGTATTAGTGAAGCACTAATTCTTCTGCACTTCTATCATCTGTGGGCCAATGGATCTAGAAATGAGTGGCAGAGGAAACCCATGTAAATCTGCCTGACACAGCTTTTTTCCCCCCCTCTCCTTTCTCTATTTTCTTTGGTTGATTTTCTTCACTCAAGAATGCATTAGAGCTCTCAAAATAAATAAACCCAAACACTTTTATAATGACTTCCTGCGCTTTAGGTTTACTTTTCACTATATACTTTTCTAAGGAGTGCTCACCCAATGCTTTCAGCACCCTTGCTAGTTTTTTCAAAGTGTAGCAGTAAAATTGCAATTTTGGGGCTGCGTGGGCTGTGTCTGCTCCAGTGACTTGCACTAAGTGAAATGGAAAAAGAGGTGTTGGGGAGCTGAGCTGGGACCTAGGCTCAGGAAATGTGCACCCAAAGATTAGGAGAATTGTGCCCATGGTATTAGAAAATGTATCGACGTTTTCAGAAATAATTCATAGTGCCATTTGTGCTATTTAATGGTCCATGAAGCCAATGGATATGTTAGAGCTGGCACAGCTTCTGTGTGCTTCAGTAGCTTTAGATTAGAGTATGTTCTATTTGGTTTTGGAAAAATAGAGATTTTCCCATTTTGATAGCACTATTACAATAATTTGTGTTTGTTGTGCCTTTACTGCTTTGCCTCAAGATGATGTGGGTTGTGCTGCAAACATGGCAGGGGTGAACTGTGCTAAATGCTGAAGTCTTCCCAAATTGGAGCCACAGCTTCTTGTTAGACATCACGTGAGGGGGTAAAAAATGCTCTCAGCATTCTCCCTGCACCTTTTCATAGAAGGAATAGGCAAGAAATGCAGGTTAAATTTCACATTCACATCAGCACTTTGGCAAACCCCACTTGAATTCCTGTGTGCATCAGGCTTGTGAATAGTCGTGTTTGATTCAAGGGTAACAACACTCAGTTGTTTGTAAGCTCCTGGAATACGGGATTGCTGGCACATTCCAGCCCTGCAAACAAAATGCATTTGTACGTCTGCACGGTGGAAAGCAGCAGTTCTGTTTGTAAAAATACCTCCCTAAGCCCTGTGTAGGATCTTGACCTGAGAAGAAAAGACTTTTACTCTAAGAAAAACTGAAGTGTTTCTGTGCATTGACTGCTACCAGCTGCCACCATGAGGTATTATAGTGTAGAAAAGAATCACACAGTAACAGATGCATGCATGTCTTTTTATCTAGTCAAACAATAACTTTTTCACTGTAAACCCTCTGGCCCTTGGGATTGGGGATCTCATGTAAAAGCCTTGGTTTGAGTAGTCCCAGATGTGGGCAGGAGCTGAGCCCTGGGGCGTGCATGCTGAAGTGCAGCCTGCTTTCTCTTCAGTGCTGCCCTTTGTCAGCTTGAAATGGGTTTACTCCCAGTTCACATGTTTATGCAGAGATGTTTCATGAATTCTGCATGCCAGGTCTCACCATCTCTGCCCATCCCCATTGTAAAATGCAGTTGTGTGAGTTGGTGAAGAGAATCGGATTTTTTTAGGAATGAGTCCAAGATTTGTTTATTTCCATTGTTTTTCCATTTCTTTTGTAAAAGCCAGGAAAGAAGCCAATTTAAGCTATGCTTGTATTGTGTCTGGCACCAGAGAAATAAATCAGTAGCATTTTACTGAGACAATATGTAAATACAGCTCAACCTTCCTCACACTGATCACTTGATTGCCAATTTGGCCTCTCTGCAAGTACAGTGTGGCTGAAATGATACTTCTTTAAAAATCACATGCTACCACCATTCAGCTCTCCATATATTGAGCATTTTTCTGTTTTTAATTAGCAACTTTGATACTAAGCCAACTGGCAAATATTTATTTGATGAAGATCCTCCATTCATTAGCAAAATGAGAAAAAATGAATCTATAATAACATATAACTGCCCCATTAAGCAGCATTAGCTATCCATTTGAGAGATAATAACGTAAAATACAATTTTCCGACCGCCAGATGTTGATGAATAAACTGGTGATGAATTGGTAGCACTAAAGCAATAAATGGGTCAGAGGTCAATTAGTTCCACCAGAAAGAAGCAACCCACTGTGAGAGTGGCAGCAACGCCCTGATGGATGCTTGGAGGGTGACTGGCTGGTGTTTTATTCAGAATTATGAGCAGGCAACTGAGAGAGACTGAGATTCAGACCAAACCGATGTTTACCTTTATGAATTACTGTTCTCACTGTAGCTAAACCAGGAGATCCCAGCCAGGCCAGGGGGCTCTGGCAATGCTGTCCCCTCCCCAGGCAGCTGACAATACCAGATGGTAATTTTGGCCCTACTGGAAGCAATGACTGAAAAAAATCCCATCAGCCTCACAGAGACTGAGTCTGAGAGAGTGCCTCACCCTACACAGATATCTGGATATTGTTCAGCCTTGACATGCTCAAGTGAAAGCCACGGTGCCTCTCCTTGCGGGCAGCCTAAGAAAAAAGATTTATTCTAACTAGTTATTCCATCCCCCAAGAGGAAAACACCTCAGAACATGCTGAGCTTTGATTTTGGGTGGTTGGAACAAAGGAAGATGAGAGCTACAAGATGAGACAGCAGAGTTGGAGGACCCAGCAAGGGTGTGTAGGATGAGAGCTGAAATGTAGCCCCACATTACAAAAATCACTGATTGTTCCTCTAACTTTGTAGGAGTGATGCATGGTGGAGCAGGGAGGATTACAGCCCCAGCACTGTTCTTTCATTTTGCGTAATTAAGATATTTGGAAGGAGTGAGTCAAGTCTTCTGTTCCAATAGATCTTTCTGAAAGAGTGCCACAAATTAATCAGCTTTTTTTTTTTTTAATCATCCATTTTATCCTGACCTATCACCTCCTCTTACAGCACTAGCATGTAAATCTTATGCACACTGTGTTAAACTATGTTAATATATTCCACAAATCACTCCCAAGGTTTGCTGCATTATGCTGAGCAAAAATGTGATGTGACAGAAAATAGAGAGAACACATGCACCTTTCCAGAGACACACTCCAGCTCTAATTAAGTGCAATTCTTGGAAAATACTCAGTCTCCACAAAAAGTGCTCTAGTCCTTATGTTGGTCATTATTTCCATTTTCGACTGTCCCCTACAAAGTCCTGTCATCTTAGGACAGTGCTGGAAAATAGGCTTAAGGGAAAGAGTAAATATCCATCACAGACTGCAAACTGTAATTGGTGGTGAGCTGGAAGCATTCAGTGCATGTTACCTGGCAGAGGGGAGATGTCAGTGATCCACTGTGCTTTTTGTGTGCCTGATCATCTTTGTTATATTCAGACTTTTCATTCTCTGGGATAATAGATCACTGTTTTTCTGTCTGAATAGCTATTTCCTCCTCCTTGTATACAACACAAAAGCTATCGCTTAAGTATAAAAGCTTCTCATCAAATCTCTGCAGGATGCTCTTTGCCCAAATCTGCACTTCAGAGACACTTTTTGCAGTGCAATATCTGAATTACATCAGTTATTTGGCTTTTTTTTTTCCCCTGAAATTAGCAGCTCTGAGCAGAATTTAGAATTGGAGTGGACAAAAATCTGTTGGAAGTGGCTAAGTAGAAAATGTTGTGGAGTTTTCCAAGTAAAACCATATGGGTTTTTTTTTAATTTGTTCTGGGTGTTTTTTGTTAAATTTAAATGTCTAAAAAGCCTACATAATTTTTCTCCCCTTGAAATTAAAGCTGAACTTTCAGAAAATTCCACTGGGTGCAATTAGTAGGGATGGTAGAAATGCTCATAGTGAATGAAAGCTGAAGCTGTTTAAAATCCAAAGGGGTTTAGCTCTGAATTAATGCCATGATCCTGCACATACTTCTACCTATGCTTAGCTTTAAATGCATCAAAATCAATCAACTCAACTGAAAAACCCCAAACTGTTTATGATTGCAGCAGTATATGTCATAGATTTGTAGAATACAGGTGCTGCCAACAAGTTTTCCTCCAGCTGTGCCCTGAGGTGCAGTTTGGGGACACCCTGGGGGCCCTGAGCTGGTGTTTCTACCTGCCCAGCAGTGCCCCAACCTGCCTTGGCTTCCCTGGGGCTCAGCTGGAGCCCTTGTCCCCAGCACAGGAGAGGTCACACAGCTCCTGAGTGCGAAGGGAGTTTGCTCTGCTGTGGCATTCTGTCACCACGCAAGGATGATCCAGGACACGTTGGGTTATGTGGCAGCAGGAGGAAGAGGCTGCCAATGATGCAGTAGTGGTTTAGCTCTCAGTTTAGTGCTGTCTGGGCTGTGGGTGAGGGGTTTCTCCCGGGAGGTGGTCAGGGAGCCCCAGGACTGGACTGTGCCTGAGTGTGCCCAGGGCTGTGCTTCCCCTGAGCTCCTCTGCACTGCAGGGTGAGCTCCAGCCCAGGGCTGTGTCCCCACGGGGTGCAGGGGGTGTTGAGGACTCTGGGAAGCTGGGCTGGAAGGTGCTGTGCTGTAAATCTGGAGATGCCTGGTGTCAGCTCCAATTCTTGATGCAAGGCTGTAGGGCTCATTAACATGCATGGGACAAACTAGATGGTGCCTGGAGACTCACTCTTATTTTCTTTTTCTCTCTCTTTCTAACTTCCCTGAAGAAAATCACTTTCAGAATCTTTGTTTGAACATCATCCTCCTTTTCTGTCCTATTATTTTCTCTCTACTGTGATTTACAGAAAAACCCATGTAAATATTTTATGATGGAGCAAATTTTATTCTCTCTTCCCTTAAAGAAAGCAGCAATAAATGTTGCTTTGTTTTTGATTCATCCGCTGTAATAGCTTTCTCCCAAGCCCAGAAAAATCCTATACATAGAGAGATATTTTATTTCTTTCACAGAAGAGATATATTGACTTCTTAGTGTAGAGAATAGTATTTTTTCTTCGTAATATCACGGTCTTGTATTGTTGCCCTGATATTAGCATCTGGATATATCTTCTTCAGACAGATGGGCTTGTTATTTTGAGCCAAAACCCAATGTGAATGATCAAAAAATTAATTTAAAACAAAGAATTAAGGTAGTTATTAATTTACAGTTCCATTTTCTTCATTTTAAATATTTCTCTGTGTGCTAATTCATATATATACACACATGTATGCACACACAGAAGGAGTGTGTAATTTTAGCCAGTATGTCACAGCAGATGCACGCACAGGAAAAAAAAACAGAATAATTTGCTGATGCAGAGTTACAAGTCGATGTTTGTTTCTGAGAGCTGAAGAACTTGTAAATGTCAACCCAGATCCTGTGGCTTCATCTCCTGTCAGCTTTCACACTCAGCTTAGCTGGGACACGCAGCAAGCCACCTTTCTGAAAATCCAGCCTTCAGTTAGGCTGCATATTTGAGATGAGCTGTAAGAGCTGCTGTGCTCTGTTTTGCATGGAGATGCACTGACACAGAGCCAGCAGTGCTGTGCTGTGTCTGCTGGCACTGCCTGCGGAGCTCAGAGCTTCAACAAGGACCCAAGTGCCCTAGCAGCTCACTTGGACTGTCCTGTCAGCTCACATATGTCACAGATGTAAAGAATGGCTGGTGAGAGCTACTTCATGATCATGACATCTTTTGCAGTCTCCTTGAACTCTCATGCTGAAAATTCAGGCTGTTCACCTGCCCCTCACTCCATTATTGATGTGGTACCAGCAAAAGGAATGGGGAGAAGTCATAAAAAGTATGCGCTTATTCTTCTCTGTCATTTTTTTTTTCGTTGTTTCAAATTTCTGAAATGCAAGTTCAAAGAAAGGGTAATTACTTTCTGCAAGGGGCATTCATCTAATGGGAGAGTCATTTGCAATGAAAATATTTTAAGACCTAGGTGAAATGCTGCTAATGACTTGCTTTGTCAGGTCGTTAGGTAGCTTTCAGGCTTCACTGGAGGTATGAGAAGTTTGTTCTCAGTATGACCACTGAGGAAGCTTTGCCTTAATTTCTGACCAGATCACACCTGCTTTTTATTGTACCAATTCATAATCATAATCTCATCTCTTTGTGGGGGACAGTGATGGGGAGCAGGGGCTGGATTGCTGGGATTGGAGCCAGGCACTGGCCATGTCACTCTGCAAATGCACCTGGAGCAAGCTTTCTCCTAGTTACATTAATGGGCTGACTTCATAGTCCAGAAATATTTTGTTTGTCTGTTCGTTTTTCTCTTTCAGATTTTTTGTTGTCGTTGAACTGTTGTAGCTCAGCAGGCTCTGGCTGCTTGTGTGCCAGGGGGCTGTTAATAGCAGAGTCACTTCCCCCAGGGTGTAATTCTGTGTCAGACTGACATTCTTACTGAGCACTGCTGAGGCCTCTGACAGGCAACTGATTTCAAGGAACACAGTTTAGTATCATAATTTCAGATCTGGAAAATCTGCAAAGCACAAGGATCTCTGTGCCTTTATGAAAGAGTTGGTTAAAAGGAGAAAGAATCTGGGTACTTGGAAGTGACATTTCTCCTGTACCTCTGTAGCTCCACAAACAGCCTGAACCCACTGTCAATGTAAGAAATCTTCATTCTTTCTTTTCTTTTTTTTTTTTTTTTATATATTTCTGCTAAAGCACAGTGAAATCAGGTTTTGAAACTACCCAAATATAGCTCAAAATATAATAATAATTTTTCACTGAGCACCAGCCCCAGCTTTGGCCAGGCTCCCTGTGAGGGATCTGTGAGAGGGTGCTCAATGTCCCCTGGATATTTGTCTTGTGATGCTGGATTTGCACGAGCAGAAATTAAAATCACTTAATTAACACTACCCATTTTGATTAAAAACTTGCTTTTTGGCCATGGGAACTTGAAAGATCTCTCACAATTTTTTCCTGGGAGGAAAATATTTCTTCCCCTCCACCCCCATTAATCTTTCTTCTTCCTCCCCAGGGCCTCCTCCCTTTTGTTTGTTTTTCAGGTTTTTAAGTCTGTCTAGGATAAGGGATTAAAAAAGTGATAGAAGGGGAAAATATTACAGGTAAAATACAGTATTAATGTAAGTGCAATATGGTGCTAATATTTTACAATTATTTTCTATAGAAACGTCCATCAGACTGTTCCCAAACTACCACATTTAGGTATTTCAGACACTGAGTACAAAACTGTTCTTAGAAATACTGGAAAACTTCACTTTATCTTATTTAAACTAGTTCAACACCTTGTCCTATCATCATTATAGTCTGCTTCTTTATGTTTGGATCAGGTTTCACTGTGAAGAAATGAGTGCATTTTTACAAAAGAAAATTCACACAGGAGAAAAAAGAGCATTTGGGGCAATGCAAGGAAACACCAGGTTTCTTGGCCTGTTTTCTTTTACTTCCTTCTGTTTCCAAATGAACTTGCAGATCAGGTTGGGTATAATGTAATTTAACTCCTGAACTCACTTATTTAATCTCTTGTCAAAGTTGTACTTTAATGTCTGTCCCCAACCCTGGTAGAATTAAAAATAAAGAGTGTTGTCAGGTCCAGAAATGTAGTTATTTCACTTGTCATTTCTTGTTAGTCCTCTCCTTCACCCATGATCACGGAATGGATGAAATATTTAAAAGAATGTGCTGTGTTCTATCAAAAACAGTTGAGATGAGCAACAGGGGCTGTCAGCAGGAGAGGTCACCAGGCAATTTCACTCTCTGCTGTCTGTTGGGGCCTTTGTAAGCCAAGTGTTAGGAAAATAGGCCAGTCACACTGAAGGATCTGGGGTTTAGTAGATAGTCTGTGTTTTCAAGAAGAGAATTTGGCTTGGATCCCAGGAATTAGGAGGACTTATTTCTCATGCATAGAACTTCAGATCTCTGGGAAATCGGAAGAGCATAAATATTAATTTGTGTGTGACCCAGTGTGTGTGGTAATTTAAAAATGGACTAGGATCTTTTGTGATGCAGGGGTTTAGTGCACCTACACCAGCTAGGGGGTCTGTATCTACAAATGGGTGACAGTGGGAGGCAATAGTCTGAAGGACTCTGGTTAGGTACAGCCAGTTTAGGATGGCTTAGGTCTGATTCACACATCATTCACTTGTTATTGCAGTGTTCAGTCAAAGATGTTCAAAGCTGAGTGCCTCAAGATGAAAAGTCATCAATAACCAGGTTCCTAGGGTAGTGTTAAATTCTTCACCAGATGCTGTGCATTGGTGGACCTTTGTTATGCCAAGCCAACACCTCAGATGCCTCCTCTTGGCTTCCTTTGAGCAGAATGATGGCCCTCCTCAGTGAGCTGCAAGATTTTTGCATATCTGACTGAACTTGTCCATGTCATCTGTGTAAAGAATTCACATATTCCATAGCCTGGTGCTCATCACAGACACAGAAGGGTGAAGTGAGCCTGGTGTGACCTGTTCTGTGTGCAAAATAAGCCTGGGTGAACTTTCTACCTTAAGGACCATTGACTGGAATCCCACCGAGGTCAAGTCTAGTGATCTTTGCTTGTGTCAGGATTGACACAACTCCACAGTGCTAATAGCAGGTCAGGATGCTAACTTGCATTTTATCTCAACCTGTCTCCCATTGCCTCATAAATAAATCAGGCATCAGCATTATTTTAATACTGTGTTGCAGCCTGAATGTTTTTGGGTTTTGAATAGTGTTCTGAGAGCTCCCAGTAGTACCACAGTTGTTGACAGCGTCATTTCCATTCACTCTTTTCTAATGCCTTGGAATGTTTTCACATTTTTTTTTTTTTTCTAATTTTTTTTTTCAATCAACAGGAAACTTATCCCAGCTGAATTGTCATTTTTAAAAGACAAACATAAATCCTTTTACCTTTCTTCTCTTCCCACCTACCCTGCCTCCCTGAAGGTCATGCTTACCTTTATGAAACAAATCCCAGCTTTTGTTTTTAATGCTGTGTGAGTGAATCTCATGACAGCACTGGGACACCCAAGTGACTACAACATCCCAGTCCATTGGCTGGGGTTCAAATGCAGGATGACAGATGTCAGTCTAAATGGAGAGGCAGTAAGAGAAATAAAGGGTAGTAAGTAATTAACATCACACATCAATTCATTTGTGCAAATGAAACTTGCACTTTTACTTAGGTTTTTTTCTGGATTCTTTCTGCAAAAAATTAAAGCAGTGTAATGTAGAGAATTTTCTGTCCCTTTGTCTGAGTACTTAAGTAAAATATTTATTTCATGGTGATGAGCCCCTCAGCCCAGAGCCAAGCTGCCATCAGGGGCTGGGTCAGGCTGGAAAGATCTAAAGAGCCTGGAGCTGCAGGCACAGTGGGGCTGCCATGGTCCTTGTAAAGTATTCGCATCAAGTCCCCAATATTTCTGCTTCCTTATTTTTCTAGTCTTGATTTCCCCTTTTTATGGGTTTCTGCAATTTTTTTTTCTTCATATTTTCCTTTAGTTATCTCCAGTTTCTGGTTTAATAGGGTACTGTGAGTTACTAGGTTTTATGTATAGGTGAGAAGGTCTTTTTCTGGTCACTTAAACCCCTTTTAACAACTCTTAAATTGTGGAAATACTTGTGGAATTTCAAAATAGTGGTTCTTCCATGTTTCACTTTCAAGATAGGCAAGGCATGTTCCTCTATTGCTGAAGAAAGTCAGTGAGAATGAGAAAGTGCTTCATGAGTCATTCCTGGCCCAGGGACTGTGTTACAATGGTGTAGTCCATTTACTGTCACTCAGATTTATGGGAATATATCCAAGGTGAAGATGGATACAAGAATTTCCCCTAGAAATGCTTCCCAGAGGTGACTTGCATCAAGATGCACATGCCAAGTGGACTTTAATCTCCCAGAATTCACATATGACTACAGGTTTATGATTCCTCTCAAATGTAGGGCATAGCTGTACCTAACTTTTACAAGATTTACATGATTTGCATCATATTGTGCATGGCAGATACCTGACACAAGCTGTTGACAGATCTTTTGGGTGTTGAAAGCAGCCTATGGGATGCTCTAGGCAGATCATGGGAGTTTTATGGTGACTGCTTTTTGTTGATGCACTGATGAGCAGAAAGCAGTCAGCTCTTTCAAAGTCTTCCTTTAGGGATTTGTATTCTTGCTGTGGAAGTGTTAAACTGAACTCCATGTCTTGTGTCCAAAGCACACTGACTCAGATGGAAATACACACCATGGCAGCATTTTGGTTTTTTATCACAGATCAGTCTCTCACCAGGAGAGACTATTCTGAAATAATGCAAAGTTCCAACTACCACTTTTTAGTAGCTTATGACTTGTCTCCAAAGCATTGTAGCATCTCGAGGCTATTCCCAAACAAGATGTTACAAGCTGGTAGCAGCCTCAGTTCAGGAAACAGAAACACAGCCATTAAATGAGAAGCAGTAGTTTTGTATATTTAATTGATAATTAAAAGTGTACTTTGTGTTCTGTGGCCCCGAAGCCAAGCAAGCAAGTGCTAAAATGTGACTTCTATTTGACCAATACCATTCTGATGTCACCTGCATTTCAGAGATAAAATTTTAATTGGTCACTAATACTTGCAGCAGCATAAAATAAATATTTCATGATTCTCATTCATGGACTAATATCTGTTACATTATTAATTTCTGTGTAAATGCGTTGTCTAGTTTGTGTTTGAGAGATTTAGGTGCCCAGAATTGCAGTTTGCCTATTATCTCGCTGCACAGCACTTTTTTGAGCTGTGTCTGTGTTCATCACTGTGAAAAAAACTGTCTGCTTTAAGTTATATGTAAAGGAATTTATGTTTTTTAAAGAGGAACCCAGCACTTTAGAGAATAGAGAGTGTTGTGTGACAGGTTGTATCTTCCCTTGATGATCAGCTCTAATTCAGACTAGAGTTTAAAACAAGAAGAGGAGCTATCCCAGAATCTCAATGAATGTGTGAAAAAGTGGGAGCAAGATCTTCAGCTCTCAAAAATTTGTACATCTCTGTAACTGATTCCAGTGCTCACTTAGGTTAGCTAGAGATCTGAATATTGCCTGGTGAAGAGGAAGAGAAGGAGCTCTCAAGGAATTGCTGAGGAGCAGGTGGATATTTTTCACCAGGCTGCCCAGCGCTGTGAGCGTGAACAGCAGCCACTTGGGGAAGAGCTCTAAAAATGTACTCCTGCAAGTCTCCAGGAAGACTTTAAGCAGCGAGAGAGTGCCTGTGGTTCAGCAGCCAAGCAGAAAAATATATTTAAAAATCACTATTCTGTTTACTGATTACCTTTGGGAACTCAGGAGAAGTGACGCTTTTACAGAGTAATCAGCAAAAAAGTTCTGTGGTCTCAGGCAGTTTTGCTGAGTTGATACAATCCTAGAGAAGGTGTTTTTCAGTGCAGGTTTCTCAGATTCCCTGTTGGAAGAGAAAGAAAAAGCTCTGGAATCCCTCCTGACCCGATTTTCTGGATTTTAACATTTCCCCCCACCATCCCTAGATTTGGGACCTGATGAGTCAGCTTCTTGCTGCAGCAACTTGTAAGGGGTGAAGCAGAACTTGGAGCATAGTGTAACTGCATGTTTCTGTACCAGCCTTGAAAATAAAATAAAAAATGCTTTAGATTAAATTTTCACTTTGCTTGAATTTTAAAGGAGCAAAGCTCTCAATAGGGTAAATGGAGAGCATTTTCACCCAGATCCAGGTAACTTCAGCTCCTGAGAGTTTCTGTGATTGCAAGATGAAAGGTCAAAATGAGCAAAAAAAGTCAATTTGTTAAGAAGTGGCTTCTTGAAAAGATAAGCCTGTCTGCCTCCCTATGCACTTATCATGTAGTTTAGTATCTACATAAAGTGTCCTTAAAATATTCCCTTTCACTTCTCTGTTTCTAGGCAAGGTTATAGAAAACCAGATCAGGATTTGGGATTTCTCAGTAAAAGGAGGTGAATCATCTGCTCTGCAGCTCACTTTTCCCATACGTAAAGGCAGGTTAACAATGTTTATTTAACAAAGAGCCTTAGGGCTAAGTTATTATCTCAAATGCTTTGTAACTGGAAGCATCTTACCTCGTTGTGTTTTTACTTTTACTGCTAGTAATGCTAAAAAAAGAAAGGGAGCAGTAATCAGGCAGCTGGCATTCACCTTCAGCAGTGTTTCATGCCTGACTCTTCAAACCTCATTTACAAGGACAAGAAATGAGGGATCCCATGTCCAGTGATTCCTCATCTTTGTGGCTTTTGGCGTCAGCTGCCAGTGGGGCTCAATGGCTCTGCAACACAGGCAACAAGAGCTGAGAATTGACCTGTTGATTTTAAAAATAGGCAAAAAAGAAACTATGTGGTGAAGAAAGGGAGAAAACTGTTTTCTTTCCTCACCACTCTAAGTCACAGTGATTTGTGAGGAGCCTGAAATTGGGGCTCTAACAGGTGAGAAAGCGATGGCTTCTGCATTGTGGCCAAATTAGACTTGAGTTTGAAGAAATGTTGAAATATTTCTATTCTAGGAACACATTTGGGTCTTTTATGTCATAATTATTCTGACATATCATACGAGACTCCCATGTGCCCAAGGAAAGCTCTTCTGATTAACGTGATAGGTTGTTTATCCTTTTCCTCCAGGAGCTGAATTCACTGGGCAGAAAAGTCTCTGTAGCCTGTTTTTCTGCTGAGCCAGAGTGTGTTCTCAGCTGGGAAGGACCATGGATTGACATGTGTTAATAGTCCAGAATGAGAGCCATAAAAGTACTTTCAAAAACTATAATTGTGAAAGAATATTTGGTTTTGCTTTGTTATTGTTTATAAACTTTCCTAGTCCATATGAAAGAGCACGCTGGAAAAAAAGAAAAAGAGGTTTGGAACTGCTCAGAATAATTTTGTCAAAAAGAATTTTTCAATTACAAAACCATTTTCCCCAATATTTGGAAAATCAATTTTGATGACATTTCTTTTTGTTAAAAAAGCTCAAGGGATTAAGTGCTTGGATTGTGTCAAAAGCGCATTTCAATTTCTGTCACAGGAGCACTTCTAAATTTCAAAATGAACATTTTAGCAACGAAATACAAACATAAATATGTTCTTATGAGCTTAAAAAGCTGAAAACCATCCCCCAACATACTAACAAAACTCAAGCCAAGGTAAAAAAAAAAATTAAAAAATCCCAGAAAATGAATTACTGACATTGTCATCATTGCCACTGGTAAATATATGGTGCTGGTTTTCAAGGACTAAAAATCTTTTGTTTTGAGCTTGTTGTCATTGAGTGATCAGCACAAATCCTGAGCATACAGAAGGTTTCTGTGTCAGACAGAGCCTTAGGCTGCTGCGTGGCTTGGAAGCAGGAGGGATGTGTGGGACAGACTCGCTGTGAACGCTGCTCCTGCCACGTTTCTGTTCACCAAGTGCACTTTAGATGTGCACCAAGAACAAACCCCCTAATTCCCTGTGCTAAATCCTGCAGTCAGTGATTCCTCTGTGCCATCCATCACGTTAAGGTTACCAGGAGAAATCAAATCTCTGTGGTGCATGGCATGAAGAAGAGAGAGAGTGCTTTGTTTCTGACTGTCTCTCATGCTGCCCTGCTGCTGCCTGCCCCCTCCCCAGTTCCCATGCATGCCAGGGCTGGGCTGTGGGGCCCCAAGGCTGCAGGTCTTTGCCCCAGTCCAAGGCTCCTGCTGTGTCCAGCCACCTTCCTGCCTTTGCTGGCACTGTCCCTTGGCACTTTGGGGATGCTGGAACAATTTGTGCTGTACCACACAAATGTGCTCTGTGTTTGTGGAGCAGATGCTGCCTGGCACTGGCTGGCAGAATTTTGGTCAAGTCCTGCACAAGGGGGATCTCCCCTGAGGTTTTGATTTCCTCTTGCAGTCAGTCTTTCCTGTGATGCCAAATTCTGAAACTTCCTTCCAGTGCTGCAGACCTGCTGATTATTCCAAATTTCTAGGTTTTAATATAGACTATGCTTCACTCCTCATCTTCCCCCTCCCCATGACACTTTCTCCTTGGGAAGCAGTCCCCAGTCTGGTTTTGTCCATTCCTCCATGAACTGGGAGGTTTCACAGTGTGAAGCCCTTCTTGCCTCTGCTGGCAGCTGTGATAATTTTTCTTTGCAGTTTGTTTTGTGGATACAGCCTTTCTGTTACGCTTTCATCTGAGAAAGAGAACCTGCAACTTTCACAGGAGAAAAGTCTTGTTGCTGCAAAGCCTTCCCAAAAGCAGAGTGTGGCTGTGTAGCAGCTGCACCTGGATGCAGAGAAGACAAGCCCTTATCTGTGGGACCTACCAGCAGCTCCACGTGCCTAACAGCTGTGTCCTTTGCTTCCACAAGTGAGGTTTGCATGCCATGGAATGCAGCAATTTATGGCTGAACGTTTCAGCAGCAAGTAGTCTTGTCTGCAACGACTGCTTAAGTAGTTAGGGCTCTGATAATTATCTCAGAGTCCTGGTGATGGATCCTGGGACACTTTTAGGAAATGGACAGAGGTGTCTGAGGAATTTAAGCCTCATCTCTACAACCTACCTCAGGAATCAAGCCATTTCCAAATTACCCCAATGTTTGTGGCCATGCTGTTCCCGAGCATCACCTTTACTCTTTCAGTGTCCTCGTGAACAAAGGCATCTACTTAAAATAAAAGAAATTTTTATTTCTCCATGGATTTATGCTGGAATAGGCATGTCAGTTTATATCCAAAATGATAGACAGCCTCATTTTTACAGAAAGTCCAAATATTGCAGAATGCTAATATTTGTAAATGCTTTAGAAAAATCTCACCCTTTATTTTCTGGACCTTACTGACTTGGCTGGAATGTTGTGTCTCAGTAAACAGCTGAGTACAGAGTCAGGAAGTAGCCTGAGTTTGTATTTTTCTGCCCTTCAGAGGTTGTACTTAAAAGGTAGAAAAACCAGACCCACTTCTCAGTCTAACCTGACCTGTACTAAATGATTTACCACGTTAGTCTCATCCCCTCTGTTTAAGTATGAGTGGATGCTTATTCATTTCTTAATATAGTTTTGCTCTTAAATGATTCATATTCTGTTTTATCGTTTTCATAGCACTTCATAGACTCTTGGCAGAGGCCTGGGGGACCTTTACTCTCTCCAGCTTGTCACTCCAGATGGCTTTGCATTTCTACAGCAGATGAGATGCTCTGGTCATGGCAGTGCAGTTGCCTGCATTTACTAATCAGCTTTGCCAACCTCCCAGACCCTTGTAGGATGCTTCTGTGCACCACTTTTGAAGAGTTTGCATTTAAATTGGCTTTTGAAATTCATATTTCATTTTCCTATTTTAATTACTGTCCCTGTTGCACTCCTAGATAGTTATATCCTCTGCTGGAATACTTGGGGATTATTGAGGTTTCTTGTGTTTTTAGTAATAAATTTACATCTAATATTATTGCTGTTATACCAGGATCTAAATAACTTGTGACTCCCTATTTTTTTTGAATAACACAAAACATCTGTAGTAAAAATAGGCAAAAGAATAGTATCTTCATTTTACTCTTGGTGAGCTGAATCTCTGACAGATTAACTCATTTTCTTCAAGAGGCTCAAGGGACTGTCCCAGAATCTGGGACTTCAATCCCTTGTGGCTCCCATGATTTCTGGCTTAGCAATTCATGAAACCTTGTGGTGTCAGACCCACAGCAGCAGCTTGAGGAGCTGATCCTATGCCTGAGAGTCAGTAAAATGAGATTCCTCACAAGTGCAGTTTCACTTACACAGTGGAAAAATGTTTCTGACTATTAATTTACTTTTCGCCTCCATGAATATATTTGAGTCAAAAGTGGTATGAAATATTGAGTCATTTGCAACTGAATTGGGGTTTGTGCAGTACCTGGGTCAGCCAGGAAAGATACACTGGCTCAATGTGCTGAGTATATTTCAGAACCCCCCCTAAGGCTGTTACTGGGTGGCAAACATGCTTCATATTCATAAAGTGTTGGTTTTCTGAAAAACAGTTCTATTATGTTACTCTGAAATCTACTTACTTAGTGCTATTGTCCCACTGTGTTTCTATGAGTCTGTCTTTGGGTAATCCTCCAGCTTTTGCCTCAGGCCTTGGTTTATGACAAGTGAAACCACGCTGTGACACTGGTGGTGTCAATTTACTACTCCTGTTTTGTACTCAAAGTAAAGATAGCAAATTGATCCATGCTCTATTTAGTGGGTTTACTACTTCTAAAGTGCTCCTGTACCTCAGCAGATTGCATCTCATTTCTCTTTCAGTACCAGATGCCTTTTCCCATTTGCCTGCTCCCTAAAAAGGGTTCAAATCACATGCAGGGATGTGCATGTCACTCTGGTTTGACCTCTCTGGGGTTGTTCATTGCTCAAGCCTGTGAAAAGGGAGGAAAAGACTCCTGAATTCATAGTTTTTCAGAATAAGTCTGGTGCAATCAATATTGAGAACTTGTGAAAGCACCAGAGCCCTGGTGATTGTGTAAGCAGATCCAGCCAGCTCTGTGTCTGTCTGTCTGTCTGTCTGAGCTTCACAGCTCCTGGCAGCAGCGCAGGAGGCAGAGCTGAGGGAGTGGACATTGCTGAGAAGCTGTTACAATGAAGAGATTTCAGTGGTTGAAGTTTTCAGTTATCCTGAAGGCTGGTTTTAGGCTCTTGTGGTGTTTAGAAGGGGGAAATGTGGAGTGGTGAGTTTTATAATACTTGTGCAAAACTCTGTGGGGCCAGTTGGGACCAGCTGTTGTGCTCTGCAGTGATTCACACAGTAAAAAATGAATGTTTAGAAGCTGGATGTGAGTAAGGCTTCTGCAGGGCTGAGCTACTGCTTGGCCACTTGGCTCTGTCTGTAGGTCCTTGCTGATGCACTGTGAGTTTAAATTTAGTGCTAGAATGAATTATTCACCTTTGAAGTCAAAACAAGAATTTTCAGCTCAAAGTTTCAGACTGTTATCCCTAGTCCTCTCTTAGTTCGAGAAAGCACTAGTTAAATAGTTAGAGGTGCTCTAAGAGTTTTTGGTTGAATTAAATAATAACCTGGGAACAAAAAAAAAAAAAACACCCAACCCTCTCCCCCCACAAAAAAAAAAAAAGGAAATCTGAATCTCTCTGAGAAAGGATAAACTTTGTGGGCATCTCGGACCACTTTTTCAATCCTATGTTTGTACTATGGAACTTCTAAGAGGATTTCAATTTTTATTTTGTTTATCAGAAGATTCCATGAAGAGATCATTTATTTGGCAAGCTCCAAAATCCTCATTCTTCATCCCTCCCTTCCTGTGACATGTGAACCTGCCAGGAGATGACAGGTGTGTAAGTGCCTATGGAAAGGAGAAGAGTTTTAGCCAGATAGCTCCAGATTTCTCTGGCTGTGATCTCTAGCAATGCCATTACTGTCGGATCAAAGATCCTGGCTTGGCCTAACCCTGTAGTTATGCACTTAGAAAGTCACAGCCTGTCAGAATAGCATTAGTGTCAATCCCAGCACCTCGCCCACCCACTGCCACCTCACATCACGCCTGAGGTATTAACTCATGTGCTGCCTTGTAGTGAGGAAGGGAGGATGATCAGCTCCTCGTCAATCAGCCTTTCCATCCGAGCTTCTGGCTTGCTTATAAATTATCCTACCATTAGCTAAAACAAAGTGGGTGTTTTTTCTCATGTTTCTCATCTATTTTCCCATGGGAGAGAAATCCAAGATGACACATGCATGCTCCAAGCTCAGAGATGCTGCAGGGTGGATTGCAGGAGGCCTTTGGGGCTGGGAAGTGGCTGCTGCTCACCACTCTGTTCATGGCTCTTGACCTTGTGCACGTTCAGGAATGACATCCTCAGTGCTGCTATTCTCAGAAGAGGATACATCTCCTTGTAGCTAAGCTCTGGGTATTTCTCAGCAGTCCTGCTAATTGCTAATGACAGGGACCTTGGAAGTCTCTGGAAGATCACAGTATTTTAATTTGCATTTTTCTCAAAGGAGGGAAGTTGACAGTGAGCAGGCAGTCCACTCTCTCCAGGCACCTCCAAGGGAAGAGCAAGTTTTCACCACTCCAGGAAAACATCCAAAGCACTGAAATTTGTCAGGATATTGTTTGTTGTATACTTTATGTCTGAGATAAAAGAAAGCAACCTAATTTTAAAATTATATCCCTGGGGGAAGATAAGGATACCAGGCTTATTGGTTACAAGGAAAATGCCCCAGCTACTTGAGCAGTTAAAGGAGCCTGAGAGTAATTGTAAAACCAAGTCTCTGTCAGGTGCCTGGGTACAACATTTTAGCTAAAAAAATATACATTAAGCAAATCTCTTAGCAGCACAGACCATAAAGAACACACCATTAAAGCCTGGAAAAGTGTGGATGTGTCGCTGTGTCAGGGCTTGTGCTTTCTAAGGTATTTTCTGAATTAAACCAGAGTTTGCAACTTAGCATCCCATGGGGAGCCAGGATGTCAGGGGACTGCTCTGTCCTCTGGCAGCAGGTAGCTCAGAGCTGGAGCACCTCTAAAATGTACTGGGACTCTGGGGAGTGGTAACAGTGGTTCATAAGCTGATTTTACTGCTCTTGATTAGTTTGGAGGCAATTACCTAGTGATTCTTTTTTATAAAAAAATCTAGAATTTTGCCCATTTGGAACAAGTTTATAAAGATGAGTTTTAAATTCCATGGTCTGTTAGCAAAATACAGAACAAAATTATTGTGGTCAAGTTTTCATCAGACTAATTAGTGTTTCTGTTTAGTCAGAGACCACAGTGGTGGTTGGTATCATCTCAGAGCCTGGCCTACTCAGAAATAAAAAAAAAAAAAGAAAAGTAAAATTTTACCTTTTATCACAAAGTGTGAATCCCTAGTCCCAGCAGCTTTTGCAGCAGCTTTTGTGTGCTCTGACACAGCCAGTCAAGAGTTGTCTGATGAAACTGGAGCTGTTTCACCCTCATCACTTCTGTCTTCATGATACTAAACTTTTTGAAATAACTTCACACTTTATTTTGACTTAACTTCCTTTGCTTTAGAAATTTTCACCTAAGTGAAAATGGTAGCACTCCTGATTGTTCCAGACTAATTTGCAGTGTGATTATAGAATCAATTACAGGGTATTAATGAGAGATATCTCCTGTACTATCTGCTTCATTTTATGGTTATTAGGAAGCAACTTATGGAACAGTTACCATAGTCACAACCTAAAAAGATAGGGGCAGTAGTAAAGCTTTTGAGCTAAAATCCTGTATTGCTGCATGCATGAAATCAGAGATAAGTGTGACAGGAGTTGACATCTCAGATACAGTTTGACTTACCAATGAGGGACAAAGCTATGATAAGACACACTGCCTCTGGAGGGCAAAAACAGATTCACTGTGGGAATCGTTTTGATTTTTGAAAGAAATCACAATGCTTCAAAACGACTCTGCTCTAACGGTTGTAACATCAAAAGCAAGGATAAACTCCTGGAAAACTACATTTGCAGTATTTCCTTTTAACCATTTAGTAGAGTCACGGAGTGAGTGAGTGAGTGAGTGGGTAAAATACAGGAATTGCCCACAGCATGACTCCTGTTTCAGCACACACAGTTTACTCCTGTTCTCATGTGGTTTATAGGGCTAGGGGGATTACATCCACAGCTTCCCCCACATGAGACTTGCTGTCTCCCGGTAACCCCAGCTCTTATAATTGTTGATATTGTTTTCTCTTCTTCTCAACCCCATTGCAGTAAATGCAATGTGGGAAATCTACTGCACACAGTAGGAAGAGAAATACATGCCTGAGAGAGAGTGAAGCTCTTGGGCTTTTTGTGTCCGTGGCCCTTTGTGTCCATGTGTCCTCTGCACAGTCTGAATGACTGCTGAAATCAGGCTGTCTGCAATCTGGCCTCTCTGCCTTTCTCATTTGGCACATCAAGTATTCATTATAAAAGTCCTAAAGGTTGCAATATTATATTCATGTGTACAGAGCAAACACAAATCCAAAGAAAAGGCAGCTTAACAAGATGATTGAAATTTTGGTGTTAAAACTGGTGGGGGACTGATAGACATAGAGGTGTTTGACCCAATGACCTTGCTTCAGCCTCTGGAGCAGGGTCAGTCTGAGCACAGGCAGGCTGATACCTGTGAATACTGCTCAGAAAGCCAAATTAGGGAGTGCTTTTGCATGATCTGTCTTCTGCTGCCTGGGCATTTTCCCACAGTGCTTGGAGCTCTGATTAAGGCAGTCAACCATAAATCACTAAGGCACATGTCAATGAAGCCCTTACGATGCCACTGGGGATAGAGGAATCATATCCTCTTATTGCTTTAATCGTGAGGCTGGAGTCCATTAAAAATCCATTTAAATCTATGAACTGGTGCTAGTTTTAAACTGGTAATTTATGTCCAGTGAATATTAGCAGCATTTTTTTCTCCCTGTATCTGAACTGTTGCCAACAGCTGCTCTAACTAACCAATGCTATTCATGTTCAGGCTTATACAATATAATCTCCTTCACTTTCTGGGTCTATATCAGCAGGCAGCAGTAATGGGTATTGTCTGAATCAAAGCCTCTTACAGAAATGTTGCAAACCGAAGTGAAAAGACTGGAATAGCACACCATCAGTAGGTGGAAAGTATTCCAAACTGGGAATTGATCAGTGGATTTTCTGCCATCACCTTTCAAGCTGCATTTTGGAAGGACTCAGAAAAAGCTCTGTGGAATGTACCTGATATCCAACATCCACCTACCAGGGTGAGCTGTACAATAATAATTAAACAGATGCTTTTAGCAAACAAGGGTAAATTCCCTCTAGTTAATTGCTTTGTTGGTTTTGGAGTCTGAGTATTTCAGAGTCTCTCTGTCCTTGTACTCATCTGATTTGCAAAACAAGGTGTTCTGTAGGGGAAGAATTCACACACACAGTATGAGCTCTTCCCCTCCAGTGCTGTTGCCTGGTGGCCTTTGAAGACAGGCAGGAATTCTCCCATTTCTAACTGACCAAAATCAGACTCTACTGAAGGATTCTGGTTGAAACTGTGCAGAATCAATGCGTCTTGTACTGTTAATATAGTAAGAAACACTACAGATCAAAAGCAGCAGCAATGGCACAGCTGGCACCTACATTATTGTGTGTACAACTAAACAATGTAGAAGCAAAAACTACTTGGGCAGGTGTATCCTGAGGCTGGAATGGTTCTGGCAGCATTTGGACAGGGTCATGACCCATTTAAAATAATCTAACATCTCTCCTCTACACTGTTAAAAACCACTAACTGTTCTGTGTCAGTTTCCATTTCGGTTTTCTTGCAGAAATGAACTTTGGATCACGGAGGTCAATGTTTCCTCATTTACTCATGGTATTAAAAAATTTTGGAATTAAAACAAGGCATGCAAAATCCTTTGTTCCACTCTTAAATGACGCTCCCCAGTCCTGAGGACTGAGGCTAATTCAGGTATCACTTCATCTCTCAGCACAAGACCTTTTCTACCCCCCATCCCAGGTCACTGCACTTCCCTTGCCTTGCTCTGGGGTCCACTGCCCACCTCCCCATGGTTCAGCACTCTGAGCTGCCAGCCAAGCAGAGATGTCCCCCAGGCAGTGCCACAGGGACATGGCAGGGCAGAGGGGATGGTTACCTATGAACAGGGCATCTGTCTCCAGCTATTCTGTCCATCTGTCACAGCTCTTACTCCTAGCAGGTGAGCACCTACTCCAGGGGGGCTGCAAGAGCAGGAAGGAAACTGGCACCTGCAGGGTGATGAGATCAGCAGAATGTTGGATGTAAATGTGTGGATCGCAGTTGGAGATCCACAAAGGGATGTAGGAGCAAATGTCGGAAGTTGTGGAGAGGGATTTTTGCTCTGCATGTGGAAATGATTGTCAGAGTGCACTGGGACTGGCCTGATCAGCCAAAGGAAGGCAAAAAGAAAATAGGCAAGGGCTCAAAAATTTCTAAGCCAGAGTACTGGTCCTTTTTTTTAAAAATTAAATTAATTCATTTCTTCTGGAACTCTACCAAACTATTTACTCCTACTTCTGGTAGCAGCAGCAACAGAGGTAACCAGAAATCTCTCGGTAGTGCAGGTGTTTGCTAGCAAGAGCAGCTGTTACTATTAGAGAAAAAAACCCAAAGGTTCCCTTCAGTTTCAGCTTCATAACCCAGATGACAAGTTCTGAAATGAATTTAAAAAAAAAAAAATCTCCAACAGACGCTTCATCAAAACCTGGCTCTTTGCTTGGCTTTGCTTGCAGCTGTTTTGCTCCTTCTGGGGCTTGGCAGGGGATAGCTGTTATGGGAGCTGTGTTCACCCTTCTGCATGTCCTTTCTTTGACTTACCTTCCATTCAGAAGCTAGTTTCTTTCTTTTTTTTCTTCATTTTTTTGCTCATTAGTGCAAAAGAAGCAACTGTGCTGCTGCATCAGCTGCTGCCTCAGCCAGACAAAGAGCACCTTCCTCAGGCAGGTGGAAGGTGTTGGTTCTGTACTGGGACCTCACTTGGGACAGAGAGTAAAAAACAAAAGTAACTTGTTCCCTCCACCAAAACCTCTTTGTTAATGGAGAATGTTCTCCTTTGAAGTAGCATGGCTTATCAACTGGACTTGGAGGCATCCACATAATGTGTCAAAATACAAAGTTAACTTTTGTCAACAGCATCAGGGAAAGTTAAACTTGTGGATTCAGGCAATCCAAACTAAGCCAGGAAGCTTCTGTTTGATTCAGACAGCTCAGAGCTGGCTATCACTGGAGTTTGCATTTGACAGCTGCTAGAACTATTTCTTTTTGATTTTTCATGTACAAAGTCCCACAGTAGTTCAGAAGAGAAGAGCAGGTTTTCATGCATACCACCGAGTGGAGAGAGTCAGAAGCATTTGGAAATTATTCAGTGCAAGTTATGATTTGTTCTTGCTGCTTTTCTTTTTAGCACCAGAAATCGGTGCTGATGTCATTCCCTTGTTAGTTGCTTAGTTTAGTGAGAATAAAGGACAGCTAAATTGGGACCCTGCAAAATGCAAGACCCAGATGGCTGAAAAGGCAAGTGAACAAGGTGCTGGAATGAGGGGCTTTTGTCTTGGGTTTGAAAAAGCAATAGTGAAAATCAAGCGGCATACAAGTAATACACATGACCACAAATGGAAGTGAGGTTTGTTTGGAGCCTGAATTTTCCATTCCTTCACATCAAATCAGGCAGTTCTGCTGTACATGTGGGTTAAAAACAGAAGCAAAACCAACAGCGAAGCAAGGCAGAGAGAATCAGACCAAAACCAAGTGTCTTTTGCAGTATTTCAGTACTCAGGGATGGTCAAGTGCATTTCCCAGAGCCTGTGCTGTCAGGGCCATCGATCCTTACTGTGTAATGACCTCCCAGCCAGACGCTCAAGGACCATCCTGAGTTTATTTCTATTCCAAATCCTGGATATTTCATTGAATACATTTCAACCCCTTGACATCAAAATGTTATCACTGCAGAACGACAGCAGGCTTGGCCAGTTAACTGGGGTCTTACTGCTGATGTTACAACAGAAGCCAGAGCAGCACCTACAAATTGCAGAACCGCTGATCTAATAATTATCAGGCAATTACACAGCCCCATAAGCCAGGTATGGCTGCTTTAGAAATGCCCCAGGAGGAAATGGAGAGGGAATTATTCTAACATATGGCAATTTATCAGTTGCTAACACCAGTGAGACTTTGTGAAAAGATTCCCTCAGGGTTCCCTATGACAACGTCATGGATTTATGATTGGTGATGAACATCTCTCTGAGTAGTGCAAAACAACATAAAGGATTAAAGGCTCCTGGGCATTTTTTGATCTGGGATACAGGTGAAACAATTTCCACCATAGTGAGTGTCTTTTGACAGAAGGCAAAGTCCTTGCTGGTAGTCTGTGATTGGTAAAATATAATATTATTTGCTTAGAGTGTTTCACACAGAAGCTAGAAAGAGAGTTGGTGGCCAAAGAAGCCAGAACAAATTTGCTTAGTTTGTCTTAAAAGATACTTTTTTTGGTCTGTTTTTTTCCATTTTTCCAGCAGCACTGGTTATATCAGACATAGCAGCATAACACATAAGTGCTAAAATTAACAATGCTGTGTTGTAAAATCCTCTTTTAAAAAATGGTGACTGGTGGGAACTGCTCATGAATAAAACTGAAAAAGAAGGAGCGAAGCATCATGGAAATGTTGGCAGAACTGTGCTTTCAAAATTTAAAATGTGAAAATTGGTTGACAAGCCATATAGATTGCTTTAGGTGGGGCAGGGATCATGTACAGATCATGTGGTCCTTGAGAAAAGAGCAAGATAAGAAGTACCGCAAGTGCTCTCAGGCTGTGTTTGCATGAAGAGCTGGACTCTTGATGGTCTTGGTCAGGGGTTACACTGCAGGACAGGGAAGGAGGAGGAGACACCCAGGCTCATCCTGCCTCTCTTCTGGGAAGAAACCTGGCTTTCCTTCAAAAGGATCACAAAGCAATGAGGGCAAGGAAGGAGACTGGTGCTCCCTGGTGCTCACCTGTGCTGGGAGAGAAAAGTCTCTGCCCGCTGTAACTGTGGTGATCCTCCTTGCCCTCCTTGATCCTCACTGCACGGTTTCATTTCTCTTCTTCTCCCCACTTGAGAAAAGAGTTTCTTTGCTGGGCTTCTCTTTGCGTGCACTGGAGCTGGTGAACTGATTTGATCTGACAGTATAGCTACAATTGCAGAAAAAACAGGAAGAATGGCACATTTTTTTTCAGGAGACTCTATCCTGTTCTATGATTTATTTGGCATGTTGAAGTATTAATGCTTCATGTGCTGCAGTAACTGACTTTTTGATATAGAAGTTTTGCTAGAGAAAGCATTATAGGGTATACAGTGCCAGGAGGATTTTGGAAACGGAGTGTAGAAATTGTCTTTTTAAAAAAACCCAGTAAATTCCATCAGTGGAACTTATTCGCCAGCTGGGCCAGCTGAATCAAGGGCATCATTAGTTTCCAGATACCATCTGATGGTGATGGAAACATTGAGAGTGTGACATTCATTTGTGTCCTGCACAGTCACCTTGTAGGAGAGCACAAGCTCATCCAAGCCAGGGCTGAGGCACCATCTTCCAGCAGGTTTTTCAGTAACAAGTACATGATATTTCACATACTTTTTGTAAGGGTAGATTTTTCCAGCCTTTCAGAGTGTATTATTTTTAGGGGGTCAAAAGACTTTGATTCTGATGTGTAAAAAAGCACGGGGAAAGTATAGGAGATATTAATAAAGCCAAGTGTTTCTAAGCCTTTGGTTGTTGATCAGACTTTTCTTGCATTTGTATTTAAACTTCACAATGAATGAAGCTAATTAGACTTGGTTAAGCTGATAACAGCACTGCAAGGACCCAAAAGCTGAGCCTTCCTTGTCTCTGTCAAAGAAAATCAATATTTTCATTCTTCCATAACCTCATTGCTCTGTTGAACAACACCAAGCTTGCATTATGCTGAAACTTATGCACATAATTAGAGCTTTGGGAATTTGGAGGTATTTTATCCGTAATTAAAATGAAAGTGTTCAAGGGCAGGGATTTACTTTTTATGGTTTTTTTTCTTTCTTAATTAAAAAAAAAAAAAAGACCCCAACAACGCCAAAACCATTAGTAAAAACAATGGACTGCAGGTCTAGAAAGACTCCCCTGGAAGCTGTCCCTGCCCCATGTCAGTCACGCCCTCATGCCTTCACTTCTGACCTTTCTTTCCATGGAAAGCCTCACAGATGCTTCAGTTTCACTGACAAAAAGGAGACTCCAAAAGGGAAATATTCCACATGAAACCAGGATAGCACTTCCAGTAAATATTTCACTCCACAAACACTTGTAGTGGAATCAGGGCCATACCTCCTGGAGAAGAGAAGGGAATCCTCCTTTAAAATGGAATTATGAGCTGCATTATGCACATTTAGCTTTGTTTAATTGCTGGCACACTTCAGTGAGCTGCTTTTGGGGGTAGCAGCTCCAGGATGTTCTCTGCTGTGTAATAGATTAAGGGATAATGTTGGGAAAGGTGTTGCTCATACACCTCCTACTGTCTTTTGGGACAGCAGCTGGCTGAAGTTTTTAGGGCTTTGGCAGGAATAGAAATCCTGCCCTGGTTTTGGGTAATTCCTATGGAAGATGGCAAAACACATCCCTGCCTTTCCTTGCCATAGGTAACAGAGGTCAGAGCAGCACAGAACCTTATCTGTAGCTGTGTTTTCAGTACAAATACTGGTAAGAGCTAGAACTAAGCAATTTGACTTGGCTAAATAAAATATTTCTAGTGCTATTCAGAATATTCAAAAACCACGCACAATCTCCAGTAATGTTTGCGTTGCAAACCCAAATCTCTTGATTTTTAGTGAAAGCAGTGCTGTCTGAATGTTGGTAGAATATTGACAGTGAAATAATTATTTGGCAAAACAGTAAGAAAACCTGGTGTAACTTAACAGCTTTCACTACAGTTGTGCATAGTGCAAAGAATGGAATAATGAACATAGTCCCCAGTTTAAGCAGCTGCCTTTTGTGCTGCAACTTTGAGCAAACAACTCAGGGAGAATTGCAAGAATATGCATCCTTGGAAAGAAAGTAGCAAAGACAAAACTCCCATCAACAGCAGCAGTAGGTAAAAGTATTTCTAAGTGCTTGTGAACAAAGGAGTTTTTGGGGAAAACTTCAAGTGAAGATGGTTTACATCTTATCTATATTCATCCTTGGTTCCGTTTGCTTGCAGTGTTTTCTGTCTTACAAAGGAGATCAGCTTTTGTGGGGACAGCTGGGACTGGGATGGCTTATTTTCAAGTCTCAAATGTCAATGACTAATGCTGATTTACATGCAGATTGCCTCTCAGCTTTATTTTATTTGGTTATTTATTTATTTCTCAGAAATGCTGTCATTTGCCTCTGAGGAAGAAATCAATGAGAGGGCAATAAGGATGTAATCTTATTGCCGATTCAGGAAAAAAAATAAAAATACAGAAATTAAAAAAGAGGACGAGAGAAGCATTTCAACAAATGTCTAACTGCTGGTAGTTTTTTCCATTCAGGTGTTTGCCAGATGTCAGTCTGTGTGGGAAGAATGCATGTTGCTCTAGATCCAGAGCTGCAGTTGAGCCCAGGCTCCGTGTTTAGTCTCTGCTGTTTGAGTTAGCCTTTGAGTTCTTCACTGTTGGTATGAAACAAATCCCATACCGTTAGCTCTGTGTTCTGACAGCCAAAAATGTGAAATCCTGTAGCTCTCACCATCTGGCTGTGAGCAGAAAAGGTGTGTTTTTTTCAATAGAAATCTCTTCTTTCCAGGGTGTTCCAAATTACAGCTCCATGCCTTATTGACAAAATTAATCTCTTGTAGGCTGCACATCCCCTGGATTCAGTGCTGTAATTTGGGTTTTTATTTTCCTCTTCTCTCCAGTCTGTCCCCATCACCTGCTCTCTGATGCTGAGTGCTCTGAGGGAGAGGAATCAGCTTTGCTCTGTATCTTTGCAGTGACTTTGCAGTCCTTTCTTGCACCCTGAAAAATGTTTATTGCTGGCAATTATTTATAATCAGAAAGAAATAGGCCTAATATTTTTACAGATTTCTTGTTGAACTTGGCAAGTTAGCACTTGGGAAGATTCAGACCTACCAGTGATGAGAAAGCTGGAGGTACAGCCATTGGAATTGAAATGTCACGCTCTACCAGATTTATTTTGCTTGGTGGTTTCCAAAATACAATTGCAATGCCATCAGTCCATGTTCACGTTTAAATTCCACTGACTTCAATGGGAATTTCATCCCTACACTGCTCAGAAGTGGCAAAGTGCAGGCCAGAAGTAAATAGGTTTGCATAAACAAGGGAGATCTGGGGTCAGTTTTGGGTGTGCTGACAAGCTCCAGCTTTGGATCCAACATCTCATCCATGAAAGATGAGCAGACACATCCAACCCCCAGATGCACGTGCTCAGCTCCTCGCTGAGCTCAGCCCTGGGAGACAATGTGCATCTGTGCAATGGTGCTGAGAACAAGAAAGTCACACTTGTAGTTATCCCTACATAAAAAACCTGGACATAAAAAGCCTGGTTAGGCTGGGTAAATGCTTATCTCTCAGGATTTATTGTAGTCACTTGTTCTATTCACAGCCCTCATGAGGACTCAGGAGAGGCAGGAGATTTATAAATAAGGAGTTGGGACTAACAGATAAAGCTACTATGACACAGCCTAGCTCTTTGGGATTTATAGCTGAACTGCTCTGATTTTTATTCCTTTTATTTTTTTCAGTTTGGGTGTCTAAGAACATAAGAAATGATCACGAATTGATGGTGACCCTGAAAATCACTTTCTAATTATGATGAAAATATCTTATTAAAGATTTATATGGAGCAAGGAACCAGGTGACAACTATTTCTGGTGCTGAGGGAATGCGCCTCAGAATAAGTAAACATTACTGATGGAATGAATGTTCTTTCTTGAGAATTTTTAATTATTAGAGAATTTTCTTAATTATAGTCAGATATCTAACCACTAATTACTCTGCTAAAGTGTGTTCTGGTAGCAGGAGAAATGCAAAACAAATTTACTTACCTATTAAAATCTTTATGTGTCTATTACTGCCACCAGTCTGTGGCTCCTCAGAAATATAGACTCTTATTGATGGGATCCCAGATGCTAACTAGAATTTAATTTAGTTAAATGGTTTGTAATACAGCTTGTATTTCTCCATGGATATACAGCAACAGAACAAGATAAAACTGTTACCAATTACTCAGGCTTTTTTTTTTTAACCTACGTGCACCCTTTCTTCTTAAATTGTAAATATAAAATATTTACGATGATTTATGTAAAATATTGGGTTTTTTGAGTCAGAAAATCTGCTGCCTATGCTATAAAGTTGCTTTCAAGGCTGTCATTCGGTTTGCAACTGTCCAGCAGTTTATAAGACACTACATCTGGCTCTACTTATCTTTTTAGTAGATTACACTAAAGTGAATCCTTAAGGCTAAACCCTCTAATTTACTGAAACACATGCACATAAAATTACAGCTGTCTCACCAAGACTTTCATTGATTTGAACAGAACTGGGATTCATTTCAAAGGTTCTAAAACTTAGATAAGCAAACTTCTTTCAAATCCACAGGAAAAAAAACCCCACAACTGAAGTACCAAAACAACCCCAACCTGCCAACAGCCCTAATTACTGGTTTATTGATTGGCTCATCAGTGCTTTTTTCTTTGTGTCTGCTGACATGATCTCTCCCAGATCCCTTGGCTCCAGTGGCAGCTAGGTCTGCTTCCCACACAGAGGGACAATCTTACCAGGATGTTCCTATAGTTAAATCACAGTATCACTCTTAAAAGTAATCATATCCATTGTGTAAGATTCACCCCTCTGAAACTTGGCAGTCTAAAAATTAAACATGTAACTTAAGCTGAAGGCAGGGCAGTCATTCACTGTAAAGTACAAAGAAAACATAGATGGAGACCTTAAGACATATTAAAACATTTTTTTACACATCTAAAGTTAAGGTAGGAGGTTGCTTCCTCCCTGCAGGTTTTCTGCTCTTAAAAGACCCCACTCTGACTTTCTGCACACAGCTTGCAGTCTTTTCCCTCAAGTTAGATGGGAATATCTTGCAGGAGATGAAGGAGCACCCCCTCTGTCACTGGTGTACATCTACTCAACTCCACATGTCCTCGCTGCATGGAAGTGCCAGTGGTTTTACACCAGATGTGGAACCCTCTCAGCATCCTCGATTGTAACTCACAGAGGCATGGGGCTCAAGAGGAAACATGGAAAACAATATGTAAAACATGGAGCAAAAGGGAAGTGAGTTTTCTCTAAAGGCTCAGTCAGAGGCTGTTCAATTACCTTCCCAGGAGCTAATGCCCCCATTTAGCACTGTAAGTCTCATTACCCGGTTCTGTTTCCCAGCTTAGAGCTGCAAAGTCTTCAGGCATTGCTGCTGCAGAATGGTGGGGAAAACACCAGAATCCAATTAAAAATCCCCTCAGCATTATTAGAAACAAAGAATTGACTTTAAGGAGTAGTTACAGCAGTTTGCCTGGAAATGTTCTGTATTTCCCACCGCCAGCCTTCTCCCTGCTGACAGGCCCTGTTTGCATTTCCAAGTGATATCTGCCTGTGCAGTGAGTAGTTACAAATATGATGCAAGAATTCATGGAAAAAAAGTCCCAGCTCATGTGATAAACAACCCTAGATGATCAAAATCCATAACCAAACTGTCTCTACTCTCACTTTTCCCTTGGGAGAGTGGATATGAGAGCAGCACATGGCAGATGTTACTTTGCTAAATGCAGTGCTTCCCATCTCTCAGTACACTCATCTCCATGGCTGGCAGGTGCAGGAGTCTGCCTGCTGTTAATTCTTTCCTGTGTTTCCACCAATACCACTGGCAAAAGTTGATTATTTCAGTGAAAGTGGTTGAGAAGACATGTTTTACACTGGGTGGTTGTAGCATTATGTGCTGCTGAGATGTCAAAATGCAGTTTGTCCAAGGCTTCCCACCAGCATTGTTTGTTACCCAGAGCTGAATTCTCCATCCCCAGCATAGTCAGGTGTGTTTGCCATTCCTGCCATGGAAAATGAAATGAGAGCTGGGAGAAAAATGAAGAGACAGGGAGATGTATTGCTACTGTTTTTGCTCTCTGGACAGGCAGGCTTGAGGAAACAACTGCTGGGTTCCAGACAAGTCATCCTGCAGTCTTTCTTTAGCATTGCCCACTGCCCATCCACCCTTTATTTGCCTCAGCCATTGCCTCAGGCTGGGGTTTTTGGACTCTGATGAGGCCAAAGAAGGGTCAGAGACAGTTTGCTGCCCTGGCAGTCTGCTCTGATTCACTTTAGGGTCAGGCTGCTCCAATTGAAAGATTGCTATGTGTTCCTACTCACACATCAGGTGGATACAACAAGCTTTGGACCTGAAAGTACATCACAGAATCATGTATTGTTGCAGGTGTATTTGTCTGTCTGTCTGTACCCATACAGAATCATAGAATGGTTTGGAAGGAGCCTTACAGATCATCTTCTTTCAACCTCCCTGCCATGAGCAGGGACACCTTCCACCATCCCAGGTTGCTCCAAGCTATGTCCAACCCATCCTGGAATATTTCCAGGGATGGGGCAGCCACAGCCTATTTGGACAACCTGTGCCTTTTCCCTGTCCCAGAAGGAATTTCCTCCTAATATCTAACCTAAATCTTCTCTCCTTCAGCTTGAAGCCTTTCTGCCTTGTTCTATCAGCCCATGCCCCTGTTAGCAGTCCCTCTCCAGCTCTCTTGCAGGCTCTCTCTTGGTTTGTGTGGGCTGTGGGCTGCTGGCAGCAGCTCTTGGAGCAAACACAACTGGTGTGTGTCACTGCAACATGGATGTGGCCTCATAGGGTCTCACCTGGGAGCTTCTCCCCCACCTCTGCAGGGTTACAGTGGGGAACAGTGGAATTCCCCCCTGGGTAGGAGACACCTGTCCCTTTTGTGCCTCTCTTACTAGGAGCTCCATTTTTCTCTCCTGCTGCCTCTGTCATTTCTCCTTTGACACAGGATGAAAGCTAGAATAGGAAACAAATGTTCTTTTCAGACAAAGGCATGTGCTGTGGTCCTGCCTGGCCTCCTAAATCGTGTTGAAAATGCCATGGAAGTGTTCAGAAACAGGACTGCTAATCTTGCAATGGTACTTCAAGCCCTGCTTCAGCAAAAAAAGTTTGAGGATTTATTTAGGTATTGTGCAGTTAAGCATGTATTTAAGCATTTTGCTGAACCAGACCATTTTTAGCTTTAGAACATTTAGTTTTATTGTATTTTTGTAAGTAAATTTCAATAATTTCATCTATGCCTCTTCTGGACAGCTTGAGGTGTTTTAAAATAGCCTTAAGGGTTTTGATCTAAAGTTTGCTGTTGAAATGTTTAGGAAAGCTACTGAAATCATACAGAGAAAATGGAGCTAATAGTTTGCTAAAGAGATGGTAACTTGTTGGCAGAAGGTGGTGCTGTTACCTGATATTGGAGCAGATAACTGACTCCCATGTCAGTGAACTTCTGCTAAACCAAGTCCCTGAGTAGCAATGAGATTTTCTTTCCTGCTTCCCCAGCCACAGATGTGATAGTGAATAGATACAGATGAGGTTTCCTGGTCTCTGAGATGCAATAATCTTCTTAATTAGAAGGCAGATGGCCATGCCATAGTTTCTTCTAACATAAAGTAGAATATCAGGTGAACTTTCTTCTTTAGAGAGAGAAATGCAGCCACACCATGCTCTTCACGTGGAGTGGCTGATTTCACTGACACAGCCATGTGGCCTGGATTTAACAAAAGCAAAAAATGATTGATGTAAGGGACAGCTGAAAGATTTTAAAGTGGGGTATTTTTTTTTTTTCCATGAGCACCATGCTGTCACACTTGATAATATCAGAAGTCAGGAGAGAAAATTTAAAAAATCCAAAGGGAGGTTTTGGTTGGGAAAAGCTGTGTTAAGTCCTGCCTTGTGCATTGATGAAATGGTTGGTGCAGAAGCTGACAGGTGATGCATAGCAGCATGTTGGGTGCATGGAGCAATTCACAGGTGGAACACATAAATCACTCTTGGCTCTTCAGAATCATTTCAAGCCTCCAAAAATATCTAACATCTTCTAGAAAAGAAAGGATGAAATGTAACAAATGATGTAATAGATACTAAGTCTCATTTCTGAAGCTTCAGAATATATATGTACCATATTTTCAAGCATTACATCATAATCATAAGAGTTTAAAATTTCTTTTGTATTTAATAAAAGATTTTTTTTTTAACCTAATCCTGTGCCTGTGAGATTTATGTCAATGGAGCAAGACAGAGGAGGGAATAGAAATTATCACTGTATGTTTCCTCATAAAAGATATTAGTTGAGGGGTTAGAAATTGTGAAGATGGAATGTTTTATCTACTTCTGGATTAGAATAGTCAGAAAGTATTGTATTTTTATTCCAATTACAGTCCCTAATTTAGAAAATATTAGAACATGAGAAAGATTGTTCCTGAAATAGCTCGCTGGAAACTGGTGGCAGAAATTGCAATCTGTGTTCTAAACTGTTTTGATAAATTTTCACATTTAAGCGATTTGGAAAATTTATATATAGTTCCAACTTTTTATCCTGAAGGGAGACCAAATTTCAAACCTCTGAAAATGTCTTTTCCCATTGCTAATCCTTCAGTGATTTAAGATAATTTTAAATACAAGCCTCCATAAAAGAGAAAAAAATCTTCGCACATGCTAGGAGAAAAAATGAAACAGTGGAAAAGGAAGTCCAAATAATGAAATAAATCTTTCGGGACTTGTGCTATCAGCTAATCTGAATCAGCAAGGAAAGCACTGGTGGTTTAGGAAGGGTGAGAAATATTTTTGCTCCTAGGGAATAATAGCCTTTTGGAGTTGGCAGCTGTACCAGGGGCTTGTGATGCCATCAGTGCCCAGAGCTGAGAAGAAGCCCTGAAGGTCTGCATGGACTCTTCCTTTCAGAGATGAATTTGTACACTTGCCATGTGCATTTTGGGTCATCTTTTCAAAATTATGAAAGCTTGTCTTTAATGCCTTTGTTAGAACAGCTCCGTGGATGTAGGAATATCCAAATAAATATCTGCAGTTTCAGGGTGTGTGTGCTGGACTTTGAAAGTGTGGCTTTTTGGAGCCAAGACACTCTGCCACACCTTCAGAGAAGAGAAACACACCTGGTCAGGTGCCACTTAAGATACAGCTGAGCTTGAGACTGGAAGGCTCTTGCAGGATTTTCAGACTTTGAGCATAAGGCTTCTTTTTTTTTTTTTTTTTTATTTTTTTTTATTCCCCAATTGGATTTCACGGTTGAAACTGGGTGTAAGAATCCTGAGACTATGGAGCAAATAGCTTTTTATGGAGATTTGAATTGCATTTTACACTTGAAAAATCAGCCCAAGCAGAGAGTGAAATGGCCTGGTGTTGTGTCTCAGTGCCATTGCCCTGCTGCTCTGTCCCTGGCCACAGCAGCTCTCACTCCCAAGGCACCTGGAGCTCTGTGTGGCAGGGCAGGGGAAGGTGCTAAACACAAAGAAAACTTTTAGAGCTGATGCTGACTTCTCCTTTGAAGCCTTCCTTTAAATCAGTTTTAAAAGTCTATGTGAATTTTCTCTCTCATTTGCCCTGTCCTGGTCAAGTGACCCAGCAGAGATGTGGGTTTGCTCACAGGGTTTTTCTGCTGCCAGGTTCTCAGTGTGGCATCATCCAGCACCTTTCCTGCAGCTGTGCTCACAACAGCCTCTCTCTCATGGACTATTTGAAATCAGGGTCGTGGACTGTGTCCCTTCTGAATGGGAACATCCAGCAGTTCTCCATAGCTGCAGCTGGGTTTGGAAACACAAGTGGAGCAGGATTTCAGGTGATCTTGGATTTGCCTGCAGTGGTGAATTCCCTATAGCCTCCCCCAGTTCCTGCTGAGAGATGTATCTGTGTTTGCTTCCACTTTTGGTGGTATTTACTGCAGACATTAGCAAACTTACCTGCCAGTCTGTTTATAAACTGAAGAGTTTGTAAGGTTGATAGAGATTTTCTATTTTTTTGGTGACTTTTGATGCATCGCTGGACAAATGGGTGACTTTACTGTTATTTTCCCTCAGAGCATAATTCCAATTCAGGGCCTTAAATGAGAATCTGTAAGCACAGAACTCCAAAACCTCAATTCTCACTTGTCAATGGGAGAGAAAAAGTATCAGCCTAATGGTGGCACAATCTATCCCTGTAAATAACACCTACTCAGGTCCTGCTCCTGTGGAACACAGTTATATGTCAGCTATCATCATCTGTTTTTCCTTCTTATTTTTTTCGTGTGGGTGGCTGAAAAGCAAACCTTTCCCACAACTAATTGTATTTGCTAATTACCTGTGAAAAAGCAATTATCTGCAAGTGATACAACCCTTTGGAAAAGCTCTTTTAATTGGCAAAGATGGGGTAAGAAGCTCTTCTGTGGATGCTGTTTTCAGAAGAATCTTCCCAAATATTGTACCTGATGTATCACATTAGACACATCAGATTGGGTTGCATCAGCAATGTTGCATTACATCACATCAGCAAGGTAATGTGCTGTGACAGACTTGCAATGCAATGTGTCAGCTGGAAAATGGGGAAAGATGTGATTTCCTGAACAAAATGCTTCTTAAGCTTTATGGTATTTTCTCCTCCTCTAACTAAACAAGTGGCTGTTTGTATGTTGGGGTATCTACCAAAAGACTCAATTGCCTATTGAAGAATTTTAGGCATTTTCCATGTTTCCTGTCTCTCCAATGATTATTAACAGGTCCAGAAAGAGAGGTATTTTTTCCTCTTCACACTTCCACCATACCCCGATTATAATATATTTGTTTCCCCAAACTTTCAGTAAACTGAGAAAGCACTTTCTAGGAGAAATGTTCTCGCCACCTGTGTAGCTCTGTCCAAGGTCTGTTCTTTCACCTTGGCTCATGTGGGGAATGCTGAGGGGTGAGTTCTGCACGAGGGAGGCTCAGAATCCTAGTCCTGAGATACAAAGTGTGGCTGCAATTCATGTACACTCACTCAGAGGTGCAATGAAAAGGTGATTTTCTAATGCCTGACTTATTTATGGTGCATAGCTTCTACAAGAACAGCACTGAAGTACCTTACTCTGCCTCCCTTCATGACTGACCTTCTCCTCAGGGGTAGCAGCAGGCAGATACTGCAGCCTTCAGGGATGTGTAAGAAAAATTTACATTTGCCAAGGTATTTTTCCAGCCCTGAGTGCAGATTATTTGGTTTGCTTAGAAGAGAGAACAGTGCAGTGGTCACTGTGGTCACCTGGAACTGTGTGTGTCCAGCCAACCTCACCAAACTCAGCTGGCCACCTGCACCTGCTCTATAGAGGAGTTTCTAGTCAAATTTAGTTGATAGCAGTTGGTTGTCTTTGCCAGAAGACTTGGTTGTGGTCCTTGTTATGAGTCAGAACAGAGCAGAGAAAGTGGAAATTCATGCACTTCAGGTGTAGCTGTGGAGGTAGGGGATATACAGATGAAACTGGACTGCAGATGAAGGAGAAAAGCTTATAAATGTTAAGTTCTTTAGAAAAAGAGGAGCTATGAAATCCATCAAAAGCAAAAATCAAAATATTTTAGTGTGTTTTAATAATCTGCATTGTCAGCAATAATGTATTGTGACAGTTTGCTTCTTTTTCTTATTACTTTTTTTAAAAAAACTCGACTTTTTATGAGCTGCTCAGCATTGTCTGATACTGAGCATCTTCTCAGGTATACATTATGCTTCAGTGGAACATCAAAACCAATCAACAGAGAATGTCTGAAGAGAGAAGTGCTATACAATAATGAACATATTGTCCTCAAGCTGTGGAGGTTAACAACCCTAAATTGCTTTGCTATTTGTACATACTGAAATAAGAATTTATATGTTTGCTCTCATTTCAGTGGGCTCTTGTGATTCATTGCATTGGCACTTCAGAGTTCAGAACAGTCACTTGTCTCCTGCAAAGCAGCACCCTTAACCATGTTACTGTTTGTTGCTCATTATTGTCCCAATTCTTTCCATTTTTTGCTGCACAAATACACTTTGGCTTCACAGTAACTTGCCTAATGCTGCTTTCTGTAATGTTCATTGTCAGAAGGATCAGGGTCCTGGTGTACTCAGAAAGAAATCAGCTAAGTAAATCTATAATAGCTTTGCTGTTTAAACAATGCTTTGGATCATTAAAACTAAAATTAAAAAAAATATTGAAAAATTGGTTTTGTAGCTATGGACACCTTTCATTTTTGTTCAATAGGGTTTTTAATGAAATGGCAACAGTAATGTAGAAAACATTTACTTACCTTTCTGCTTCCTTGGTTTAGTCTTTTAGGACAATACAGTCATTTTAGAGTCTGTCCTTGCTAAGGGAAAGAGCATAATTGCTGAGAAATGAATTGTGAGTTGAAAGTCTCTAATCTTTCCCTGCCAACCCACACTCCTGCTTGCTCTGAGCAGGCATTAAGGAAAGGTATTCAGGTGCCTAAAAATGAAAATAGGTTCTCAATGTTTTTCCCTTTGTTTTTGTTGCTTGTTTGGGGTTTTTTTGGTGTGTTTTGTTGTTGTTTTCTCCCCAGAAACAAACAGTAGACCCCTCCACCCTCTCCAAAATTCCTGTATGCCTCATTGTACCATAAATTCCCACATACTTCTGTTGACCTGGATCTTCCTGTTTCACTCCAAGCCTGGCTCCATAGGCAGGCAGTGTCCAGCTATGTGGGGCCATCCTACATTACTCAGCTGAGTGTTTGGATGCAGATACCCACTCTGGAGCCAGGCTCCCAGGTAATTCTGCTCTGTAGGAGATTAAATGTGTCCTGAAGATCTGTTTGGTCTCTTTGAACTCTATGAGAATTCCTTTGGGACAAGCACAGAAATGGATATTTCTAGTCTGATAGCCATATTTGCTCAGGAGAACCATACTTTACACAAAGGGTCAGCCATGGTGTTTCTGTCATTCTTTTCATCAAAATGTTTATTTTCTGTCTATCAGAGGTATAAGTCATTCAGATCAATAGCAAACACTTTCAATCTTATCTTTTAACCAAATATTAGCCATGCTTTCTATTTACAATCTGACATTACCTCACACTAACCCTTTTTCTGCATTCAGAACTCCTTTCTAAGCCTTTTCTTTAAACCTGTTGTTAATTCTGCCTTTTATGTTTAAACCTGGTACAGCAGCACAATTAACTGCTTTACTTAACATGCAAGTTTATAAGTGATCTCCATGATACCACTGACATTAAGAAAGTAAGTGGGGTTAAACTAATTCTCATTCCAGGCTGATCTTTGGTTGGTAGAACTGGCAGCAGACGTGTATTGCAGAATTAATTTTAAGAGTCATGAGAACCATTGCTACATAATGGTGAGATCAGACAAGAATGGGAGAATCCACACAAGTCTTTAATCTCCATCAAGCCAAGATATTGTTTGAGCTTTGTTCTGTAGTTTAAAATAAATTCTTAATGACACTGTCATCAACTCGTTTTGTGGTCTTCATTTCCTCCTGATTAGAAATAAGAATCAGGTTTCCCTAGGGCAGGACTGGGAAGCAGAGGAGTTCAAGTTCTGTTCACAGTGAGCAAAAGCTGCTTTTCCCACTGCAGTGGGAAGACAAAGTTTCAGATCTTTAGCTCTCTGGACTGAAACTACTTTGATGGTGAGTTCATAAAGGCACAGAGTGTTCAGATGTTGTGCCACATTAGCCAGAAGTGTTCCCAGATGAGAGCAAGGCAGAAGTCCCCCCATGGCTTTGCCCTTAGGGAACAGGCTGGTGTTGGTAAGTCACTGGAATGGTGACTTTCCCCTACCCAACAAAACACAGCTTTGTCAAAGTGAAGCAGATAAACAGGTAAGTGAGCTAATTCTGTGGCTCACCCTGTGAAGAGCAGGAATTTAACACGATTTTAAAAGTAGTAGCAGTGGCTGAGACCGCAAATGACTAATGCATGACTAAGGTTTCTACAGAAGCTGTAAGGGGAAGGTAATGCTCAGTTCTGCTTGGGTTCATAAAGGCTGTGATCAGCAGGTATGCCAACATGGAGTGATGACTTTCAAAAAGCTTGAGAATAAAGCTGAATTCCAGTGCTGTGGGGCAGATACCATATCTGAGTGAGGTTTGTAATAGAAATGCCAAGGACATGACAGAAAAAAAACACTTGAACCACCCACTCCCCCTCAGGAAGATTTCTGCTTTTGAAACTCTGTAATAGGCACCCAGGCAAGTACTGGAAGAATTCAGCGCATGGAATGGCTGCTGAGGAAGCTGCAAGAAATCACCTTTAAAGAAGCAAGGCTGAAACTAGCAATGAGATCTCTGGGTGGGGAAAGCAGGATGAAGAGATTAGAGAAAATTAAAAGTTTCCACCTGGTTTGTAAATATTAATGTGAATAACTCAGCACAGCAGTGTCTTGTGAGCACCTCCTTCTGCACCCTCTTTTCAGTAGGTTGCTGGAGATTTGCATTGCTAATGAAAGTTCTCCCAGGCTTCCAGGGAAAAGAGGGAGATGTAATCTTTCAGGGCAAGGCAATAAGGTGCTTGAGGAATTTTACCTCTGCATCCTACACTGTGGATATGCTGGATGTGAAGCCTTGGGGTTTCTGGATGGAAAACACCTGAACTTAGCATTCATTAAAGAGAGCTAGTTTCTAACCACTGTATCCTCGATAAGTAGCACATCAGTAGGAGGGCAAAATAACAATTGCTCTAGGCTTGGAGAAGCCTTTGCATTACTGCTACTCCAATTATTTCCTTTTTTACACATGTTCAGCAGTCTCTCGCCTCTGTAATTACCACACTGAACATTTTAGCTATTAGATACAGCTACTAGACTTTTAACAAGCCATCATTACTTGCACTTGCTATCTTACAATTTAACAACATCTTTGAGACCAGTGTAAGAGACTCACAGACCCCTGTATGGACTCATGCATTTAAAAGCTGGTTGCAGTCGTCAATTTTGCTAAGAAACAGAAAAGAAGCCAAAGGTAGAGCTGCAGATCATGGAAACTGATGCTTGCTATGGTCCTGGGTTGCATATTCTAGTTAAAAGTTATTTTTAACATCTGTATTGGGCAAATTTTTCCTTTCATTGAGAAAGGGTGGCTGAGGATGATAATGGTCAAATTGGAAAGCATGCTGAAAACCCGAAAGCCTCTGAGGTTTTATGGGATGTCAGATGTGAGGGTAGCTGTGTACCTGCTGTCCTTAAACACCTAAGGAAAGGGGGAAGGCAGGTTGAGGTTTGCCTTCACCCAGATTTCCCTCTGCTTGGCAATTTCTTTCCTGTGCTCTGTGCTCCTGTGATGGTGCAGAATACTAAAATGAGGTAATTTTTTGTACACCCAGGCAAGCAGGAAAGTGATGGGCCAGGTTACCTGATTAGCTGGTGGATTTTCTGTGCTAACCCCAGGTGGCCAGGCAGAGCAGGCATTTAAAAACTCATCCATCTCTTGTCTTACTGTCTTTGAATTTGCATAATTAAAAGTGAATTACTTGCTGTATTTTTAATATATGCAGCGAAAGTGCATGAAAAGCTGAAAAATTACAGCAATCCAGTAATTCATGTCATGTCCCATTCGGAATTACAGCTTTCCAGCCCCAGCTCAAACACCGAGGATTTCCTGCCACCATAAAGCTGTAATTGCTGAATTAATAACAGTGGGTTTTGAAGAGCGACTGCACAGACTCTCTGACCCAGGTAATAGAAATACTCATGTTAAAGTGAATTTGATACATGTGACTTAATCTATTTCATATTAGGCTCAAGTAGGGAAAATCATTGCTTGCTTTGCCACAGGATGCTATGAGAACCACAACAAGGTGTTTAGCTCAAGGCACCTGTGTTGCTAAGCCAATGGGGACTAGAAATCAAATTTTCTGGGACAAGCCAGGATAGTTGTTCTTCCATCAGGGAACTTGTACCCCAAATCTGTTAGTCTGCTCAGCACTTCTGGGAGTGGAATTCTCCATCCAACTGCATAAGCATGGAGAACAGGATGCAAAGGATGGTGAAAGGCTTCTGCTAATGTTTTATTAATCCAGGATTTTATTAACAACTACTAAAAAACCCAACCTTCCTCCTCACCTTCCAACCTGGAAACAAATTCTGCTGCTGCTGCTTTTTGCAAAATGTGATGTCTCCTGTCTGCCACAGCTATGACACTCATAAGGACTAGGATGAAAGGACTGATGTATCTAAAGAGAATGATCAGCAGTTAACCAAAATGGCATGACCTGAATGAAAGCTTCCTTTTTTTCTTCCTTTAGTCATTGTTGCTGTGGTTTACTGGTTTGGGGTTTTTTTTGGGTTTTTTTTGTTTTAAGGGTTACTTAGGTATTGGAGGAAACTGGTGATCAATTTGCTGTGAATTCCTCAGGTTGAGACCCTGATGCAGCAGTCATTTGAGCCTAAGTGACTTTACATTTATTTCAGTGGGTTTTGTGATTCTTGGTCACTGCTATAATCTGATTCAAGCCATTAGAGATCAATTGGTCCATGTCAAAGGATCTGCTTGTATCATGGGACTGATTTAGTGAACAACTCTTCACGTTGCAATGTTCATCTGCAGCAAAAGACAAGATGTATGAGCAATCAGACACTGAACTTCTCAGCTCAGGATAATGTCCTGTGCTGAGGATCTTTGAAATAGTCTCACTGAGATTGTATGGGCATTGTGGATAAAATGAACTGGCAGTTTCCAGGGCTGGCAATCTGGTTCCTTTCGTAAGGATTACCATCATTAATTAAAATCTCTTTTTCTGTCCAATTATTTCAGCTCTAATTCTCTTGCAGGTTCATAAATAGTAACATTCCGTTGTCCTGGAAAAAAGTTCATTTTTCTCCTTTTCATTCTCTTAGTCGCTGCCCTCAATTCTCTGCCCTCTCATGGCTTAAGGTAATTAAACTTCCAAAGTCTGGTCACCTCTCTGAAATATTTAAACATAATTAAAGACATTTCTATGTTTCTTTTGTGGGCAAAACTCCACAAGAGTCTTGAACAAAAAGGATGTGCTTTTACCTTCTGCAAATAACAGGAGGTGAGGGGCAGGGATCTCAGGTAAGAGATCAGTTCTTTTCACTCTGTTTTAGTACCCAAACCCTGTGTTACTGAGTTACAAATCAAAGGGCAAACATTTCAAGCCCTGTAGCTTGTAGGCATTGTGAAAGGTATTTAACCTGATCTTTGTAATTGCCTCCTTGCCATTTAACACTGAGATTACAGCATTTACCGCTGGGTGTTGATAATTCTCTCAGCTGAACTTTTGCATCCAGCAAATGATTTTTGCAGAATATTCCTGTGGAAGATACTTACTGAACTATGTACATGCATGAATGCATATGTGCAGGGTAGCTTGGGCTCACTAATGTTAATGGAGAGGAGAAAAATCTCCCCCAAGGCAGGTGTGTACAGCACTGTTACCCAAAAGACTGAGGATTTTGAGAGGGAATCAGCATAAACAGCAATGTCAAGGCAGAAGAAAATACTGCTTTGGGCAGCTTGAGGTTGAAGTAGGGAAGATCTTTCCAGGCTGTCAGCAAGGTGATTATTTTGATCACTTCACGATGAGATCTGCCTTTCTTGTGGATGTTTAACTTGCTGGCTAATGTTTTCTTGAATTCTTCTTTATGAAGTGTCAAGTTTTGGTATAAGAAAATATCAAGCGTAGCTAAAGGTTAAAGTAAATAATGAATGAAATTCCACAAATTGATATTCATCAAAGGACAGAAAGGAATGGAGAAGGCTAGTTTACATAAATGCTCCCCTTAGGTCAAAGGCCATCCATGCCCTCCAGAGGAGCCCCTGTGCTTCCCTCTTGGAGATGCAGGTCTACCAGCCAAGACAAGAAGTTTAGAACATGACTGAGATGTCCACTAATTTCACCATTAAACAGAAGGTGGTACCTAATCACTGTAAGGATTTGGAAAGATTCTCTGAATGATTTTATCTTAAGAAAAGAAAAAAATAAATCCATCTTCTTCCTCTGCAAACACAGAGATACCAGTGATTTCAGGTATCTCTGGAGGCTTCCTTCCAGCAGCAGCTTGGCTGACACCAGGGAACAAGCAATAGACAAAGACTGCTGCTCCAGCTAGTTTTTGTTTGTTAGGTTACATGATGAGGGAAGACAAAATCATCAGGGGTCTATTGCCTGTTGTAAGCACAGACGAAAAGTTCCACCTATGGAACAGCTCCCAGGCTGGAAGGGTCTGTCAGACCTGCCCTTCTGATCAGCACTTCATGCCAGCATTGAATTCCTGCTTGGTCCAGAGTGCAAAGTCTTTGTGGTTTCACAGTCAATGCAGTTCAGCCGTTTATGGGACATTTACAAGCAGGATTTTCAGTGGCAACACTTTTAATGGCTGCGAGGCCCTGAATCAATGGTGTCTATCAAGGCAGCTGAATTCTGTGTAGAAGCAATTAGCTCTGTGAGCTGCAAAGACAACAGGATTTCCAGAGCCCGTGTCCTGCATTTATCTCTGGATAAATGGAGAGCTCATTCGCCTAGTTACCAAGGTGCCTATTTCACAAAATTTGTAAGGATGTTACTACCTTGACTACTCAGTTATACTTATTCATAGAGGCTTTGTGATCACATAAAACTTAAGAAAGCATAAAAGGAATCAGTTTTCTTGGATATTTGCAGTGCTGTCTGTACCAGAAAGGAGTGGCAGCAATGGAGTGAAGGAATAATGCATGTCCACAGATCACAGAAAAGTAGGTGTTTTGAAATACTTTGATGGTAACAAGAATGTTGTCTCCTCTCCAGTGTCGGGGTTTTTGAAAGCTCACTAGGCAGCAAAATGAAATGTTTTACAGTTTTATCAAGCGCAGCACAGCCACTGATATTATACTTGCAATTTCATGACCTGGTAAACAGATACCTTTGTGCTTAAGGGTCTAAATGTCAGTGGTGTAGAAAACTGATGATTATGCTGCTTTGTGAAATAGAAGCTTCTTCACGAGAAATGTATTGTACCTGAAGCAGCATCACTTGATCTTTGCCCTTGTAAAGCATGACCTTGTGACCAGTGAGATAAAGAGTGAAGGGAACTGGTGGGACAGCTGAGCTGGAGATAAATACATCTGCTGCAGCATGGGCTGTATAGAATATGTGTTGCCTCGCTGAATGCAGTGGTTCAGCATCACATGCCAGTATTTGATTCTTGTCTTGGTCCAGTGTACAAACTTTCTGGGACTCAATACAATTTGAGCCAAACTCTGCCATTTTAATATAAGAAAGACTTCCAGGAACAACCCTCTTCATGGCTGTTGGCTCTGAAACAATGGTGTCTATCAAACCAATTGATGAGTTTTCTGGAGCATCAAACCATCTGCAAGTCCTGTGGATTTGGTGTAGCTAATTTTATAAATTAATCAGAGATAGGGGAACACGGTTGTGAGAGAAGGGAGCCCCTGGCTGTGAGTTTCCACAGAAATCCTTTTGCTTTCACCGGGGAATGGTATCTTTATGTTATTCTCACACTGTCTTATTTAATGTGTTATTGACGCCATTGCATTTGCTTTCAAACACAGTCATTAGAACATTTAATTTGCAGCAGCTGTAATTTATATTTGTAATTTTGTCTAAGATCAATAAAGGAAACTGAAGAGATTTATAGTCCTAGTTTCAACTAAGATAAATTGAAACAGACTCTGTTTCCCTGAAAAGCTTTATTTAACCAACATTTTAAAAGAACAAAATGAATTAGATGAGATATTTGCATGCAAGCGTGGGTAAATAATCCCTTGTGTCTGGAAGAAATATTGGAAAGAGTGAACATGGTCAGTGTGTTCTTCTCTGAAACACAAATAAACTCCCAGGAAATGTTACCTTAGTGTAGAATCTAATGGGAGTCAAGGAACCATTTCAAAATTCTTCTTAGCAGCAGCAGTCGATAAATATCCTTGAGATCTGTTGTATTAATACTGCATAATAAGCCTGTAGTTGCATGTTTTAAATACTGTCAGGATCAGTCTGAGAGTGGAAAGCGAGACCCTGAAAGCACAGCTCTGCCTTATTTACAGCAATCCTTAAACATGGATTGCAAAAATGTGTTAATAATTTTTGAAAAGTCTGTATTCATTTATGAAATATTCATGTTCCAAGCACTGCCTCATGCCTGGGAAGAGGTGCCTCTCCCATACAGCAATTAGCTGAGGGATTATGCTGAGCAGAAGAGACGTGAGCAGTGTCAGGCCAGCTCAGGGCTGTAGTAGTTTCAAGAAGAGTCTGACAGAGGGAAGGCAGAAATTCCTAATGAACCTTTCTCCTTCTGCACAGCAGCAGGATGGGATGCTGGAGCAGTGCCTGGGAGATCTGAAGGGACTGGGGGATATCCCTGCATCTGGCCCAGGACAGGGCACAGTTTGGAGCTGGCTGTGATCATCCCTTTTGCTCTGAAGCCTTTCAAACATGTCCTGGGGGAAGGCAGTATATTCTTTCTCCACCCTCTGTTAATTTGGTTTATGCCTAATCCAGCTGCCTGTTGCCAATAGACTGCTGGTAGTGCTGTGCCAGGGCACGTGTTCCTCAACTCTGCCATGCAGCCAGGCTTGAAATTTCTGTTGTTTTGCAGAAAGCTTCATTTCATACTGTCATGTGATTCTATCATACTGATGGCAAAGATAATCTGTGGCATGAAGGAGAAAGTTCCACCATAAGAGCTTGACTTTCACTGGGCAGTTGGGTATTTTTGGATGGATTTTTTTAGTATGATGTAGTTTTGACTTGGAGTTTTGCCAAACTGCTGCACCCTTCTTGGGTTTCATTCATATGCCCTGAGCCCTCACTTGTCTCAGAGCTCCTGGATGTGTGGTGTTCATGGACATAGCTCACCTTTCCTCTGTCAGTCTGGAAAGATGCATTTCCAACTGACACATTCTGCAGGCACTCATTTCTGTGGGGATCAATCCAGCCTGGAAAGTGGTGAAACTAATCTGTGCTATTCTTAGATTGCTAAAGTGGGTAGGAATAGAAGGGGAAAAGTCCCTGTTTTCTACACTTCTACTTGTCTCCTCCAATAAAGGTTACAGAGGAAGCCAGAGCAGGACCTGCCCCATCTGTGTGTGCTGCACTTCATGAGCAGGATTTGTCTTTAAATGCTGACTGTAAAAGCAGCTCCATACTGTTCTCCTTTCTGTTCTTGGGGCTGGTTGTTTGAATTCAATTAATTTAATATGTTTTTAATAGTGCAGTGCTGCCATCTCTACAGTACCTTGTAAACAACAATTTTTGCTGTAAGCAGTCAACCAGCACCCTGTGTGTAGTCATCACAGGGGTTGAATGTCACCATTATGATCTTGGACTTATTGTGACTAATGCCTGAAATGCAACAAAGTGTTATATGGGCCTCAAGATTATAAAATGCAAAATTATTTATATTTTAATTGCTATTACTAATAGTGGTATACATGTTAAGATGATTACTAGACATCATCTTATGCTGCTATGGCCAGAACAGAGACAGAGAATCTATGCAAGAAGACAGACCTTCTGAGGTCCTTCTCTTGCAAATGAATAACACAGAAGCAAATGTGTCAAGGGAAAAAGAAGCTGGAAGTCAAGGCTCACCATGACATGGTGAATTTAATAGAAGAACTGAGTAGTAGCCTGTAATCTTGAACCACTGCTAGGCTTTCATCATTATCCTGTTCATCCAAACAAAGCTGTGGCACACTGAAGCCCCAGGTGCTTTGTTTATTGTGTGCAATCAGTTCAACTTGTCATTTCACCTGCACTTTCTATTACCCAGTGTTTTCCTTAGAAGCTTCTAACAAACGATTCAGGTGAAAGATTTCTTGAAATGAACAGCTATTTGTGAGTCAGTGCACGGTATTGGATTTCACCTGCCGTGGGTTTTGGGAGAGAGAAATTTAGAAGGAATAATAGATAGATTTAAATGAGTTGTGGGTTAGTTTGAGGACTGACCACTCCCATGGAATGGCCCTGTCTCTTGTCTTCAAGCTTGCAGGGGTACAGCCAACAAGGAGGCAGGATGGTCTGTACTCTTGTCACCACTAATGAGACTGGGGGAGTTGATTTCCTTCCAGTATTTAATGGTTGTCTATCCTCAGTATCTGTGCTCTTCTGAGTGGGAGTGCAAGGAGAGATGGCTGACCTTCAACTGCAATGGGAGGGATCTTCTGCTGAGGAGGGTGTGTTCTATAAGGAGCTCCTTCTACCAAGCTTCAGAAGAGAAGATTTAAACCCACACTGCAGCGCAGCCACAGCCTCTGTAGTGCCTTCTCCACTCCATTGCACCTCTGAATTTGGGGGTTGTGGGATGAGGATGACCAAGCAAAATGTCCCCAGATTTCACACCTTGCTAAGATGGGCTGTTTTTTTTCTAAGGGCTTTCACTGGTGGGTGAGCACACAGCTGAACTGAGGCTTGGAGGTCACCAGTTCAACCCTCCAAACACCAGTGCTGGGAGCCACAGCTGCAGCCTGGAGATTGGCAGCTCCTCACACTTTCTACACCTCTCCAGTGGGCAGGGTGGGATAGGGAGAGTGGAGATCCATCTCCATGGCTGGGGTCCCTGGGGTGAACGAATGAGAGAAAGGGATGTTTAAGGGATGTGTGCCATTAAGTCAGCATTTCAAGCTGCTAAATAATAGGCAGCATTGTGAAGCTCCTCCGGGGAGAAAGCTTCTGGTGGTAGCTCTCTGTGCCTCCCTGCTGTGAGTCATTGTGAACTCAAGTTCAGAGGAATTGGTACCAAGCAAAAAGCATTGAGATAATAACCTTGAAAAATCAGAGGAGAGAAGGGGGAGGGGGGAAAAAAGGGAAAAATTTATTCCCTGAAAGGACCAGAACTGCCTCACCCTAAAAGCATTCTGTAAATCGTGGAATCATGCTTCCCAGCTATATGCCTTTATCAAAGCCATCATCCTCTAAGGGTGGAGAGATGTGTTTTGGGATTTAAGGACTGTGCATATGGTGTCACACAGCCTGAGCCAGTGGCTGGTATGCTGCCAGTTTGCAAACCAACTCATCAAGGCAATGAAAAGGTTTTTAAATCTTACGCTTGCAATTATCAGGAACAATAGTTTGTAGTGCCTCAGGAGAACTAGTGTGCTGTGATTGCCTTTCTCTAAGCATGCAGGTCTCTGGCGTTGAGAACACCAACATCCATTCAAGCATGTTTTACCTTTCTGAGAGCCATAGACAATGCCATGGTGTGTGGGAATTTCGTGGTGTTTGCTAGCTGCTGCGCCTTCTTTTCTTGGAGATAAACATGCATTGTGTTATTAAGAAAGAGCCTTCAAGTTGCTGTTCTGATTTATATCCCCTTCTACACTGGTGCATGCATTTATTGTTTGTTAAGGGCTGACAGCCCTGGAAACCTAAGCTCTCTATTTATCCAGAGAGTGAAATTCCTCTCTCTGTAGAGGGGATGCCAAAGGCACTAATTGTCAATGATTGCAGCGTGTTGTTGCACACACAAAAAAAAAATCCTTTTTTTATTTTCCAGCCAGAATAATTTTGCCATGTGAAGGAGAACTCCTGCAATGGAAGCTGATTTGGAGAATGTGCCTGACAAAGACAATGGGGCTTCAGCTTGGGAATGTGGAGAAGCCCAAGAGAAGGTGAGGAAAAGCATGGTGTGCTGTCAGACAGGACATTGGTCCACATGACTCATCCCTCCTGTCCTTACACAGACAAAAGTGATGATGAGGCTGTTGCTGTTATTCCAGGGACACAAAGAAAGAGGGAGAGGGAGATTTTGTAACAGTAAAAATGCTTTTCTCACCTTGCATGTTGATTTTAAATGTGGTCTTGACATTTGAGTGTATCACAACTTGCAAAAACGAGAATTCAGAGGAGCGACCGAGTGCTTACTGCCAGCCTATAAAGAATAATGGTGAAAGGCTTTTGTATTTACTCGTTTCCTTCTCTCAAAAGAAGGTGATGCTAGAGAGACAAACTAAATTTAACAAAAAGCTGAATTTTTATCTTCTCCATAGCATTGCTTTAACAAAGTAGGCTGCATCTTCCAGCCTTGGAAATCTCTGAAATCCCAGAGAGCAGGAAGCTCCCATTTAATCTGAGGAAAGATAGTAGCTTTGGCCCAGTGTTTGTTTTGCAGGGCATCTACTTGAGGAACGTAAAAGCAAATTTGTTTTAATTACGTCAATTTATGTTCATTAAAAAGTCTTCTCCATAACTAACCCTGGTATTGAATTGTTTTGTATCTCTTCCTAATTCACTCACACAATGTTTATTCAATTTAATTGACATTAAGGATGAATTTATAGGACTATCATTCACACTTCTGGTGAAAGGAAAAAACAGCGTGGAACTATGTTATTTGCTGCAAAAATGAGGTAGGGAGATTCATCAGAGCAAACTGTATATTCAATTTTAATACTTTCCATCATCAGAGTCCCTTAATAGGGCTTCTTTTGCAATTACTTTAGGGCATTTGAAACCGCTTATTGTGAGAAGTTGCCAAACAATACTGAAATAAATCCAAATATTAGAGGAGTTTTTAAGAGTATAACCTGTTCACTTCTTTATTTTTTTGATACCACTTTCTCTGAAGTAAAAAATACTGAATTTCCAAAAAATCTCTGTATGTTGAAGAGCCTGTCTGGGTCACAACTAAGGAAGGTGCTTTCAGCTAAGCTGTTGATAATTCTTGCTTAGCTTTTCTAGGCATGGGTCCATGGGAAAAAAATCTTGAGATAACTTGATATCAAAGGGAAAAACCCTACCACCCTTCCTGTTAGAGGAGTGTTGGGTGTGTGAAGGTGACCCATCCCAGCAATGAGGGGAGGCTGAAATCAGAGTCTGATGTGGGTCTGATCTTTCCAAGGGGTGAGCAACCAACTGCAACCACATCAGAGCAGTTTGTGGGCTTTGGAGCAGAAGGGATTGCTATGGGAAGGGAATTCCATTAAGGAGAAAAGTAGGATGTGACCACACGATCTACATGCTCATGGGGAAGCAGTCTGTGTTTGAGGTCTGGGGTTTCAAGGAATTGCTGTGTTACCAGCTGAGTATAGTGCCTTTGAAATTACAAGATTTTTTTCTTGTGCTATAGTAAATAAAGGTAATATGATGCTAAGAATTAATAAAGGGAGTTTATTTGTCCAGGCAATCACCCTTCAGCATAAAAATCAAAGGCACTGATGAACTATGGCCTCACTGTGAAGATTTTACAATATCATGATTACTATCAGATCTCAATAACCTCCAGTAATGTGTAAGTAGCATCAACAATTGCTATCACACAATTTCATTGGGCTTTCAGATAAGTATCTTAGAAGTAGAACCAGGTTTTAGAGGTATAAAGAATGCAATTACCATTTTAATACCTCTGCACAGGGAACAGGAAGATTAATTTTTGTAGGTCTATTTTTGTGATTTTTTTCACAGGTTGGGAGAGATATGTAAAAAGCTGGCAACAATACACTAGAAATAAATTAAGTGCTGCTGATAGCTAATTAAAGCAACTCAACTAGATAGCAGAATTACTGGAAAAATCAAAATCTCCTGTGCCTTAAAATCATGCTGTACTTGTGACTGGGTTTTCAAGAAGAGGAGAAATTTTGATATTGCTGGCTCTTGTTTCCTAATGAATTCTCAACCAACACTTTCAAAGCAAGGCTATGTCTCAGAAGTCCAGAGAACAGAAAAAATCCAAACGTCTTTCTTCCCCTTTAGGCTATATTTATTGTGCTAACACTTGTGAGTGTGTTTATTGTTACCTGTCAATTCCTTTATTCTAATATGTGGATATTGTGTGTTTCATAGCTTAATTTTGAGCTCATCCACTGCTTCCTGACAAGGCTTTTCCAGCTGGTCCAACAGCAAATGCACTCAGTTTCTAAACACTGTGGGTACATGACTACTTTATTAAGATTCAGTTTAAGAAAAGAGGTATAAGCTGGAAAATCTAGCAGAGAGCTGGACGACTTCTGGGGAGAAGCAGTAGTGCTTTGGCACAGAACCAGCAGGAGATTTGCTGTAAGCTGCTGGTGACCTTCTCCTTTCCTTCACAACTCGGTCTGAGCTGAGCAGGAGTAGCTGAGCTACATCTGGGGGGCACAGAGGGGATGATGTATGGACCCCAGCCTGCCCAGGGGTGTGCAGCATCATGTCAAAACCAACATGCACCTGAAAACTCTGATCAGGATGATCTCCCTGCCAGCAGTGGTGCTGAGATGCTGTGTGGGGAGGTGAGGTGGTGAAACAGCAAACAGGATCAGCAGGAGGAGAACACACAAACCCCACACAGGGCACGTTCCGCCTTCATTCCCCCTCTCTGAAGCATTAGAGATATTGAGCTTATATTTTAGACTGGAGATAAGGCATGGAAAATCCATGACTTTTAGATCTTGCTACAAATTAATCCATTCAGCTGGCAGAAAGTTTTAAAGTGGGTTCAGTCTGGAGGTGTCTCTCTGAGCGAGAGCAGAGTCACAGCACGCCGTGCCTCTGCCAGCTCCCTGCAACAGCAGCGGGCAGGTGGCAGATTTTAATGGCTCATTAATGTAACTGGCCACGTTTCTAGAAATGCAAGGAACATTGGTGTCCTCTGCAGCATATTGCTGAGGGTTTTAGGGCCAAAGGTGTTGAGATTGTTACGGGTATTGTGGAGAATTTGCTGGTTTGGGGGCTGTGGGGTGGAAGGGAAGAAGTATGAAAATACATAGAATACATAGTATGAAAATACTTGGGGAACTCTGGAATATGTAGCTGTGTTGACCTATGCTGGACTTGTCTAGGGGTAATATGAAAGCCATAAACTTGCCACAGTAATCTTAAAACAGTAAAGTCGCATAGCTGAATGAATGCAAATTTGTATGAATTTGTATGCAAAAAACCCTCTGTGATTTTTAAACCAGCCTCACTCCACTGCCTGTCTCTGAGGAGTTATATTTATGGTCACTCCACTGACATCTGTTTTAAAGTATAATTTGATGAAATAAAATTAGTTTTTAGCTAGTGAAAGAAAGTAAAGAAGATAAGGAATGTTTTTCCTCTTTTCCTTTTAGTGAAGAGGATAGCACCAGCTTCCTGTTTCCTAGTGATTATGACCCATGATTTGAAATTGTATTTCTTGGCACACTGCTCCTGCTCCTGCTTTTTCCCTAAGCATCAATATTACATGCTCAAGAAGAAAACCATTTCAACAACACAGAGTTTTCTAAAATCGGGAAAATATGTGGGCTTTTTTTCCCCAAATATTGCTTGGGTGACACTTCAGAAGCACGATATTTTTTTAAAAATGCATGCGTCTGAGTTTTGCAAAAGTTTATTCCAGAGCAGGTGCACCCAGGGGTTAAGAGATGCCGTGTGAGAGCCAGAGAGTCCAGAATTGCAACACACATCATTTGTGAGCAGCAATAATGCCCTGGGTGCTCACCCACCCACAGCTGCCTCCCCACAGGGGTTGCCCCAGGTCCTGGGGTGGAAAGCATTTCAGGAGCCCAGGCCATGCCATGGCTGTGCCAGTGAGGAGTGTGTTTGCAGTCAAACCACCAGGAAAACTGCGTGGGATGTGTTCTCCACAAAACGTCCTAACTGTGCAGAGACAACTCTGCCTGTGGGTTGTCATCCTGCCTTGACATTTGGAAGTGTTTTAGCTCTGCAGTCTCACAGTGAATTCTCCTCTCTGTTGACGAGCTGCCTTCTGCACAACTCTGCACCTCCATGAACTTTTGGGGAGCTGGGTTTTAGTGATCAGTAGCAGCTCCTTGCAGGGCTGACAGCTCCTGGCTCCTTGCAGAGCTCACATTTACCTGTGCACTGGGGTTAGGAGCTGCCCCAAGCCTGCAAGGCAAAGAGGGGCTGGCCAGAGCCACAGACTTTGGTGTGACTTTGGGTAAGTCCCTTGCCAGCCCTCCCTGTCACCTGGAAAACAGAAATAATTCCATCCTCCGGCCCTACAGAGGGTTGCTGAGAAATGTCTTTTCCTTTTGGAAAGCAATGGAATTTCACTTAGTCTTATTAATACAATTAGCTGAAGTGAACAGGCAAAAGCTGATGGGTATCCCTTGCTCTAACAGAATTGTGTGCCTTGGTGATGCTGAGCACTCTGCAGCTCTCTCCAGTCACTAGCACAGCATAAAAAGAGCTGCTTTTACTCCTTACACCACAGCCAGAAAAACAGATACTGGGTGTACTCAGAAAGTCTTTGTTTTTTAAAAAAGTGGCACAAGGAAAGGTACAAATGCAAGAGAAGTATGTCTGTAGTTTGTATTTAATTTCAACAGGCCTTTGAACCCCAATACCTATCACTGGTATTGGTGTTTTAATCATGACTTGGATCAGCATTGTCGCTGAGGATTTCCAAGTAGCACACATGAGATAGAAATGAAAAATTATCTTGCCAACTGTGTTTTACTTTTTATCTTCATAGGAGGTTGAGCTTTAAAGAGACCTTTGACTTGTAACTAAATCAGATCATTTTTTAATTAAAATCAAAAACAAAAAGAAAGGAGCGTGGGGAAAAATGCTTAGAAAACTCCTTCAAAATGAAAAATTACTTTCTTTGTGATTTTTTCTTTGAGCCTTTTTCACGTCCATGTTCTCTGGATGTCTCAGCAGAGTGGGAGGCTGGCAAGGAGGATGGGAGAGCAGTTCATGGTTCTGTCCCTCCTTGCACAGAGCTGTGCTGGAGCCACATGTGAGTGAGGCTGGCCAAGTCCACCTCTGGGCTAATCAGAGGAGAAAAATGCCACACAGCTGAGATGAATCAGCAGGGAAGAGCAAACTTCCACAGTTATGCCAAAGTAATTTGAATTAGACAAAGCTTTTGTGACTACAAAGCTGGACTTGATATCCTGGTGGGAGCAAGTTTTCCTGTTATATGTTCATTTAATAATTTTTTTTTACCCTGGGCAGAAATAAGGAATAAATGGCTTTAGACAGATGCATTTGCTTTATTCTGAACTCCCAAGGAATGCAGAGAATTAGCCAGACAAAACCTTGAAGAACAAGTAGCACCAAACTGCTTTTATTCCTTGCTTACTTCTTTATTACTTAGATTTCTGTGTATGTGGAAAAGGTTAATTTTTAAAATTAATTCCATGCTCTTACTCATGTTGCAATCTGCAATAAACAAAACTTATAAAATGAGGGGCAAATCCTCAAATGATGCAAGGAATTTGTCTCACTGAATGTGGGGAGGTTGTGCCTCAGGGAGATGTGAGCGCAGCTAATAATCTGTGAGGAAGGTCAACCCCGAGGAAGCAAAGTACATTTTTAATTTACACACCTGTGTGCTCGTGGCAGGTGTTAAAGCTGGCATCACCGGTTTCAGAAGGGAAAACAAAAAAGATATGGGAAGATGTCTGGCATGATCAGTTTTAAGCCATGCACTTGAAAATGATACAATGTGAAGTGCAGAGTTTTAATGCAGAGAATTTTCTACTTCAGCAGGAATGCTCCAGCCCTGCTGACGAGCTGACATTTGCGGTCAGTTATTTCCCAGAGGTACTGGCAGCTTTATAATTAGGTCCTCAGTCAGCAATGCCTTTCTGCTCCTGCCTCACCCCACCCAGGGCTGCAGTGCGAGGTTCTCAGGTGTGGCTGTGAGGTTTGACTCGTGCTGACCAGAGGTAACCTGAGCAGGTGAAGGGCTGGGATTAGTGTGAGCCTGTTTGTTTAGCACTGAGGGGTTTTGAATCATGCTTCCCCTTCAGTGAGTTCTTCAGGGTCATGAAGGGTTCATTAGATGAGTGGGAAGATGTGTATTTGCAAGAAGCCTTTTGTCACCCTGTGATAAGGCAGGACTGTGTTGCCTGGGGACAGAGCAGGAATGGCCTCCCTGGTTCCCACTGTGCCAAGAGCGCTCAGGGGAGCAGCCAGAACTGCTGGCCAAGGAATGTTCTCCTCATCACTTAACATTCTCATTATTTCAGATATTTTCCTGAAAGCAAAGGACTTGTCTGGAGTGAAACCTTCAATTCTAGTGCCACAAAACAGAACTGTGCTGTGAGATCTAAAGTGCAGATTTGTTGGCACTGTGTTGCTCCTCTCCAGCACAGAAAGCAGTGACCACATAACCTGGAGGTGACCTCATCAAGATGACTTTCCCCTCTGCTCACCCTTAAAAATGCTGTTTCCTGCCAGAGTCATATTCTCAGTATCTTCTTCAATGAAAATATGAATCCCTTAGTGAATTTTTCTCACAGATATTTCATAGTCTCCTTTAATAACACTTTCCCCTCGGTGGGATATGGGAGACCTGGGCTTTGCAATCTGCACTTGCAGAGACTGGGCTTTACTGGTCACCATCAGAGATCTGGTCTTAAATGCAGGATCAGGCAGTGCCACCCTGCTGAAGCTCATGATAAGCAGAAAGAAAAAAAGAAAAAAGGGAAATAGTGAATTGTGAGCATGCAGAGATAAATTATTGGAAGATTTTCCCTGCATTTGCATACACAGATATACATACATATGTATATAAACATGTGTTTAAGTGTATTTGTGCACATCCAAGCAGATAAATAATGTATGTACATGTGTTATGTGGATATACACACACATATATACACACACAAGTATGTTCATGCATACACCCAAGAAAGTAATTTTCCGTAGCCTTTTTGTTGTTTAACAATACTGAATTGCTGGCATTTGACAATCTAAATCCTCAAACGTGTTGAAGAAACGTAGATTTTAATGGTGTTAAATGAACCATTTAGCGCAGAGGGCCTCTCACCTTCAGTGGCACACTCGCAAAATGAAATCCAGTGTTCAGACACAATAATAAAAAGAAGAAAAACAATATTACCTGTTTAAAGAGAATATAAAAATCCAATTAAGTTCTGAATTTTAATTTGCTTGCAAGCATGGGTTTGTTGCTCTGTGAAAAGAATGAAAATGTAAATGACATTTCTGTGTGTTATCTACATAATCCAGAGGCTAAAATACCCTGTCATGCTTATTTTGTCTAGTGATGATAAAACTAAACAGTTTTAACTGAATTCCCTGTAAATGGGCAACTAATCAAAAATGAACATCTTTATATTCTGATCTTTCATTAATTTATGTGTAAATGCTGCTATAAAGAGATGGAATTGTGCCTGGCAGCTGACAGCAGTGACTGTCTGTGGCACTTGGAGTGCTGTGGGAGGGAGAAGTTGGAGCTCTGAGCTCAGCCAAAGCCTCAGGGGCAGCTCTGGGTCCCAGGGCCATGTGGCACCAGCCCCTGACACTCAGAATGTTGTGCCCAAGTGTCACCACCCTCTCCTGGCCCCTCTGGGCTCCAGAGGCAGGGGATCACTGGTGGCCAGTGCTCAGTCATGTCTAACAGGAATAGGTGGCAGGAGGAGAGGGTGGTGACCTGGGGGTGCAGCAGAGGCTCAGAGGGGCAGCACAGAGTGAATCTATTCCAGCCATGACAGTGATCTCAGTGCAGTAAACTCTGCTTCCCATTGCAGCTGAATAGTCCTGCCTTTCCTTCTTTATTTGGATTTGTTTTATTTGGGCTAAACAACATAGGAAAAAGCACCTGTGCCTGGACTGCACCCAAGTCAGCAGTTAGATTGGTGGCTACATAAGGCTGTCACCCACTAGCCTCACCTAGCAAAGAGAACGTTCTAGGCATGAAGCAATAGCAAAGTATACCTTAATGCCACCATGTCTGTGCAGGCTGGTGTCATCCAGCCATGTCACACCCTGTATCTTGTTCTTGCCCTCCAAGGAGCATTGCCTCTTCCAAAATAAATCCCCATATGAGAATAAATCAGATAATGAGAGCTCAGAGGAGTGAGATAGTTTTGGTTCTTTATTTGGATATTTAATACATTGTTAGGGAAGGATCTTTGACAAATTGCTGAGTAGCACAGAATAAAGCTGTGCAAGTGGTACCTGCAGAGGAGTAGCTGCTATATCCAGGCTGGTGTAAGTCAGGTTTCTCTCAGACAGTAATTATTTGTGTGATTTATAAAGATAATTTAAAACCAGCAAAGGGTGGAATGTCCATACCCACATTGTTTGAATAGACTTTTGTGCCTAATGGTGGGATTAAGGATTCAAACAAAGGAGTCTGTTTGGTGTTGATCAAGACTGAAAATTCTTGGTGTCTGAGTATTTAAGTACCAACCTCTGTAACGATGGGTGCCCAGTCTGAAAGGTATCCAGCCCTCCAGTGCTGGGGAATCTGCTCCTTCTGAAACAGAGAGACTGTTTGTATGATCTCCAGGTTTGGATATCAGATCCAGAATAAATTATTTAATCATTCTTGTGAGCTAAAATTGTACAGAAAAAAGGGCTGTAAAAGTACCAGATCCAACAGGTGATAGGAAGCAGCTTTATCTGGTTTTCCTCTTTTCTACAAGCTGTATGTACTGCTCCTGGCCTTTAATCTCACCACAGATTCTGACACCTTTGAACTGTTCATTATACTGCAGCACTACAGCAGAGATGGGAACAGCATCCACCTGCACCCTGATCCTTCTGTGCTTCACAAAGTTGTGCACCCATTCTGCATTTCTCCAAGTTCAGAAAGGTGGCAACTTTTATGGCTCTTCATGCCCTGTAAAGTAAGAAAAGGACAGCCAGGTAAGATTTAGATGGGAGTAAAACCTAATCTTTATCTTTCTGAATAAAGTATTTTTAAAATACTATTTCTATTTTCTCTACTGTGGTTCTAGAGCATGTCTGTTCAAAGTTGTTTTGTCTGTGAAAGTGAAAAGAATGAATTATGCCTGCATGCAGAGATATAATAAAAAACATATTTAACATGACAAAGATAACACTGCATGGTTTTAAACTTGTTTCATTTAATGCTTAAAAAACAGTCTCAGGGCCTCATTCAGTTTCTTACAGGCAATTTGTTATGCAAGAAACATCACCTTCAGCACCTTGTGTGAAACCACCAGATGCTGTTCAGCCTTTCCATGTTAATCTCCTCCATGTGTCTTTACAGGCAGCATGTGAAAATTATCCACACATTTGTAAACACACTATAAACATGTTTTCATATTCGTAAAAATCAAATTACAGAAACCTGAAAAGCTGTGATGATGCAGACAGAATTTCCCCCAGTACTTGGGTGTTTTTTGCTCCTGCACATGCTCCCCAGGAGTGATGCACCACAGCAAAGCCCAGCAGGTGCAGTCAGCAAAACTGCTTTGCAAGCACTTCACTTGCTGTTTGTGCTTCTGGAACTTAAGAACTTGAGCGTGCCCTTATTTTAAAAGCCAAAGACTAAATGCAATCAGCAAAAAGATTAAGCAGTGCCAGTGCTTTCTGATACAGCTTAAAAAACAAGAATAAGAAAAAAAGTCTCATATGAGTTACTTGTGTTGGAATATTGAATCCCCAAGGTGGGTGGGAGCTATTTGTTGTAATTCTGTGGAGATGGAGAACATGGTTCTGAACAGCACAGTGGTAGAACAGGACTGATTGCTAAGCTCCATTCTATTCAAACCAGCTCAGTTTGCCAAAAAGTCGTGCAGTGGGACTTGTCCATGCACCCTGCTAGTTTTAAATCCTAACTCCAACACTCCCCAGAAACCAGCAGGTCTGGAAGGGTTTCAGAAGAGCTGATCTCTGTTAGCTCCCTCACACACTGCTTTCACCAGACCCTGCAAGTCCCTCTGCACTGTTTGTGACACACTTTGTACAAATGGCATCTCTGCAATCCTAATGGTCCTTTCCAAGGAAGAGTGAGTTCACACTGATGGAGAAGATATCACTGTCCTGCATTTTGATGTCTTGCTGGGCAGTAAATGCAGGGCACTTGACAAATTGTGAGCATTCTCAGCCAGTAAAGCCTGATTTCAATCATGTATTTTCCTGATATTACACAATAAACTCTAATGCAAGTAGATACGAAAATCTATGTTTGAGCTTACAGAACCTCTCAAGTGCCTGAGACAGCTTCAGGCCCAGTGGCTGAAGTTAAGCTAAATTAAGCACTATTGAAATGCAGAGTAGGCAGGGAACAGCTTCCCTTTTGCAGTCCTGGCAGTGCAACTGGCTGTGCAAGGGGAAATCCTTTTCAATGTCAGAGAAATTGCTAGCTTTGAAATCTCCATCATCTGTGTTATCTCCTTTTAATCTGTCCATCCATTCCTTTAGCACTGGAGTTTCAGTGTCACAGTACAACCTTCCAGTCCAGTTCAGGTGTCAAATTTTCAATATTGTTTTCTGAGTTCTGGTATTTTTTTAGTGGCTTTTTTTTTTTTTAAACAAAGCTGGGGTTAGATTCATGCAATGTATTCATACAGAGTACACAACTGGTCTTTCTCTGCTCATGGTACTGCTTTTGATATAAAAACATAGAGGTAACTGTAATATTGATCCAGCTGAAGAAATCCGAGATCTTTGGTGCTCTTTAGATTTGCACGATTTCAGGACTGAGTGCTGGAAGCATCTGTTTATATGAAGATGGAGGGTAATTACAGAAAAAATAAGTATATACTTTTTTTGATGCTTCAATGTATTTTCAGTTTAACTATATCATTCTACTATACAAGCAGAACTTCTGGAGTTTATTTCAAGAGTCTTGGAACTACCTAATTCTGATGTACCTAAAAATGTGTTTGCAACATTCAGCTTAACACTGTGCAACTTCAATCCTAGCATTAAACTCACCTGTCTCAGCTCAGCATCTCCCTAGGTGAGTGCCAGCTGACACAGTTTTATCTTTTGTGAAGAACCCTTATTTTTCCTCACCAACCAGAGAGTGAGAGGCAGGCTGCCCCCAGAAGTTGTGATCAGAAATGGATGTGTCAGCTGTTATCACCAAACTCGCAGGGCTGTAATCATCGCTGCTTCTGTGTGCCAGAAGAAATTGGAATGTTTACAGCTTTTCAGTGCAGCAGGAAGGAAACAATCACAAGGGGAATACAAACATACAGTCACATACACAAATACATGGGGAAAGCACACAGTGCACAGGCATGTGTGTGTTCACGCTCAGGTAAAGAGGATGTCAAAGGGAAGGAGCAGAAAATGTGTTTACAGGTGGAAAATGCGACCAAAGAGGCAGAATATCCAACCAAGCAGAGGACAAGGTGAGTATCTGCAGAGCAGAAGTGATGGCAGCAGCCCTTCTGTTCCAGGCTGAGCACAAGGATGGGAAGGTGAGTCCTGTCCAATGCTTCTGGGTCTTGGGCAGGGGAGAAGCTGCACTATGTGTGCTCTGCACTCTTTTTGCCAAGACAGATTAAGCCAGGAGGAAGGTTTTGTGTTGATAGAGAAACTCCACAGTATTTGTGAAGTCTAATAGAAACAAGGTACTCAGAAACACTGCTGTGTCCAGTGGAATTGAGGCTGCAAGCAGGATGAAAGGGTCAGAATGGAGACAGAAATTTTCTAAGGGGTAATGCCATGAGTGGGGTTTCTGCCAGTTCACTTATCCCCTTCTCTCTTTTTATTCCTGACCTCATGTGCATCCTCACGTGGTCTGACCAAGTTCTTCATATGCACACTAAGTTCCTGCATTTCTTCTGACAATGAGGGTAGTCTGAATTGTTTAGTTTTATTCCTGCAAGGTTTTTTTTTGTTTGTTTTTTTTTTGTCTAAATGCTTCTTGGGAAATCAATGCTCAAAGGAGCAACCTGTCTATCTCTGGCTTACACGCAGTTCCAGCTGAACAGCACTAGGCTTCCAGCAGAAGGATTGAAAGAACAAAGAAAAAGGTTCATTTAATTTACCTTGAGGGATAGTTCATTTTTCAAATAGAGACAATTTGAAAAACACAGAGCACTATGCCAACTTCTTAGTCACTCTCAAAAACAAAATTAAGTCTTTCTTGGTAGGAAAATAAATGTCAATGCTATGTACATTTGCATCCAGCAGTAATTCTGCGGCTAATTTTGTAGTAATTGATATGCTGCTATATTGCTTTATTATGAGCATTGAAGCTTTAAACATTCACATCCAGGCCAGACTTGGCCTGACACCAAAGTGGTCATTTGCCATGTGCCCTGCAGGCTGTACCCAGCAGGCTGACCAGTACACAACAGTAATCAGAGCTGGCACAGAGCTAAACATTGATGTTCACTGGTGGCTGAAAACAGTTCAGAATATTATGGGCCAAAAATCCTAACTTACACAGAGCTGCTTAATGAAACCAAGAACTAACCTGGACAATATGAAACCACAAATCAAATTAGAAAATAAGCTGCCCTTCAAGCAAGAGGCCATTAAGTAGCTGAAAAATGGATGTTTGTACGAGTAGGATTTCAGAATGCTAAATTTAGACCAATATCTTCTTTTTTGAGTAGTGCCAATAAGTATCTTTATTATGTATGAAAGTGACTGTGAGAGTAGCCTCTCGTTTCTCTCTCTGGAGCCCATCAGCTGCACCTCCCAGACTCCTCACCAGCAAAGTCTGGTGCTGCTGAACTCATCCTTTTATGTTAACGAGGTGGCTTTAGAGTGACACTCCCAGTGCAGTTCCAGTGACAGCCTTGGCATGTTTAGGGTCGGCATTGGAGCAGCCCTGGGCCACTTGCTGCAGTCTGTGCTGGAGAAACCCCAAAAGGTGGGGCAGTGAGGTATTTTCCCTGCAGCACACAGAGAGACCCGTGTGCTTTGGGCACTGCAGGGCTCCAGCTGGGCTCTGCAAAGGGGCTTTGCCAGATGCAACTCAAAGCACCTCCATTTGGCTCCTGCTCGGAACCAACCCCAGGAGGAGGCTGTTTCTCCTCCAGGACTCCAGGTGAGGCTTTGGGAACCTTCCTGGTCACATGTGGCTTCAGCAACAGGGATTTTGTAGCTAAAAAATTGCATCCATGAAGCCCTGCCTGCAACCTGGACCAGCATAAGGATGACCCATGGGATTTTGTTGCATTTGGAAAGTGCTCTCCACCAATTCACGAAGTTTCCCTTTGACTTAGCAGATCCTCCTCAGCTTTCTGCAGCAAGCAGGTGTTTCTCCATATTTCCAGTCTGTGAACTTCAAGAAATTCTAAAATAATTTGTCATTTTATAAATAAGTTATACAAGCTGTCACCACAAATCTGTCACCACGCAGACAGATGCAAACATGCACAGTGTGCACCGATACTGAGAGCAGAATAAAGGCCATCTAAAAGCAATTACACTTCCAGGTATTAGGCAAACACAATTACTTAAATTGCTAGTCAAAAACAGTTGATAAAATAGATAATTAAAAAGGATTGACCTAAAGCTGATTTTAAATTATTCTGTAACGTGCACATAACTTATATAATTGCTCTCTCATGACCCAAGCTCCATTAAAAGGAAATTTCACCTAGGAAAAAAATTACATATGCAGCACACGGTGATTAAAATAAATACTTATTCTCTTGAATGCTGGAAATTATGTGAGGAACTGTATTAAAAAGTAGGAACAAATTAGCCCTGCATTGGAGACTGTATGTGGTCTGTCATTTTAATAAATCACACTCAGGTGCTCCTGAAATAGAACATGTGACAATGCATTAGCCCACAGAAATAGTAGATGACCTAACATATGTAGATATATAAAAGTTAAGCTGGAGAAAGAATAAGATCATGGAATCATTTAGTTTGGAAAACGCCCTTAAGATTATGGAGTGCAGCCATGAAGCCAACACTGCCAAGCAGATGCTGAGAGGGTGGGGGACTTTGTTTTTCTTATTCAGAGTACAGAGACTCCTGAATGACAGTGGAGGTCCTGTCCTGCCACGAGCACAGAGCAGCTGCTGTGCAGGGATTGCATTTCCACTGCACTAGACAGAAAAGAGGCAAAGAGGAGCAGGAATTGTGGCACAGGCAGGTTAAGGGCCAGATCTCCAAATCTATTTAGTGCACCTTGATGAGGGAGATGGAAACCTTGGAGGAATCTCAGATGCCCTTTGTGACTGTTGAGGTCACAGGGAGATGACACAAAAATGAAAAGCAAGATTTAGCCTGAGGCCAAATCTGTGTCCTTGGTGCTGGGAGGGTGCTGGATGTGTGGCCACCTGGCTGAGCTGGACACAGCTGGGATCAGCAGTAATTGCTGGAGGAGAAAAGCAGCTCTTTGTCTCACTTTGCAACAAGCACCCCTCTCTGCCCCAGGTGCCATGGTAATGGCTCACAAACATGGTTTGTTCATGCAATGCTCTCATAAAAGAAGAAAACCTTACACTGCTTCTGTGGTAAGAAGAGTTAACTTTTAATGTCTGGATGCCTAGCTGGAGCAAAGAAGCTGTAGAGACAGTGAAACCACAGCACTTTATAGCCAGTTCTATTGCTTTTGATCTTCTTCATTGTGCTTGATGCTTTTGGTACCTATGGCCAAATACAAGTATTGACAACAATACTGTCAAATGAAGAATAAGTGAATGTTGACCTATGTCTATGATTTGCAGAAACTGTCTGAGGACATGACCAGCACCAAAGAACATTTCTTGAGGAAAATCCTGTAAGACTCCAGCTTTAATAGCATGTAGCCCTGCCAGTCTCATTGCAGAAACATGAGAGCACCCACTTTCAATTTAAAGTGCTCTCCTGCACACGAAGTACTTCTCCAAACCTGTCACTTCTCAGGAGGCTCTTTCTCAGGCAGTCTGCATTTTAAATTGAGCAGTTATGACAGTTTTCACTGCAAAAGGGGACAAATTAGTGAAAGCAGCATATATAGAAACTTGGTTTCAGTAACAGATAAACAACAGTAACTGGCTCCTGGGAAATAACTGGCTTGGATTTTTGCTGTGACCATCCATAGGAAGAAAAGAAAGTCATGTAGGACTAAACCAGCTCACCAGCTTTGTGCCTAAAGTAATGAGTTACAAAATGGCACAAGCTGAGATCATTAATCCTGAATTTATTGACAAGTTTGAAAGCCCTGGGTAGACATTTGTTAAAAATTCAGCTGACAGTGCAACGTGTTCCTTTGTCTGTGGTATTTTGAAGCTCTCTGCAATTTTAGATATGTTTGTTTTCCCATGATGTCTTTGAGACAGAGTGATGTGGATCCCATTTTTGGGGATGGGATATTGAAGCTCCCAGGCAGCTGTAAGCTGAAAAATGACTTGACACCAAATTTTCACTACCTCACCTCTCTGCCCCTTCCTCCCCCTTTGAAGAAAACTGCACTTGCAGAGTGGACACAGCTAATTTCATATTGCAGGTTTTTTACATGAATTCAGCCATCATCTGTGACTTACTGAGCACCACTAGAATGGAATGGTTAGGAAGGAGTTTTTTTACTAATCTGCTTTTAGAGCCCAATTTTCACATCTGAGTCTTATGATAGGAGATCAAAGTCCCTCATCAGGGCATTGAATCCAATATTTAATACACTTAATGCCACTTTATATACTCACAAGATAGTCTGGTTTCCGCATAAAACAACATCCAAGCTCCTTGTGACACTTAAGGAAGGGACAGAAGGAGTGGTTTTAATCTCTCATTTTCCATGCTGTTGCATGGTGGTGGAGCAGGACTGACTTCAGTAGTTAGTCTGTCATACAATCAGCCTGTCAAAAACAGGATCAGTCTCCTCTGCATTCCATGGGGGGATACAGCACTATCCTTATTAATGCATCTGCCTTTCAAAAACTGCTGTGATATCCTGCACTAACATCTTTGGAACATCCTGGACTTGGGGAATGTCAAAAACAGGATTTGAGTGCACACTGGTACTCTGTAAGTTGTATTGGAACTGATTAACCTATCAATCTCTATTATTCAGCCACTGGAAACAAGACACATACTTCTCCTGGGGATTTACCTGGAGTGAGATCAAAAGGAAACTGCTTTCTCCCTTCCCTGCATAAAGGTTCAAAATTTGTTTTGACTAGTGATGCTGAAAATAAATAAATATATCGAGTGACCTGAATAACTGGAGCGATTCCCTTGTGATTGAGGCGGGAAGCATTTGAAACATGAAAAGTTGCACCCGTGTTCAAATGAGAGAGGTCCTGGTTAATTATTTAGAGCAGCCGAAAGCTCATCAAAAATTTAACCAAGATATATTTCTCTATGATTGTGCAGGCACCACAATGTGCAGAAATGGAGGCTTTAACTCTGCTAAATGAAACCCTTGAGTTTTCACCTCCCAGCTTTCCATTGCTGGCTCGGGGTTGGGGGTGGAAATGCATCCTTTTCTCCCATCTCCCCTCTTCCCCAAGCTCCTGCAGAAAATTGCCTTTGGCAGCAGCGATGCACATTAGCAAGGTGGATTTAAATAGCCTACCCTGGCAAATAAATAGCTTAAAGCATTGGAGCTGCTGCTGGAGGGGGTGGCCTTGGCCCACAGCACACTGCACTGCTACAAGTAGACAATGTCAAATAGAAGCCAGGCTGCAGCAGAGCCTCATTCCCGTCCCATCGTGGTGTGGCTACTAGCTCTGAACTTGGCAGAGCCTGTGGAAGGAAGGGAAACCACGGACTGCCTTCCCAGTGTCCTGCAGAGCAGTTACTCTCCATACTCCTTCCCCTGCCCATACTCCTTCCCCTGTGGCTCAGGCAGGAATAGAAATGTTCTTGGTGAAGGTGAGGAGGGGATTTCACAGGCTCAGAATAAGCCCCAGGGGTGATAATTCCTTGGTTTGCCACCCATCATAGTGGGATAGGTGCTACACTGAATGGCATCTCTTTTTCTCTATTTCTCTTCTTTGGACTGTATTTATTTTTGTTCTTAGTTTCTCTCATTGACTCCCAATTCCCCCACATGAGAAGTCAAAGCTTTGCATAGTCACAGACTGTTTAAAATTCCCTCCTGCTGAAGTTTTCCTGTGCAGAGGAGAGTGCAGCTGCAGCAGCAGCTCTGCAGCAAGCTCTCTGCCATCCCAGACCTCGAGCCTGTGCTCCCCTGAATAGCCAGCGCTGCAAACTGGAAACTGTTTTTAAGCAATTTAGTTCAGATCTCACCAATTTTGTGCACACTGCCTCAGAGCTAGGTCTGGGCCATTGCCCTTTTCTTTGAAGTCCATTGCATTTGTGATTTTCTTTGATCATTGCTGTGGAAATGATGGAAATGTTTTTCTCACAGGTTTCTATGCACACAGGCATAAGAGGGCTGAGAACTTCAGTGAAGGTGAAACATCTGACCTTATCTTGACTTGGTTAAGATTAAAGTAACATTAAATAGGCCAAAATTACGTACTAAGTACCTTGAGAGAGTGATGAGGGGGGAGCAATAGTATTCTACTCCTATCAATATACTCAATACTTTAAAGAGCTTTGCCACTAAGCTTAGTGAGTGTCTGGGATTTAAAAATGCCAGACAGTATCTTAGGATTTTTAAGGCATCTTGTTACACTGAGCTTCTAATAGTGGCACTTCATACCTAATATCCCCAAAGGGACAAAAGGTCCCTGAAAAAGAAAGAAAAAGAAGGAATCTATCCTTTCTTCTTTTCATGACATCTCTGAGCAGAAAGGTCACAAAAAACAGCAAATGGGTTTCATGGAGAAGTCCTGGTCTTGCTCTATTCTCCCGGATTTCTGGAGATTCCCAGAAGTGCTCTGAGCACTGAGCCATGGGAGAGAAAGAAACAACTCTGCCCCACCTGCCTGTGCTGATTCAGCTGATTTCTTAGTCCACATGGCTTCATTATAAAAATTTATTTAGGAGAGAGATCTCTGAGACCTTCTGTATAGTTCCTGCAAAAGCCATTCAAATCTGAGAGGTGATCAGCCAGGGGAACAGTGATGGGAATAATGTGGAAGGTGCTGAAGAAGAAAAGAAGACATTTCTTAGCTACCATTATATCAGTCTGTGGTGGATCAGCTCACAAACCACACTTGTGATCATCTTCTCTGGAAAAGATGAGAAAGGAGCAAAAAAGGATGGAGAGCAAGAAAATAAAGTATGGAGTGCAAGAAAATAAAGTGGGTCTGGAAGGAAGAAATGGTCCTTACACAAATGAGCCTCAGACCCTCTGTACTTTCAAATAATGAAAGATATTGACAATATTAACAGAGAATAATTGTTCATCCTTTCCCACAATACATTAAGTACATTTTACACTGGAAAGATTTTTGGTGAATAGCTAAAATAAACCCCCCAAGTCAGGCGGAATTTTCTGATGCTTTGCAAGTGCTAACTAGGGAAAGAATCTGTACAAGAGCTGAATTTTCATTTGAATCATTACTGTATATTTTGATTCCTTTGTCTCAGTTCATGATATAATGGAGCATAACTGATATAACGTGGCTTGATGTGTCTCCTTGTTACACACTCTGGAACAATATCTGCAGAAACATTCCAAATTACACATTTTTACAGACATCTATTTTAAGGATCAGTAGCTTCAAACAAGCAGAGCACTTAGGCATACTTTAAAGGCTTATTTCCTGCAATCATGCATGGGTCATGGCTTAATCCTCATCAGAAAGCACACTTTGGGATCCTGATTACAGGAGGGGGCAGTGAAGGAAGGACATAGAAAAGCAAAATTAGCAGAGCTTTCAAAAAGCGCTCAGAGATCTTGTACCCAACCAGTAAATCTTTGATGCTAATTTAGCAGAGAGCTGATTTTTTAGAATTCTGAAGGAGGGACCCCAAGAGGCAAAACAAAGTTGATGATTCAAAGTATCTGTTAGGAGAATTAATGTCAGTGCTCATCACTGTGTGACCATCTGTGACACAAAGGACAGGCTTTGGGAGAATCAGCTGTCCTGGCAGGGAACAGACAGTCTAACAGGAGAAGCTGCTAAATCCAGTATTTCTTACTAAATTACTGAATTTCTCTAGTGCTTTTTAATATGGTTTTTAACAAAAAGGCAGCTCTATGAATTACTGTTGAGTGAAAAGTGGTCGGGTGGCTTTGCTTGACCTTGTACTTCTGTCAGATGAGGTGGGGTGTGAAAGATCCTGGTGTTTTACCTGAGAGAGTTGGGAATCCAACAGCTTTCTGCAGCAGATAAGAACTTGGTTCTGTGCCACTTTGAATAAGTTAAGCAAATAATTACCAGTGAATAAACTGCTCAGGGAGAAAAATGCTAAATATAATAATACATACACATGTTTTTTTTTTACTTTTTAACAGAAGGCTTATTACAGTGCACAGCTATGTTCAAGAACTCCCCAGTCACACACATTTTCTGCATATACTCTATGCAGTCACCACTTAATAGAATACTCACTTAGTGGATATTTTAAAAACTTACAACCATTCCTTTGAGGTCTGTGAATAGATAGTAGAAATCTACTTATTCCTTTCAAATACACCTAGCTGAAGTGTCAAACATCCAAATTTCTTAAGTAATTTAGTTTATGAAAAATGGGTATTTGACAGTTGAACAGGAGGCTTTTGTATTATAAAATACAAGGAAGGGAATTTCCTTTGCATTCACAAATCATTGAGATGCAAATATTTCTGGAGTATGGGATTTTTGAAGATGCTTTGTTATTACAAATTATTAAGAATTCTTCCAAAATGTCCTGAGAGGTGCTCATGCTCATTACTGGAAGAGCTTCCCTGTCTCCTCATACCTTTCTGTTTAAAGCTTTTGCCAAGGGGTTTGGTTTGCAGAAGCCTCCAGGCTGCTCTTGTTTGTGCTGGCAGAGTGACCTTGAACAGGTCAGGCAAAAAAACAGAGGGAGAACAAATCACACCTTCATTCCTGCCCTTTGCACTCCAGTTATTGTCCATTATCTCCCCAGGGACTCCTCCAGAAACTGAGTTGCAGTTTTCCTCCCCCTTCGTGTCTTTACCTGATGTCTGGCAATGTCCAGAGCAATACCCAGGGGTTCCACCCTGGGGTTGTAACAACCAGCAGCATTTTAAGGCCTATTTAATAAGCCCAGTAATTCAAAATTTGATTTGAACTTGAGTTGTTCCTGTTCAAGAGAGAATTCTGCTTCCAGAGGGGTTCTGGCCTCCTGCACCCTGTGAACACCAGGTGATGAAGGTGCTGCAGCCAAACCACGTCCTGAGCAGCAGCAGCAATGGCAGTGTGAGAAGGAGGAGCTTTTCCCAGTGTTGTAAAAATAAGGGTGAATTTTAGGAGGTATTTCAGCTATTCTGCAGGAGTGTGATGGGTAACGAACCAGTTCCAATGGCCATGAGGTGGGGACAGAAAGGTCCTGGCTGGGATGTGGTGAGAGGTGTTGGCTTTGTGTGCATTTCTGCACATGCTGAGCCCTGAGCTGCTCTGGCTGCTCCTCCAGCACTACCCAAACTGGCCCTGATTAGCTCCTGGAGCAAGATTTTGTGCCCCATGATGCCACAACTTTGGCAGAGGTATTTCTGCTGCAAATCCTGTAGGAAGGACTCGAGATCATTTGTCTCAGAGCATCACTGATTTGCCTGCTTTAGGCAGAGTGCAAGGCTGTGCCTGAGAGTGTTAAGGTGCTGTATTCTCTGAACTCCAGTGTAAATCCAAGAGTGTTGGTTGAGTCTTGTCTCACTGAGCAGCTGGTAATTGTCGAGCTTTTCATAAATGGAGAAAAAAAAAACCTAAAAAAGGCCAGGGCATACATTTTGTAACACTGATTTGTAAATTCAATATTCAAATATTTTGATTTTTGAGATCAAGTTTAATCTCACTCCTGTGAAAAGCCCTACCTGTTACACTCAGAAATACTTCTGCAGATGAAAACCAACTTTCCATCCTGCAGCCTCCCACAGATATATGCACCCACTTATGTCTTGTGTTTAATTGCCTTTCAAAACTGTCTTATCTTGGCACGAACTTGTCTTTGGTTTACCTCTGCTCAGGATAAATGCATACCTAATCTTATTACTGGATGCACTCAGAGCAGACAATCTCATTAATAGCCACCCTTAAGGGATTTTTATCCATGGATCAATTTCATAATTGGAACACAGCTACATAATATATAAATATATCCCTTCAATGGCACAGCCGTTCTCTGGCTGTTCAGTCTTGCACATATCATAAGGAAAAAAAAAAGAAGAAAGAATGTATTTTTAAACCAGAGATTCTTCTTCGAAGCTTGTTAGGTTTTCAGATCACACCACAGGCTTACAAGCTTGATTTGTCAGGTTCATGATTGTTAGTGGATATGTGAGTTCTATCATTTTTAGCCTGGATAGTCACTAAGAATAGTTTTCCTTATTCTTAGTGGCATTGCATTGCATTCTGTATGCTGTTTGCTGTAGCATATAGAATTCTATAATGGGAAAAACCCATCGTGTTAGCTACATATCATTTTCAAAAGCAGCAGGAGCTATGCAGCTTTTAAGAATTAAATTATGTTCATTTATTCAGTGACTGCAAAATACCCTAGTAAGAGTGTAATAGCTTAAAGGCTTCCTAATCAACTTTACTTCATCATTAAATAATTATGCTTTGTGTATCTGAACTACACTTTTGTCACATCTCATATACAGGCTAGTTAGTGAATATGAGTCATTACCAGGGCTGAGTGAACCATTCATAATTAAACCTGAACTGAGCAAAACTGCTTGGTTTCGAGTTGTGTGAAGCTTTCAGCATGTCTGGGCTAATTTTCCAACAAACTTCGATTCAATTACATCCAAGCCCCAGCAAGATAAAACATATATTTACTGCACAGACCTAAACCACAGCAAGCATTACTCAGTTTGGAGTTTGGTGGATTTTGCCCTCACCCCTGTCCTTCTGTCAGGATCATTACATCTCTGATCCAAAGGGATTAATTTTCTTTCTCCCTCCCATGCTGTAGGCACACAGTGAGGATGGGCACCACTGAGGCTCTTGGAATGCAAACACAAGAAATTAGTGAGCAAGCATTGCAAAGTTTTACCTATTTGTAGCTGCAAGTCATGCAACAGTACACAAGGTTTTCCACAATGACACCACTGGGCATTGTGAGCCAGCTGGTCTAAGTAGAGGAGAAATTACTGATATAATTCAAAAAGTGAATAGTGATACCAGTGGAAAGGATGATAATTTAAAAGAATAGCAAGATGTGTACATTTTTATGTTTGATTTCTAGCAGATCCCAAATTGCTCAGAAAATCAGATGTCCTCATCAGCTGCCCAGAGTCATCTTTTGATGTTGCCAACAGCACATCATCCTCTCTCTGCTGCAGTGGTGGGACACAGGCTGCAGTGAGAGCAGACATTTGGGGATGTTTTTTCTGGTTGCAGAGAAGGTGGGGCTGAGCTGCTGCAGGGTGAGGACAGGCTGGGCTGTGCTTGCTCAGGAGGCAGTGCTCTGAATCCAGATGTCAGGAAATCAAACAGCCTCATACCAGCAGTAAGACACCCAGTTTAAGTTGTGATGACACCTCACTGTCACACTGACATCCTTAGGGACAGGATGGACTACCTGCTGCTTGCTGTCTGCAAATCAAATCTTTCCAAAGCAAGAGCCACATTTCAAATAAAATTGCTACCTAAAGCACACGGGAAAAATGGAAGTGTTGGGAGGACAACTGATTGATAGGGAGATATCTTTGGAGTGTGCCATTCAATTGCATCATTTATATTTCATTAAGCATGAAATTATGTTTATAATTGTATTAGACAACTCTGTGAGAGATATTAGTTCATAAGCCCAGACTGAATTAAAACAATTATTAATTATTACTCTGGTTTTTTCATTTTTAATGAAATTATGCTTCTGAATTCAGAGCACTAGTGAAGGTGTCTTACTTTAATTCATAAAAATATCACTTTGACTGGCTATTGTGTAACTGAGAGAATAGGAGAAGGTATTATTTAGTGCAAACTCTGTGTCATCCAAGGATGCACTTTGCGTAATCTGTATGGAGAATGGAGATTCCATGCTCCAAAATGGACAAATGGTCAATGGCAGGGAGATGATGCAGGAGCCTCGATAACAGGGGTGGTCATGCAGTGTAAAGGGAAACCAGTGATGAGGAGACCAAAAACATAGGAAGAGTTTAAAAAAAAAGTCATATAAAAAACCTCCTAGTCCTGTAAAACATTATGGGAAGCGGAGAAAAGTCTGCAGCCACACAAGGTGTGAGAAATTAGGAGGAAGCACCACGTAGGGAGGCAGAGGGCAGGGATCACCTGGTAGCTGGAATTTGGGCTGGGAGGGAGTTTCAGGGTGCCTACAGCCAGCACCATCAGACCTTGTGATGATGTGTCACAGTGCCAAAAATGACATGAATGCCCAGCTGGCAGCCAGCCCTCCATGCTGGGATCATCCACAAACCCCTGGGTGATGGAAAGGGAATGACATCTTGCAGCAAAATGGGACCTTCTCTGTAGTTTGTCCAGAAATCAGAGCTGAGAGGGTTTTTTTCATCTAAAATCTACCAAGACTATTTCTACTTCATCCAGTGATGTTAATACATATGCAAAAATCCCTTGGACTTCAACAGGCCTTACTCACCTGGTGCAAGAGCTGCTGGATGTTTCCTGAGGGGTTGCAGATGTTCATGACTTACATTAAAAAATACTCAAGTCTTTACACCAGTGTTGTGGTACACAGAAAGTTCTTCAGTTCACCTTCATGTGTTTTTCTACAGCTTTCCAGCTCTCACACTTACTCTCCTAATGATTAAGCATCTCAAGCACTTTAAAACAAAGCTTTTCACCTTTCGATATTTTTTCACTCTGTATGGGAAAAACAGCTTCCTTGCTGGCATTTATCTTCCCCCGTGCTCTCTGGCACCCTGACCAAAAATATTTTGAAACAAGTTCCTTTTCATCTCGGAGCTTTGTGCGTGCCAGGCAACCCACTTTTTAAAATTTATTTTTAAAGGCTGATTTATTTTTTTTTTTCCTTCTCCTTTTCTACTTTCTTCTCCTCTGTGTGCAGCTGACCACATGGTTTCATTCACTGAAAGAGCCGATTGCAAAATTAGACAAACACTTTGACTTTGCCGCTGGCTTTCGTGGTTGCTGTACCTCTGAAGACTCCATTCACCTCTAATTACATGTCCATCGAAATCCTGCAGAGAAGGAACAGTGTAAGTCATTAGCCCTCCTAAATGAATGTGCAGCTGAATAGCTAACAAAGGGATTAGCACTTGACAGGGGAAGCGTTGCATGCTGAAGGAGAGGGTCAGGGGGTGACTGCCTATTACACAGAAATAATTGCCACCCAGAGCTGGGGGAAGCAGGTGTCTGCAGGCTGGGTTTGCTGCACAGAAGCATTTTCTCTCAGCTCTTACCCCTCTGCCTAATCTGCCTTTGCACAAATCAAGGAGAGGAGCTGTTCGTGGCTGGGGGAGCTGAGAGCTGGGGTGTGGACTGTGGAACATGGAAAAGGGCTGGTGGAAATGCAAGGTGGTTTGGAGCCTAAGAACCTTCCTGTTGGACAGAGGGGTTCCTCCCCTAAATAAAACCTGTACTTCTTAGTTTTTAAAAATACTGCTTTGCTTAATCCTCCGTTGCCTTAATATGGCATGTGGCTTTGTGCAAACAGTTGTTTGTTTTGAGGTTGGGAGTATTTTTAGGTCTTTAACAAAAAGAATACAGTACAAGAATTTCTTCTTGCCCTGCCTAACCTTTTCTTATTTAAAAGCACTTTATGATTCAGGACAATATTCACACTGCAATGAGCCCTCCATAGATTAAGCTGTCCCCAGACAGCTGATATTTTACCTTTTTAAGAATACAGTTCTTATTCATGGAGTTTAACAGATCTGTCAAGTCTGTGGCCACCAAGGAGGAATGGCTATGGAGGATCCCACAATGCAGTAACAACTATTGGATGCAATGGGTGGCTGAATTAGGGGAACGTGGTCATTGCCATCACAGTGGTGCTGTTGACAGACTTTGCTTGCTGGAAACATGCCACTCCATTAGCATAATGTGGCATGGAATATCCTGTTAGCACTGAGAGGGATCTTACAGTTAGGAAAGATTCTGGGTAAGACTTCCTGCTGGAATAAAAGCTCATCACTCGTCATTGCAGCTGTTGTGATTCAAATGGGCTGAGATTCACTGCCTTGTCTTGAAGCAGCCAAGGACAAAATAACAGCTAAAATGATTGGGGAGCATTCAGCACATGTTTGGAGTTGAGCAGAAAGGGGCTTTGTGCTCAGTTTCTGAGTGGGATGAGTTTTTCCTTCGTGCTCTACCTAGAACTGCTTGCTGAGATCACACAGAGGGTTTCCAGGTGAGCAGGTGTCAGGTCTAGCACCTGTTTGGTTGTTTTCACCTTGCCATGGTAGAAAACCTTTTGGCCTATTTTGGAATAAAAAAATGCCATTTTATAGCAAGTTAGCTCAGTCAAAGTAATTTAACTGGACTATACATAACTAAGCTTTGATGTCTTTAGCCCAATTTAAAGACAGGCATTTAAGAGCAGGCATTTTAAATTGTCTAATCAGCCCCAAGAAAAAAATACCTTAAAGATACATAACTAAGTCTGAGAAAAGACACAATAGCAGTAGGGTGATATTGTGCAATGTGAAAATATTGTTTATATCCAAACATCACATGCACAGTTGAGCATGAATTCACATTAAATCAACTTGAGCTTCAAACATATATTTATTAGATATGGGTAGAAAGAACTATTTTTCACTCATGGAGTCCTAATATCACAAAGGTTTTAATCTGGTGAAATATATGACTTCTGAAAACCTGAACATGACTAATAATTTCCAAAGGCTTGTTGAACAATAACGTCTGAGCACAGGGGTGATACCTGGATGCTGTAACTGTGAATGCCTTCTGTGGCTTTATTTCTTTCTGTATCTTCAGTGGTTTGTCAGTTTTGCCATGACAAGCCCTGTAGAGACTTGGAATGAGTGAAGCTGAAGACACGAATCCACATTTTTGCCTCCTGACATTTTCATACCTCCCTGTGGGGAAGCAGCAGAGCAGGTGAGGTGAGGTATCACCAGTTCACAGTTCACCTCCTTGGGGCATGTGGCCACTGGTCCAGCTGAGCCACAAATACACAAACAGGAGCTCTTTCACTTATTCCTGCTGCTCTTGAGCAAAGGCTGGGGGAAAGACCCCAGAAAAAGTGATTATGGGAATAAAAGGGAATTTTTGCATGAGCCAATGGGCATTCTACAGACCATCTTCCATTCACTGTGGAATACTCCTTCCTCTTGTCTGATAAAGTGACATCTGGTTAGTAAATTTGCCTGATTATTCAGTTCTCTGCATCACTGGGAGCAAAGTAATCTTTCTAATTGGAACAGAGAATTTTTTCCAGTGTGGTTAAAACAGCAGATTCTGTGCTGGGATTTCTTCATAGCTGTTGTTGCCATCAGCTTCAGAAATCATGGAAAAGGAACCTAATTTTGTGTTTATTCGTTCACAGAGTTAACAGATTTGCTGCCTTAGAAGCAGTATATAGGTCTACTTACCAAGGAAATAAAATGCCCTAATTAATTTTCTGCATCACTGAAATGGAGCTTCAGTCAAACGGGGAAGGCACATATTAGGGATGTCAGAGAGCTGTCCTAGAACCAAGCCTCCAGCACTATTTGGGAGCAAAAGGTAAAATGAGACAGCAGATGAGATGAAAATGCTAATTAGGAGAGGATTTTGGTCCTTGTAATTTCAAATAGATCTGAAGTTTTCTTGCTGTGTTCTCATCCCATCCCCAGTTTGTTGTGCATTTTGTTCTTTCAAACAGCCCTCAGTCTATTTGGATCCTTTGGGCAATACCAGCCTGGTTGAAAAGACTATTCCTTCTCCTTATTTGTTAAAACCCTAAAGGTTATTTCCTAGAGATAAATAAGAGGGTGGTTGCTGTCTTTACAGTGGCACAGATTTTCTTTAATATAAACAGGCCTGGTCTATTTGGTCTGGAGTGATTTTGAAAGGGCAGGTAGCAATCATCCCCTCAAAGGTTTCTGTGCCTTTCAGAGCTGGGCTAGAAATCCATCCCTTGGCTGGAAAACCTCTTGCTCAGGAACACACTCCCAAAAAAAAGCCTTGGAGACTAATAATGCAAACCTGCTAGAGGTAAAATGAGCAGGATTGTGTATTTTGGGCTGTTTTCCTTTTTGCTATAAGCAGCTGTGTTGAAGCATGGATACTACTGGTAAAAGGGATATTTCTCAACAGATTGTATTTGCAGTGTTAGACTTCTTCATATTTTGACTGCTTAAAACTCCTCAGGAGGCTTTTATCCCAGTGTGTCTGAACATTTTAGCAACATTACTCGGGTATGATGACATCCCAGTTATTGACTAGGAGAACTTTTGATGCCTCTTTCCCAGAAGTGGTCATCCAGAAATACATTTAGCTGGGGAGAAAGGGACAGAAAGGACTAAATTACCCCTGGCTGCAGGAGAGGAACAGGAATTATGAAGAATTTAAGAAAAAGTTCCTCTTCATAAGGATAAAACTGAAAGTGGTGAATCTGTAGAGCTTTGAAATAAAAAGATGTGATATTAGTCCTCTAATTCTCAAAAAGTCTGCAAAGAAGTTACTTCTGAAATACTGTCCTGGTCACCAAAGGGGCCAAAAAGGTTCCACATGGAGCAAAATTTTAAATTAGAGATTTGGAAAAGCTTCCTAATGAAGGATATTTAAACAATGGACCTGTCTGCTAAGGGAAGCTGTAAAATCTCAGTTAAAACAGACCAATTAGACTAACACCTGTCTGGAATGGGCACAGCAGGATTCTGCATCCATACAGTGAAAATGGCCTTAAAGCCACTATCATGCTGTGGTGCTGTTTTTTATCCTCCAGAATTCCCTGTGATTCCATTTTTGCTGCACACATATATATCTCCCTCGACTGTATGCAAGTCCTCCAAGCTCAGCTGTGAGGGCTTTCTGTCTGTCTCACTTCTGTAGCTCCAGCCTGTCTGGGGGGGAAAAAATCATAAAGCTGAAGTATGTGAGATCAAAGTCTTCTCACAAAGAAGTCATGAGGATTAAAATTAATTTCATTACTGTGGGTAGAGCAGCTTTCCCTAGGGAAAAAGGTGTCCTTTTGGCTCTGTTGAGTTGGTACCTCAGCTGACCTCAGTCAGGGAAAAACTCTACCCCACAACCATCTTTTGGAGGGGCTGGGGGTTAAGGTGAGGATCCTTGAGGAGAGGAGATATTTCCCTACAGCCCTCAGTGAGGGAAATATGCCAAGATTCTCCTGGTTTCCCACAGACCCTGGGAGTTATTAACTCTGAATGGTTCCCTTCCTGGCACTCTGTATGAGAAGTGTTGACATGTCATTCACAGCTCTGGATTCCCCTCTGGAAACTGGGATCGTTCATGCCACCCTCAGTGCTGCTTCCTAGGGTTCTAAATTCTTGAATTTAATCTTAGCTTTGGGTTGCAAGAACGATTCCCAGCACTGTAAGTCAGCAGTATCCCCCAAATAAGTTGATAAAGCAGCTGTGTTGGCTCTAGAGCAGCTAAACTTCAGGCTTCTGAGTATGATGAATTATTGTTTAAAGAGATGTATTCATAATTCTGTTCCTTCCAAGCAGGTGGTTGATATTTTGAGATCCCTGCTGTATCAGCACTATGTATATTTGGCACAGAAACTGCATGAATATTATAAATTCTATATTTAATTGAGTCTCATAAAGAAATCCTGTAAATCATAGTCATCCCATCAAACAAACGAGGAAACTGATGGGGTGAGGTATTCAATAACACAGCTTCTTTTTGTCCCCAAGGGATAGGCAAAACTTTGTTGTTTCCCTCAGAAGAAAAAGAATTATGATAGTCAGGTATCTTTGATGTAGGTCTGTTTATCTGAAAATAACATAAAAATCTAATTCTTAGAATAGAAATCAAGTAATATGAGAAAATACCTTTATATTCAACTCCAAGCCTCCATGAGCCAGCACTCATCCAAAAAGGCTGTTTTGGCTTTAAGCAGGACCACAATGCCACTCTTCAGTCAGGTTGTGTCCTAAGCTTTGTTGCTTCTTTATATCTTCCTTGAAATATTTCCTTGTGTTTCTCTGTCTCACATATGGTGGCAGAAAATATTGTTTGCCATGCAGTAGATGGTGAAACCCCTTTGTTTGCATTTGTTAGGTGATATTATATGCTGGGAGAGTTGAGAGTTGACACAGTACTAACTTACTGGGACTGCAAAAAATCCTACTGTGTTCTGCTTTTCCTGAATGAGAGATGGTCTAATAGTTCTTTCCATAGGATAGATTCTGAGGCTTTGGCACAGGATCAGAATCACAATAAATTAAAGAGGGACAGTTAAAACAAGCATGGGTCTTACCTAATAACAAGGGTAAAATACACACAGCAGTGCAAGCAAAAGGAGATTTATATCCAGTTTCCTCAGGTGGGTGTGAATCTGTGCAAGGTTAAAACTGCTTTCATTGTTAGTGTGTTGTTTCAAGTTCTCCATGCCATTGGCTCACAATGAAGCCCTGTTTGCACCTATTTTATCTGCAGTACATCTACTACATCAAATCAACAGGAGGTGAGAGAGGTTTGAATTAAATGAATGCAGTTCATTATTTAGCTGTATCTGGCAAAGTGAACAAAGGGAGCGAGGGTTGGTTTTGGCACCTGAGCTGCTCTGGCATCTTTTGCCTGCAGAGCCCTCGTGGGAGAGAGCAGTTTGCTCCAAGGAGGCAGTGAGCCCTCGGAACAACCTCTGAAACACATGCAGCACCACGTTTTCCTGCCAGGCTGCTTCGAGTGCTCTCCAGAGCTATTTGATCAGCTCCTCCAAACTCTCTTCACAGCGCTTCTCTCCACTGCTCTCACTGTGGCATTCATCACAGGCTGTTTTATCTGAGCACACACAGGGGTTTGAGCCCACGCAGTGCATCCACAAATAGGCTGGGAGACAAGGTCCTGGCCTTGCTTATCAGAGTGACACGGCTGGGACTGCTCTCTGTGATAGCCAAGGTGATCCTGGGGCTTCACACCCCTGGCAGGCAATAGGGGATGTTGTCCCTCCTTGTCACAGGGCAGGGACAGCCCAGCCCGAGAGTGTTTGCAGATCTGTGCTGAAAAGCCTTTGTGAGAGGAGTGGATTGTCCAGGGATGGCCAGGAGGGTCCTTGTGATAAGGCTGGGACATGACAGCTGTGTGGCACAGCACATCAGTGATGCTGAGGAAAAGCCTCTCCTGCTCATGGATCCTGTGCTGAGTGTGAGAGGAACATCAGAGTGAAGGGTGATCCTCACTGCACCTGCCAAGGCCAGCACTTGTCACTGCCCCACTTGTCATCCTCCACCACAAATGAAAACCAGGGATGAGTTGAAATTGTGTCTCTTTGAGAGATCTGTTTTGGTCTTGTTCAGAAGCAAAGTGCACCTTCTATCCATAAATCCGCAGAAGTTTAAGAGTGGAGAAAAGCAATTATGGAAGATCAAATGGAAGATGGTGAGAGAATGAGCAGGGGAAATGGTGTCTGCTGCTGGTTTCCAGTTTGCTCAGGGAAGTGGAATGGGTCTAAGATATTAACATGGTTCTATTAAGTAATGGACAGGATTTGCTGTATTTTCCCTCCTGTCCAAAATCATCCACAAAAATTGTCTAACAGCTCCCTTTGCAGGAGCAGGAGTATTGTCATATGTACCAAGGGGTTCACTGAAAGTAAAAATAACTACAGAATTAAGTAACTGTGAATAAGATCCTCTGAGCAACCAGGATTTCGTGAACATGGCAGAAGAAGGCCTGAAATGTATTGGAAAGTTACCGTGTTCAAATGCAATCTTCACATTTTCCTATTACACAAAGAAAAAAAAAACATTTTGGCCCCCAGAAAAGGGCCTGAGCTTTGCTGTAATAGAAGTTGAGAAGTAACTCTGCTGAAGTCATAGCTGGGAGCTAATGAGCTGTGAATATACTTTAATATATGAAACAATACCTGGTCAAGGTTTCCTGTGGATTTCAGAGGGACTATTTGTACAGCCAGTTACTGCTCTGTACCAGTAACTCTATGAGCATGTGGCTTTCTGCTAAAATAAGATTACATGTCTATTAGACTATCCAGAAGCTACAACGCTGCAATATATGGTATTACCATGCACTGAAGATAGTTTCCTGGGAAATTATTCAATAGAAATATGTAGGAGACCAATTTCCTCAGTAACAGCAAATCTTTCAAGCACTGCAGTTTAGGTGACAATTCAGCTCTTGGAGTAGAATCCATTTAACTTTGGATTTGGAAAGGACAGTGCTGGAAGTTAGGGAGCAGCAGATTTATGTGTCTCTGGATTATAGTGGTGAGGCTATTTTGCAAATAACCTGCCCTCTGAAACTGCTGACTGTAAGATGCTTTAGGAATATTGACATTTTGCCACAAATAAAGAAAGCTCACACTCAAATCATATCATCAGATGATAACTTAACAACACATTTCCCTTGCATAAATGAAACAATCCCTGTGTCCTCATAACAATTATAAAAAGATCTTTCAGTTATTATGCTGCCCTGCAGCAAGGAGAAGGGTATTGATCCAGGCCTATGTTTCATTTACAAAGAGAGTTTTTCTGGGGAGAAAATAGGGGATATGAAATACTCTAAAGCATTAAGCAAATGGCTTCATCTCAAAGAAGAAACATCCTTTGAAAAAAAGTAAAATGCTCAAAATATCAAGAACAAAGAAACACAAGCACCTGGGTCTATGAACTGCTCAGGAGTAAACTATTTCATATTGCAGTCATAACAGGGGCTCAAGCAATGGGCAGTCTTCCTTAAAAAAGCAAAACAAAATCATGGGAGGTCACTCCAGAGAGTTTTATGTGGTTTGTGCATGGGGAACTGAATAGAGACAGGCTGCATTTTTCTCCCTGTGAATCACAGAGCCCTTGCTGGCATTGTGAACTGACTCAAGAATTCCACAGTGTCTATTCAGTCCTGCTTCAAAACCTGGGCCTGACAGGCAATCTGTGGCAGCAGCTTAGTTTCCAGAGGAGTGCTTTGGTAACTTTTCCAGTGCTGTAGAGCATTTACTCCTGAATTTGCCTCCTTGGAGGCAAGAGGACAGTAAACTGTGCCCTGGGACACCATCCTCTTGATTCCCTTTTCAGCCTTGCTCCTCCTCATTGCCGATTCTTCTGGTATTGGGTGAGAAAAACTGGCTATAAGCAGGGCAGTGCTGTTGTGGGTGCATTAAAGAAGGAAAAAATTGAGTTTCACAGCTCCAAGTGCTGCTGAGAAAACCTGAGATCTGCTGCTGCTTGGGCAGAAGACCTGACACCAATGTCCTTCTGAAGTCCTGCAAATTGTGCTCTGTCTGCAGACATTTCCATCAATAGCACATGGGCAGCCATGAGAGGGTGAGGAGGTGCTGCCTTCCTCTGCTCAAGAGGTGATTTGTTTCCACTAATCCAGAAGGTTTCAGTATTATTTATATTTGCTTTCTGTGTTGTCTTGTCAGGTGTGCACTCTCGAGGAGCAATCTGGGCTCTGACTCCTCAGAGATGTGTCAATGTCATTCTCTGTATCACTGAATTCTAAATCACACTTTCAGTTGCTGCAGCATTTATTGCATTCAGCTTTTCTCTTTTTCTGAGGTTGAGTTGTTTAATTTCCTGAAACTTAGAAACAAAATCAACACAGAAGGCCAGAGCTGTTCCTTGTGCTCTAAATGCATATGCAAAAACTCTCAGCTAATTAGTGCTAAATTAAAATGCAAGAAGACTATCCTTTATTTTTAGGTTATATGGATAAATCAGTTACTTCCTTTACTGTTTCTGAAGAAAGATCAGCCACTGCATGCTGTTAGTGCCATTGAGAATAAGAAAAAAGTCATCACAAAATGATATCTTGATAAAACACAACGACCTTTAAAGCTGAAGCTGTGGGAGCAAACCAAATAAAAAAAAATGTTTTCAGAATGCACACAAAAAGGTCTGCAATGAAAGGAAAACTGATTATTCTCACCTTCTTAATTATTTTAAAAGATTGATGCAATTAAATTAGGTGTTATTTTAAAACAGTGGGATTTCATACCATGCTGGCTACATTACTCATTTTGGAGTGAACTTTCATTTTTTTCTATTTACGAAACAACGCTGATTTTTATACACACACTTTTCATTTTTCCACACACACCGTAAAACAAGGACAAAAATTTCCACAGCAGGAATTGATTACTAACTGGTCACTTTAAGCCATGTGGTCTTCCTCCCTTGTAATTACTGACTTTGTCCTTATCCATTTGAAAGGTTTCTAGCAGCATACAACAGCTGGGGTCATTCTTACTGCTTGTGAGTAATCTTGTTTGGTACAAATACCTGAATTCACAAAGGAGCCAGCCACTGTCTCAAGGTTTCTGTGTACATAAGCTCTCATGCAGGGAATTAAAAAAAATAAATTAAACCCCAAAGATCTTTGCTAGCATTATTTCATTTTCTTCTCTTCAGATTCTTGTCCTGATTTTTAAATTACACACAAGTGGTCTCAGAGTGCTTGAGCCAAGGTCAAGTTTTTTCTATGTTTTTGCATAATGCCTCAAAAGATGAATTTCTAATCTCTTATTCTGACTGGGTAGATCATCTGCCCTAAATATAACAAATAATATTAAAATTCAGGCTTTACTGACATTGAAATTAAATGAGAGACTGTGAGGATGAGCAGGGCTGAGGGGCTGTGTGTGTGACCTTCGTCAGTAATCCCAGTTTGGATCTATAGATTAAATCTATTCTCTTCAAAGAAATACACTACCACAAAACCCCCAAACCAGCCAGAAAATACACAGCAGCAGCATCACAGGGTTAAAACTGGAATTAGGTTGTGGCACCAAGTCAGTGGGAGGGGGTTTATTCTTAATTGAACTGAAATCCTGCTCCCAGCGTGGAGGAAGTGTGTGAAACACCCAGCTAAGTTTGAAATGTTACCCACATTCCACAAGGCTTCCCTGGCTCTTGTGGATTGAGAAGGCAGGGGAAGGGTAATGAAGAGACTGAAATGTGAAGTTAAGTCCCACATCTGTTGACATCTGCAGAATTCCTGTGGCCAAGGGGCTGAAGGACAAAAACTTGTGTGTCATGGCAGGAAACAAATAGGGTTTCATGTGCACTGCACTTTAGTTACCTTTGAAAGGAGCTGGGATTGAATCACAAGTCAATAGCCAGTCAGATATATTGGTGTGTCCTACCCTGAAGTTCCATGCTGCTGGCATGAAGATTTTCCTGGAAAAAAAATTCATTTTTCTGTCTTTCTGATGAGCTGCTACAGAACTCAATCACCGTCTGTTTTCTGGATTCAGGGAATCCTTGGCTGAAGTCCTGTTGCTTGCTTTCTATTCACTGGAAGGATTTCTTGCACTTTTCCTCCCTCTGAGCCCCACGGTACACCTTGGGGTCCTGCTTGGCCAAATGAAGCTCACCAATGGGATTGCAAGAGGCATAAAAATGGGTTGTTTATCTAGAAAAGAACCCCTGTGAAAAGAGAAGAAATTCTCCAATCCAGGGCAATAAGGAGAGAAAAAGAGAATTTTTGTTTGCTTGTTTATTTTTTTTGCCCCATAAAACTGGAAAGAAGTTTCCTTCTTGCCTGGGTGGGAGGAGAATCTTGGTCCTTGCAGTCTCTGTTCCTGCTGGGCTTTCTCTGAGCCACATGCAAAATCCTTTCCTTGCCTGTCCCAGGAAACTGGAGGCTAAAGCAAACTTCTCATGCAAGGGATCTGCACACGAGGCCATCTGTTTTCCTGGTGAAGGGAATTTGAGCCTTCAACCCCAAAGTCGCAGTGATTCCCACAGACCTTTGAATGTGGAACAGTTAGCAGGCTTGCAGGTAAACACAATTTAATCTTCCTTGAAAGGCCAAACCTTCCAACTTGCATTGCTTTCTTTGCCCCTATTCTACCTCTGTCTGTGTTTAAGAGCATAGTGAAAACAAAGAGAGGGAGTTATTTGGAGAATTTGAAATTGGGGCATTTTTACTGTCTTCATCTTATTCCAGATAAAGATGCCAATATTAAAACAGGAGAAAAGCTTTGATGAATACAAAGGGATTTCCAAAGCAAATGGCTGAAGTGCAGTCCCAGATTTTTACTCAGGGTAAGATTATGAGAGGTATGGCAAGTGCTCCATATTCCTTTCCAATTCAAGTTTAAAGTGAAGGAATCTAATGAACAACTCTGAGATAAGTTTAACTCTTTGATGTTGAAACTCTGATTAGCTCTTCCTGTCTGGGGAAGAACAGCTCATGTTGCCACAGTAAAAATTAAGTAACATTAAGGAGACATTTGTTCTTAACATCATTACCGAGGAGCTCGAGAAATACTTAACAAGGAAGTCTCCTTGACATGCACACTAGTTTGAATTAATAAATCAGGAAAAGATTTTCATAGGCACTTACTGACATACAGGCTCACTGAATCACCCTCAGACTGCTTTGATAGCTGTAGCATAAATAAACAAGCATTACACATTTTCTTAATCTCAAAGCTGATTGAATATTGCACACAAATCATCCCAGAAACTGCACTGGTATCTACTCAGATTAATGTAATTTTTGATCTATGTACCTTGGTGGTTCACACAGCTCCACGTTCTTAATAAAACTATTAATTTAACTCAAGTAACAGCTTCTTGTCTTCTGACATCACTCCCTGTTCTCACTGTTATCCCAACAAACAAGTGACTGGAGTGCAGCCCTTTGGTCTCATATATTGGCAGAAAATAAATGGTTGCTTATAGATAAAGAAGGAAAGGAAATGCTCTGCTTGAGGGTAGTTTTTTGCTTGTTGAATAAACTGAGCCCTTTTGAGGAGTGCTCTTGAGTCGGTGCAGACTGGGCTTTGGCCGGCCATGCCTACAGGAAAAGGCAGGAGGTGTTTGCAGCCCAGCAGTTCATTCAGTTGAAACTCTCAGTGGAAGGGAACTGCATCTTTTAGAGATTAACCACCCCAGGATAAGCCTTTGCTGTGTCCATCCTTCCTTCAGTGCTGTGGAGCTCACTTCAGTCAGTGCTGCATTTCCCAGGAGTCAAGTCAAGTGAGCAATGCAAGGGAATTTCAAACTCTGAATATCTCCAGAAGCAAAACTCTGCTGTTCATGATACATCAATAAATTATATAGAAAATAAATGGATGCTGTGTTGCTACAAACCAGGACATGTCTTGCTATGGGATCACCCTGCCTGTGTGCTCTCTGTGTGCCCAGAAAATCAGGGATGGGCTTTGTTGCTGTGTTTGCCCTAATGACTGAATCTCAACCCACATGTCACAACAATGCTGTTGAAGGTGATTTGGAAAGGCACCCTAATTAAACAGCACAGTTGGCTAGCTGGGAAATTCAACATTGTTACTCAATATCACAGTGAGAAGCAATTTAGAGAGGTGGTTCTGTCTAGGGGAGCTCAAGATTTTGATAGCTGAATGAAGGAAGTGAAGTGTAGAGCCCATGTGCATGGGGCCATGTTTGAAAACTCACCTGTAAGAGGAAAACTTCAATTTTGCTAGCAAATCATGCTTAGGTGTGTTCTAGAGAATCTTAGAATCAGCTCCTTCTCACAGTCACTGATATTGCTGCTTAGCCTGGTCCTTGGGGAAGCTCTTACTGCAATCAGGGAGTAACACCTTACTTCTGTCAAATTTTCATTCTTTTGAAGAGAAAGAATCACAATAGGGACTGTTACAGTCATATCCTGGGGTGGCATTTTATCCTCCTTCTGTCATCAGCTGAGAGGCAGAAGAACCAGAAAAAAGAGAAATGAGCCATGAAAAAAATGTGCAAAAGATGACACTTGTGTCAGAAATGCCATACATGACCAGAATATTGTCTTCAGCCAGCAATGACATCAATTTTTCAGTGTCTTCACCATTGTTTTACTGGGTCCAAAAGAGCTAACTGGACACAGCACAACTCAGTCATCACCTGACAATCACATCCTAGAAAAGAGGTTAATCTGTCATGCAGTTGTTGGAATTCTTGACTATTTTCTATGCTGGCCACCCTGTGACTTTAATCCCCAGCATCACTCTTGTGTCCTGTGAGATACAAGCATTACAGATAAGTTACAATGTGAGATGTACTGAACCCCAGGGACAAGATAACTGAAGGGGTTTTGGTAGAAACTACAATAAACATACAAAGAAACAGTGGAAAGAAAGATTTAACCAGCATCTGCTAATGTGGGATTTTTTCCATACTGGTTTCCTTCCTTTGCCAAAACCCTCCTGTGGTTTGCAAAAGGTGTACTTTGCATTTTAACTGCATCCTTCAGGATTCTGGGGTCACACACTGAAGTTCTCAGTATAGCAGTCGTGTGTAAACACCTTCAATTTAAATTTTTTCCTTTTTTTCTTTTCTTTTCTTTTTCTTTATTATAACTATGATCAACCTGCAGTGAGAGATAAGTTGTATGAATACTTTACAATGAGCTTGGTATCCAACACTGGCTTACACAGAACTAAGGAGTTGATGGGACCCTGCCAAGAGGTATCAGACTCGGGGGAAAAAATGGAAATTGAGAGTAGCTGAAAGGGAAAAGCTCCTTTTTGAAGCTTCTAGCTGCTCCATGGAGAGACTGATGGATGATGATTTGCATTAGTTTTTGAGGAATTCCCTTGGGATTTGGTTGTATGGCACCAGTTTAAAGGGTTCCAGTTTGCTTCCCTCTCTTTCCTTTCCCTTTGTACAATTTCCTAAGAAGGGACCACTCTCAGCTGCTCCTGCTGGTTTGTGCAGCAGGATCTCAAATCCCACAGCAGTTTGTCACAAACCCCAAAGCACCCACAAACACCTGCAGAAAAGACACTTCTTACATCCAGCCAAAGGCAGAATCTCTAGATAATCTTGCCAGAAGCAAAATTCTTGTTAATTCTCCTATTTCACTCCACCTGTTATTAAACATAAAATATCAGTGCAGTACAAAGCTCACAAAAGAATAACACAGAGACATTTCTAAGATGCTGGGAAAAACAGACTTTAGGTTCACCTAAGTAATTACTGAATTCCTGAAGGAGAGGCAGCATGTTTTCTGTCTTTCTCCATATTTGTTATTTCTTTCTCCTCTGCTGTTAGTGAGCTATTCAAACCATGCAGGAGAAGGTTCATCTGAAAGGACAGAAGTTTTTTATTCAAATTTTTCTTTAATACAAATTTGCGAAACTGAGTCTTTGAACACACCCAGTTGCCTGGTTTTGTTTTATTTTATTTTTTTAAAAAAAACGTTGATGTCTTCCTTTCTTCTTTATCTTCTCTGCAACAGCTGGCAGTACTACTGCCAGATGCCACCAAAGTCTACAGAGTATTAAAAGCAGGCCAGCCCTAACCCTGGGCTTGAAAAGTCATGATGTCTCAGCAGCCAGAGGACACAGAGGAAATGAGTGAGACAGAAGGAGCTTGTCAGAGAGTTACAACATCAAACTAACAAAATAACAGACCTGAAATTCAAAATGCAGCTTGGTGGCTCCAACAACAGGTGGATGTGCTCACACTTTTTTTTTTTTTTTTTTTTGTCCTTCAGTGGACATTAATTTTCTTAAACAATTCTTGGATTTCACACATGACTGCAGAATATGTCTGAATTGTACAGGCAAGAAAAAATTTGGGTCTGGAGTCATGCACAGAAAAATCCAAGCACAGTCTACTTCCTTCCTGCTGGCCAAAGGCAAAGGTGTGATACTGAGATGAGGAATGCAGTCTGGCTGATGGCCATTGCCACTCTGGACACCTCTCACCTGCCTGGTGAGCTTCAACCATCCAGGTCCTGCAGCCAAGAACATCCAAGGTGATACAAACCCACAGCTTTGTCCTCTCTGAGTGGAATCATTGGAATTATGGCTTTTAGGATGAGTCCAGAGCAAGGCTCAGCCACCTCCATATCTGAGCATCCCAAAGGTTCTCTTCTCCATCAGGAGCTGCTGTGGTCACACCTGTTAGTGGAGCCACACGACACAGCAATGGGATTTTGCAGCAGCTGATTTGCAGTGATGATTCATTTTAATTTCCAGCGGTTTCTGGAAGCTTCCAAAGGGGTGGAGCTGCCCCTTTTAATCCTCTCTCTGAGTTGCATCTCGTGGTGCACTGCTGAAGCCAAGTACCCTGAAATGTAGCTGAAAATGATTTCCAGGGTGTTGGCCGTTCACTGGGAGTTAGAGCTCCAGCAGTGGCTACTGAGGAGCCAACTGGAATTGCTGATGGTGAGGAGCTGAAGCCAAAGCAATCCAAGCCAACAGAATCATTGGAAGCCAGCAAGACCTGTCTCTGGGGTCTGTCCTACTGAACATATGTTTGGAACTTAGAAAAGGAAAAGAACATCTCAAGGGACATGAATCAGACTCATTGAGCAACACTGGAAACTTGAACGTTGCAACAAAGCCAAAATGTCTTTGTTTCAGCATATCCAAAATTTATTAAAGCAAAATACTGCAAAATAGCAGAGAAACAATTAGCATATCTAAAATTTATTAAAGCAAAATATTGCAAAATAGCAGAGGAAAAAAATCTGATGCACATCAATATTTGGAGGAAAACATTGACAAAGAGCATAATCTATATGCCAAGTGTTCTCTTAGGAGCAGAATAATATTGTGCAGACATTCCTGAATAGGAGATACATTCATAAAAATGTCTTGTCACTGGGTTTCAGCACAGCATGGGAACTCCTCACTGAATTAGTTTCCAGCCACAGCTCCGTCCCTCCTTTCTCTCCCTCTCCTCCCCTGCTATGACCAGTTAGGAGCAGCCACTCCTGCTCAGTCTCTCTGCAGGGGTTAATTCATTCATCTGTGCTCTGCAGCCACTGGGATTGCCCTGAGAGTTTCCAAGGTAGAAAGGGAAAGCAGAAATAAAAAGCAACTCCCTGCATGATTTGTGAAACATGCAAAATACAATAGTAATAAAAATAGTAATGAGCTCATTATAATAGAAATGGTCTCATTAGCAGTGCAAATGCCAGTCATATACGTGGCCAGGTTCCTGATGGTGCAGGGAATCCTTTAAACACTGCCCTTCTCCACTCCAGAAGTAGAAATCCTTTTTTAAAAAATATCTAATTTATCCAATTCTTGGGCTGCTGTCCCTTCCTTTGCTCCCCAAAAGGTCACTGCAGTTTATAATGCCTGGAAAGATGGGATGTGGGGGTGAGATGCACATCCCTGTGCCCTGTATGGCCACTGCCTGCCCTTCCCCTCCAGGGCTCCACTGCCACAAGAGCAGGGAGGAGATAACTCCACTTCCTGACAAGAAATATCTTGAGCATACAATGGAAAAAGTATTTGGAAATATTTTAATTAGGAGGAAAACAGTTTCCATCAGCATGCTGGTAATGATTTAGGGCTTTTGCAGATGCACAGTAAAAAAGGATTATAACACAATTTCAGGTATTTTGGGCCAGTTGGGGTGCAGCACCCATGACTGTGCATGTCCTGCTGCTCCAGACACCTCCCAGGAAACTGCAGTGAAGGATGATGGCATCTGCCTATGGCTGGAGCATGGCTCATGTCTCCTCTCCACTCCAGACAGGTGCTGTGGCTTCTTCCCTCCCAAAGTTTCAGCCAGAAATATCCCCTTGGCTGATAGCGTTGGCCACTGGTCATGCTGGGGAAAGAAATGGCCAACCAGTACACTCTGTAGACAAAATTCTTGTTTTCATTTGTAATCTAGGCTACCAGAAGTGTAGGACTCCATCATGGTGTGCCAGGTAATAATGAGCCACACTCTCCAAAAATGTACTTAAAATTGAAAGTGATTAAAGGTGCTCCAGCCTGCAATTGCCTATTACTCACTTGTGCTCTAAACGTTTTCCACATCATTCGAGGAAGTTGTAACTTCTTCAAGCAATGCTCCTGGTAATTAGGGGAGAGCAGCAGCAGCAGCCACTGAGCATTATCTGTGCTGCAGCAGTGTCAGGAGAGCTGCCTTCTGCAGACAACAGAACGAGTGTGGCATGTGGCTAAGAGAGGCAGCACCTGATCCCTCTGCTCAGCCTCTCCTTGCCCACGAAGTGACCACTCAGCAGGACTTCAGCTTGGGTCAGAAATGCTGGACATGGGGAAGCTTAACCTGGTCTGAGCTTCTGAGATCAGTTTTGGACTCAGAACAGGAGCTCCTGGTACAGCTCACCAACATACCTGCCGTCTGAGTAAAATTCTGCCTCTCTGAAGCTGCCCTAGGAATAAGAAAAGGCTTTTAGTAATCTATTTTTAGGCTCTCTACTTTTTAATTTTGAAGCATGGTTAAAGTAGCTACAACAGACAGACATATCCTGCCACTAAACCTCAACACTCTGCCTTCCCCTCATGGCCTTTATTCTGTGCACACTTTTGATTTACCCATTTTATTTTTCAGACAAAGTTAAATGAGACCTGGGGGTTTTTTTCTGTTGCAAAAGTAGTGCTGCTTTGGTCGATAAATGTATCAGAGCGATACCACAATGCTTAAATAAAGTAGAAATATAAATAAATAACTTGAAAAATCCCAGGCACTTGAGACAACCACTCCATACCAGACACAGTAATTGCAGGACCAAGTGCTGTGGTTGTTCTGGCTGCCTCCATGCACACCCAGGGCACTGAATGAACCCTAATAATGGCTCAAATAGTTTGTGACAGTGAAGAACATAACTTTTATTTATATAGGCTCCTCTGGCTGGAAGCTGTCTCCCTGTAGAGATGCACTTACAATACACAACCAGCATTATTTTGCCTGTGCTGTGGGGTGCTTTTAGTTCTGCTTCCCATTTTGCTGCTCAGGTTGTTACTAATGACAGAGACTTATCTCAATATTAATGAGAATAATAGGCTTGCTCAAGATGACTTAATCTCATTTAATCTCAATAATTTATCTCAATAATAAAGAAAAATATATTAGAAGTATAAACAGGAAGATGTATGCAAAGACAACAGAGAAACTGTGCCACAACTGTGGTGAACGAAATAAATGTGCCTTCCTAGCCTGGTGTGTTTGATTAAAAACACCCCAAACCTTTAGGTTATACATGATGTATTTATGCAAGGAAAAAAGCTGGAAAGGTGAGGATGTTCCTGGGTTTTACAGGAGCAGTGAGCTCCCCAGCTGGAGGCAGCAGGAGGCTGCAAAGGGGACACATCTGTGAGCTTGGGCAAGGGACAACTTTCAGTTCTGAAATGTCATCGCACTGCTGGCCAGGTCCTGTGCTGCAGAGGCTCCAGAAGGGCAGGAGCTGCTTTCCTGGTGAGGAGTTTGTGATTCTAAAGCTGCCCCACAGCTCAGGCAGAGATCAAACCCCCCAGGACTGGCAGGGTCACTTCAATGCAGAGCCTGGAGCTGCCTCTCACTGCTGCCAGGCAGGTCAGGCAGGGAGATGTGTGCCTCAGAGCAGAGGAGGACAGCTGAGAACACAAGTTAGCGAAAGGAAATGAAAGAACAGCAAGCAGCAGATGATTAATGGGAGCGATATGAACCCTGCTGACAGCGCAGAGCCCAGGCACCTCTGCTGAGACAGATTAACTTTGTCTCCTGAAACATGGGAACTAAAGGAAAAGAAGCTACCCACTGGGAAATGTCTAAATCCATGGAAGAGTAATGAGAATGTTTGGGCTGAAAGAATTGGCTGGAGAAAATTTTTGGCAACGTCTGCCTCTCTTTATCTGAGCGCTTAACATCCACTCAGCTCAGCATGCAGATTTTGGGTTACCAGTAGCACATCTCCTGGCTCAAAAGTCAAAAGGCACTAGCGCAGGAATTGATCTTCATTTTTCCTGAAGTAGTTTGAAAACCTTCCTGAGTTGTGTTTTGCCACCCTGACCTATATTTCTGTGATGATTCATTTTTCTGGTTTTTTGTGGTTTTTTTCCAAAGGATGGCAAGGAGCACAAGCTTTGCCTCAGCTGGGTTTTCCCACCCTCATTGCCCATCCCTGTGTGGCAAAACTATGGTCACATCTGGGGGCAAATCCCTCCTGGACCACCAGCCTCCCATTTTGCTTACAGGATCAGGGGGTGCTCTGGAAACTTCAAAGGCATAAAAAAAAAATTTGAAATGCACATTGAAATACTTGTTGCCTGAGCGGATCTCTGTGTGAGACATGCTGAGTTTTCCATCAGGGATTTATGGCATATTTATTCATGTCATAAAAAAAGCTGCTCAGTGGCAAGCAGAAGTCACTTGTGGGTTAGTCCTGGCAAGAAATTTCCACAAAGAGTAAATGGGAGCTCTTCCCAGGCCTTGGGGTTATGACAGGGATCTGCATCCTCCTCTTCCTGAGAGCTCTGGACTTGTATTTTCAAGGGATGTGGAATACAGGTCTGCACTCTGGAGCCACATGGAATTACCTGTCTGGGCCAGAGCACAATGTGCACTTCATAAACAAGGACTGGTTTCACTTTATGTGGCCAGGGCACTTGCACCCGAGCAAAGAAACAGAATATAAATTTTATTACTCACCACATTTCCTTCCCTCACTACCCTCTGGCTTGAAGAAGTTACAAAACTTTAGTATTGTGTCAAAACACTGGAGACCAGCAGGATTTTAAGGCCTGATTCATAACTCACAGAACATCAAAGGAAAAGTCCCAGTTTCCCGAGTTTCATTTTCTCGTCTCTGCATTCAGAGTCTGGCCAAAGCTGATTTTTTGATATGCAGAATAAGCACAGCCCAAGCTGTCTGACTCTGGTGGCATCCTATTGGGCTGAGGCAGGAAAAGCCTTGCACAACATCTTCTAATGATTCATATTCTGGGGAGGAGGAACAACACCTCTAGGAATTCAGCTTTATAGGATACTGTAATCCAGAAGAGATAAAAGCACTTACTAATTACTGCTGGGTTTTGTTTCTTTGAAGAATTGGGTTAAATCTTTTTTTGAAAGAAGATTTCTGTTTGTGCTCATTAGATGTATAATTTAATTTGTTTAGGATTTTTTCCCTTTTCTAGGGTTTTGTTGTAATGATATCTGTGCTTTTCCTTCTCTTTTCTCCCCAAAGGTATGAACTTTTGATACACTCTGGATTTATTTTCTTAATATAACAGTGATCACCCCCAAGTTGATGCATTTTCTTTGGGGCCTCTTTTTTTCCCACTTTTTTCCCTGCTGATGATTCATTCCCTTAAAAAGAAAGGGGGGAAAGGGAGCTGCTCTTGCTTGCCTGTTTAATAATTCTGAGATTTATTTGCTTATGGACCTTTCCTGGCTGAAACCTGTATTTGTGCTACACCAAATACAACCTGTATTTGTGCTACGGTATATACTTTAGAAAAGAAACAAAAATTGTAATATTATAATTTATCTGTCAACCACTGCTATGTAACACTGCAGAAGCAGAGAAAATTGGACTGAAAGGGATCTTGGGGCTTTGTTTAATTCATAATTCTTCCCCAAGTCAGGACCAACTCTGCCTACATCATTCTTGACAGATGTTTTTCTAACCTGTTCCTAACAGCCTCCAGTGGCACTGAGTACACAACCTCCCACAGCAATTTCCATTAATATGCAACTGTTCTCACTGTTAGAAAGTTTTTCCTAACGTTTAACCTGAATTTCCTGAGCAGCAGTTTAAACCTGCAAGTCCTCATCCTGTTCTCATGTATTTGATCTTGCTTAGTCAATCCAGCTGAGGGAAGTGGTTTAGCTGAGCTCCCAGGAGCTTTCTGCTCTTGTGTTCCTTTGCAATTTTAGCCACATTTTGAAAAACCCACCCACTGAGAGCTACACCCAAAATGCAAATGGAGAGCAGCTGTTTGCCCTGCCCATGTCTGACATCTGGTGATTTTGTTGTGTCCTGGGGGGTAGAAGGAAAAAGAAAAACCTTGCACTAGGTTGCACACTTAGGTTGTACCACTTGAGTGTTGAGCAGGTACTTCTGACTGATCACCACCTTGGGATATGCACTATTTATTATAAATAATATTTCCTTCCCCCCACTCGGAAAACAATACCCAAAAAATAAGTAACACCCCAAAATAGGTGACACTTCTAGCTTGCTGTACAAATAAAGAAACACTTTGATGGACTATCCTATTTCTTATCTATAGGATGGGAACATGGACACTGCTATTGACTCATAGATGCTCTCATGGCTCTATAAATGAAGAATTATGTTGCAGTCAGCTTTGCCTGGTAGATTTATCTGAGTCAGACAAATAACCCTTCCTTTGTCTGACTTCCTATGTTTAAGGGAGTTATTAAAAAAACCCAATATATTTGCAAACTGCTCTGAGATGTAAGTCTGAGGCTTGCCCTGGTTTTGATTGTTCCCAGATTTAGGGATCATCAGGGGAGTTTATAAAACCCCTGGGTGTAAAAAACACTGCATGAGGGGCAGCAGCTCAGAGGCTGCACAGCCAAGCAGCCACAGCAGTTTCTGAGCCCTGGGGCGACAGGGCTGAGAGGGATCTCACTGCTGGCAGCCACTGGTGCCCCCAGCCTCTTCCCCTTCTCTCTGGATCTGCAGCCTGAGCTTCCCAGGGCTTTTCCACAGGCAGGGGAGACATCTGCTAAGCAGGACACCCAACAGCTGGGTCACAGCTCTTGTGCTGCTCCTGGCAGTGGCAGGGATTTTGCCTGCCCCTGGCACTGGCCCTGTCTGGCTATTAGTGTTTGTTTTCATCATCATTATTTTTACTACTACAGTTCTAAATAACAATGGAATAAATTCCTTCTCAGAAGCAATTTTTTTTTTAAAGTTACTGCACCCTGCAGCAGTGGAAAGTGAAATATTCTTATTGCATTGGGGTGTGATTCCTTCATGCTGGGTGAGGGGGCACAGGAACTATGGTCAGGACAAACTGGTGTTTGTGGGAATCAGACAGGACAGGAGAGAGGTGCCTCAGGCATTTGGAAAATCTGGCTTCTCTGGCTTTAGAGCAATTGTAGCCTTGGAGGCACAAACCCTGAAAATGTGGAGGTCCCACAGCATGACAGACCAAACTGGTAGGAAAGCAGGGAGGATCTATCAGACCACAAATGAGCAAAGAATTGAAAGCATTTTTTTCTGATTGATGCCAAATGATTGTGTTGCTGGCCTCAGGAAAATGAAATGCTGAACAACAAAACACCATCATTTGGGGCTAATCAAAGATTTCTTGCCTAGCCTTAAGCTGAAACACTTTTGGTTTGTTTGATCCAGAAAAAAAAAAGATAAAAATATCACGGACACATTTAAAAATGAGGTATTTTGGACTGGTAAAAGAGAGAAGGACTAAATTACTTTGTTTTCTTTTCCAAGTTTTGACCAGCTTTCTTGTGTAAAGCTGTTTCACAAATTTGCCTCAAATGGCTTTTGTCCACCCCTCTCATGGCATCACCCCAAGCGTGGTGGCTCTCCTGGCTTTCTGGAAATGGTAGTGTTTATCAGCCTCTTGTAAATACTGAAATAGATCTAATTATTCATTTAATCAGGGGAAAGGAATCTCCTGCTGTTTTCCCAAACCAGGCAAAATGGCCAATTGCAGCAAGAAAGGCTTGTGGCAGCCCAGTCCCATCTGGAGTAGTTGCAGCAAGGCTCTGCCCTGCTCTGCAGGCTTCTGCCAGCCCTGCACCTCTCATCAGGAATGTTCCTACAGCACAGCAGAAAAATCAAGGGTTTTGGTTTTTTTTTGGCTACTCAATAAAACACACAAGCCCAAAATGGTGAATTCTCCAAATCCAAATTACACCAATACAGAGCAAACCAGCCATGACCTCTTCCATCAGCTGCCCTAGAGAAGGGTAAATCTCAGCTGTGATGAGCTGCCCAGACAGGCTGGTTCCCATGTCCTCCTCTTGCCCTGCTTTGCTCCTCTGTGGCTCATGGAGCAGGGAACAGCAGTGACAGCAGTGACAGTGGCACTGCTCTGAGCTCCTTGGCTTCCCAGCAGCTCACTTAGGCAGTAATGAATGGGAAGTGAAAGCTGCCAGCCCCAAACAGCAGCTGTGGAGCTGCAGGTTTCTCATACACCTATTAGAGGACACAGGACAGAGTGCAAAGACAATGCTTTCAATCCCCCTGTGTGTTCTCAGATCCCCTCCCACTCACACACATCAGAAGGATGACTTTGGGTGGCTGCCTCCTGACAGTGCTGCCACCATTGCTGCCTCTTGGAGTTTCCTTTCTTAGTTTTGTTTTTATATGTCTCTTTCTCTTCTGTTCCTGCAGCCATTTTGTCCTTGTGTGTTGTCCCCACCAGCATGCAGGGACAAGCTCTTTGTTCCACAGAGCCCTTTCCCAGGGAGCAGCATGTCTGTGCCCACAGGAAACCCCTTCTAACCTACTCAGGGAGATTCAGACAGCCAAGGTTTTTGCCTTTCCCCTTCCTTAATGAATTATCATTTCCAGCCCTTGCATGGCCCAGGATGTTGAACACACCCTCATTTTGCTCTGGCCCTCCCTGTGTGTGGCTGATACCACAGATGCCCTCATGCCATCCATGCCTGCAGAGCTGCTCCCTGGCTCAGGCAGAGCTGGGGAAAAGCAAGCACAAAGCCCAAAACCTGCCCAAACCCAGGATCATAGAGCAGAAGGGAATTCCCTGAGCAGCCTACAGGAGTTAAACAGGGGTGGGAGGCAATACAGATGGAAAACTCTCCTTTTCCAGACAGAGCAGGAGTCAGCTCAGTCCCATCAAGGGACAAAGGAATGGTTCCAGCAGCAGAAAGCACAGTGGAGTTGCCTCTGTAGTAATTGCATTAACTCCTTTATGGCTAGTTTTGAAGCCCAGAATCAATAGAAGCTACAGAACATACTAAATTATGTTTTGCTTATTTTTTCTAAATTATGAACAACTTTATGAACTCGTTGTCAACACCAACTGCCAGAAAGGCAAACTAGCAGACTCTGTAATCTGTGCTTTAAGAATCTGGCCATTCCCAAATTTCTTTCAAAGTCATGAATTTTTAAAAACCAACATAGCCTGTGGTTCCTTTAATTTGATTTTTCCTTATTATTTCTCCATTTCTCAGCCATCCATATACCCCTGCATCACGATTTTAGACTTTTCCCTGCAACCACAAGCTGTTTTATAATTACAGCTTTTATTGTGTTCCAGAAATGGGTGCTGTCAGTCAATATTTGAAAGTTCACAGTAGGTTTGCGACAGAGCAATCCTGAATCATCTCAGTTAATGCAGGAATTCAGGCTGTGTTTAGTTTTTTGCCATCCAGCAAAGCAGATATTTTTATGAGTGTGGCCAGCTGAAGGGTCAGCTCAGCTCTGGAGCCAGGGCTCCTTGTCTTGCTGGTATTTCATGGCCAATCTCAGATCAGCTCCATGCTGCTGCAACTCACAAATGCACAAATATTTGTCAGCAGAGTCAAGTCTCAGCCAGCATCAGTTGCAGGGGGCAGAAGCCTTTTCCTGTTGCACAAGGGAACATGCACAGGAAGGGAAGTTGGTGCTGTGGCCCAGCGTAAATCAGCCCTGGGAACTTGAAATTGAGATTTTGCTCCAGTGATGACTAATCGCTTTGCATAATTCCCCTCTGGATGTTTTGGATACAAACATGTTGTTCCTCCTGTAGTGCCAGATTTCAGAGGGTCTTTCTTACTACTCATGTCAAATCTAGTTGGGCTGCAAGTCTGTCTCAATAAAATTGAAAAAATTGCTCATGTTTGGAGACTTAGACATACAAATGTTTTCAGAAGAATGAGTCTTCTATTTTAAAGCATATGTTTCCTTCTTTGTATCTGTTTTGTCTTTAGGCTTTTTTTTGCAGGCTTCTTAGGAAATGTGTTGGCATGAACAATATGTTTCAAGCAAAGAGAGCAAATACTTTCAGAAAACAAAGTTTTTAAAAGTCATAATGTTTGATTCATCATGGTAAACATCTGATTTATTTACTGTCCCTCCAGGAAAGGCATCATAGTCCTACCCAAGACTGAAAGGCCAAATAAAACCAGTTACAAACTTGAACAGCAAATGCTGTAAATTATCTCTACCATAGCTACAGCCCTAAAGCTTTTCACAGAAGGGTTTGTTAGGATGACTCATTTCCAGGGAGACTGTCTTCTGCTCTGTAGGATTTTAGGTGGCCAAAGGGAAGAAAAGATGCAAAATCAATCAAATAAAAATTCCTGAATATTCAGCCTCTTCTGACATCCTCAGAGGTGACCCATGGGCTGGATAAACCCCACTGATTCTCTGGGGGGCAAAAGAGGAGAGGTTAAAGCAGCATAAGACTTCCCTGTTCCTTTGGAGTAACATTTATTTGTACTTCCCCAAACCATCCACCAGTCAGCGTGATCATCACTAATTTCCTAGACTTTCCACCTCAAAGCAGATCCACTTCAGGCAATGGGGGCTGAACAGAGCAGCTCATTATTGCAGGAGTGAACAGAGATTGCTGAGCCTGCTCTGCAGAGGATGCTGCTCCAGTCCCTGGAATGGCTGAGGTGGGAAGGGACCTGTGGATGTCACCTGGTCCATCCCTCCTGCTCAAGAGTCACCAAGAGTCAGTGGCCAGGACTGTGTCCAGATGGCTTTTGAGTATTTCTGAAGGTGGAGAGTCCAAAACCTCCTAGGGCAGCCCGTGCCAGTGCTCAGTCACCCTCAGCATCGTGCTTCCCACAGTTTGGGTTTGCATCAGCCATGAAATCCTGAGACAGAGACAGGATTGTCAGAGAAATTCAGTTCACACCTTTGGTCCCTTCCTAGGCTAAAGCAGGAGCTGAAACAGCCCATGGGCTTTGTTCACCAAGCAAGCATCCATGAATTTAGTGGGTTTAGTGGATTCCTATTCCGTGGATTCAAGCCCATTGAGAGATTTGTTGTTATCCAGGAAATGCCTCCAGGAATCTTTCCTTTAAAATCCTTACAGATTACATCCGACATAGTTGGACAAGCCAGAACAGGGTCTCTGCTGTCAAAATTCACTAAAAACTTTGAAAAATTAGCTTTATGTTGTGCTCCAGCCTAAACTGATCTTTTACATGGGACAAAGCTTCCCTCTAAAGTGTTTTGTACCAGGTCCAACCCAACATGAGTGACCTTTTCCAGTTTTTATCCCTGCTCTCTGTGCTCTGGATCACACAGCTGGTTGTGGGCTCAGCGAGTTGCAGAGACGTTCTTTGTACACCATTCCCTTGTGAAGAACACCTCAGCCCTGATAGGAACAACTCTGCCATCATTTGTTTTATTTCCACTGTCTGCTCCCGAGCACCTTCATCAGAGGCTTGGAGTTTGGAGTTAATTAAACTGACAGTGCTGCTTCGCTGCAATTCAGTGCAAAACAATTGAACTTTTATCTGATCCAATTTCTCAGCAGTGAAACCAGGCAGTGCCTGCTGAGGGAGGGAGATCTGGAAAGCACAGCCAGGGGTCAGTGGGGTTGTGCTCCCTCTGTATCACTGCACTCAGGACACTGAGCACATCAATAGCAGGAGTGTGGCTGTGCTGGTGCTTGACATGGAGGTGCTGATGGCAAAGGGTCAGGGAGGGTGAGGAGGTATAAATGGGGCAATTCACTTGAGACCTGACCTGGGAAAATCCTGTTCAAGGGAGTTATTTGAGCTCTTAATTGGAATCAGGGAGAAATGCCAGTTCCAATGTTTGTGAGGTGTTGGGTATTTTTAACAAATTGTTTAAAATCACAGAACTCAACATCCCTGTTTAACATTTTTTGCTCATGAAAAAAAATCCTTAAATTCCATCTCAGAGCCACAGCTCAGATACTCAGGAATCATCTGTTTCCAACTAACATGGTCATGTCATTGCTGCTGTAAAATCACAGCCTGACTGAGCATGGTGGGGTCACTGTGCTTTGCCTCCTGTCTGGGGCTCTGGGCAGGTTGTCTTTGCAGTGAACTTGTATTTTGACTCAGTGGTGAGTCAAAGTGAGCTGGCACTTCTTTCCCAAGGAATGGAATGACACGAAAACCTTATCATCATATTGAGATAATAGCCAGGTTTGGGCAGCATACAGTTTTTCTGTCAAAGTGAAGATGCAGTTTTATAATGTCAACTCACTTTATCTGAAAAACAACAAAAGAAATCTTGGTCCATCTCTGTCGAGACATTTCATTTTGTACATAAAATGTGCTTCACTTGAATTTCAACTTTTGTTAAAAACCCAGATAAATCACTGTCCCTTTTTGGTTATATTTACTTACATGCACTTACATGCATCTGAAATTTTGCTTAAAAACTTAAAAAGAGAGGAGAGCTTTTCAGGTCAAGAGATCTAGCCGCCTTTGTCAACAAATTGTGTGAGGCAATTGAAATTTTTCAAACAGTCCCAGCAACTATGAATAATTGCTAATACCAATGGTTGTTAAAGCACCAGCAATCAGTGTGATCAAACACAGCTCTAACACAGTCTTGGGAAACAATTCTCTGTAATTTTCGCTGAACAAAGCAGTAACAACAATCACAGATTTGAACTCTAGTGAGTAAACAACCTCCCTCCTTCTCACCCGCTTGGCCACGAACAATACAAACATGCAGCAGCAAGGGGTCAACTCTTTGTGGGCACCTGATGGGAGCAGAAGTGCCACAGTTGTGCTCACTGAGCCTTGGGTTGTGACCTGGCCATGGAGAGACCTCAGCCAGCTCTGCTCTGGGCTGCTGAGCTCGTCTGGGTGGATCCAACCTCTCACGGCTGAAACTCAGAGAGGAAACCAGCACTGTGTTCATGTGTGAGCACTCAATTATGTTGTTCAACCATTGTCCAACTTGCCCCAATCAATCTATTCTTCCACCACCCTTTTTGCAGCTGTAAAAACAAACTATTTAAAAGGTGCTTAAGGCTTCCAACCTTTTTTAAATTTTATATCTTGTTTTATTAAGGTCATGTTTTTTCCATAGTTTACTCATAAGGGCTTTCCACTGTGCTGTTCACTACCTCTTCTGACTAATTATCATTTTTCCATAGTTAAAGATGAGTGGGGACAAAATAAATTATATCTTAGTCTATTGATATAAGATATTATGAATAGATAAATCTGTATTTTTACTCTGTGCTGGATCCAAGCCTAACAGTCCATAAAGGTAATGGTACCTTTTTCTACTACAATTACTAATAAATAGTACTAAACAAATAACTGGAGACTAAGATAACAGGTGCATAAATAATGTGTGTGAAGGAAATGGCATAAAAGAATGGCAGATTTCTGCATTTACATTACCATTTTTTCACTACTTGCTCATCCAACACTATAAATGCCATGTTAGTTTCTTACTACAAGAGGAGTTTCCACCATATTGCTCTATAAACTATATGAATTTTTCCCTTAATACAGCATTCAAGATGCATCAACTATCTGTATTAACTATCAGTGCAATCAAGTAACAAATCACTGCGATGGCAAACTACCGAAAAAATACTTTGTTATTGGGTAATAAGCATGAATTTGAGATGCAAATCAGGATTTTCAACCTGACCTCTAGAACATTACAATAACGGCTCTATTTTATCATCATAATGTAGCAACACAGCCTCTCCTCTGAGATGAGACTTTTGAACCATGTTGCTGTTTGGTTGTAGTGTTTCCCCACAAGAAATTCTCCATATAAAAATCCCTCTAAAGTTATTTTAAGAAGCAGTCACAGGGATCAGGGTATTTTTTCTAATTGTGCTAGCAAGGGAAGGCCTGGGTCAGAGCTATGCTGTAACTGGGCTGGAGAGCCTTGCTGGGAGGGAGAGATTTCAGCTGCGTTGCTTTGCTGATTCAGGGCCTCAGGACTGGTGAAAATGACTAATTTGAAAAGTACCAGCTCAGTTTGCACTTCTGCTAATTGACACAACACTCTTGCTTAATATGGAAAGTCATGAGCTAGGAGATCTCTTCCCTTCTCCATCTCAAAGCCTATAGGGATGGCTATTCTTGTGTGGCCTCCACGAAGGAGTTACACGGATTTGGATAATCATTTCCAGACCTTTACTTGTACTTCCTCACACAGACTTTTCCTACAGATGACCTTTGGGAGCTGGAAACTCTGAGTGTTGTGGAGAGAACATGATTTCCTGGCTGCTACTGTAAGTGAGCCTTGAAACAGCAGTCCTGCACCATAGCCCAGCAAATGAAAAATGTGAATAGCAAGAATGAACAAGGAATTTTGGTAAAACAAATAAACTATGATCAAGAGAAGCTGAAGAGTCTGATCCTTCAGCACAGGAGGAACTGGTGCTCTTTTTCAGACTCTGTCTGTGCTTTTGAAAGCAGAATTTCAAGCACTTTCAAATCAAAATTAGTAAAAATAGGGAGACATTCTGTCTCAGGCAGGGAGAAAAAAAAGCAAAACTGCAGAAGTCTTTCCCACTGCAATAGAACAGATAATTTTTAATTTGTAAGATATCTTTTAATACTCATCACAAAGCACTTTGGTCCAGATGATGAGATCCCAGCATTCACACAGCTTTTATACAGGAAACGGGAGAAAAAACGGGAGAAACATTTATGCAGGCCTGTGGGGAAAAGTTTTAATATCTTGGTTGAAAGAGGTATTAAAACCTGGAATACAGCAAGTGCCACTTCCCATAACAGGGACACTCAACTGCAAACATGCAAGCAGAAAGCACAGGGAGGGGAAGGAACTCCCACAAAGGATAGGATTAGCGTGCTGAGGACAGGATGAATTCAATTAAGGATAGAGCTGATCCAGGAGTGTGTGAAAATACCTGCAGCAGAGAAGAAAACTCTTGGAAATTTCCCAGCACATCTGTCCAGGCACAGGGTTTAGTGCCCAACCTCATTCCTGGGCATATGGGCTGGGGGGAAAGCCTGAGCAGAAAAACTGATGCTTTGTTAGTGCTGCACAGCCCAAGTTGTCCTTCCAAGTTGTCTTTGAGACTGGTGATAACACAAAGAAGAGAGGAGGCTGAGCTAAAAACCTTTGAAACATATAGGAGGCAAATGGGTAGAAAAAATCAGCCTCTGCCTTTGTACTAAATGAAAAGTACAGTCAGCCTTCAGAAGTGTGATTAGCATACAGGGCAGCAACAGGCAGCACCAAGGAGGGAGAAATGCTCATGTCTGACTGCACTGGGAGGGTTTTCACTCCCTCTGCCTTGAAGTCTCTGTCTCTGAGCACCACAATGGGAATTCCTGCCCTTTGAAAGGCTGCTTTGAAGAGCTATGCTTGAATAAAGGTGTCAGATGTGTACCACAGATAACTTGCTACAAGTACATCTTCCCAAAACTTCTAGTGTGCTCTTCTAATGAAATAAATTTTTTTTTCCATGTGTGTATTTCCAGAGATGCACTTGAGGAGTATTTAGGCACACAGAATCCTGAGTCAGCTGGGAGACCTGACACAGAGCAGCAGGAATTATACTCTGTACTCAGCCCTGGCACCATCAGCTTTGCTGCTTAACCCAAGGGAGCTCTGTGTGCTTCAGGGAGAAGAGGAAAAAAGAGTGACAAAAACACCCCCAAAACCAAACAAAAAAAAAAAAAAACCAACCCAAAAACCCCAACCAAACAACAAACAAAAAACCACCCCAAAAAACCAACCCCCCCACTATTTGTGGCATTTTTTATAGTATAATATATACTGTACTACATATAATAATTATAGTACAGTGACAATACTATTGTCACTGTAGGGGCAAAACAGTGGTAGACAAATTAATCCATCTCACAAGATTCCTGTCATCATCTTCTCTACAGCTTTAGTTTTTTTTCCCTTTTCCAGTACATGTGTATGGAGAACAGAAAAATGATGAAAGATGAAATAAGAATGATTTGATTGACAAATTCAGTTGATACTATATAGTGAACATGGTCTTCAGAATTGTTTAGCAACAAGGTTTTTCTTGTATAAATAAGATGGAGGGTTTCAGAGTGGCATGGAACCATTTCTGTCCATCTGGCTTTGCAAGGAAATTATGTGGGGAAAGTAGAATTACACTTCAAGCAGTAAAAAAAAAGAACCACTGAAATTATATCAATAAGAGTTAAACAAACAAAAGAGAATCCTGGCTAACCCTATTTAAAAATATGGAGGTGTTCTAGGAAATACAAAAAGAAGTGAGAAATGATGGAAATTAAGAACTAAGGTTTGGATTTAGTAAATGATGATTAGTTGATTACACCCATATGCAGCCACTGACGAGCTCCTGAGCAGAGCTGATGAAAAATTGGATTGTTTACATGTATCAAACCAAGCAAATGGGAATCTGAACTCAATGTGCCAAAAAACCTTGAGAATAAAAATGCCAGCAATAATTGCTACATTTTATGTGTCAATGGCATGCCAGCAAGGATTCTGCATCAAACTCTGGCCAATGGAAAAAGGCTGGGTATATGAAACTGTAAGGATCACTTATCTACCAAGCAGGCCACCTGATGACTGACAACTTTAATTTCAGCGTGAAATTGGCTGACTGGCTGTTGAGACATCCATCCCTTCTGACAGGGATGGTACTCTGGATATTTACTGCTAGAACCTTCCACAGTCGTCCTGCTGCCCTACTCATCTTCATTTCAAGCAGCAAAGAGAGCAGCCTTGCCCCAAATCCCAAATCCCAGCTCTCCATCGAGGGGTGAGTGGGGCAGTGATGGCTTCTCATGGTCCCCATGGCACACTCTGTCCCTGCCTCTGGGCAAAGCTCCTTGTGATTGTGAGAAAATATCAATACTGGGGGGCTGTGTACCCAAAGTGAGGTCCTTGAGGTAAGTGTGGGAGCAAAAATCAAAGAGATTTTATTTTATGTGAAATGAGTATTTGGACCAGGAGTGCAGATTTTGGACCAGAGTCCTTTCTGTTATCTTCATAGGCAAAGATAAGCCCACCTAAAGAAAAAAGCTTGACTTTATTCTTGGCCTGTGTGTGCATGACCTTGCATGAGGAAGATATGAACATGATCTTGTATTGGGTTAATAGTGCACATTACCTCACAGCACCTGCCCAGAATGCTACAATCTGTCTTTTCAAAAGAAATACTGATTGGGAGAGAGAATAGTCAAAATAACCATGACTACTTGACACATACTATATTACTACATACTGAGTATTACAGTGCTCTCCTGCCTGGACAAAAGAGATATTTAAATATCTGTCTATCATCTGTGATTTGGTGAGCTGGAAGAAAAGTGTATGTAATTTTTAAGCTGCAGTCTCATAGATAGAAAGACTTGATGTGGTCCTGAAGCCTATTGCTTTGATTGTCTTTGCTTATTTAGGATCTTCATTAGTACTTGCAATCATTTAATTATTCTGATTTTGATATTTGCCATCCACTCTGTGTTGAAGGAATGTTTACAGCTAAACAACAATTAAAACAGAAGCCAGAGAGCAGATTCCCAAATCCTCACAAATCAGCCTTGAATTGTGAGCTCCTTCCTTGCCACAGCAACGTGTGCATATTTTGCTTTCCCTCCAACGCTGTGTTTAATCATACTAGGAGTTCTCCAGAGCAGTCCAGGTTCTTCTAAAATACTTGGTTTCACAGTGAAAAAGTTCCATAGAAGACATTCCTCCATTGACTGCCCCGAGGGACATTCCATCAGCCTGTGCCTGAGAGTCCAGGACAGCCATTCAGAAGGAGGTGATTAAAAAAAACCTCCAAACTAGAAAACATATCTGCCTAAATAAAGGCCTTTCTTATTATTTTCTGGATATTAAGATCTTATTTGCCACTGTGTTTCTGCTGTTTTGTCTGCCTGGTGCCCCAGAGTAGCTGCAAACCTTCCCCACAGCAGCTCTGCAGTGACTTTGCTGTGCCAGAGCAGAACACAGGACACTGATGGTGTTTAGCTTTCCCAAAAATGCCATCTAAACAAGGCCCTGTGGGAATGGAAATGTGCATATGAAGCCTGAATGCTGCATTGACTTTTGGATTGCAACAGAAGGCTCCCACAGAATTGAAGGATTACTGCTAATTTTTGTTCAAAAAGGAAAAAATAGAACTGATAACTTGTACACACAGAGCATGAACACTGCATAAACCCAGAGACTATTAGCACATAATTAATTGAAATGGCTTTGGCATTTGGGCTTATGCTACTGACACTGGGAGAGTTAATGCTGGCCCACTTTCCATGCTCATTACAATCCATGTCAGTAGGATGGACACATTTGAAACCATTTCCTTCTCTCTGTTGCAGTATTTGCCAATAGCAGGAGAAATTGATGCTGTAGGAGTGAGAAAACATCTCCAGCATTGCAATGGAGGAATGAATTTTTCTCTGGTGCACATTATAATTGCAGCATAATCTGGTCAGGAAAAATTAACTCATTCTTCTGTTATGGTCCAGGGAATTGCTTCGTGATGCTATGAAAGGATGCTAAGTAATTGTGAACAGCCTTGGCTCTTATAAACACGTTTGGGGGAGCTTGAGGTGCTCTCTCTCCCCAAGCTTATAAATTTAAAAGTTTGTGAAGTCATTTCTCATCAAGAAATTGTTCCCCTTTTCCAGACTCAGACCTGCAGAGAAGAACTTTCATTTCATCTTTCAACTTCCTAATTCTTTCTTAAGGAAAAAAGAACAGGTGTGCACTTAGCCCTCAGTGCCTGTTTGATAGCAGAATGGTGATCAGCACAACAGAGAACTTCTTGCCAGAAAACTGCCAGAACTTCTTGCCAGAACATCCCACCAAGATCAGCCTTGCACAGAGCTGAGGGTCTCCTGCTTAGGAAAACAAATAATGAAACAGGGAATTAAATAGAAAATAGTCAGATTTTCATAAGCTTCACAAGAAAATGTTTCAACATGTATTCTGGGGTGAAAATCTAGCCCGTTTCAAAATTAGGCTTTCCTTACCAAAGAAATATTTTCTTTCCCAATACCGTAATGAAAGACTGTGGGATAGCCAAAGGGCTGTTGCATTCTCAGGTTTAAGGACAAGGACTGGCTGTGACCTTGCAGGCAAAGGCAGATTGTCAGTGTGTGCCCTCTGAGCCCAGGGGGGCTGTGTTGTCACCCAGCTCAGGCTCCATCCCCAGCACACCCATCCCGACAATCCTGAGGATGGTATGCCTGCACATCACACTAACTGCAGCTCCCGAGGATTTATTAACATTGCAGTGTCACCAAGAGCTGGTTAATTATCGAGGATTTCTGCGTGGCACCGAGAGGAGAGGAGCTTTGAAGAGCAGCCCAGCCACGCCAGCCGTGCTAATTATTGCTGCCTGTGCCATCCTTGCTGCCATCCGAGGGGACAGCTGGCACTGCTCCAGCTCCTCGTACTCCTGGCAATAATGAAGAGTGCCTCAGCATGCTGCACGTTAGGAGCAGATTTAATGTGCTGGCTGAATACTGTGTGGAGTTCCTGATTTGTGTCAGCAAGAGCTGCTAATTCATATGAAAAAGTGTCATCAGAACTTATTTCCCATACATTTGGACACAGGTAAATTACTCTGGAGAAAGCCTGGCTGTAGCCATCAGTGCTTCCTGCAGATTTTGGCTGACTTGAAAGGCTGCTGAGGGATCCACTGAGGTGCAGACAGAGCTCAGAGAGCAGCAGCCTGCTCAAACACCCCTCTAGGGTACCTGGTGGTATCCTCGAGGAAAGTTCATCAGTCTTATTCTTGCTGCTCCTCTTTGCACAGAAACCTCTGAAGATTCTATCCCTACCAGCCTGTGCTTCCCACTCTTGTGTTCTCTGCACGGACTGCTGCTTCTCCAGCATCCCTGCCCTTCCCAGCAGCTTTGCTGATCCCATGGTGCTGCTGGGAGCAACCCCAAATGGCTTTTGCAACTCCCCTCACCTCTCCTGTTGGGTATTGTAGAACAAACCTCACATTCATCATCTACAAACCATCCACAGAATGCAGAGGAGCTGCACTGATACAAAACACTGCACTCCTGTGCACCTCCAGAAAGGAAAACTACTGAAAGCTGATGTGAGGTGATGCAGTTGGGTTCCCTCCTGCCCTGGACCCCTGTGCTCTGTGCCAGCTGTGATGAGCACTGAGGGTCAGACAGAGGCAAGAGCATGCTCCTGTGGCTCCGTGCTGGAGTCTCTGAGGCTGCACTGTGTATTTTGATACCACAAAATCCCAGAACCCCTCATAAAATATTCATTGCTTTTTTAATGCCACGTCTTCTAATTTTAAAATTCAGCCCCTAAATAATTTAGCAGACTCATGGAAAAATAAAATAAAGAAAAAATAAACAAGTCTCCAACAAACAAAACCCCCACCGAGGTTGTGGCACAGTTACTAGACTTGTCAAAGGTTCCCAACATGTTACTTATTTCTTGTGAGAGGTTTATGGCTGTGCCTACTATCTGCAGGCAATGAGCCTTTTTGCTGCCCAAAATCCAGCAGTACCTGTGGTCTGATCCTGCCACAGACAGGGCTGTGCTTGGGGGATGTGCAGCAGCACATTTGCAGGTTTGTCAAAAGGCAGCTGGTGAGACTCTGCCAGCAGCTTGGCCCCAGATCCCACCTGCTCAAGCTGCTGCAGTTTGTGCAGTAAATATTAAAATGCAGCTCCTCACTGGATGCCTCACATCCCTCCCATCCCACACATGTCCTGGTCAGTCCCTCAGGGCCACCTGGTCACTCAGTGTGTGTCACAGACCTGAGGACACTGAGACATGCAGAGCCCAGACCTTTTCTCAGTGCTCGGTTGCATAATTAAAGCTCCTAATTTGATCTGAATCTGTTTCTATCAGCTTCTAGTGCTCAATCCTTGTTTCTCTGTGCTAAACTAAAGTCACTGCACCCCAAACTTTTTCTATTTCCTTATACAGGAAATGCTGTCCCACAGAAACAACCCCAAGTGGCCTTCTTGTCCCTATTTATCAATACACACAGAGACTCAATAGTCTCAAAGATGAAATAAAGCTATAAACCTCACTAACCGTGGAGCTGTTTTTCAATAACCAATTTTGCCCTGTGGTTTGTTGCCATTTAGGGCTGACTCTGCCCAGGTTACTCTTCTGAATGCAAACTCAATTCGCCTCTCACTACAAAAATACAGGATGGTCCCTGAAATGGTAAATATGCCAGCTAGCTTTCCCAATTTAATTAACTTTTCCCCAATGGCCTTGCTTAAATAGACTTCAAAGTTCAAAGGCAAAAAAAAAAAAAAACCACAAAAGAAGAATTACATTTTAATAATGCTCTTGACAAAAATGGGGAGAAAGTTTTCATTATTTAGTGATGAAGTCATGGAAACTCCTGTGCCTAGCGGCTGTTTTGCCTTTTATAACATCAATAATTTAACACTTAATTGTTGTGCATTATTTGGTTAAAGCAGATTATGACTCTAACATTTGCATTTATTTTTCAGTAATGGTGAGATAGCTCTTCCTCAGTAAGGATATATTTGGACATTCATTTACCCTGCAAACAAAATCACCGAGTAGCTCATCTCTAATGCTACTATTTAACCACTGAGAAATGAAGCCTCTCTCTTCTGGTGTATGATGAGAAATGTCTGTTTATTACCAAGCCATTCTGATGACTTTCCTGCAGTGCACTTTCAAACCATTTGAAACCCATATTTTCAGGGTAAACTCCCGGATTAACAACCCCATTATATTGTGTTTAAGATAAGTGAAATTTCTTGGTGTATCTTCAAAGGGCAGGAGACGTTTCTTAATGCCTTTCATTTATCAGAAGAAATTAAAGGCCCTGGAGCAGTCTGGATGCAAAGGACAGCCCTGTCATCCCTCAGGACAGCAATGGCACCCTGTCACTTGTCACATCCTAGAGGACTTCACAGACTGCAAGCCTTGGCACTGCTTTCCCTTTGAATTAAGGACCACACAGAGCCCACAGGCTTTACCTGAGACTGCTGAAGGGCAGGGAAAAACTACTGAGTACCTTGAGACTTTTCCAGGACTGAGAGAATACCCACCATGAGTCTGCAAACTCCAGGGGAGACTCCCTTGTGCTTCCCAACTGCTCTGGGGACTTCAGCCTCCCCTCTGCCCATCACTCTGACCTGCTCTGAAGGACAGCCCTGCACCAGGACAGTCCTCCCTGATCCCCTCAGCTCTAAGATTACAGCTGAAAATCCCATCCACCATTAATTATGGGGGATTTCAGTGTATTCACCTCAGAAGACTGAAGGCTTGACTTAACTTTTCAAAAATGCCACCTGCAGCCCTGCAAAGCCCTGCAAAGGTGGGAACTGCTGAATGCTCACTCAGTGCTTAGATCACCATCAAAGCAGCAGGGATGATGGCAGAGATCCGAGAGGGAGAAAGGGTCTTTCAGGATTAGAAAGCAAAATGTGAACTCTGCTGGGATTAAGTGGCACAGAAAATTCACCTGCTGTTTTAAACCCAACAATCTTGTAACAGAGAGCAATCTTGAGAGCCTAATCAGAGCAAATCACTTTCAACTCTTGATTTTTAAAGAAAGATTGCTATACTCCTGTACTTCCTTTACCAAGATGTTAAAAAAAAAAATCCCAGAGATGGTGGGAGGTAGAGATTTCAAAGAAAGTAATTTTGCTGCTCAAATCTTATGGACTCTTTCTATATTATACCCTTTTGAACACAACCTGAGCCAGAGAGGCAAGAACTAGGGACCATGACCCCAGTGTATAGATATGTAAATTAGAAAAAGTTAATAGCTTTGAAAAGTTTTCAGGTTCAAGAGGAGCTCCAGTTCTGTGACACATTTGATAAGGTTTGAATCTGGGAGCGTTTGCACACAGAGCATAACATTTCCATGGCCACACCAACACAAATCTGTGTTTTGCAGAACTCCAATGAATTCAGCTCTGACAGCAATTAGTCTCACCACCTTATCATACACCACAAAAAGTCAAGTCACACCAAATACAAAACTAAAGGTTGGATTTTCTGAGGCTCCTAATGCCTGCTCAGGCGTCTGTGCAGATTTTTAAAATGTGCATTAATGAGGCTCCACGGAACACTGAAGCTACTGCAGAAAAATTGACTCCCTGAACTGCAGGTTATGATCCTACTGGGAATGAATTTGTTTGTGTGTTTTGGGTGGTAGGTACAGCGCCTGCTCCCTGGAAATAAGCAGCCTGAGCAAACTGTGCCACTCGCTGAGCTAGAAGATAACATGCAGGTTGATTATGAGCATCCGTAATAAAAGCCAGAAATCCTGGGGAACAATAAATACCCATAATACAACTTGAATCCCCTTCAGATAAGAATAAGCAATGACCTTCCGAGCGTTAGAACGTCTTTTCTCACGTTAGAAATGTGTGCAAGGTGGCAATCTGTCTGCGTGCAGCTGGGTGAGATGTGATTAACAGGGCTCCCTGTCAGCCTGCAAACTCCATTTTGGGTGAGGATCTCTCCTGCTGTCTTTTTACCTCTGCAGAGTGATAATCCCTGCAGAGGTGTCAGGAGATGATCTTGCCCCTGGCACAGAGCTAACAAGGATCATTAAACTCTGATGAACATCCATTTAAATTGATCTTTCTTAGTCAAAATGTTGGCTCCTGTCCAAGGCAGCAATTTTCTGAACCAGTGGCTGCACTGGCCAGAGGGGGCTGGGAAGGCAGGGTGAGATGAACTAAAACCACCCAGGATGCCTGTGTCCAGACGATATTCCATGGAAAAGGCAGTGCCACACTCACTGTGACCAGCACAGGAGTGCTGGTGCCCAGACAGAGCATGGCAGGAGCAGAGCTCAGCCTCTCCAGGGAAAATGCTGCTCTGCATCTCTCAGAGGATGGGAATAGAGAGATGCAGGCTATGGACAGGAGCTGTGTTGGAGATGGAGAGCTGGCAGCCATCCATGGCTTTGACCCCAGGGCAGTGCAGAAGCACACATGGAGAGAGGGATTCCATCTGTGTGAATCCATGGAAGGTGCTGCTGAGGGCCTTGTGGAGAGCAAACCCACATCTTGCCCAGCGCTTGCTGTGCTTTTCCTGTGTCTGCTCTGCAGTAACACTGAGATCCCTGAACACTGGCATTCAACAGAGCTCAGGGAAGAGCTACAAAGCAGCTCTGTTCAGACCCTTCAGCCCTGGAAACAGGAAATACTGAATAAGAATCCAGTAAGTCAGTTGGCATTCCCTTGCATATTGGGTGTCTATAAAAGTACTTGCATGTGTTTAGCAAAGCTTTTAATTAAGTGGAGCTGGGTGGTAATATTTACTCAGCTAATGCCTCTTTATTGGCAATTGCTTTCACTTGTACAACGGTCCTGTCTTTTGTTTTTAAAGGCCTGTGTTTTTGTCACCACAACTTCCTCTGAGAAAGAATCCAAAATCTTTTGAAAATGACTCGTATTCCAAAACCTAGGGGAAAATTACCTGCTTTCTAGATAACCAGTGCTATTTTCCTGGTTGCAAAGAATACAGACTGCCCTAGAATCATAGCCAGTCTATAATCTGCTGTGCTTTATCTTATATTTAAATGCTGTATTTTCACATCAATCTCTCCCGGTCATTCATGGAGAAACACTTTACCATTCATTACTGCCAGCACAAATTACAGCTGCAAGTACAACATTATCTAATTATTGTTTTAGTGAAAGCAAACCAGTAGAAAACCCCTTGAAATCCCAAAAGGTGATTTGTGGGCAGATTTAAAGGGAGAGAATGCTTCAAGCTATCTATTATTAATGCTCAGCTATGGTGACCTTTGACAAATAATCTTAAGTCACACACAAAGAGCACAGAAAGACCTGAAAGACCTGACCCAAATGTCATTGAAAAGGCTTACACTGGGTTTTAGTGGGATCTAGATCAAGCTCAGCACTAAATTAATTTCTGGGTTGTTATAATCTTTATACTTGACTATCTTTCATGTTGTACCATATGGTTATCAAAATGTATTGCATTTCCATCTGGGTGTACATTAACTCTCAGAACTGAATCTTCATTATGAGCAGAAAGAGGGTGATTTAATAGCTGAGAAGGTCTAAAGGTGTAGATTCACCACGCAGTGAAATGTTCACCTTGGTCTGTTTTATCAATGGCTGTGGTTTTTGATATTTCTCCTCCTTTTATTTCATGCCTCATAGTGTTGGATAATATTTACTCTGTGCCAGTTTGCACCCTGTAAAATGGAAGGGTAGTTCTGCTGAGATAAAAAGAAAAAAGCCCACAAAAACCCCATGACCCCAAGGCCCCCTCTTGTCCCTGTCACACCCCCAGGGTTTGGCTGGAAGCTGCAGAGCTCAGGGAGGGAATTAGCACTTCCCTTCCTCAGGTATCCATGTGGGAAACACTCATTTTCCTTTTGCAGGGTTTCCTGTTCCAATGACACACTCCTTTGAGAGGGAGGATCGAAGCTCACAAGCAAGATTTTGTTATGCTCTGGCTTCATAAACAGGAGCTGAAAACATCAACAGAGCCTTTTTATATATGGAGTAAACAGCAGCGCCGTGAAGGAGCTCAGTGTCTGCTGAGGATTCATGAAGTGAGAATGATTTTCCAGCAGATAGGAAGTAATTCACTGCCTTCAAAGTTTCTGGCTCCACAAAGATGGGGGATCCAGATGCCTGGTACCATTTTTTTGCAAATACAAACTGGGAATTGTGGAAATGCAAGAAATCTTTCCATGCAGAAGTCGAGTCCTACTCTGACAAACTCAAGCACACAATCCTCAGTGTTTTAGATTTTTCTGACTGAGGGTTGGAAGGGAAGAGAGAAAGCGTAAGATGTGCAATAAATTACATTTATTTATAATTCTGCTTTAGTTTAGAGCCCACTCAATTTACACCAAAAGCCCTTGGCTCAGAAACGCTGTGTATTTTGCATAATACACAAGTACTCATAGAAAAATGTAGTATACAAAAAAGTAGCCAACATTTTTTAAAGTGACTAATGATTTTTGAGTGTTTAAATATCAATAACTTTAAAGGGAACATAATTTTCATAACCCTTGAATAAACCTTTTCAGCTCTTCTTAAAGTAGATACTACACTGCACTGTGGAAATACCCTTAGAAATTTGGTCCAGCTTCTCATTTTAAAATTCATTCTTTTAAAATTATGAGTTTTTTCTGCTCCATGAGGACTGTCAAGATGCTCTCCCTATGTAACATAAGTCCCTTTGAGGTTTCTCTAAATAGCTTACAAAGGCATGGCATTTTTTTAACATAATGTCCCAACCACTCTATTAAACAGCCAGGACATTTAAAAGCTTTTTTTTTTTTTCCTGCATATTGCTTTTTTGTTTTTTTTAAAATATAAAACCAAGTGGATATGAAAAAAGTCTTCTGTAGGGAGCTGTTTGTGTCATTTTTCAAGTGCATCTTCTTTTGATAAAATGCCCTATTATATCTTCTAATCTTCATCTTCCATTTTCTACCTTCTACATTTACATGCCAATTCCTGCATTTACCATTTTTCCTTCTTCCATCTTCAGTTATTCTGCCCACTACTGATTCTGCTCCAAAATATTTTTCCTGTTGGTCACCTGACTGGGCTGTTCCCATGTCTCTGATACCTCCTCTTACCCCATTTCCTTCCAAATCTTCTTCTTTCCTACTAATTAAATCCTACTAATTTAATTTCTGCTTCTAGCACTCAGGTGACTTCTGAGATTGAGCATCTTCCACTGCAATTCTTCCTCTTCCCCAGCCCTGTCTAATCAATTATCTTCCCATATCATCTTCCCTCACAACTTCTCAAAATAATCATTCATAAATATTTCCATGCTCTCATGCTTGGGACAATCCCAAAATCTGCCACCTTGCTCAGCCATTAGTCCAGTGGTGTTCCATTATCACTCACCCTGTGCCATCCTCTTTGCTGTCAATCAGCTTTCCTGGGTGTGAACAGCCTGAATTTCCTCTTTGTTTTCCTTTGCATCACCATCCTCACTCCCAGTTACTTCAGTATCCCCTTGCCGCTCAGCTTTTCCCTCCCAGCCTGGCTCCTCACCCACCTTTCAGCATTCCCAACATACATTCCAAGAATTACTGTGTCTCAATATTCCTATCAGGGGTAGCAAGCAACCAGTCCAAGCTAGAAACAGGGCAGCAATCCAGGGGATGGCCTGTGAAGCATGCAGCTTTTAGCATTCATAGGCAATGACATTTTGAGGCTGCTCTGCTCAACCAGAAGGCTGGAGGCATCTCCCCTGGGATGGTAATTGAGGAACTAATGCTGCTTTGCCATCAGACATGACTTGGATATTAGCCTTCCTCACTGCCTTGAAATCTGGGCATCCTAAGCAGTCATTTTCCCTCTTGCTCAGGTTTTAATTCCCCTCGCTGGCTGCAGCAGGTGGTGATGCTGGAGCTGAGCACACGGGAGGTGAGCACTGCTGCTCTCACAGGAGATTTGCTGTCCAGCAGCAGCTGCTCAGTCACACAGATTTACACTCAGATTTCCCCCTCATTTTAAGTGCATAGCTGGCATGAGGCATTGCTCCCCTTGCACTCTGCCATCTGCATTTGCTCATTTTTTGCTCAATCCCATCTTGCTGAATTGGCCATTGCCCTGTGTCCTCCCAAACTGACACCTCAATTTGTACAGGCTTGTGCCTGATTCCCCCTCCAACCACTGACACAGAACAATTCCAGGGTGAGAGGGGCACAGATTGAGGATAGGGACAAGGAAAATTAGGAGTTCCTGTGGCTCATTTTTTTTTTCTTTGAAGCAGGCAGGTGGTGATGGGCTGCAGGTTCAGTTGCATTGCTGTAGTTGTTGGCTTGGTTCACAAAGTGTGAAAGAGCAGAGGAATAAAAGAAATGAGGATGACACCTGATGACAGGTCTGTGGAATTGGAATCCTTTCCAAACCAATTTCTATAGATGTACTGCACCAAGGGATCTTCTTTTGAGTACTTAACACTCTCTGGGAATAATTATTTTTTTTCCATTAACAGTTTGGAGCCCTCCCCTCCCTGTCCCTCATCAAATCAGCTGCTCCAGGCTGCAGCCCTGCTGAAAAAACACATTTTTGCTGAGCACTGGAAGAGTTGCCCATTCAAATCCCCTTCAGGAATTGTGTGAAGGGCTGGGTTTGAGTGCCTGCACAGGTCACAAGAGTTGGCACAGCCAACAGGGAGAACTGTCAGAGCTGTCCCATGCTGGAAGCATGGCTAAAGCTGGGAAAGGTGCTACAGTTGTCCTCACTTGCTTTGTACACCTTCTCCTTGAGTATCTTTTTGATGTTGGTTTATCTATTCAAACATGAAAATGGATCTCCTTTATTTGGTGGGTTGGTTGGTTGGTTGGTTTTTTGTTTTTTTTTTCTCATGTTCTGGTTGTAGGTTTGTACAGAATTAATTTTCCAAAACGGTTTTCTGGGGAGTAGAGAAAAAACATAAGTCTATTCAATGAATTGTGGCAGAGTAAGTAACCTGCTATGCCATGGAAAATTGGATTTGTTCTTTCTTTGCTGGAAGTCTTAAGGATATATACATATGCTGTGCAATTCCAGAGTGCAATTCCAGAGTTAAAAACTGGAGCAGAATTATCTGATATTCCTGGCAGGACAAAAGTTTTATGCCTTTTACCTCTGCTAAGTCAACACAGCAGAAAGAGAGGGATTTTGCAGTGCCTCTCTCAGCTGTGAGGTCCATTAGTTGGATTTTAAAATTTCCCAATTTGATTATGAGTGCTGGCAGTTGGGGAAAAATTGTCCTTGGACTAATAAACAGCAAATTTGATAAGAGAGCAACAGAAAGACACTTGCTGCAGTGCCTCACAAATACCACTTCCAGAGATGATGAGATTGTTTGTTTCAGCCTCCATAATAATATGAGAAATGTGATTAATCTTTAGTTCCTCATGATGACACTGGGAACCCTGGACTGCCTGGAATAACTGAGCCTCTGAAGCATGCATGTCAATTTTCTTGTGGTTGACCCATTTTGGGGTTTTTCGGGGGGTGAGGTGTGTTCTTTGCGCCTTTTTTTTTCTTTCCTTCTTGAAAAGAAAACCACAACAACAACAAAAAGACTGAAAAGAACATAACCTTGGAGACAGCAATATAAATTCTGAGTCTTGGCTCAATAACTGCTGTGCCAGGAGACAGTGAAGTCAGTGGGAGACCTGAGCATGGTCTGAGGGCACTATATGGCCCATGGCTATTTTTTGACCTCCTCTTTATTTCTCCCTGCCTGCATGACTGCTGTTGAAATGAAAAGTGAAACCAGCCTGAAATACAACCCCTACATTTACATTTTCTGAAAATGTCCCAGCACTTGGTTCCATCTGTGCAAATCAAAACCCATGGCTGAATAACACACAAAGCCTTATTAAAAAATACTAAGCAGAATTATATGCAAATTAGGGTTTCATTGTCTTTCATCTCATAGAGTCTAATAACACTACAGAGGACAACCTTCTTATCAAAAATAGTTTCTAATACGAATTGCCTTTGACTATATTTACAATGTCATTTTTAATCAAGGAAATTGTCAGGCTACTGCACTTCTGCCACCTACATGACACAAAAAATATAATGAAGAGGGAAGCAGGTACAAGAGCTTTCAGCTTTAACTGGCTGCCCACTTCATTCCAATTACTACCTATTTAGTAAGCTTGCTCTTCTGTCCTTAGAAAAACACTAGAAATAAATGTATGAGTTCCTCTGAAGGAGACACCATGCAGAAAAAAAGGTTTATTCCACTTACCAAGAACATTTGTCTTTGTAATTACACCTACTTTTCTTACTCCTATGCAATTAGTAAATACAAGCTAAAAATAGCCACTTGAATGCCAATATGGTCCCTGACTGTTTCTCTGTTATGTCACTTTTAGGTTGGTTCAATATTCCATTTGTTTGTGAGTTAACAGCTCTATTCAGATGGGTTTAGTCCTGCAGGTGCATTTTCACTCAGAGCACATTTTCCCATCTCCACATGCAATTCCCACACAGATTCAGGTCCAGCCAGCTGTGCTGTGCCCTCCTCTCAGCATTCAGCTGCCATCCTGCAGCTCAGCCACCCTCTGGCACCTTCCCTGGGCTCTCTCCCTGGGCACATTGTGACACGTTTTTAAATGCAGGTGGAACTATTTCCACCCTTTGTGGGGTTTTTTGTTGGTGATGCTATTTTCTCTTTGAAGCTCTGCGCAGCAGCAATTTAAGAGCAGAGGTAGAGTTTTTCCAGGGCAGGTGATGCCCTTCAGCTCCAGAGCTCCTCAGCTGCCTGCTCTGGCTCACCATGGTCACACTGCCTAACCTCACTTTTCCCTCACTGCTGGTTGGGTGGAAGCAGAGGGAAAACACTGTGTGATATTTGCTGTCCACCACAGCACTGTGTCTGGAGCCTCAGCTGCTGAACAACAATGTAGTTTCACTGGGAGCAAAGGAGATGGGGTGATTTACACAACTGTGGAATAGAAAATTCAGGAATAATCCTGAATCCAGAAAGTCCTGACCTTCATTGACATTGTTTAAAAGAAGAAATAGTTCTGAGAGCAGTGGAGTTAAGGTTCTAGTTGCCATGTGAGGATCTCTGATATCTGGAAAAAGTGAATTTATGAAGCATTTCTTCTCCTGTGAATTTATAATAGAGGTTCTTCACTGAGGCCAGCTGTCTATTTTCACAAAAAGCACTGGAAATTAACACAATTCCATTGCAAAATGTAGGTGAAATATTGGGTTTAAATGTATTGCTGAGGAACTGACAGACAATGTGGATATGCACATCTGAGAAGCTGGTCTAAAAAACAGCCTAAGTACTAAAATGTTTCAAGTCATAAAAAGCATTTTTCTTTCATCTTTGCTCATTCTCCTTTGCTCAAAAGACAGGTTCTGCCATCAGAACAAAATTATTTCAGCTGGAGGACAAATACTCTCAAATTTAAGCTTGTGCATAAAAAGCCTCAGAGCCTGATGGATTATTAGGCTGTGGAAAAGTGCACAGCATAAATGCAAAGAACAAGGACAGGAGCTTAATCCTGAGGAAATCAGGGACAAATCTCCCTTGGTTTGTACAGATCAGGGGTCTCATTCCCAGGGTTTGAATCTCAAGCCTAATTTTCAGAGATTTCTGCTAAAAACTCCGTCCACTTCTGACTTCTCAAAGCTGGCCATGTTGGAGAAGTTGGTTTTAATCTGGAATTTTGCTCTTGAAATCAGGACAGCGTCGGGTAATCCTGTTCTTTTATACCTCCATGAGTGTTTGTTTCCACTTCCAAGGAGTGGAAAAGGGGAATTTATTCCATACCTTCCAAAGGCAAACTTTCAAAGCCAGGCTTGCAAAGGTCACTTCATGTGCAGAGCTGCCTTCCTCCTCCTGACAGCTCTGGTCATAAATTCAGAGCTCCAAAATGAGGAAATAAAAGTTTTGATTATATGCACTAAATTTCTATGATACTTTTCATCTCTTTCCTATCACTGGGAACTGTTTCCTGCAAACTGCCTCATAAAAACAGTGGTCCTATCAAGTCTGGTGATTTGGCTGATTTGGCTCAACACCTTTTTGGTGACAGGACCTGCAGCAACTCCCAGCCCAGTGCTCTGGCTCTGTCCTGCCTCAGGTCACCTCACTGTCATGTCACAAAGCCAAGCTCTTCTCTAGCAGACCATGTTCTTTTTATTTAGTGACCAATTCTCCTCCAGTAACATCCCCTTCTCTCCCTGGAGGTACCCACAGTCACTGTTATCTCCTTCAGCACTCAAAATGTTGGAGGTATCCACAAAAAGCTGAGTGTTGCTACATAATTTAAAAATACACACACATGCACACCTCCACCTATCCCACATGTGAAGGTTTTTCACACAAGTCAACTGGGCATTAGTTCTGTAGCTTTTTGTGGAACAATTAGTTTTATCTATAAGTAACCAGCTTTACTTATTGAGAAAATAGTTTGCAGAACAAAGAATATGCATTAGAATACTATAAAATGAGAAATAAAGTATCAGTTTAATAGTTGGATTGCAGCATTTCTTAAATACAAAGAATTTTGAACATCGAGAGGAAAGGACAAAAGAATGAAGTTAATATATCTAATATTTCTTTTCTTCAGGAAAAAAAATACTGCAGGACTAATTTTCTCAAATCCCAGAAGAGTGAAAGCTCCTTCCCCCCCCCGCTCTTTCTCAATGCAATTTTCATTCTTTTGTTAAATTAGAAAGGCTTTAATTTCCTTTTTCATTATAGTTTGAGTTATAAACACAAGCAAAAGCTTCTGGGGATTACATGTGAAACAGAAAGGCACACAAACCATACATGGCAACCCCAAAGTGTCCCTGCCCAGCAGGAGGGGACAGCAGGACACTCAGAGCTTGGCCAGTGGCCCCAGCATGGCCATTGCCTCCTCCTGCCAGGGCTCCCCGGGCTCAGCATCCTTCATTTGGGATTTCTCAGAGAGGATCACGAGTGGCACTGTCTCCTTTCAGTGTTGCCACCCTCTGTGAGCTCTGCCTGGCTGAGTTCTCCCATGGTTATCCAGCCCTGCAGCCCTGGGGGTTGGAATTCTGCTCCTGCACTCTCCAGTTTCTGCACTGAGCTCACAGCCCTGCTGCTCCTGCAGTGGGAAAGTTCCTCCTTCTTGAGCACATGAAATGAGACCTTTTCACCCTCAAATGTTTCTAAAGGCTTGGAACCAGGTCTGGAACTTCCACACTGTGGAGTTTTCTTTTGGCCAAACTGTAACTGCTGGCTGTAATAGTGAGCCTGACCCTCAGCATATCAAAGCTCTCATTATTTTAGTATTATACCACAAAAATAAAAAAAAAAAACCCAAACCATCAGGAGTAACAGGAGAAATGTGCTGAATTCTTCAGGGGCAAAGCTTTCTGTTGAGTTAGGTTTCTGCCTTCAGGTCAAAACCACAATATTTGTCTTGTGGGCACTTCCAGCAAAGGAGAGATCTCCAGGGTGCTCTGAGCCCTGTCCAGCCTGACCCTGAGCACTGCCAGGGTGGAGCAGCCACAGCTCCTGGGGGCTTCCAGGTGCTCCTGCACATCTTCCCTGACACCCCTCACTGCCCAACTCTGCCCTCTCCGAGAGGTGCTGCACTTCACAGCACACTTTTATAAATCCTGCCAAGAAAAAACAACCTTTTAGAGCACCAGAACACTCGTGCTTTCCAATACTCTTTCTGTATTTGCAAGCAAAAAGATCAATTTGTTCTCCTCCTGTCTCCATTCAGCTGCCAGAAAGGTCACCTTAGGATGAAGTGTGCCAAACAACTGAGACTCTTTAGGGGGAGAAAACCAATGTGGCTATAGAAATAGTCATGTGTGCTTGCCCTCCTTGAGCCTTTTAACTTACAAAAATCTAATTAGGGAAGACTTAATGTACAGCATGCATAAGGATGCCAAAGCTTCTAACAAAATATACTCAGTACCATTTTCTTCATGCTTCATTAATAAGGAACAAAATGTCTCTAGACTTTCTGTAACATATGCACGGAGTGATTTCGAACCAGACTGAGATTCTTTTCAAATGAGGGTTATAATATACTCAAGCAATAACAATGCATTTTTTTATTGCTTTGCTTGTAAAGTTGTTTCCATGTTCTGTGAGGACAAAGTTATTTGTCATTTTTGCAAAATATAAATTGTTACTTTGATGGTTTTTAGGACCTTTCTATTTCAGCTATCGATTCAAGGTTGAGTGTAGCCTACAGCAGAGCTGAGCTTGGGGAATCAGAGTGCAAGAGCAAGACTTGGATTTTTTTACAGAAATTATATCTTTTCATACAAATTAGACACACAGGAAAACAAAGTTTTGATTCATCTTCTAAATCACATATAAAGCATAGGGCTCTGTGCCATCAGATCACAGGGAAGCAAAAGGGATTTCTAGCTCTTCTTCCTTTGCCTATCTGGCTAAGACTGCAAACAAAAGAATTTACTCATTGGATAGATTCTGGAACAAAGAACCTCCGAGAAACAAATGCAACCTTTAAGATTTCTGCCAAGGACTGTAGCAAAAACCTAAAGCTGAGTCCTGTTTTGTCTTTGGAGGCAAAAATGCCACTCTGTCCCTCAGCTCTCTGCATTGTGAGCAGGGCTGGAGCAGCCTTGGGGAAAAGACAAATCTGCCCTGATAGGGATAAATGGGGCAACAGTGCATCTGCACTGCCAAAGAATTTCCCTCTCCTTATACACTTCCAGAGGGAATCACAGAGAGCCAATTCCCTGTGTGATCCTTCCCTGATCTTTCCCTGCGTAGGCAAAGGGAGTCAGAATGATCTCATGTGTATAAAATATTTGATAGTAAGACAATGTGGGGGAGAATATTTGCCCAGGAGACTTAAAAAATCTTCAACCATCTTTGAATATGTTTGTATGCTCCTACAGTGAGGTGTTAAATTGCATTATAACTATTGAGACATCAACATTTACCAGTGTTTGAAATTCAAATATAAGGATGGAGTGCAAAACTGTGAAACTATTTGGAGTTGTCAGGGTATGGATCTGTAAGCAGAGGTTTGTATATCATTTGATAGCTATTTATTTCTTGTTAATGTTTATGTAATGGTATGATGTTTATGATGGCCTGACTTTCCATGTGATGAGGATCATTTCTGATGGGTAACTGGCATCAAATCACTCTTTTGCAAATACAGAATATTTTCATATTTAGCTAGTGAAACAAAGAGACTTCCTAGCGTGAGTATGCTATTAAAATGCTAATAGACCCTATTTGAGAAAGCTTACTCAGACCTCAGCAGGAAACATATACAACATTTACAAAGATTTAGACATGTGTTTTTAACATAAAAGGGTCTCCTTTCCCATGGAACTGCAAGAACCTTCAGAGTTAGGATAAAGTGATAAGCCCCAGGCAAATGAAGAAGAAAGAAAAATATATGGGGGGGCTAGTGAACTTAATTATGGTGAAATACAGATCTAATTGTGAGCATGAAGTCTAGGCATATGATGTGATAGCAACCTTTTATATTTAACATCCTAAGCAAAAATCTAAATGTGAAGATTGCTGACTTAAACTTTTTCTTTCTTCCCCTAAAGTTACTTCTGGCTGTTTCTGCAGATCAACCCTCTGAATCATTCCATGCCAAGGCACTGCTCAGGTGCTGCTGGGGATTCTCCCCACGACCTTCCAGCACTGCTCATGAGAGCAGGAAAGGCACAAAGGGAGCTGTTTGCTCTCTATTGCACCTTGACTGACGAGCAGCACCTTCCAGAGCTGCTGGGAGATGTAACCCAAAGCCCAGAATGTGAAAATGAAGAGGAAAATCTTGTTGTACCACTCTGTCCCTGGTGGATTGAGGGGCAGAGCTGTCAGTGGCTTCAGCAGGGCTGACTGGGTTTGCTCTGTATGGAATTATTGAACTGAATCGAAGCTGCAGGGTCAAAGCAAGCAGAGAATTCAAGGAGCCTGTGAAAACAGCCCAGATTTGCTGGAGAGCTGTAACCTTCCAGAAATGTAATTAAACAAACAGGCAAGGAGTGTTTGGGATTGAAATCTCTGTTTAAACATCCGCTGTTGCTTTATTTGAATATCAGAGTGGAAGATAGAGTTCGCATGTGGGAAAGGCCAGAAGATTCCTTTTGTCTTCTTTTTGGCTTTTATTTTTTTGTAAAGTCCCCCAGTGAAACAGAATGTTGAGTAAACATGACATTAATGTCTGATGGGCAGTAGGGTGACAGGATTTGAATTCTTGCATTAGGAAACAAATTCCTCGTCAAAACCAAATTCTTTTAGTCTGGCTCAATACAAATAAAATACACAAACTAAACTCACTGACAAATGGCCTGGTTATTCAAAGTTATCTATGTTTCAGAAACATCTAATAAGCAATTTGGATTACTTTTTTTAACTTCTGGCTCCACTTTTACCCTGAAATGAATGTACATAAATTAGTTTATGCAAATGTCATTACAATTCATTGCCATCAGCTTAACACATTTGCTCCAAATGGTTGAACTCCCTTCCATTGTAGGGAAAGTGCAAGGCTTAAGACATCTCCCAGTTACTTAAAAAAAAAATAAATGGAAGAGAAAATGAGAGATTATTTAGCTCATGGATTTGTTTTGCTTTCCTAAAACAAAATAATTCTGGTTTCTACTTACTGGAAATCTGCTTGGTTAAGAAATATTTAAATGAAAGCAGCATAGGACTGTTTTGCTTTGCTGGCCTTTTGCTGTTTAGGATTCTTGGGAAGGTTTACAGTGGAATTATAAAAACAAAATGGAACAGTAGGTTAGCATTTTGCAGAATCACACAGAAGAGCAAGATGTCCTGATGAAGATGGCTAATCCCAAACCCAGAGTGTGTCAGGAGCTTTATGATGACTGCTAGAAAATGCCAGTTGGCCATAAAAATATCTTTTTCTAGATACAGATTGGTGATGCACAATTTTTATGAGAAATGTCCTCCCATATAATCATCCTCAGAAGGACTCCCAGGACTTATTATTACAACAAATAAAAATTATTATATAGTATGTATTAGATATTAGATATTAGATATTAGATACTAAATAATAACATTGTTATTGTTTTTATCATTAGTGTAATCACAAGAATTATAATTATAATTATAATTTATTATTATCATTATCATTATTATTGTTGTTGTTATTATTATTTAAGTACATATTTCTCTTATGTGGCCCCTGCAGAGATGAACATAATGGAGCCCTGATCTCGTCTGAGGCCTTCAGGCAAATGTTCCTTTAATGTCACTATCTCAGAAAATACACAACAAATAGACCAGAGAAAAACTAATTTTCTGCTTTCTTTCTGTTTAAATATACTGCCAATTCAACAGACAGCATCCTTTCATCATCTAAATGTCTCTCCCATGTACAGTGTTCCAGCAATTAAAAGTTGGAGTTGGGCAGTGGTTTCAGCAACTGCAGTTTGTGCTCTCAGAGAGCCAGGCAGGGGCTCTGGAAATCAAAGCAAATGGCAACAAAATTTTCCCTCAGCCTGGAAATCCCACATTTTCCAGGATTCAGATGTGTGTGCTGCTGGCTGGCATGGTTAGCTCATACACTTGTGCTGTAATGAAAAATTTGTCAGTCTGTATGACAGTAAATAGAATTATTTCCCCCATCCTGCACTATTAGTTTCTCTAATAAATTCATGCATTTGAATAACCCAAAAACCTTGACTGGTAAAAGCCACATGTGGATCTGAGTAGGATCAACAGGTTTGGTGATTTTTTGGAAAAGGCCTATGTTATACTGATATACCAGCATGATGAAGGTGCCTATTTCACTTCTATCAGTATCACAGTCCCTTGAATATCGTGTTTTTAATTATAGCAGTACTGAACACTGAAAATATGAAGCACATCATACGAACCAGAAGGCATTCCTCTAATTCAGATATTTGCTCTGTAGTGAAAATCACGTTAGAAATAGACCCAATTAATTGTGTTGCTGAGATGTCAGTTCAATCTGCTGCATACATGGAGCAAATGTGAGTAAGTCTCAGTTTGTACCTTCTGGGCTTTTCTGGAATGTGTAGCATCACAGCAATTAACTGCTGGCTGTTTAAAAAATATGTGAAAAACTGTTTTGACATCAACTTTGGGTAGCTGGGAGTTAAACACACAGAAGAGAATAAGTGGTGGGTGGGAGGTTTCAGATGAGTGGTAAATAACAGAAGTGTAGTGATTTGCAGTCTTTTAACAATCAGAGGACAGATTATTGACTTGCATAAGGGATGCCAAGGGAAAAGGAGGAGAATGAACCTAATACTGCCAGACACAATCAGTTAAGAGCTGATTTAGTAAAATAATGCTGACTTCTTGTAGATAAGTTAGCCTCCTCACTGCATTCAAATGACAATTTAAAAAAAAGCTAAATTCCAGTGCTGCCTTCATGTAAATGCATCTCTTGTACATGCCTTTTTTTATTTTTTGCTCTTCAGAACATAGGCTACCAGATAAGTCAGAAAGGAGATAAGCTTCCAGTGGGATCCAGATGCTGCCTAGAAGATGTCACAATTGTGAGGAGCACACAAACAGCCCATCACATGGTGCTGCTGAGACCCAGCTGGCTCTGTTATCCTTGTGCTCATCCTGAGAAAAGTCACAGATAAACTGGCTCTCACCCCTGCTCAGAAATGTGGGAAAACAATGTGCACAGCCTGGGTTCTCTCAGTGTAATAATACCTCACTAACTATAAATTCACTATTTCAAAAACAGCTTGGGTTTGAGCTTTTTTTTTTTCTTTGAGTTTCCAGTTCATAATTGCATTATCCTTTAGAAAAGAATTTGCTTTTTTATGTCCTTTCACACATTCATCATTCAAGAAACACATAGTACAAGAAAACAAGTATTTCATCTCAGTCATAAGTGGCCCCAGTTTACCTGAATCAGTACTTTATGTGTCACCAGTAGGTGCTGCATGGGTCAGAGAAAAAGCCATTTTCTAGCACAGTACAACTTAATCCTCATTTTATAAAAGAGTACAGAGGCTTCTTCAAACCACACCAGATAAATTATGTACTTGAGACGAGAACTGTGTCATTTTTCTCTTGTGTTAAAAGCAATTTTCACGTGGCCTGTTCTTTCTAGCAAGGTCCAGATGCCTTCAGCCCTTTGCAAAGCAGGGATAAAACAAACCCACTGATTTCAGTAAATTATTCTTCCAGGCAGTTCACTGGTGACTTGCTCTGTTGTCACTCAGAGTGACCCAGCAGCATCTCTCTGCCAGGCCCAAATCTCAGATCCCCTGCATATATTCCTGGATATTTGCATGTACACATGTACATTTATACAGATATATAGAGGACAATTGCAGTTAGAGCTGCAAAAGTGCCAACTTTAAACAATTACTGGTTTTGTTAACATACTTTGCTCTATGTGAATTTATTACTTTTTTTAATTTTTTTAACTGCAGTTAGTGGTTTCTAGATGAAATCATAACAACCACTAATCACTGCCAACCAGGTTGTGTTCACAAAGGAAAATAAAAGCTTCAGAATACATATGAGCTTCTGGGCCACAGTGTTTACAGAGCCTCCAGGATTTTGATCTGTGCACGTCCCTAATGTACCAAATGTTGAAAATCCAAAACAACTGCCAAAACTCACATTTGGCCCTGATTATTTCCTTGTTTATCATGGTTAGCGTTCCCCAGATAAGAGATAATGTTGCAAATTCAATAACCACAGAAAGCTGGGAAGACATACTTAAAGAGGAACATAACTATTAATTTTTAGTGTAAAACTTGGTAGATTTTAATTGACCAATGCATAGCAATGCTCAGGTCTCACTTGTGAAAAATTCTACATAACAAGATAGATAAGAAATTGGAATGTTTCTGTCAAATATACATTTGTCTTTCATCTACTAAAATTACATATTTTTTAATCAGCTTTTTCAGCTGCTTTTTTATATATTGCTGTGAAACTATCCCTGGAATTCCACCAGAAGGTCATTTTGCAGTGTAGTCACAAAGCTCTCAGTAATGGAAGTTTCTTGTCCATTTGCTCCTAAATCTAGGTTATGGACACAAAAATAGCAATTATTGTATTGCTGTTTCAAGTTACCCCATGAAGACACAAACATGGAACTTACTGTCACGAGCCCTCATTAGGCTGAAGAGCTGCTTCTAACAGATTACTGTTTGGTTTGCTCAACAGGAATTTGCAAAGATAAGCATAATTTTTTTCTTTTTTTTTGGAGGAAAAAGAAACAGCCAGCATCCTTCACACCAAGACAGCACCACATGGCTGGGACTTCAAAGGAAATTATGAAGCAAGGACAGAGTCACAAGGGTCTATTGCGAAGTTTTTCCTCCTTTAAAATATTTTTCCCAAGCCCTTGCTAGCTCTTGGATGGTTGATTGCTCTGCACAAAGAGAGCAATCTCCAGGTTCGTGGAGAGCCTTATTGTTCCCCATCCCTCTTGGCAGGGTGCATCTGGCACGTCTGCTCCTGGGTAGCACTCAATAAACAGGTGAACCAGGCATGTGAAAAGCTAATATTCTGCTGTTTTGACAGTATAATTGTCTCTAATAATAAAGGAAAACAGCTGCTTCGGAGAGTCTTTCACTTACAAAGTGTTTGGATCCTTATACTTTGACTTTTATGTGGTTTATGGTTCTGCGAAATGGTAACATCTCATTTTATGAATGACAGGCAGATGGAGTTTGCTGCAAGGTTTATTGATAGTAAAGCACATAATATCATTCAGGATACTTAACTGCAAGAAATACTGGAGATAACAAAATACTGCCTTCTCTCACTTTTTAAGACTCCTGTTATTTATTTTCAATGGCTCCAAGTTTGTTTTGGGGTTTTTTGGTGAGTTTTCAGTATTATCACCTGGTAAGTCTAAAACTTGGTGATCTTTTGTCTGAGTGCACAGGGAGAGAGAAGCAGCTGTTTCACAATTAATTGAAAGGCAGCAGAGATGGAGCCCAGGTTTCAGCATCAGGTCTGTTTGCAGCAGAGCCGTGTGCCATCCATCTCCTTCTCTCCCCATCTCCCTCCCACCCCCTGCATTCATCCAATTGGATTTTCATGTCCAAATCTTGTCCTCTTAATCAAAAGGCAAAGAAAATCAATCTTTTGGATTCCCAAAATTTGAGTAAAGCATTTAGGCACAAAGCACTGAGAGACTTACTCTGCAAAGCTCTGTCAGACCCAGATTACTAAATTGGTTAACTCTTGTCACTAAAACCATGGTAATCATCCATGAAATCTGCTGCTCTAAGGTTGCTTTCTGTTATTTTAGGAAAGGTTTTATTTTTCCAAACCTTTGCAAAATCCATACTATTTATAAGGGACAAATGGATTTGAGGTTTTTTTCTGTTTTTTTAAAACTATTTATTCTCAAAACATAACATTTTGGAAGCAGGTACTTCAAACACGTGGTGATATTATACAACACTTGACCTGGAAAGAAAAGCATCTGAAATGCACTTTTATGAGATGCTAGATATTTACTCTGACACACTAAATCCTTGAAAACAGAAATTCAGCTCTGCTGCCTGTCTCTCTCTATAGAGATTTATGTCTCAGGACACAGAGCAAGGGCTGGATGCTCCATGCATTGCTTTTTCTGGGCTGCATCCATCCAGCAGTGCAGAGATGCTGCAGCTCTGCTCCAGGACCCTCAGAGTGATGCAGAAGATGTGCACAGCTGAGCTGAGATTTCCAGACAGGAAAAACTGTGATGAAAACTGAAATCCCAACTCCCAGCTGCCAGCCCAGCTTTCGGAGTCTGGGAGTCTGGAGAGTCCCCAGATCCATCAGCCACAAGAAAAGACACAAATCCAGAATGAACCTGCTCAGGTTTTGTGTTGAGGAGGAGAAGAAGAGGAGGAGGTGGAGGAGAAGGAGAAGGAAGAGGAAGAGGAGGAGGAGGAAGAGGAAGAAGAGAGCTGCTATTCCATGTTTATCCACTGCAATTCCCCTTGCCTTATGCCCTCTCTGCTGCCAGGCAGTGCACACAGGGCAGAGTGTTTACCCCACAGCTGAGGTGGCTTGGAGGAATGAATTTGTAAAGCAAAGCTCTAGGCTGGTGGGCACACTTTTTAATGGGAATGATTCCCTACATCTCACATTTGACACAACAAATAAGACTTGGCACAGGACAGGCCTTTTAAAAAAAGCAGTAATAAAATAAAGTGGCCATAAGACACAACTCACCAGGTCTGCTAAATGCTGTGATAGCTGAAAAGTAGCTCCATTTTACAATTTCCATTGCTGCATTAAAAATCTGCATACCCATACTATGAGCTATGTCTGTGCTGAAAAGGAAATAATGAGAGATTGTACTATCCCCAGTGATGCTTAGTCAAAACAGTATATTGAATTTTAATATCAACAATTTCATGAAAATTATTCCACAGGAAAGTAATCAGTCACATGTACCATTGATGTTTTACTGAAATGTGTACTAGCAGCATGGAAAGTATGTTTTAATTTCCCCTTTCATTTTTATGTGGAAAGAAACAAGCTTCTTCTCTGCTCATCCAAATCCATGAATATTCAAGTCGCTTAACTGAAAATGCTTGGAAGGAACAGACAGCAAAGACAATTATATTCTACAGGTCTTTAGGCAGGAGAAGAAGGCAAAGTTAAATTTTCAACACCTTACCAGCACCTAATTTAGAGAGAAGTGTTTGCAACAATGTCAGTGCTTCTGCTCTTCTCCAAAGGGACAGAGTCAGGAGCACCAACAGTGAAAGCTACAATTTCCCTTCTCTGCTGTCACCAACATATAGCAGGAATTCTGCCCCATGCTCTCCCATTATAATGCAGGTAAGAATCTGAAAATTGCACAATTCTAAGAACATAGCCAAATGGGCACAGAAACAATCCAACATGGGGACTGCAGTCAGCTGCAGACTGCAAATCTTCATTGGAACCTCTACAGTGAGTATTCTCTGCAGCCCTGCAGTTTCTCACAGTTGAAAAGCCCTGAAATCATACCTTTGTATCTTACAATAGGATCCCCTTGTAACTGAGACTCACTGGTACTGCTGATCCTAGAACCTCCCCAGTTTGGGTCTGAGGGAGCTCTGCTTTCCTCTGGATGTCTCTTTCTGACTCATGCTGAGGCTCTACTGCCATCTGAGCAATGAAGAAAATAATTTCTTCACACATCTTTTTGGTTGCTTTTCGACAGTGGCTGCCCACATGCTGCCTTTCTCAGCTTTCTCATGGAAAGAATCCTCAAAAAGGAAGATCCCTCTGATATCCACTCCCTCTGGAAGGAGTGGCCACCTGATGTTCAACCTCCCCAGTGCCCAGCCCAAAGCAGGGCACTGCTCCACTGAACAGGACTGGAGATCCCTTTCTGTATCTCCATCTAGATCCAACACCAGACACCCCAACCAGGAACCTCAGAGTCATGAAAAGCACTTTTATCCTCATCTGTCTCACAAGAGACAGTTTTTAAAGGCACCACAATGGTCTCTGCTTGTGCTCTCCAGCTGCGTGGAGGTCTCATCTCACTGCAAGGATCCAGAGGAGACCTCTGGTCCTGGAGAGAAGCCTCCAACCAGGACCCATCCAAGCAATTTAGAGCTCCTTGTCTCTGATTTTTCAGTGGGTTGTAGGACAGTCTGCTGGAGGAAAAGCAAAGAAAATTACTTTTAAAAAGAAACAGGCAAGATGTGGAGTGCTCATGTCTCATGATAGACAATAAAGTAGCTGAATCAGGTGTCAGCATTGACTGCTGGTTGCAGTTCAACATTACAAGATAAATTCCCAGCTGACAAAATGCAACTCGATCCCCAAACAATTGTTTCACAATAATGTTTGCTGGAAAGTCACTGCATAGCTTTGGAAACTCTGCAAAAATTCCTCCAGGGAAGAATTTCCCTCGCTGCAGCAAAGCCAGTGCTTCTACTGGCATTTATCACACACCTAGCAGCTTTATAACCTTTTAAAATGTACAATAGCTGGGCTTGTGACAAACCTCCTGATCTTTTGCAGGAGACATGCAATGTTTCCCATCCGTTATGCAAATCCAGATTGCAAAACAGTTTCTCCAGGAATTGCCTGAATAAATCCAGCAAAGTGAGTTGGGAAGCACTTAAAGCCAACAGACCAGGTCAGTAAGGACAGTGTTGGCCTAATCCGTGAGGTAATTAAAGACATAAGTAGGAGATTTGAACATTTATTTATACAGTGAAGTTATGAATCCCTCAGTGGGGAGGTGTGGGGATGGACCTGAAGAAGGAAAAATTATCAGAGACACAAAATCTTTGGTGTATTTGATTGCCTCTCATCACCTATTTCTATTAAACAACGGCAGACAGGTCAACAGATTGTCTTGATGCTTTTGCCACCTGCATTTGGCAAACCTGGGGGGCTCCTGTGCTCAGGGCAGAGCCAGAACTGTGGGAGCAGAGCTGGAACAGCTGCTGGAAATGTTTAAGTTCAGAAGGGAGGGAGGCAGGACATGCAACAACTTGCGATACTAGAAAATGCAGCTTAGCATAAAGAGCAACAGAAATTGAAAAGCCTCATCTGAACTGGAGCCAGTAGCTCATGGATCTTCCTCTTTGGCAACTCCTCCGCATACATTAGAGTGGGAAAACATTAATTATCCCACAGCAATCCATGTTTTCCAAAAGACAAAGTCTGTGCTGTTTTCCCATGCCACCGCCAGCCTTCACCCCTGTCCTGCAGGCATTGCTGGATCCAAAAACCCATCCAGCATTCCAGCTGCAGCTGATGGAAACACCACCCTCACCTGGAACACAGCCCAGCAGCCCTTCAGTAAGGGAAGAGACAACTGCACACCTCTGCTTCATCTCCTGATTCCCACCAGGTCCTCTGCACTTCCAGCCTCTCAGCCCAACCCCAAAATGTGATCCCCTATCCCAGGTTTGTACCAGACTCTGTATGAGCCTTAAGGCTTTGCCAGATGAATCGAGCCCTTCATACCCTGAAGATGTGAAAACAAATCCTACTGCAAATATTATTCAGAGTTCAGTGATCTGTGTCCTCCTAAGGGCAATCATCAGCTTGCTGCTCCTGCCAGCATTCCCCTGACAATGTCTCAATATAAAATTTCCTCCTAGCAGTTGTTCAAATGGAAAAAATCCAAGTAAAACAGAAATCTTAAAAACCTCCATATAGACTGCTGATGAACTTTATCATCTAACCTGGAGCCAGTGGAAAAGAAGTAGGAGGGGAAAAAAACAAGTTCAAACGGTGTGAATTAGAAGTGGAGCTGGTTATCCATAATATCCTGACTGAAACACAGTCATAGGACTCCCAGAGAAGATGTATTTTTAAAATGTAATATGCAAAAGCAAATGTAAAGTGTTGGTGGCTTGAAAGCATGTCTCAAGTGTGAAAGATGAAAGACTCAAAGACACATCCATTCAGCTGTCCAACAATTTCAGGAGCTGCTGCCTACAGAATGAGCCCTGGTGTACCCAGGCATAAATGAGATTCCAAAATTGACAGCTGTGAATAAGTTTTCTCTTAAAATAAAAATACATGGAGTAACCTGCATTCAAAACTCAGCATCTCTTGCTGGCTCTCCCCTCAAAACACATCCAGTTTTATTTATGTTGAGTAGAATGATTTGTGTCAATTTTTATTTTACATAAACAACATCTGCCTGGTGATAAGATGCACTGGAACATGTGATCTCCAGTGTTTACGTCCACAAACTGTTCTATAAGAACTTAATATATTGGCCTTGTTTTTCATCAGTCTTGACCTGTTTTACAGGGGTATAAATCAGAACAAATTACATTTAGGTGGTAGTAAAACCAGAACAATTTCAGTGGACATTAACTTTTAAGGCTTTTGCAGCTGACAATGGGGAAGAGTGCACAGGAACAACTCTACCTCTTGGACACCTCATACAACACTGAAAACTACTGCAGCTCTAAACTGCTGCACAAGCACAGAAAGAATAAATGCAATAAGAATGATATTTCAATTCCACATGAACTCACTCACTGTTTCAAACTCAGCTTAAATATCTCTCTGTAAAAACAGGCCCCACTCAAGGCATTCCTCACATGAAGACACATATTTGCAGCTTCCATTGGCAAGTTGTGAGATTCTTTGTTCTCATTTTGGTCCCACATTTGGGTGGTTTTACAAGGTTGCCTCATTATCAAGGTTGAACATCCCTTATTTTACAAATGCAGTATTTGCCGCAGTAATTTTTTTTTAATTTCAAAAAAATTGGATTAATTCAGAAGAAACAGAAAAAATATTAATAGAGTTGTTGAAAACTATAAAGGAAATTATTATTAGATGCTTCTGGGAAAAGAAGTACTGCAATGTTATTCTGATACTTGTTTCTAGGAATCAAAAATCCTTTCAGTAAATTGTATCAACTAAGTGTCAAACTATGGATTGATCTCTCTGCCTCAGCATTCCCAATCTTGACAATTTGCTGATGCTTTTTCTCCCAGTCTTTGATTACATTCCCAACACTATTTTGGGGGTACCTTGTACAATAGTTCTTGAACATACCCTGCTGCTGAAATTCCCATAAAATGACAGCAGGGACTTAGAGGATTCAATGATGTCTGCAATGTTCTACAATATGCATGGCCAAACCAAATCCTTTACATGTTTTTGAGGCTGAAACAGATAACACAGCACATTGTGCCAATATAAAAATAATTACTGAAAAAATTAAGTGGTTTGTCCAACATCACACATAAAATTGCTTGCTTGAGAGTTATTCCTGCACCTTAGGACAGTCTGAGAGAAGAAATCAGTCACTGTTTATGAACCCAAAGATGTGATGAGGTGACAACTCACTCCAAACCACAATTTTCCTCCATTTCCCCTTTCTTTACAAAGACAAGTGGCAGTGCAGGGCAGAGGTTGGTGTGCTGCACACTCAGCTGCCTCCCTGGCTGCAGGGTAAAGGATGACAGGTCACTGCAGGCTGGAGAGCAGAGGGCAAAACGGGCAGAAATAGGGGTGAGATTTTGTTTTGAGCTTTGCAAGGTTTGGGAACAAGGTTTTAAGTGCTGGGAGGGAGAGTGGTGCAGCATGGGCTGAAGGAAGAGACCAATCTGAGAGAGACCTTGAAAAAAATCATGGTGCAGGATTAGAGACTGAGAGGAAGACGTAGAAATTTTATCATAGTAAAATTACATACAGCATGAAGGAGGAGTAATGTTGCAACACACAGCAATATTTTATACACTTTATTTATTAAAAATCCTCTCTCAGAAATAGCTATCTGCCTTCACAGCAACTGCTCTTCTCCAGAGAACAAATGTGGTCTATTAGTTTTCCTTTATATATCCTGCATTGTTGCAATATTGAGCAATGCTTGAATCTAATTCTTCTGACACAGTTATGAAAAATGTAATTTTTAAACCTTAAAATATTTACACAGCTAGTGAGACTTACACAATTAGAGTCTGAATCAAATTGTCATTTATACGTGGTATACAATGAAACATTTGTTAAATTCAATCAGTTAAAATAAAAGCAGCAATAAAGCATCACCAGACAAGAGGAACCCATTTTTGCCTGCATCCAGCTGTTTGTTTATTTGTGTATTCATCTGCTTAATAAATTTTCACCAGCCTTGCAAATATGCACACTTTGATGACAAGTTTGGAGAGGCAAGGGCTGGGATTGGGGTGGGGAGGACACAAGTTTTCTTCTCTGCCAGGGACATGGAGCACTTCAGTTTCCTTTGGCTGCCGAAATACCTTTTTTGTGCTTGCATCCCCAGCTTAGCACCTTAAAACCCACTAAAAGGAGCTTTTTACCACCTTAAACTGTCTCAGAGGAAGCCAGTGGCATCAGCATCCAGGTCAGCAACATATTCCCTGCTAAAAGGGATGCTGGGAAGTTTGGATTCATGCTGAGGATGTTAAACTTCTTCCCTACCTGACAGCCAGGAACATGTTAGGGTCAACAACTGCCCTTCTACAATGCCTTTCATGGGTGGACTGTGTCCCACGAGTGAAATTCATGAGAATTTGGGATCAATTTTAGGAATACTATTATTTCTTACTAGTAATAGTTTGCCCAACTAATTAATTTCTTGCTTGGATTGGTCTTTACTGCTTGTAGGAACTTCTGTTAGACACAACCATGCAAAGAGGCTTGAGTGCCTGTGTGCACCTAACCTTGGCCAACAGTTTCTTTTCATTAGTGGGAGAAAGGCACTCTGCTGCATTCAGAGCTCCACTTTATGCTCTTGGAGTGTTTGGCTTAACCCTTTTAACATGATTAAAACAAACAAAGATCAACACAGCCAGCATTCCTCAGAATGACACAGACAAGCCTAATTGCTATTGAAGCTTCATAAAGGAAACAAAAAAGCTAAAACTTTTTCCCCTTTCTACTTTAAGTAGGGTGGAAAAAATCTAATTGATTGTGATCAGCAAAGCCAATACTTTGAGATGTTGTCTAGGTTACTGGATTTATTGTCCTTTTTCAGCAGTCTTGGCCATTACTTAACTATTGGATTAATTGTATGCAGAACAAATCATCTGCCATTTCATTTTATGACTCATTAGGCAAGTATAGCAGATACCCATTACTGCTTTTTGGTGTAGGAAGATTTCAAAACTTATGCACTGCTAATTATACTAGAATTAGGAAAAGCAAATACCTTGCTGTGTGCAAAGGTCAGAGTAAGCCCTAATGGAATACTTATCTGCCCCAGAAGTAAATTAAATCAATTTCCTGAGCCTTGTAAGAGGTATAAAGCTGAAACAGGAGGCTGAAGATGAAGAAATGGCAGTTCACTTGCAGGTGGCTGTCAGTGACACTGTAATGTTGGGCACTGCTACCCACAGAACCCTGAATATCTGCTGGATGTTCCCCTGAAAGGAGGGATCTCCCTTGGACAGAGTTGGGAACATGTCTGGATTTTGGGGAGATTGATGCAAAATGGAAGAGGCTTTACAGTGGGTCACACACACTTTGGAAGGAGAAAGGAGGAAGGGAAGGGGCTCACTTTGCCAGGATGGGAAGAGCACAAGTCTGCACTGTGCTGAGGTTTCTGGAGGTGTGTCAAGCTCTTTCACCCTCAGGCTGTGCTCTCCCCCAAAGCTCATCACCATCTGTAAAATCTCCTGAGGTACAACACCTCCCTCTGTTCCTCTGACAGGGGAGAGCTGTGCAATCTGGTTATGGAACATCACATAGGATGTTGATCACACACTGCAGTGCCTCCTGCAGGTTTGGAGGGAAACGGGGGGAAAAAGCAGAGCGTGGAGTGAAAAAAGTGGGAAATGATTGTGTACTAATAAAACTCCTGTTTCTGTGTAAGCAGAGTGCAGATTTGGGCACTTTAGGGTGCAGAGCACAAGACCAATTAAATTAAATTGCAGATGTGTCTTCTCTCTGTTCTGGATTTTTCTCTCTTTTTTTCCCTGGAGATTAAGTGCTTATGCTGTTCTTTTTCAGGGAACTAATAATAAGAAGAACAGCAATAATCTCTCACTAGTGCCATTAAAAGTGTATTTTATTTTAATACTCATCCCATATAGTTGTTGCAACCTGACCTTTAAAACTGTGAAAAATGTCAATCAAAGCATATTCATTTATCTTCAACATTTTAATTATTGTTCACAATATTGATCCCATCTTGCCCATTTTCTACATTTATTGTATTAAAAATATAACATTTACTTCACCTCTCATTCTTAAAATATTAAAAACATGGGAAGTTAAATCCTGATGAAACCTACTGTCGGAGATAAAATGTCTTTAGGAGATGGAAAGAGGCAAGTTAGACATCTAAGAAGTCAGCACAGAGCCCTCTAAGTCTTGCTGGGTTAGGAGAAGTCTGTGCATGTGGGGTGATTTCCCCCAGGTTGAAATCTGGAGGAGAAGACACCTTAAGTGTTCACTAAGAAAAATCAAAGTGCCCCTGTGGAGTCTGCAATAGATGGCCTGTGGCAAGGAAACCCACATTACAAAGGCATTACAAATTCCCTGGAGAGTGGAAGGGACTCTTTTGGGTTGGGAATAAGAAGGAGAAATGCAGAAAGTGGCACTCAGTTCCTTGGTGACTCTGTTGCTGCTCCACCTCTCTGCTGCTCTGGTTCAAAGGCAGGATGCCAGCTGAGAGATCCACAGGAGCAGAGCAGGAGGGGAGTTAAAACCACTGTGATCCTCTTCTTTAAACGAATCTCATTTCTTATCTCCTCCCTGCCTGGAGTTGTCATTTCTGATGGCAAATTCTGGTGATCAAACAGCAGGGAGGCATTGGGCTCGTGTGGAACCAAGGTAACCCCAGGACTGAAGAGATGAAGGCTTTGAAATGACTTCCTGTCAGTGCTTACAGCATGTTCTCAGCACTTGCATGATGTTTGGGAGTCGTTTGGCTTAATCCTCTCCCTGATGAATGAGTGTTCATAGATCCAGGACAAACTCCTCATTTTTCTTTGCCTTTTAATAGAACTCCACTGTGCAGCTCCTCTGGAGCTGGCACCTTGTAGGGCTGCATTGTCATTACCCAACTTGCTGTAATGTTCTCCTTTTAGTAAATGCTAAATTTTTTCCCTCCCTCCAATTTACTTTTCTCCCATCTTTCCGTGTAACTGCATTAGATAGGAAAGAGGTCTCGGATGTTTAGCAAGAGAAAGGATTGCTTTGTTGTGCTTAGGAATAGAAACATTCCCTTGTTCTGCCAGCTTTCCTCACTTAAAACTAAGAAAACAAATAACTGTGAACTGTCTGAAGGTCTCAGAGCAAGTTGTCCCCACAGCACAGCAGTCCAAACCTTTACAGCTTCATCAGCTACTCCTTGCAAAATGTCTTTCACTGGAAAAAAAGCCCTAAAATTTCTATTATTATTATTAATTTAATATTAAATTTGTATTTGTCCATGAAGTACTTTTCTCTGCCTTAATACCACAGGCTCATTCATCACGTCAGGGCTTCTCACCCTTCCTTTGTTTGCTACTGCCCAAAGAGTACCATGGAGAGCACTATTATTTCCTCAGATACCTTTTTTCCTTTCCCCTTTTCTATTTCACCTCATTTAACATACTAAGTACATGCTAGGAGTGTAAAAAGAAGAATTGCCATACATTACCATCTGAATGCAATGAGAACCCATTTTATGCTGCCTTAACTTTGGATTTCTAGTGCTTTGAATGCAACTGGGGTAAGCATTTTGCTTAACAATGGGGTGCTATTATTAAGAAAATAGCAGTTAATGGCCATATCTTCCTGCTCTAAGAACTCTCAACTGCATTGAAACATGAGGCAAATCCACTATTTGGCTGTTCTAAATGGAAGCACCACTATAGGTGAGATGTTTAGATTGTGCCGCCAAGCACTTTGCTTTGAGCAAAATATAAGCTTCTCTTATAATTTAACTGATAATAAAAAATATCTAAAATAACATCATGTATTGTTTGCAGACATTTATAGCTAATAATCTCAGGAACTCGCTAAACCTTCCATTTAACTCCCTCAGTGTCGCAGGTCATTTTAATTGACCTCATGAACATCTCAGGTGCCCGGTGACACATCTGCTCCTGAAACTACAGCATCCCAGGGGCTGAGCAGAGGCTGGGATGGAGGCAGAGCAGTTGACAGTGGACAGGAGTGGCTGTGACAGCGGTGGGGCCCGGGGAGGGTGGCAGGAGCCCTGTGCAGGTGAGTGAGCGCGAGGTGCCAATCACGGCTGCTGGTAAGCAGCAGCAAGGGAGCAGCACTGCCACAGCCCCGGCTCTGCATTTCCATCATAATGATCCTGTGACAACTGAAAAATCTCCCAGGTGGCCAGAGTTGTTATAAAACACACAGGCATTCATAAAGTCATGAGAGCTTGTGCCTTGCCCGCTGAATTCATCGACCCTGGCGGCTCCACGGACGGGGAAGGACACACTGAGTTAGCACTCAGCAGAGCGGGGCAGAGGACTCCCAGTGCTCACCCTAAAAAGATCTGGCATTAAACAGGCCAAATGAGGCTTCTCAGCAGGGAATGAACATGGATTGTCTATCAATCTGTCATGGCAAAAACGAGCTCCAAGCAGAGGCATTATTGCTCTTCTGGACAAGGATGCACTGAGCTGCCTGGGAAGTGGGCTGCGAGAAATGTGTTAAATAAAATGACATGGGAGCAGCAAGAGCAGGGAGAGATGGAAATGAGCGCAGAGATGTTATTAAGGCAGACAACCGAGATAGCCTTGGAGCTACCAGCATATGTGTCAAATAGCTGGTTGGTCAAAGAGTTTTAGTCACTGTTCTCACAGCTCCTCCTCAGCAGACCCTGACAAGAGTCACTGAATTAATTCCTTTCAACATATCCATGAGTTACTTTTAGAAATGCAGCTTTCGTACCTTTCCCTGTCTTCACTTTACCAGCAAAGTTTAAATCACTCCACAGAAGTTTCCAAGGGGTTAAAATATATAGCCCCTCTATTCTATTTCTAATCATGTGGGGTAAAGTTTCGCATTCCTGACATATTAAGTGAAAATAATTCTTTTGTATTTTGAACTACATCCAATGCCATCTGGAGCATTTTAACACTAGATGACTCGCTAGCAACCGGTATAAAATCCAAAGTGCTTGTAAGAAAGATACATGGCTACAAGTTATCCTATTAGTATTCAATGGTTTATTTTATAACTTTTGAAGATACCAGGCTCTAATCTGCACGCAACTCCAATTAATGTTAATGGGAATTATGTGAACATCCAGAGTAGTTATATGGCCCTTAAACTCTTGGTACAACAACTCTCATTGTCTACTACTCTAAATTTGCATAAGCAATTAATGTCTCATTAATGTCTCATTAGGAACTCATATGGTGTGAGGGAGGAAAGTGCATAAGTGCCTCTATGGAAACTGCATTAGGTCACACATGAAAATGACTTTACTGGTTTAATCTTGTTTTGTATTTGTACATGCAAAAAAAAGACAAAATTGCCGAGAGGCACAGTTTGGCAGAGATCAGTGTGGTTGTTGTGGGGTAAGGCAGACCTGCAATTGCAGATGTTTCCAGCTGGACACAAGACATTAAGGTAGGAACCAGAAAAAGACCTCTGAGCTCCTCTGACAGCAGAGCAAGCTCAAACCATGCCCATTGGTGTCTAATTCCTATACTTAACTTCAAAAAACGGAGCACTCCCACTGAAGTCAAGTAAAGACCTTTACTTTGCTGCCCTGTAGCCATCACCCCTTCATCCTTAGAGAAATCCAAACCATTTTGGTTTGTGGTTGCTTTGTTACATTCAGTGAATGTAAAAACTGAACCCAGGATTTGAGGCATGGCCTCACCAGTGCCCAGCACAACAGGGTGGTCACTGCCCTCAACCTGCTGGCCACACTATGGATGACACAAGCCAGGACACCATGAAAAGCCCAAATGATCTGCAATACTCCATGATGCTGAGAAGCTTTGGTTCAGCTGCTACATGGAGGGTTTTAAGGACCAGCAGTAAAGGAGTGTGTGAATGACTGATATATTCAAGAGGGTCCACTTAAAAAACTGTCAGGAGCTGGATGGAGACTCCTCACTAAGCACACACTGAAAAAACTTGATGTTGCCTGAGAGAACCCATTTCTTTCCCGAGGAAATCTAATGGGATTCATATTCTGCAGTCAAAGAACTTCCTGACTATTAACTGAAAATATAACTAAATGTTCTTGGTGTGTTCATAAACCCTGAGAGAGCCCATCCAGTGCTCAGCTCCCATTAGCTGTTACTTGTACCTCCAGCATCCTTTTGGGCTGCTCCAGCCAGCAGAGCTGTAAAGAGCAGCAGGTTTATTCAGGAGAATCCCAAAGGGACTCAGCAGTTCTAACCAGGCTGTGCTCTCATACATGCAGTGCTGTTTCTTGCCATGATATTCCAGCTGAAGTGGGAGAAATTTCAATGATGTGTCTTTAGTTCAGAGGGGTTAGACAGCTCATCTGAGCACTGGCTCCTGTCAGCCACAGAGCCTTGGGCCAAAGCTCACAGCTGGCACACAAAAGAGAGCTACATGAGGTGCTCTGATTTTCTGTGGAAAAGGAGATGAAAGAATTTAGCAAGGACAGGGCAGTGCAAATTGGGGAGACACGTGCAGTTAATCAGGAGAGCAGGCACAGGGCTCAAAAGTACCTGCTGTAATTTATGGAGAGAGTATTTTTTCTGGATGAGCTGTTTGTTATGCAAGTACATGGAGTTAATCCAGTGCTGATTTGTCAGGATATGGACCATAGCACCTGAAGAATACTCCTGGCAAATATTTCAGATCCAGCTACTCTGAACTGTACCTCTGATACCTCTCAAAGCTGCCAGAACTGATGTTATCTGGACTGAAGGAACACATGAAATGAAAAAGACTTTTGCCTGGGAAATGGTGAAGGTCTTGGAAACGGAATTGGTTTGAAATGGTTGGATCTGGTTCCATCTGGTTTGAGCCAGTTGGATCCAGTCTGAAATGGTTGGATCCAAACAGAGGGAACACAGTGGAAAAATTAATATTTCTAAGCTATATTTCCAAAAACATTTGAAGCTTTGAGTTCAACCCATTTTCGCCTGCTGAAAACAGGGGCAGCTCCTCACATGGCTGAAGTCAAAGCTGGTGCTAACTCACAGTGCACCAGCAGTGAATTAAAAGTACTGAAAACAGAATAAAGGTCACACTTTAATTTGGTTGACAATCCCAGTTCTTCTGTCTGAGAAAGGTACCTCTGTTCCCAACAACAGCCTGATCAACTAGAATTTCAACACCTGCACGAAGAGAAAATTGAAAACCAGTGTGAGCTGGGCAACCACTAAAAGTGATGCCGTTTTCCTGGCACAAAGGACTGACCTCACTGCACATCATTGTGCAGTTGCTCTGAGAGCTGCTTCTGCTATTTGAAGGCAAAGTGGCCAAGCTCATCCTCACCAAGAGCCACCAGAGGGTTTATGAGTTTGGCTCAGCATGTGCAGGTAGGGTGATGCCCTTAATATTGGTAACTGACCTGACAATGGGCTCAAGTCAAGGCAGAAAAGACAGGTTTTTTATTAAATTTAAAAGGCAAGATGTGGTTAGTTGGGAACTGTGGTTATTTGCAAGGCTGTCTCCACCTCCTAAATGCTGTAGATGTTCTACGGTTTTGCAGAGTGAATCTGTATTTCTCATTGAATCTAAATAAAACCTACATTAACCCTGCTGTTCTGACTGAAATGGAATTTACTTTATGTACATCAGGAAAAGCTCTCCCAAACACACCCTCCTTTGCACATTCTTGTAAAATAACCAATGTTGTTGTGATCATCAAAATCTTTTTTGACCAATTTTTTTTTGGTCAAATAATCAAAGTAAGCAATGATTTATGGTCAGAAATGCTCTGCAGTGTGTGTAAGTCTTCCATAAATGTGTGAAGCACTGCTTTTCTAGTAATTTGGGGCAGATTTAGTATATTTTCACTCCATATTCAGGATCAGAGTACCAGCATACTTAGCCATAATTGTCTTTAAAAACACTGCCAGGGAAAGGAAAACAGCACCACCACAGAAATTACAGAATCAGAGTCACCTCCTATAATTCAAAGCACTGGCTTCAGTGGGGCGCAGCTTTTCTGGCTGTGAGTAATGGGAGTGTTCCCACCAGCCTGCTGCCTGCCAAGCTCATGGTTTGCATACTTCAGTAGAAATAACAGACAAAACATTAACACTGTTTATCTCCACATTTCTGTTCTGCCCTTTTGTGAGAATTGAGGCACTAATCAATATTTCCAGAAGCGAACATGGTGTTAAAAAATACTTTTGATTAAACAGTTGTACTGCTAGTGAGTTTTTTTCAACAGAGATTTAAATGTTACAGACAATCTGTTAAATTTTAGTAGTGAGTGTGCTTTATTAGGCTATAGGAGTCACTTTGGACTTCACAAGTAAAATTTTCCATCACCTCTTAATTAAAAGTCTTTCTGCAGGAATATAATTTATCTCCAGTTGAGGCAACAGCCTATGTGAATAGAGCCTGCCTCCATCTCAATAGATCAGCCCAAAGCACCAGATGTTTTCTGTGAGGAATAAAAGCCTTTTGGGTTGGGGATTTTTTTCTGCTCTTCGTTGCAGTCCCCAGGCCAACACACACAGCCATGTTGGCATTGAACAGAACAATCAATTGGATAGTTAATAATGATGATTTCTTTGGGCTTTGATTTACTGAAGTGCATGATCAGAAAAACTTTTACAAAATGGGGGTGAGTAATTATATTCTCCAGCACGGTTTTAAAAAGAAAACTAAAGGAAGAGAAATGAGCACAATACTGAGATACCAATGAACAAGACTGTGTGAAAATGTCAAATATAAGAAAAATTGGTTGGTCTACATGCTCTGCAGGCAGAGCACCAAAGACTTCCTTATAAACCCCCTGACACCAGTGATGGGTGCAGTGCTGTCTCACTTGTTCCTAGTTGGACACTCAACCATAAAGCAAACATGTGCTGCTCGTGCTGACAGACTTGGCTCTCAGGGTTCAACAGTTCACCTTAAAATAGGAAAACTTTCTTTTGCCAAAAAATTAGACCGTCTGCATAAGCAAACTTACTGGCAGGAGTTTTCTCCCACATTCTTTCTCTCCTTTCTGCTTAAAAAATTATCTTATTAGCAGCAGACCGTGTAAAAAAGATTCAGCATTCGGATCCTTCACTATAAAACATCATAAGTAAGCAACAAAAGCAAGGGAGAATGCTGCTGTGTCCCGAGATATGCTGAGGCTCATAGAAATGGTACAAATTCCTATCATCCTGTTTGTTTTCCTGGTATTATGGAAAAGTGTGTGTGCAATACAATTTTTAGTGTTTCACTTCTTGCTGCCTTGTTAGCAACAATTGCAGCTCCCGGGAGGACTGCACAGTGTAGTCTCTCATACTAACTCTGTATAGAGTGAATCTTTGGGGAATTTCATACTTCACAGTACAAGCTATCAATACAAAAAATCATAACAGCCTCTGGTTGAACAAATATTACTGCAGTTACTGTAGAGGCAGGGCTGTTAACTCTTTAAAACCCCTTTATCTGATGTTCTCATTTCAAACCACATTTATCTCCCAGTTATCTGAGGTTTAGCAAGTCTTGTCTGTCAGACTGTAATTACTTTCCTTCTGCCCCTCTCCCCAGCACATATAAATAAAGGCTTTTACATCTTACCTCCCAAGCTACTATGAAATGCCTTTGGTTTTGAACACAGTAGAACAAAAACAATGTTGTATTATTCAGTAGCTGTGGGAAATAGTTCTTTATTTGGATGCAATTAAACTTAAATGGTTAGTTCTGCTTTTTATCAAAAGCCTCTATGAAATATGTATAAACACAGCAATCTTTGCCTGCTCATTTATTCACTTTGAATAAACTATGCAGAATTAAATTGAGCTTTATTTCATTCTTGCTCTTCATAAGGTGGATAACTAGCTAGGAAGTTCTCAGGACATGTTACATGCTGTATCGATCTTTTTTTCTTTAATTTGCTTCCAGAAAAAATAGGGGCAGGATTCTTGATGCTTCAACTGCCAGTATTTCCCCCACACTGAAAGTGTAGCTCTGTGCTCCAGCTGAAACTGGTGGATTTGGGCCCATTTATTTCCCATTAAGTCAATGGGCATTTTCTCACTGATGGTGACATCTGAGAGCCTGAGGCTGATTCTCATGGCATAAATCCACCAAGCTTTGGAAATTACAATTTAATCTACAACATTTCTTAAGCTTTCTGCTCAAGTTTTTGGAAGTGGGTGGAGTTCTAGCTGGAGTTTTCTGAGAAGAGTTACTGCAAGGAAGTTTTAGGGAAAACAGAGGGCAGCTCCCATAGGAAAGAGCCAGTTTGGTACCAAAATCAGCTTCCATGGAAGCAAAATGTTCAGCCTGCTCTGAAGTAGCAGAGCCTACAAAGTGGCTCCAAATATTTGGGGCTCCCCCTGCAGAAAAGAAAACTCTTAACCTCCCCATCCAGTTAAAGATCACTTCCACCAATGTTTTGCTTTTGTATTCTCTAAAAGTTGATCATTTCCTCCCCAAAGGAAAAATAGATTCATTTCCATCATAATTGTGAATGAAAACTTGTTCACAAAGTGGAGTTCCTGCAGAATGGAAATGTTGAAGATTTCACAGGTTTACCTACTGGAACCATCACATGGCTGAAGCCACAAAGTTATGAAAAGAATCAGGTTGCCTGGGCAACAATTTTTCCAGAGTCAGCAGATCAGTCTTGCAACTTATTTTTAGCTTTTCTCAAGGAGAGAAATACCATTGCAGAGGAATGCTGGAGACAAATAAACAAATGCACTGATCCTAGAAGTAGTAAAAAAATTAGTTTGATTATACTGGTATGAAAGAAAATACAACCTAGACTTCTGCAAAACAGCCCAAATCCCCAGCTTGTAAAATGAGAAGTCAGGTTATGCCTGGCAAACACTCTGATTTTGTACCTGATTTGCATGAGCACAAAGTCAGCTACTACAACATATAAATGTCTAGTTATACACCTGAGAGATAAACACCTTTCCTTGCACAAAGCCTAAAATCTGTTGCTACATCCTACAAAGCAGCTATAATCTTTTATTTAGCAAGCCCCTGAAATTTATATTCATATTACAGGCATTTCAACGTTTGTGTAGTGTAAATATATTTCAGGATTTGCCACACTTCTCAGCTGTCATGCATTTTATTTTTGAGCTTGCTTATGTAAAGTGGCATTATAAAAGAAGAGAAACAAAGGAGACAAAACCATGTACAATTAGTTATGATGTTCTAAGATAGCTTTTATTACCATTTATGCTTGTGAGCAGCAACATGTGCTCAGGAATTCAAGAGTTACACGGGCTCTGGCACTGCATTTTGCTCACCAACATGACACTCTCTAAGGAAACAGTTCAGATATTTCAGGGGGAAGTAATGGCCAAAAAGTATTTGCTGAAGAACCTGAATGTCTTGTTGAAGAGATGTTATTTTTACCCCCATGACAGTAAAACTACCCAAAGATCAGTGGACCAAGTCTAGAGACACTGAAAGTAGCACTTGTTCCGCTTTCATGGATTATGCTGTATTTAGAAGTACACTTGAAACTCATTTTTTAAGGAGAAATTTTCTCTGACAGCCACTTTCCAATCAGCTGCGACTGTTACTTCTCCAACCAGCAGAAGTTTAATTTCCTAGCTCAGTGCAAACTTCTACTCAGGGTTACACATGGAGAGGATACTCAGGTATATATTTTATTCCTTGTTAAGATACTAAGTGCAGTTCTAAACAGATTTCTTGTAAATCCAAGTCCAAGTATTCTCTCAGACTTGCATGAGTACTTTACACAATTAAACAGTCTTGTTCTTCCCAGGCAGCTGCCAAAGGTCTCTGTCTTTCTGGACCTGTTCTGACTTGCTTGTGCTCAGGCTCTGCAGAGAAAGGATGCAGGAGGCCAAGAGAAATAGAGTTTCAACTGAAATTCCCTGTTTGGAGAATCTTCCGTCTTTGGAGTGGCTGGGATGGGATGGTCTGGATTTGGGTGGGTGCCAGTCACTGTTTGTGTCCCTCTGTTTTTCAGCTGTGTTGAAAGTGAGGATAACTCATCAACCCCCTCTCCTGTACAATAGATGCATCCAAGATAAGCAGATAAATGGGAGAAGAGGGGAAGAAAGACCAATTCCAGGATCAAGTGGCTGCCCTTGGCCAAAACACATGACGTCACTTGCAGCATCTGTGCAAATTGCCCCACTTTGGGAACCTTCCACAGCTCCCTTGCATAATTCCAGTACAACATTAATTAATAACATGCACTAATCTGCACTTAAACTCCCTTTGTACCCAGATGTTGATATGACCCCTAGCTAGTCACTCCTGTCTAGGTCAATACATCATCTGTACACTTGGGCAGCTTGCCTCTGCTCAGAAACTCAACATCTCAGGAGCGCAGAGCATCTACTCTCTCAAATCACGAATCCCTGGGTATTTTTTTGCATCCAGCTCCTATCTGTTATTTCTCCATAACTGGGACACACAATGACTTATACCCCCTTACCTGTCACTCTTAATTTGGATCTGAATATATGAGATTCAGCAGTGTATTTCAGATGCTACTGGCATTTTAAAACCTGGTGCAATAGGAAGGTTTCCTTAGCAACAGTCACCATAGGAAGTCCTTTAAAGATGCCTTTCCTGACTCTTGTAATTCTGCTTTTCAGAGATTTATACAGGTAAATAAAATATAAAGTTTTGACACGATCTTACAAAATAGCAGCAGAAAAATAAGTGTATTGAGATTGAATGCAAATAACTCATTTCTGAATATGCATTGGAAATGTATCTCCCATTTAAGCTCATGGTATTATACCCAGCAACTTGCACAAAAGCAAGCAGAAGGGATAACTTTTTCAGAAAAAGTTGTCAAAAATATCCCTCTCTTCCGAAAAGCTTGCTTGTATGATCACCTTTGATAGGAATGAGCCACACCATATATTTATTATCTGTCATGTTAGGATAATTACACAGCTGGTTTATGAACCATTGAACTGGTGTGTTAGTTGATGATGCTGTAGGTTTAGTTGCAATTTGTACCCAGTCCATCTTTCATAATAATCTAATAATGAGACATCAATTAATTATCACAGGTTTGAAAGGAGAGTGTGGAAAATGCCATCGCTTCAGTAATGTCTCGAGTAATATTTTATTTTCCCTTTAATTACATCCCAAAAGCAAATCCAGCCAATATAACAGCAGTGAAGTTACCACTTTTAAATGGCAGCCTAGCAGACCATTAATCAATATGCTCTCTGCAAGGAGATGCCTCTTCTGTGCTGAGCAAAACATGAGTCTGATTTTACAGGAGGCATAAGCAATAAAATACCTACTGCTAATGTCTAATGTGATGATTCCCTTTTACTTGTGCACCTGACACTGTGAAATATTACTGAAATAAGCTGTTTTCAAGAAGGATGCTTTCAGCATCAGTAAATCAGCATTTCACTGGCAAGGAAAAAAGCCATCCTTGTTTATGCAAGACCCCTTGCAGAAATGTGCTATTTCTGGAAAAGGCAGACATCATAAAGTGTTTTCTCAGAAAACATAGCTGTTGTCCATGATAAAGAATTATTCATATCTCAGAGCAAGGCAGAAGCATGGAGGGTGAAGAATTTTAAGAGAAGCCTTCAAAGCTTTGTTAAGGCAGGGACCTTGTTATAACTCTGCTCTCTTTGCTTGGGAGGCTGGCAAGCTGCTCCTGCTGCTGTGAAGAAAGGTTTCTATTTCTCAGCAGCCCAAGGATAGTGCTCTCCCAGCCCTTCTCTCAGCACATTTGCATGTGAACCATTTAATAAATAAAAATTTCTAGTTGATGAGACTGTACCAATGGTAGAGACAAGGCTGCAGACCAGAGGTGGCATAAACTGAAAGCCTTTTTATGGGAGCAGGGGCAGTAAAAATGCCTTGCAGAAGGTAGTCAGTCCAAGAGCCATTGGGGGAATTGGGGAGCATGATCAGAAATGTTGCTGATATTTTTTTGTGCTGGGCAATGACAATCCTTTGTGCTTGCCACCTATTTCCCTTCCCTTCCCTTCCCTTCCCTTCCCTTCCCTTCCCTTCCCTTCCCTTCCCTTCCCTTCCCTTCCCTTCCCTTCCCTTCCCTTCCCTTCCCTTCCCTTCCCTTCCCTTCCCTTCCCTTCCCTTCCCTTCCCTTCCCTTCCCTTCCCTTCCCTTCCCTTCCCTTCCCTTCCCTTCCCTTCCCTTCCCTTCCCTTTTCTTCCCTTCTTCCCTTCTTTTTCATAGCAAAAGCACTTGATCACTGAAAAAACATCATATCAGGCACCAGAAAATACCACTGTGTGGGACATGAAGAATATTCTAGGGCAGAAGAACTTAGACATGTATAAAACAATTTACAAAATTTTTTCACAGTTAGCCTTCAAGAAGAAGGATTATTAGGATGTTTATTTTTTTAATTGCTAGGTGCAACAACCACTGCTACATTATGTTGATTTGAAGGAGAAATATAAAAATATTCTCCATGTGGTGTCCCCTCTTTGACTTTTCCTGTCTTGTGGCACTTGTGGTATGCATGCCCAGAGATGTGACTTCTCCCCATATCCATTCCTAAATGACACCTAATTTCTTAGCCTTTTGCATCACCTCCATGGCATTTGGGCACACAACAGGATAAACTGGAAAAATGGGACAGCATCTTCCAGCAGAACATATCCTGTTGTGCCAGGTAATTTTTTGTTGAAAAATATGTATTTTATTAATACATTTCAGGTTGTCATACTTGGGACGAAGGGGGTGAAGGTAAATTCTATAAAACAGACTGCAATTGCAGAAAACTGTGCAAACCACAGATGTCAGGGGGTTTTCTTGAGTCTGCCAACACACACAGGGCTGCTCCAAAAAGGGGACATTTAAATGCAGTTTTGGACAATTGTATGAACAGACAGTGCCAAGTTGTCTCTCAGGGGGAAGCTCACAGAGCTCACAACTGCACTGTTAACGTGGGATGTCATCCTAGAGATACACAGGATCTTTAATCCAGGATTAAGGGATTACAGTTCCTTCTCCCAGGTTTCCAACATGTGGTGCAGACAGGTTTCTAAAGCTCAGATGGCAAACAAGGACAATTGAAGTCATGCCTCCTTTAACTCTGTGCCATAAGCAGCACATAACTCGTCCCAGTATCATGAGGCATTTTCTGGGGTTAAATCTTAGAAGAGGGAATTAGTTTGCCTCAAACAAGATCACAGACAAACAGATCATACAATTATGCACAGCAATATGTATCTACCTCAGTTTGGGGTTTTCTTCTGGTCTTGGGATAAAGGCATAGATTGACTGATCCAAACCTTTAAGCACTTGTTACAAACTCATTAATGAAATGTAAACTGTGTGCACTCAGGGCTCTCAAGGTAGATGGGTTGGGACAAGGGGGACCAAGGGGCATTGCAAATTCAGTATTTTTCTCTTGGAAAAATCTATGAGGAACACAAAAAAAGAAAAAAAGCAGAAGAAAAAAAGAGGGAATTAGCTGATGTCTACAGAAGCTGAATTCACCTCGCTTTGGCTCACACACATTAACACCTAGAGAACATCCCTGCAGGGAATGTGTTAAGTAAAGAATAACATACGGGGGGTTCTACTGCATTACAGAGAAATTTCCATTAACCTGAGAGTACATGTGGACAATATGCTTTATGAATTTCTTAGTGGGCACTTTAACTGAGCTGTAAAACACAGCAGAGTGAGATCACTTCGGATCATGCCATTACCAGGATGCAGATCATCACATTAAAACTGAGCTGTGGTGACAGCTGTGAGTACCTGGAGTCAGCTCCTTCCACAGCTTCAGAGCAAGAAACACCACAAGAAACATAATTAGGACTTTGAGAAATGTAGCTTATGATGCTGAATAAAGCATGAACTTGGCTGGTGTTTGCTTTGAAGCTTGAATAACACCTTATGTTTCAGTATTTGCTGCACAAGATGTACCTTGATCAACATCAAGCTAAGATGTCTTTCCCCACACAACGCTCTTCCTGCACGTGCTGCTGGGGTCCATCAACAAATGCTACTCAAAATCTTCTCAAGTAATCAAAAAACGTGAATTTGGGAATGTGTGTTGCGTCGGTGTTCAGAATTCAGGTGAATTTGCCAGACAAACTCTTGGTTTCATTCCCTAATCAAAACAACACTTCCCAGGGTCTGACAGGCAGCAGAACTGCTGTTTACTACCAGTGAAACAACTCAGTGTTGTTGAAAAATAATCCCTGGGAGTCAGCTCAGCTGACTGCTGTCACACACACCCCTGCCACTGCTGCAAGAGGCCATTCAGGATTCAGTCACTAGGGCCATGATTCACCAAAGCCAGAGGCTGTTCCTGCAGCCACCTCCACTGACCACCACAGAGTGACACAAACCCCACTCTTACAGGGCAGCAAAGTCCCTTCTCCCAGCCACAACTGTATCTGTTGGGGCTGGATGCTTCTGCAAATACTCAAATACTTTCTCAGAGCATCACTACAAAGGACATGTCTGTTACTGATGGCAACATTGGCAAAAGGAACTTTAAATGCTGTGTTATCATCAGACCATTCAGGAATCAAAAGATCCCTTAAATCAATACCTAAAACCCAATGCACTCAGTTCTATACTAGCAAATAAGTTAACGCAGTCTTTAAGGCCAGACAATCTTAGCTTCTTTTTTTTTTTCTTTTTTTTTTTTTTTAATGTACTTGTTTTGCTCTTCTACTTCTTCCATTACTGCTGTTCCCTGTTTCCCTTTCTCTACTCAGCCTCACAAATTGGAATAATATAGACATATAGACCAGGAAAAATGTCTTTATGCTGCAAGAGTTTAATTTCTCAAAGTGATGATCTTGTATTCAATGCACTTCAGGAAAGGCAGTTTCTCTGTCACATTCTACCCTTGTTGGTGAAGGAGAGACATGTCTGAAGACATTTACCCCTGGCCAAAACACCCTTGCTGTGCATGTGGGAACTGAATGCTACTTTTTCCTTCCAGAGGCAGGGAACCTACCTGGCACACACGCTGCTAGATATTATCTAGTCACATGAATGTAATAAAGATGTTTTATTCAAGGCCTCGGGGTAAAGAGGTAAATAAAGGGAACCACTTTAGAAGGATTCTGGAGAGGACTGAAATCATGGCTTCACAGACATCCTTGCCAATTATCCCCATTTATGGAAAGACACAAAGTTTTAAATCCCGATAAACAGGCTCTTCACCACAAAAACAAGACCACTTCTCATTTCCCAACCACTTCTGTGTGGAAAATGCATTTTTCACACCAGATAGCAAATATATTCTTCTGAAAACTCAAACCATTCTCTGTGGCAGCGTTTACTATATATCCATTAGGGAAAGATTAATCATAAGGGGGTAACTTTTGAAGATGAGCTGCATAGCACTTGGTTTGCACACCATTGTATTGAGCATATGTTTTCTGCTGCAGTTGACAGGTGGTACATTTTTTTATTCAAAACAATTAACATCAGGGTCAAAACCGTTGGATATTTTACTTTTCTCTTCCAGGTCTGGAAAAATGTAATTAAAAATAATGGACAGGTGCTTGCTTTTATTTTTAACTGTGTGCATAAACAGCAGTTAAACTGGAGGCAACTTGCAGTATTGTTGCCTCAAAAGGCAAATCCACACAGTGGAGCTGAAAAGCACTTTTCCCTCTCAAGTGGCACAAGACAACATAAACCGTGCCTGGAAGTGTTAAAAAAACCCCACCCACCCCCCCAAATAGATGCAAGACTTCACAAGATGGCTTAGTTGCCATGGTGGTACTTGGTCAAAAGTTGGACTTTAGGATCTTAGAGGTCTTTTCCAACCTTAATGATTCTCTGCCTCAATGATATATAGAAATTCATTAATATCGTTTAGCAGCATGGGGGGAACTGACTTGTCTTACAGACAGAAGAGGCTCATTTCTCAGGGGTGTCTTAGCAAAAGCTTCCCTCTGGTAACTACTGCATTTCTGTGACTGGTGTTTGTAACTTGACAACTTACAGACCAATAAAGAAGATTATAACTCCTATTTAACTTTGTTTCTTGCTTTTCTTCCCCAGCAAATACTTTATAAGTAAGTACAGAAAGCACAGAATTACTTTTTTTTTTTTTTACCTGTTCTAAAGACTTCTCAAGAATTCTGTGGCTTCTAAAATCCTAGGCAACATTTCCTTTGAAAGTCTTTCCCTGGTTTTACCAGCTCCTAGTTCCTTTTGCTTTTAGAGAATAGAGCACACCCCTTGTCAGCAGGTGCCCCCCACCAGCTGCCTATTACTTGTATTAATAAATAAATGTGTATAAATATCTTTCAAAATTCCAAATCGTAGGAGTTTTGAAAAGCTGCAAGATGTTTCTTTCAAAAAAAGAGGTTTTTTTGTACTTTCTCCTAAAATAGTGTGGAATTTTGTGATTTTTTTTTTTTCTTTTCTGCAGTCAACAAGGATAAAGAGAAGAAAGTAAAAAAGACTCAAACAAAGCCATTGTGAAAATGAGTACTAAGGGCAGTTCTAGAAGAATATTACAAGTAGATTTTTATTGACAAACATCCTTACATTCTTTGTTCTACTAAAATGAACCCTTTAAACTAATGGCTAAGTAGAAAGTTAGTAAAATACTCAGTTAATTACAGATTATTCTCCAGTCTAAAGCACTTGTAGACTAAATTGAACCAGTATTTTAAGTGCACTTCTGTCATCTAGTGCAGACAGAAATGAGATTAAAGTCCCCATCAAACTAAAAGCCCACCGAGTTCATTCAAGCTTATTTACTTCATTGGGAAAAATTTGTAGCCACTACAGAGAAATCTATAACATGAAACTAATCTAAGAGAATAAATCTCTAAGCAAAGCTGGTCATTGAACTGCCATATTATGATAATTCCAACCAAAATGAAATCTAAAACTTGTGCTGATTTATGCATTGAACTACCTAAAACTAGAATAAAGGCTTTTGCCTTAATAATGCACATTGCCAGAGATGTGAGAAAATAAACATCAGTGTAATATTTAGCATGAAACCTCTATTAATGCAGCTATTAGAACTATTAATTATGTCCACAGCTATGTAATTTCTTAACCAGTTTCAATACAGTATGGCTATTACCATTGCTCAGATTTATTTCCTGGCTTAATGTCCTATTTTAAATTTTAATTTCAAGCCATTTTGAACTCAACATATAAACTGTCAGTTCAGAAAGCATGTTCATTACATTATAGAAATGACCAGAAATTTTGTCATTATCTGAGCTACAATCTAGCTTTTCAACCACACAACCTGATTTTCTCATTATTTAAGAAAAATGTGTAAATGAAAAAAAAAATAGAGAAGGCCTTTGAAGTTTACTTAAAGGTAATTTATTTCAGAGGGATTATTTGCCTTATTTAAGTTGATGTTATTTAATTTTGGCTATTACAAGCTCCAAGGTATTCTCCATAGATGAATATTAAATATATTATATATGTGTCTGGCTGTCTCAGTTACTGATGGCTGAGTGTGACTTGGCTGATGACTCAGGGAAATGCAGGATCAGAATATCCTGAGTTGGAAGGGACCCACAGGGATCATCCAAGCCCAGCTCCTGACCCTGCACAGGACAACCCCAACAACCCCAGCAGGACTGAGGACACTGTCCCAGACTCTCCCCTGCTCATGTCACCAACAGCTGTGCCCAGGCTGGAATTACTCCCAGTGTGAGGCAGAAATCTCCAGGACCTATTCCCCCAGTTGCAAATTCTCACCTTAACCCCACATCCCAAGGATTCCCAAGGGAATTCCCATCTCATAGAGCACCTCTGGCTGTGAGAGGCCAATGTGGCTACAAGAAAATTCACCTCGATGGGCTATTTTGGGATGACCAATTCCTTTGCTCCCAGCAGCCAATTCCATGCACAGAGCAGTTTACCTCCACTGGTTTACAGCACCCAAACCACCCTGATCTCCTTCCAAACTCAAATGCATGTGGCAACAGATAATTTTTAAGAATCCCTAAAATAAAGCCAAATATTTTGCTTCAAGTAAGGCACAGGCCTTATGGCCAAGATCGTCTTTCCCTTTTGTGGGAACTCAAAGCTCACCAGCACTCTGCAGTGTGAGGGAACTGTGGAACACAAGTGTTTGCATAAATCACTGGGATCTGTCTCTCACCAGGCAGCTCTCCCTCACCAGCATGTGATAACACAGCTGACATTTCTTTTTTATTCCCCAGGACATTCTGAAGCCAATTAACCCGTTGCACAGATTAATGAGATGAAGGAACATCCTGACAGGTAGAAAACCTGAAACAATGATTTTGCTGCATCTGCCTATTTTAAATGCAAGGAGTGAACATGCAGTGTTGAGAAAAAATTTATTGATAAAAGCAAAAGTTTAGATGAATAATGACTGAATCCAGAAGCCCTGGTGTGACAGCACATTGCTTTGGAGCATGCACTGCTAAAATGCACTCCTGCTAATAAGCCAAGTTTTTCTCACCCCCTCACACTGTGCTTGCAAAAATCCCATTGTTTCACAATAGCACCTCTGTTGATGGGATCTCAGAAGTTTGTGGTAGCTAATACATTATGATTTAAGCAGTAACACATCAGATTAGGGATATAATCAATTATTCTTGCACTCTCCCCAGCAGGATGAACGACATCTCAGATGCATTGATCTCAACGGACTTGATGCATTTTATCTCTTTGATTGAGTGTTTTTACAGATCATAGGATAGTGTCCAAGATACTCTTTGCTGGTGCTCACTGAAATTAGGTGCTTAGTTTTTCAATTTCCTTGAGGCTTCCGGAAAACTGGAGCAATTTTCTTTTAAATGGCAGGGGATGTGCACATGTGTGTGTGTGTGTGTGTGTGTGTAAAATCTTCATTTTCCACCTCTTACATAACAGAAGGCCACAAACTAGCCAAAAAGAGACAGGAAACCTCAACTGGAAAAGTAATTCTCCCACCACTCAGCGACTCATAAGAGCCTTACATTTCATATTTGAACCCTTTATATAGTGGGCGGGAGTTTTCTCTGAAGTGGTCAAGCTGGCTGTAGGGACAGCAAACTCTACCCCCAAAGCTTGTCACCCACTAGATGCCTAATTCACAGAAATAAAAGGAATAGCCATGTTAAAAAATTCATTGCTTGAATACTTTCACTTGGTGCAGAAGAATCTCCATTATTTTTTCCCAGATTTAAATCCTGATTTGTCTCTCGCCAACTATTTCAAAGCAAGCTCCTTATTGAAAAAAATCAGGAACTGTGAAAAAGATTTCGTAGAAACTTATACTGCCTATCCAAAAGAGCTCAAGTAATTGAACTATTTTCTCCCTAGAATCTGCCAAGGCAAATAGTCTGTACCATAGGATAATGATCCACATCTCAGACTAGAATGAAACTGAGATGAGAGCAGAAAATAGAGAAAATGGATACAGCCCCATTACTGTAGCTCTAAAGAAGAGGAACAAATAACCATGATATTATATTTACATCATTAAATATGCTTTTATGTAGACAACCATGTTTTAAGAAGATCCTCTGGTCAGACCTATAAAACATAAGCCATCAAACTTCACTTTGAAGTCTTGCTTATGATCCCAATGAAGTACTCTGACTTAAGGGCACAACCTCTGCTAGGATAAAACCTTTTAGGCTCTGTTTTGACTGGAAACCACAGAATTCTATTGTTTCACTTGAAAGCCTGTTATCAGTGATATTCCAACTCAAAAGTCTGCCTACTTCTTACAATTTTCCTGCTTCCATCTTTCAGCTAGCGCCTCCTACAAACCCCTCTGCTTAGCTTTGGCACAGAATAAAATAACAATAAAAAAGACAAAAAGGAATAAATCTGTAATTTATGAGCCCTTGTGTACAAAATGCACATCCCCCTGACCATGTCAGAAAAAGCTTTGCTCAGTGTCTCTGTCTCGGCCTGTAAAACCACTGCTGGAGCCTTTGATGCTCTCCACAGCCAAACCCAGCCTTTTACTCCCCTGCAGAGCAGGCATGGCTGTCAGCCCCTGTAAAGCAGCATCACAACACTTGTTTTATCCACACAGAAGTGCACAATGCAGCCCTCAGTGAAGTGCATCGTTATGTAAGGAGAGACTGCAAGAGTCTTGAGGAGAGCACGCACCTCCCTGGGCAGGGCGGGGAGAGCAGCGAGGCCTGAAGGGGGGAAACAGCGAGGCCTGAAATGCTCCCTGAAGGGCAGTGAGGCCTGTGCTCAAAAATACAGTTGTCCACACAAAATGCAGCTCAAAGAGCCACGGCTCTACATGGAATAAGGGGTTCAAAGCCTTGTGCAATCACTGTGCCCCAGGCCAGCAGGGAACAAGCCCAGCTCCCCAGAGTGCCAGGCTTTGGCAGGGAGGATCCATTCCCTCTGCTCTGCTGCCCTTCTCCTGTAAGGGCAAAACACTGGGGCTTTCTGCAAGCACAGAGCAGCTCTCCTGCTCTGTTCCAGCCCTAATCCTGCTGGAACACAGGTGCTTTGGGTTTCCCCCTGCACTGCCCATCTCCTCTGGCAGCCACAGCCTTGCTGGGACCATAAACAACCCCTCTGCTGCCCTCCCTCCTGCCTTTGCCCAGTAATGCTTCCTCTTCTGCCACACACTGAAAGTGTTGTTGCAAATAAAATTCACACAAAAACACTCCCCAACCCCATCAAGCCCCCTTAAACTCTCATCCTAACATTTTACACGGAAAAGGCTCTTTGGTCCCAGAATGCCACAAATCAATAAGCACTATTTGAGCTGAGTATCTGTAGTGTTTCATGTAGGCTGTAGCAACTTAAAACTGTGAAGAATGAGCTGGGGCTGTTTTGTCACCATTTATTATGTTGATTGTGTATTTATTCCTTGAAGCAGGATTCTGCTTAATGTTCTGTGCTTTGAAAAAGCCTGGCAGCTGGTGTAAATGAGTTATAGACCCATTTGCCACCAAATCAAAGCCCAGAGCCAGATCAAAGCCAGATAAAAAAAAAAAAATCATTTTTCTGTCACAGACTGGATGGCTTCTTCTCTGCCCTGTAAATAAAATTGATATTATTTCATCCAACTTCTATTTTCTCCTGATCAAAATATGATTATGTCTAATGCTATCCTGTCCAGGGCACTGAAGTTATACGAGATGTGAAAGCTTATTGATGTATTCAATTACTGGATGCTGCTCCATTGTCTGCTGAGCAGAGATGCTCAGTTATCGGTTCTTTAGAGCTGTACATTTCTGCCTAACAAAGTCATAACTCCCACAATTACCTGCCTGATGGATGGAAAACAGAAATATCTCACGAGTCCAATGCTGTTATCAGCTCTTCTCCATCTCTAAAATTGCTTTGTATTAATGAGATTAGGGCTGTGAAAGAGGTGGCACGAGATTTAATTATTTATATTTTTCCTCCTGTGGTAGCAACACGCTCATGTTTCTTGATCTGCATAATGATTTTTCTATAGTACAGCATTTCCCCAGTAAGAACTAGATGAAATGTGAAAAGCAATGAAACATAACCTTTCTAAAGGCTTATGTAACTGAGGCTTGCATCTGTATTTCCCCACCATCTAGACATCTAACCCTTACACCACAACAGTTGTCACAAGACTCCTTAACTGAACCTGCATTGAAAATATAAAAAAAGACACCATTGCATTTAATTAGGCTGCGACACACAGAGTCATTCTCAGGAGCTGGGTGCATCAACTGCAGGTGGTCACACTGATTAGAAATATCCTGAATATCAGTGACATTTTTCTCCCTGTAACCTTCCAGCAACAACTGTCCATGCTTTATAACAGCATTGAGTAATGAGTTGGCATATGCAAAACTCTGCTCTCCAAATGCCAGTGCACTCTCACCTATACTTTTTCCCCAGGAAATCTAGTTGGAGGCTATACAACTGCTGGTGTTATATTTTTACCTCTTCCTAGGGCTTGCAAGATGTTTTTTCATCAAATAGAGACACTTTCTCTTACTACAATTTGCTGTGACGAGAGACGAGGAGAAGTATTTTCCACAGGGTTGTTCTGGGATGTTTTCCCTGCAGTAAGCATCAGATTTTAATATAAACAATATAGCTGTGATACAGTACAACCGCCCTAAAGGCTGTTGAGGCTGGTTCTGTGTTTATTATTTGTGCTACACAAAAAGCATTTCAGCTTCATCATCGCTAAACACAGCAAGTTTCAATCCCACAAGGAAGAAGAAACTGTAGAAGTCAAGCACATGAAGATGACTGTATTTTTAGCAACCAGAAAAAATCCTGGTCCAAACTAGGTGATTTATAAAAGCTGATGCTCCCTAAAGCATGCAGCAAAATATGTGATGAAGTAAGAGATTAAATTTTCCCTCCTACACATTTAGAAATAGGTGATTTTGGCGTGGTCCATCCTAATGGACTTAATGGAGTTTGATTCTCAGGCTCCCTTGGCACCCAAGGAGTGATTAGATCATTCAGCAGCCCTTTTTGGCACTCGTGACTGCCTATTCATGCAATTGGTGACATTTAATTCATCATCCTCAACTCCCAGGAGCTGGAATTATGGAGCTCTTCAGAAGTGACCGCACAGCCCCGCGTCCCTCCCACCTGCTTGTCTCCCTCTCCAGCAGGGTGTCTATCAAACAAAAAGGGTTAAAGTGTCACTGCCACACAGATGATTTCCAGCAGTATCTCTCCCTCCCAGCTCATCATTCTGTAGCAGCCTGACTGCTGTCACCCTCCTTTATTATATATAGCAGATGACAGGAGGAATCTTTAGTTCAGAGATGACAGTTTGTTTTATAAAAATCTGAGGATGAGGTAAGCAGTATTACTTGACATCACTGGCACACAGCTTGAGGTAACTCATTCCACTGCCAGCAATAGCCATACCTTCCCTTTAGACCCTACATTTTTGGGGGATATAATTTATTTTGATACAGCATTTTTGCCGGTGTTCAGTCTGTTGTAATATTTAAGGAGGGAGATCTGTTACGTGTAAAAATCTATACTGCATTTTGTACTGAAAGGAAAATAGACATTTTTCAGATGAGAGTAGTTTAAGCAGTATAGATAAAATCCTGGGACAACAGCTTTGAAGACTAGACATCTACATTTATTTACTAATTAATCTCTTTATGCTTACACTTTCCTCCATATTTTAAATGTTGATTTATTTCTTTACTCAGGAACCTGTAACTCTACTGTAAGAAACTGAGAACCAAGATAACTCAGCAGTATTTGTTTAGAAAGCATATGTTAGCATGTGAAGTGGAACCACTTATGACATTTTCAAAAAGCTATGAATAATCACATATCATTGAAAGTGTTGATTGAGACAGTACTTTGCCATGACATTTTTAATCTGTGCCATAAGTAAATGCAGAATCTACCTAGCAAAAGGAAAAAATTCAGAGTATCACACCCCAAAATTTTCTGTCTACTGTATCCTAGATGTAAAATAAAGAGAAGGAGGGAGTTGCTGAGAAATCCAATAGCAAAACTTTCATTGATTTCAGTGGGATCAGGTTTACTACAGCTGTGGTAATTTCCTAAAAAATGAGGAGTATATGTTGCCTTTGGAAGGGAGATCAAGGCTTCCTTTCCATTCATACGTGGAATCTTTGGGTAGCTCTACACTCTTCACATGAAAAAGCTGCTTTATTTGCTGAATTCAGCACATCAGCCTACTCTGTGTTGAGAAAGCAAAACGGTAGTTTCATGTAATGTTCATGCTGGGAATAGAGAAATTTTTAAGACTCAGGAGTGCGAGAAATAGAAGGAATAAAATTTAGCCAGCACAACATAGGGGAGAACTGGAACACCAGAACATGGAGCAAGCTCCTCATGTCCCACGTGGTGGCAGCTGATGGATTTATCACCTCTGCAGACATCACATACCATGGATGAAGTTGTATTTTGAGCTGCCATTTCAAACAGTCATGATGTACACCAAAATCCCACTTATTTCCAAACATGTCTACTCTAATCAGGAAACCACTGCCTGGGAAGAGGCAATAATTTCCAAGCTGGTTCCTTAGTGACCAACAGGAATGAAACAAAATACATTATACAGAATGGTGTTTCATATCCTGAATGCCTGACAGCAGTATTTTAAGAAAGTTTAATTCCTGTAAAGCTAAACTGACTATTTTAAAATTAAAAACTACTGACATGGATGCTGCGTGTGCTGCTAGGACTTCTGAAAGTAATAATATGGTAAAAGCATATTCCACCAGATTGTAATCTAGTTGGAAGTACTTTAGGCTGGATTGCATTGCTGAAGCTCATGTGCTCCACCACCACACTCAGAGAAATGGCCAGAAATCCCTGCTCCATCCTCCTAAGCCTGAAAATGTTTATGGTAGAATCACACACACCTATTCAGGCTAAAGTGCCCCAGAACAGGCACTGCTGGTAAGAAGCAGCCTTTCCGTATTAAATTCTGTGTTCTAAATTTTTGAGTCATTTGACTTCTGGGTTATATTTGAAAGCCAGTAGCACAGTTACAGATGTGCCTGGTTCTGAGAAGGTGCAAGATATCACAATATCTTGAGGTGAATAAGAAATGAGAAATGCTCACACTGAAATAGATTCTTGCCAATGCTTTCTGTGTGCCATTTATTTCAGACCTAATCCAAAATTCACTGAATTCAGAAGAATTGTATTCATTATATTTGGATAAAGCTATTATTCATGAAACATACTTCTGCTCCTGAGCATGCTCTGATTAAACACAAAAATACATCCACATCTCACAGAGAACAAATAGTCAAAGAAAACAGTTTACAAGCTTTATTTACAAGATCTATGCAGTCAACACCTAGGAATATATAATCCCTTTGCTGCAATCAGGGTCAGCCCACACAAGAGAGGGACAGAAAACTAAGACGAAATTGGGAGTGAATTAATTTTCATTGCATGGTTCAGCCAGAAACTAGCTGGACAGAAGTTCATTTGATTAAGTTTATTTTATGGCACTGCAGGAAATAGGTAGTTTTTGGACAGGGGAATCTGAGCTTTAAAAAGCTGTTCCACCTCCCTTTCTTCCCTTCTCACAATTTTTTTTTTCTTTTGTCCAGAACATTGCTAAAAAGCAAACACAGCAGAGCTTCCACTTTGACACCTGGAAGCAGAGGAAGAACATAAACCCCAAATAAACAACCCTGTTGTATAAAACAGCATCCAGGCGGCTGCAAGCAACCAGTGCCCAATGCTGGCAGCAGAGAAACACACTGCCCTGCCATGTCCAAAATGACTGATAATTGCCTCCTACAAAAGCACATGAATTCCACAGAAATGCTCTCCAAGCTGCTGAGGGGATGTGGGTGTGTGGCTGCCTGGAGCTGGAACCCCCCACATGGATGCTCTCCTTTCGCCACACACTTTATGGGGTTGTTCTCCACTGGCAACTGCTTGTCAGAGCTTCTGGCTTTTGTGAATTTTGAGCATAGTTGTTAAAAACTTGGACTGAAGCTGCTGCCCTTCTGCCAAGCAGATCTGTGTGTGAAGGTAGTGTCACTGGTGGAGGTATTTGTTTTGAAAAACCAACCCTTCAAGCTTTTATTGCACAGTGAATTATTCAAGCATCACATATCAAATAGTCCAACACAATACAGGTGGAACTTTATTCCTATTTACACTAGTACTACTCCTCTTGCAGCTTAAGCCAGAGGTGAAATCTGAGACTTCTGGGCTTGTTTACTGGCTGAAATGAACATTTAGATGTTGGTTTTGTCCCTAGAAAATAGTCAGATAAAATGGTCGAATAAACATCTCCTTTATAACTCCATTCTAGCATAACTCCAGAAAGCAGCATGAATACCTGGCTTATTCAGATTAATTTTTCAAGTGTGTAATTTTATTTTTGCCGTAGCATGCAATGTAATATTGTTTAATGTTGCAAAACAGCATTCCAAAGATGCTAAATTATTATCAACTACACCTTTTGAAAATTTAACTTAACTTGCCCTAGAAATTTCACTGAGAGGCAAAACTCATTACCAATTAAGTATTGTCCCAAAAGTAATTAACAATATTAATGATAACAAAAAAGAGTACAATTATAATTTCTGGATGTCCAGTCTGCAGCAATAAAAATATGCCATAGAAATAGGATATGGCCAATTTCTGGTTTTCAGAAATAGCTGAAGATATTTCTTAACACAATAATAACGCTTATGTTAACTCCTTTTACATAAAATAAAAGCTGCAGTATTTTTCAAAAACAGAGTTCAACAGCAGCACCTGCTAATGCACTTCACTTGTGTATGCCAAATTCATACGCAGGAAATCTTTGAACTCATTTAACATCACAATTTTAACAAAATAAGGGCTGAACTCATGCCAGATCTGAAAAAAAAAACCACCTAAATCTGGTTCAAGTTCAGAGAAACAATCACATTTGATTTGTTTGCACTGAAATATTGCATTTGACTCAACTCTCTTGCCGTGTAGATGGTCATAAATTTTAAGCCTCAGGAGGTTTTTACGGTGTCATCCTTTTTAAACACCGACATTCTGCTCTGCAATGCTTTACCCCAAAATCTCACAAGCCATAATATTCCTAACCGCAGAGTCAGTTCGAGGGGATGCAGTTCTTAAAATGAGCCTCTATTAAAATTCCTTGCAACTGGATCATAGTATTTGGCAGTATCAGCAATAACCATTAAACCTAGCCCAAAACCTTCTGACAGAAATCTGGGATTTTGACCAGAGCGAATATTTATGAGACGTGTGCAGTTTTCTTTTAAAGGAGCTTTCCTTGGAGAGAGAACTTCTCCTGATTGCTTTTGGTTTACAAAAACAAGAAGTTGACATTTTCTGCAGGAAGTACAGCATTTTCTGATTAGCTCTAATAGCCACTTTTGGGAGCTGCTGCAATTTATCCCAGCATTTGAAGTAGCTGAGTGTCATTAATTGCTATTCACCAGGGTATTCAAGGCACTTGGTACCTGGTAAGGATGGGAGCTAGAAATCAAACTGCAGGCCAGGGCTGAGATAAACACTTCAGCACACGAATGAGGGCTGAGCTGAACACAAATTCTGCAAATTGTTGACCTGGAATTGTAAACTCTGGAAGCTGTGGCAGGCCAAGTGCTAGGTTAAGCATTTGATAGCAAAACATGTGGCCATTATTTGATATTTTAGTTTCAAAAGCAAGGAACTACTCTTATACATAAAATTTTCTGCTGTAAAGTTTTCCAATTTTTTTCCCCTGTATCACTGTCTTTTTCCTCTTCATGTTTCTCAAAAGTACTCCCTCTAAACTAAATATATCTCAGTCTTATATTAAAAACACATGATCTTATTACACTGATAAACCAGATCTTGATAATGCCAAAGCTACAGCAATATTTAATTCTTGTCAAAAGAGTCACTTATTTCATTTCTCTTCCTCAGAGATGTGCTCTCTAAGTCAGTTTCTGATGGGAACAAATGAAGGCAATGATTTGTCTTGAATAATAAAGCACCTGCAGCTGTTTGCAGCATTTAGAATGATGGCTTATCATTAGCAGAAAGCCTCAGATATTCCCAGCACCCTACATGCCTTGCAGGTAGGGCAGCAGGGTCTGTGTCATTTACCTTTCTCATCATTTTCCAATAACAAGAACATCAAGGATGCAGCACATACATCACCTACCTAGGAGCCTGGATTTGCTTTAGATAGTGACCTCTGAGTAAGTCCCCTCTGCCCCCCAAATGTCAATAGGAAAGATTTTCTAGAACTTAAATCATGTAGAATCTATAGAGCAGGTGTTCCTTCTGGGTCCGTGGTGGGAGCCAGCTCTGTGGCTGGGCTGGGCTAAATGGGAATTGCTAAATCCAGCAAGGATTTTAAAGGCAATTGTACACTGAGGTATTCCCCAAGCTGGCACAGCTTTGAAGACCAACTGTCAGGTTTGTCTGTCTTTGTTCTTAACAATCCCAGTGAGGGAAAACCTACACTCAAATTCCTGTGCAGCCTGAGCACGAAGCAGCAATAACGCTGTGGAAATGGCTGTGGGGCTGTGCCAGCCAGCTGATATGGGAACTGGAAGCAGCTTTTACAGTGCAGTCATACAGCAAGCAACTCAACTTCATTCAAAATAGATTAACTCATTACAGAGAACAGGAGGATAAATTGCACAGGAATGAGTGAGGGATTTTCAAGGGAGTTAATGCACTCTAAAACACGACGAAGCTCCTGTATAACTAGAAAGGATGAATTTGTAGCAGTATAATTTACAATTTAGAAAGTTCAAATAATTACACATGAATCGCTAAAATATTCATTAAGGCAAAATCCCTTCACTTTATAGAATAGCTTTAGTTTTTCAGCTATTCCACAAACACAGCCAGGTGAACCAGTTACTTGTCACCACCATTCAAATCACTGGTGATCTCTTAAGAAATAAAACCCCCATCCAGTTATTCGAGTTTCACACACTTGTGACTTTGAGTCAGCATTGTCTCCAGCTGCAAACTCCCAAGTTACAGGTCCAGTGCAAAGTTAATACTAGATCAGTTACTATAATTAACAAGATCAATAACAGGCTAACAAGAATGCATTTTTTTTTTCTCCTGGGATGAACTGTGCTGCATTCACATAGCCCTAAGCTCCAGCAGCGCCACAGCTGAACACAGCAACATGAACATCAAGATGACTCAGGGCACCAGGACAAGCACAGAAGAGCCTTCCTGCCAGAACTTACAGGATTTCCCATCTCAGTCTGACATCCCAGTTTTGCTTAGGATGGACAGTTATCAGAGCACAAAAACTAGCAGGCCCCATTTTCCCTGCTTTTCCTGGCCTCACACAGCCATGCCCTGTCTCTGAAGTGCCACCAGCCCATCCCAGCACACATCAGAAGGGGCTGTACCTGCTGGTTTCAGCAGGGTGGTAACTACACTTGGTTCCTGTGTCCCTGGGCATCCTGTGCAGCTTTCACTTGCCCTGTCACTGCTGCTTTTAATTTCCTCATACCCATGAGAGGATATTCCCATTTTCTCTGCTGCCTCTCATTTGCCCTCACAAGCCTCTGCTCCTTCCTAGCAGCAGTACTCTGGCAGACATCCCAGAGGACATCTGACTGTCCCACCAGCCCCATGACCTGTCCCACATGTCTGTAGGCACCCTGGAGCAGGGTGCCTCCTCAAGCCAATTTTACATTTGCTGCAGGCTGTATCCTGTGCATCATCATCTGAGCTGCTGTCTGCCAGAAGAGCTGGGGAATGAAGGAGGGCAAGTGCCCAACCTCCTCTTTGGCAGTGAGAGAATCGGCTGAGGATGAGAGGAGAAGTTCTGGACAAACACAAGCAGTTTTTCCACACAGATCAGGGAGATTGTGGGACACAAAGGAGCAACAATGTGCAGACAGCATAACACTGCTCTCCCTCGGTGAAAGGCTGACTTGGGTAATCAGGAGATTGAGGGGCTTTATTTGCACCTTCAGTCAGGGCATGGGAGAAAACTGGGAGCTGATGTTTAGTAGGAGCAGAGGGAATGGCTCCTCCTTTGCACAGTGATTGGAAACAGCCACAGTCACACACATGGAGGTGAGAGAAACCTATTTACACCACCAACACCACTGTCTTTCCTTTGTTCCCCTCTGAAGGAACATGAAATCCTGGAACTCTAGTGCTTGAGAATTCACCTAATATACGTCCTCAGCCCCCAAATTGACTCAAATCTATTCCTAGCAGATGTTTCTCCAATCTCGCCTTGAAAAGCTCTGAGGATGGAGGCATTGTTTATCCTTCTTGGTTAGGCTGTGCATAAAAGTCTAGAGATTTTAGGTAACAGCATGCAAGCTGCTACAGCAAGTTTTGCAAGCCCATGCATGGGGCTCTTATCATATTCCAATAATATTGGCCATCATTTTTGCTGTGGGTTGCTGAACTAATATGAAATTCTGATTGAATATGTGCTGCCAGTGGAAAAGCTGGAAATCAGTAAACATACTAAGAGCAGGCTGTCTCTGCAAGAGCACCAGGCAAAGAACTGCCACAGGGAAAGAAAGAAAAGCTTGAAGAAAAGCGTCAGAGTGAACAAGCCCTGCTAAGCCCTCTGGAATTGCTGTGGGAAAGTCTGCCCTTCATCACAGGGATCCCTGCAGTAGTTTGAAGACAGTGGGTAACATATCATCTAATGGCTATTGAAATGAAAGCAGAAAGGATAAGAAAAGCAGAGAGGAAGAGATTATTTCAGAAGCTTTGCTCTCACTTACAAGGGTTTTCTGCTTTATGGAAAGTATCACATCATCTTGGGTTTCTTACACAACTGGAACTTTCTACACAACCTTTCAGATTGCAGTTTGGGTTTATTCCCACGCAGTTTCCCATGTCTTTGACATGACCTTGAGAGCTGTCATTCTGCAGCAGCCTAGTTTCGGGAATTGGCTTGGCTGAAGTTTACCATCTGCAAGGCGTTTCTCAATTTCCTTCCACAAGACCGTGTTGGGGTTAGTTACCAAACACATGCAAGTTTTACAGTCCTCACATTGTTACCTTGGCCCCCAGAGGCATTTTCTCTTGCATTAAAGCTCCCCTGAGAATGATTTCCATGGTCTAAGATGCAAAGGCACCACTTTGCTCAGAAAAAACGAGAGCTCGTGGGTTGTGCTATCCCTGGGCAGCCACACAAGCTCACAGTGCCAAGTGAATCAACACTAATTATTAGACAACAGCAGTGGCTCTGCCCTTGCTCTCACCCAGGGCAGGACATGCCAACCTGTGTTCAGTATTTCCTGACAAAGAGCACCCTTCAAAGTAGTGCTGCAGACATGAATTATGCATCTTAGTTTAGTCCTTCACCAGTGCCTTTAAATGGGAGTTTCATCCAAGCATAGACACATCCCATAGGATTGTCTCTTAAAAAAACCCACATTTTTCTGTACCAGTGTAACAACAATCAGACAGAAAAAGCAGGGTGGAGAACAGTCCTGTACTTGTCTCACTGCAGCCTCTGCACAGCAGGGCAGAATTCCATCCTTTAAAGACAATACAACCATTATGTGGGCAGGAGTTCAGGATAGACTGGGAAAAAACCACATGGAGAAAACACAGGTCAAAGGCTACATTTGTAAACATTTGCTGGCACCTAGAACCCAGTCAAACCTCATCACAATTCATGCAGTCACGCCAGAAGCTAATCATCACCCTCACTATTATTTTTAGTGGTTCCCAAGTGATGACTGTGCATGAGCAACATAGAAATAAAGTTCTGAATTATTTATGGTGCTCAAAACACCTCAACAAAAATGCTGGCCCTTCTTGTGTTCATGCTGTCTCCTGGATTAGGAGCAGAGAGTGGAAATTAGGATTAGGAGCAGCAAGTGGAAGAAGTCAGGACAGAGGTTACAATCCAGTTTTCTTATTTAGCAGTCCCCTTGGCTTTGAATTACGTTTTCTTTTTCACACATCAAGATTCACACACCAGGCTTCAGGAGATCTGCACTCAATTTCCAGTTCTTCTGCAAATCTAATACAGCTGTGATGAGGACATTTTGTTTCTCTATGACTCAGTTTGCCACATATGAAAAGGAAAATAATTTTCAAAATATATCACTAAGACTAAACGAATAACATTTTAATTGCCTGGATATTATTGTGCTGGTCTATGTGAGCAGAAAAAATATAGCTCAAGACAGTGTTTATGTAGAAAAGGGTGTAAGACAAACCAGCTTTCTAGATCAAACCAAGCAAATCTAATTTCAAATCAGAAATGGTTTTTATATTTATTTAATTATCTTGCCATCAATGCTTTAACTATTTTTTTCCCCCAGAGGGAGGATGTTCAGTTTCCCGGAGTGATTCTACAGATGCCTCTTTTAAGCCTTAATTTCTCTGAATGAACCAGCCAATTTCAGGACTAAATAATATGGTTACAATTGTCATTCATTCAGAAAAGCAATTTAATTTTGATCAGGACCTACCCCTCAGCTTTGAATTCAAATTAGGATAGGCCACAGATTCTGAATGTAGTTACTGCTAAAATGGAAGAGATCTTGCTGCCCACAAGAGACATGTGAACTCCAACCATGCCAAAAATTCATGTCAGCTAGATAGTACTTGAAACACAATTCTCATTAAAATGGATTGTAGCATTCATGTTCTGGAAACACGAAGAATAGAGACTAATGGATTAATCCATGGAGGGTGCCACAATGATCTTTACCTTGTCCTTGCTGGAACAGCCTTCCCACAATCCTCCTTCCTTCATTCAACTTCTAACAAACAAGATGCTCTAGCTGAAAAGTATGCACTGAAATCAAAGCTTCCAAAAATCCTAAACATGTTTCCATCCAGCAGTATGGTGTGACACAGGCAATGACGCTTTTGACTTTGCTCCAGTACATCCAAAACTGCCTTATCTTTTAATACCTTCCTGTAAGAAAATCTACATCTGAAAAATATGTTTCCAATATCTATATTAGATATATTTCAATAAAAGTACACCATAAAAATAAAAGGCCTGCACCACTGAAAAGCCTCACTTGCATAATATTAAACATCTGTGATTAGGTGGAATCAAATTTCATTCTTTCCAACTGTAGTGATTTTTAAAGAATAATTTCAAGTGATAGCATTTATCATCATGTACCTTTCCAAAAGAAGAATACATTGACGGGTTCACTGTATTTTAAAGCTTCTATGATAAAGCCAGGAATTAGACATTTGCATGTGAAAAGTTCTGCAGAGGAATGCTCTTACTTATGCCAGTAATTCTGTGATTGTCAGCCAGTGACCTCTGAATAGGCATTATACACATCTCTGCTACCTCACCAATCATCTGTCCTAAATACATCCATCATAGACACTAACTATATTTAGAGATCAACTCCATAAAGATCACAAAAGGGATTCAATAACCCAGCGTTTCAATAGCAGCTGACTTGACACGTTGATGTAGGACATCACTTTTGGTCCAGTGCTCCATATTTCATTGCCCCGACCTTGGAAGTAAAAGTTAATATCTGTGCTGCTGTAAAACTGGTATTTCATCCCCATTTCTGCTTCACTGCTAGAACACAGAATTACAGGACCATAAGGAACCTGGAGAGGTCACAGGGGTCATACAGATATGGCATCAATCCCAGGTGTCATCTGTGATCTAATGTTAAGTATTTCCAAGGAAAGAGGCTCCACAACTTCACTCAGGACTTCCCCTGGCAAACCCTCCCTGCAAGGGATGCTTTTCCTCTGCCTAGGTTTTGAACTTATTCTAATCACTTGTAATATCTCCGGTTTTATTCCTTCCTTTCTCCTTAACAGCAATTCTGTGCAACTAGAGGTCTATGGGGGAAAAGCAATTATTTTTATTATAATAAAAACTGCAGTTTTCAAACAAATATTCTGATTTTTCTTTGCCCAGAAAATAGTGAGCTACTGTAATTCATTTTCAAAATAGTAGAGGCAATGAAGAACTGTTCAAAGGTTGCAGCACTACAAAGGAATGGGGCCTTCCACTGTTCTTCCAGGCAGGAGGAATACAGAATTTATCAGAGCAAATGCTGCTTCAAAAGAAGAAATAAGCTCATAAAGCTGTTGGCTTTTCTGTAGAGGTGGAATTAATTGATTGCATCAAAAGGAATTGGAGTTTCTACTCTTCTTTCCTTGCCAGTTGTGACTTTGAGAAGAAGCCAGGCAGGAACAGTCAGCTGAGTGTAACATCACACAAATCCTTCCAACCTTTGCATCATGGCTCTACCCCAGCGAGCAGTGCAGTGCTGGGTGATGATACAGCACTCAGATTTGAGGGTGTACTTGTGGGGGAAGAGGGCTCTGCTCCACCACAGCATGAAGTCAAAAGGAATCTCCATTCCTGAAGATTAAATGTCCATCTGAACGACCCAACAAGATTTTGACAGGAGGTTTTTTATTACACTGCTCATACCTTTCCATATAGATGATAAATAAGATTTTACCATGTGAGGCACCTAACATTACACCATTGCTTAAAAGCAGACTGATTTTAAAAGAGATATTCTAGCCCATCCTCTTACAGTTATTTTTGAGAGAGTGCATTTTAGATTCGTCTATGTGCAGCACAAGGCAAGGAATCACAGCTCCAAATAGGGATTTTATAATTTAGAGCTGTTCCACATGGCTGCCCATTCCATACATATAATTCATTATCAAATCCCAGCCCTTCTTGCTTACTGTCTTGTTTCTTGTATGGGTTGGATTTAATTTGAAATGTTTTTTAAATGGTCACTAGCAGCATTTAAATATGAATTTATAGAAGTTTGGTTATGCAAAGTTCAGTTAATAGTCCACATGTCTGTGTAATCTGAAGACCTAATTCCATCCCAGCACCTGTTTTGTATTTAACAGCAGGTCACAGCCACAAAGGTTGGTGTAATACCAGCATAAAACAAAATACTGTGGGAATATTCTCCCTCCACTGAACTACTAGCAGATGATCTATTAATCCCATGGTGAAATTAATGGGGCATTTCTATGATTTTGCAAAAGAAACCCCAAATGGCCTTTTCTTTAAGTTCATAATTTTCTTTCTTTTACATATCATTAACAGTGCAGAATTATTATGTGTCTTGATGTGATCTGATACTTCTCAACCCCCAAACAACCTTTTTAACATCTGGACCATTTATTCCCTTTATAGTGAATTTTCCTGAAAATAGTTTCCACTAGAGTTTTATAGATCTCATAGAAATTGCCTTATGAACTTGGAGAGCCAACACCAGGGCAAGTTAAAGAATGGATAAAACTAATTTGGTTTCTGGTTACTTTAGTCAATCATTAACTCAAGGACTGGAGAATTATTTAGTCTTGACTAACCCTCCCCAGTGAGTGTTCCTGGTGTGTGAGGGAATGATGCTGTAGAGTTTCCTGTCCTGGCAGGTACTGGAGCCCAAAGGATCAGCCTAACCTTGAGATTTTGACGCACCTTGCAGCCCTCACTCCTCTGATACTCTGAGAAATGCTGAATCCAAGTAATTGAAAATAATCACCCCCTCAATGAAATTGTGAATTCACAGAGAAAAGAATACATTGCACTTAAAAATTACTATTGTATTTGTCTGTATGCATACAAACAAAATTATAATCCACCATGCCAGAGGAAGAACATCTAAACCAAAAACCTGATGACGTTCCCCTGAACTTCTCTCCCTGTTAGTTACTGTTACTTACACTGGAGTTGACACACTGAATGTTTGCCCACTCTTACACAAATACCAGCACTGTTACCTTAAAAAACAATGCAAGAAGCAGATAAAACTTAACCTCAACAAAGCACCCAATCAAAACAGTGAATTTCAATCAAAGTTGAAATAGCCAATCCCCTAAAATACACAAGAAGATTGAAGTGTCATGCAAACACAGTACCTGAAAAGGCTGTAGACAGATATATATATAAGGCAAAGTCAGAAAGAATAAAGCCAAGGTTCTTCTGAAATGAAAATTGAGAGAACTGGTGTAAGTCCAAGGCAAGTTCTTGCCATTTCTGTCCATCTGTGGAATTCATTAGGGCAAAAATGCCTGAGATATTCTATGTGTGATGGTGTGATGGGATAGGGAAGGTATTCTGGACCAGCAACTCCTTAAAATGTCTGCATCACTGAACAATACAATGAAGGCAATTTGGATCCAAAGCATCTTACTTATTTGTGGGTATACCTGGAAACACAGTAATTGCCTGACAAAAACCCATATGTATTTCCATCTATTGAACTAAAGTTCTAGCATTGCATTTCTAAAATATCTGACCAGCAGATCAGGAGGCAGTGTTGTCTTCAGAGATGTAAAACATCAGAGTGACAGGAACTCAGGCTGACAACTGGCTGGATTTGCTCAGTGTTTGGAACAATGTGGTAGAAACAAAAGGAATTAAGAACCTGGAATTGCTTTTGATTGTTATTTTCCAAACAGAGCATGAAAAAATAACACAAAAGAGAAAAAATCCATAGGGAAAGACGCAACATTATCAGTTTTGGATCAAAGTCATTGCATGGCTAAAATTAAATATATTATTTCAAACTCATGGTCAATGAAAAGAGCTCAAACACCCTTTTTGTTGTAGGCGCTCTGCTCAGTTTTTTGTTCAGTAAAATTGTACAAGTTCAGTGAGGATTTTCTAATAACCTCATTGAGGGGTTTTGCAAAACTTACATCAAAGGGGTAACCTGACATCTAAATCAAAAAGGGTTTGGAATATGGAAAAATAAAAGCTTTTTTGACAGCCTCTGTTCTGACAGACAAAAAGAAGTCAAATACCACATATCACTCATGCCCTGCAGTCTGAAGTTTAGGGCTTAAGCTTCAGCCTTCCCCCTGCTTTGCTCACACAGCCAGGTGTGCACAAGCAGCTCCCTTTGAATCCAGCCAGGCTCAGCCTGGAGCTTTGGGGTTTAGTGTGTGCACAGCCCGTTCTGGCTCATCCCAGCATAGCAGATGCCAGTGGATCATGGCAGTCACAACTGGAGTCTTTACAGCAAGTTTTTAACTGTTCCTTTTAATTCTATTTTTAATTTTTTTTCATGCTTTCCACTGCAGATGGGAAGCAATTTGCACTTTTCATCAGACATGCTGGATTTCCAGCTGCTTTGGTGCTCAGCCCATACCCCAGTCCCTCCTGTCCAGCTGCACACCCAATCTCAGTACTCACTGGGGCAGGTGTGGGAAATTCAGGTGTTCACCCTTCCTCTCTCCACTAGAAACTCTCTTTTCTGCTCCAATGACACCCTAATGCATCTAGACTGGGGAAAAACCATGGGGAAGGTAGGGACTCCAGGGCTGGTTAGACATTGCTCCTGCTTTCTTTCAGTTTTCATGTGGAAGCACCTTGTTTGTAGGGAGGCTCAGCCCACAGCACAATTGTCCCAATCCCAAAGTCTCTTTATCAGTAACAGCCAGCTTGCTCAGGTTGGAATGCACAGTGCTCCCAGTACGCCTCAACATCAGGGGAAAAGCCCTCCTTTCCCCCTCAAAAAATAAAATTAAAAAAAAATAAACAACCCCCCCCAAAAAAACCCCCCAGAAACCCCCCAAAACTAAAACCAAAACCAAACAACAACAACAACAGCAACAACAAAAAAACCCAAAACCCAGAAAAAAAACAAACCAAAAAACCCCAAAAACCAGAGACACAATAAACCCCCCCAAAATACCCCACAAAAAACAACAAAAAAAACCCCCAAAAACAAAAACAAAAAACAAAAACAAACCACCAAGAAAAAGATACAGAGTCTCACATGGAACACAGGAGATAAACTCCTAGTTACAGCCTGAGCTGGCAAAGAGAAATAGCAGCTCTAGAGCAGAATGGGAGAAGTGAACACAAGAGTTAGTATCTAAACCACACAAGGTTATAAAAGGCAACTGGCCTTTCCATTCCTTCATAAATAATATCAACGAATATTTAGTCTTTTTAAAAACTTGGTGCCTGGCAGGAGAGCAAAAGGCAGCAGCAAACAGGTTAATGTGCTGATTTAGAGCTGATAAAGCTGCAGCACTTCAATATCTCCTCATGCAAACTTCTCAGGCCACATTGGCCATCAGCACACATGGATGGGAAGATAAACCTTTATTCCACAAGATAAGCTCTTTATTCCACTCAGCTAACTCAGATTTCAGACACCAAAATGCAAGGCGATGAAAGCACTTCCAAAGGAAAGGAAGACATCAAGTATTTGAACTGCAGTGATCTTGTGCCATTGAGAAAGTTGTTTTTTAAAGTGACAGAACTATATGACAACAGCAGAGCAAATCTGAATCTTTGCAGATCTGTAAGTAGGCAGCTATAAATTGCAATATATTCTGACATTCTTTACCAAATACAACATTAAGGTGACAAATTATACTAATACAGTATGATTTCAAGGTGTATCCACATTTGCAGCATGTGTAAATTTCTCAAATAGAATCCGATGTTTGCTAATATGGTGCGATCTGAGTTAATAAGATCAAATTATGTCTGATCATACTACATTAGTAAATGTCACATCAAATTAGTCATTTTCAGAATTATAATGAAGCGCAGAAAGCAACCAAAAATAACTTTTCCAACACAAGTAAGCAGTGCTGAAATTGAGAACTGAGCTAAATACCAAGCCCTCAGAGAATGCTTTTTGAATGCAAGATTTGCCACATTTTCTTCTCAGTCTTATTCCAGAGAGCTCTCATACAAGATGTAAGTCATAATTACAGCAGAGTCTTGTCCTGAGGTCACTAATAGGAACTGGAGATGAGGTCATGAGCTAAGAAAAGATGCCATCCCCACTGCAAGGCTTTCAGTTCAGGGGTAGTCAATTTTCAATGTTCCAAGCAGGAAAAACCATGAAAATCCACTGAACAAAAATTTGGAAGGAGAAAGCACCTTGAACAGGAAGTTGCTCAAACACTTCATAAACTTCCCTCTTTTGAAGTGTATTATCTGAACTACACTAATTAGCCAGACCTTGTAAGGTTTTATTTTTCTTTTCTTTTGCTGAAACCTGTCAGGTGGGCCTGTGGTATAACCTCATGTATTTGCAAACATACAGAGTTTGGTTTCTTTGAACACAGCCAGAAAAACATACAACTTCTTGGCTCAGGAATCCCAGAGCCTGCCCTCAGCACGTTCCTCAGCCCAAGGTCCCTGGCCATATGCTGGATTCCAGAGCCAGTTATTTTTTCCCATGTTCTTCTGCCAACTTGGAAAGTTTCCTACAGCTTTCCTCCCTGTCCCTTCATCCAAAGGTAGGGAATATTGCTTGAAATGCCCACATTGAAGTTGACCTGTCTTGTAGCAAAGGCTACCCAAGTAGACTCTTGAAGACTACCCTAAAAATAGAAGGCTGAAGTCAGTCCTGCTGGGTCTCAGGGATGTCTCCCACACAACTTTTCCCAGAACCTTTAACAGGGATAAAAACCTGGCAAGTGGCAGAAGCAGAAAGAGCAGAAATTTTGAGGAAAATCCAACAGTCCCATGTTCACTGGGAACATGCGGAACATCAGTCTCTCCCCAGCTCTCCATCATCTGTTGAAGTGTGAGAGTACAAGGAAAAGGGGAAAAACAAACAAACAAACAAAACAACCAACCCCATAAGAAAAAAAAGCCCCAAACAAACAAACAACCCCTCCAAAACTAAACAAAACAACCCGATGGAGAAGGAATTTTCTCCCTATGTCACCAGTTAAAGCAGAGTCCAGGATTTCCCCAGGTCATTGTGTCAACTCCAAGACACAACATTTTTGTCCTTTTTGATGAAGTAAAAGACACCGGCAAGGAATAAATACTTGAGAAATTTCATTTCTACCCTTACTGAGTTAAAATATGATCCCTGCAACCACAGCTACCTAAATCTTCTGGCTAAGCCACCTTTATTACCAGGTGAATAAATTAGTGCCAGCTGCAAGCTCCAAGGCAGAACCATTACTCTGTACAGTGTTATGAAAAGTGAAGGCCAAAGCAGGGGTGAAATCCTAAGTAATCAGTTCAGGGTTGGAGTTTTTTTAAGACTAAAAGGCACACTAAACAAGATGTCCACCGTTGGCAGCAGGATTTCTAGCTACTTTTTCAGAAGGTGGAACATATGTTCAATACTGTGACCTGTAGTGTTTAAGATTAATTTTTTTGATTTAGTATACGCTGGCATATGCTTCGAAGAGGACTTTTTCCCACAATGGCTTTACCAGCCCCTGTTGCTTAGGACTTTTGTTTAATTGCTTGATATTTGTTTCTTTTTAATCCAAGCTGTCTGCATGAATTTTAAGTGAATTATTGGTGTTTACATAAGGCAGTCTGTTCAGGGACAAAGTTGTTGATCCCTAGAGAAAGCATTGTTCCTCTCTTGCCTGTATTTCAGCAGATTAGGTTTAAACCAGACCTACAGTCAAAATACACTCACTAGCACACCAGCTTTACATGTGTTTGAATGGAATAGTCATAATAGAGCAGCCTTTTGTTATTAGTAATTACGAATACTTCTGTTGGATTCTGGTATGTCAGTGGACTAGGAACCCTTTGTTGTCTTTAAACTAATGTCTGCATTATTCTGCATTTTCTTCTTCTAATCCTTCCTCTATCCTGAAGGATTTTAGCAACGTTTTACTGTCATTCTGTTATGAAACTTGTTTTCCCTTGAGCATGTGGTAATTTCATTAGGTACCTGAGGATTGTGTAAAAATCAAATAATAACAACATAAACTAAGCCAAAGTAAAAAAAAACCAAAAACCAAAAACCAACAAAAAAACCCCCACTGAACCAACATTTCTACTTAGCTCAAGACAAAAATAAAAGCACATGGGAGGAGGAGCGGAAAGGAGAAAATAAGGGAAGCATTATTTTCTGCATTGTGTTTAACTCCTTGCTGGCTATTTTGTGGTGGATCTCAGAGGGTGATGTGTAGTGGCAGCAGCCAGGCAGCTCAGTCCTGAGGTGGTTCCTGAGCCCATTTCCAGCCCAGGAGCAGCCCCTGGCCACTCACCCTGCCCTAGAACTGGCAGCAAGGAACATAGCTTGCAGGGGACACCTGTTTGGTATTTTTGTATGGAGACACAAACTCTATCCTACAGTGATGTCTTTAACCCAACCTGTTCTTCTTGCCCCCTCCCCTCCAAAATCTTCCTTCAGGCTCAACTCAGCTGTAAAGGAGAGCACTGGAGAAAGTCAAGTGAAATTGCACAGGACTGGACCTGATGACCCAGCAGACCCTCCAGATCTTGTCCCAGGGTCATCACCTCAGGTAATCCCAGGAAAAAGCACATTAGAGTTGCATGTGACACACTGTCCTGTAAGGTTCTCTCTCTGACCAAATCAGGCCACCTAGGACAGCACAGCCATTTGGATAGGACAGGATTTCACCATTTTAGCAGGACAAATGACTCTCCTGCTCATTCCATCAAGTAAACAAGAGGTTCCTTCTCCTTGGGACCTGTTAACTACACGCTTGAGCATTTACTGAAAAATTATTTGGTCAGTCATGGATATGACTGCTGAGTGCTGTCCCACCAAGCCACTCTTATGACAAACTGGTTCACATTCACTTGAATTAATCACTCAGAAACTCAAGAGCTTGCATTTCCCAGAGAAGTGACCTGAATCTGGCTACCACCATCTACCAAAGGGTACAAACTGAGGAGCAGGCTGGAGTTGTTGTGTGTGACATCAGAAGTTTGGGAGCTCAGCTAACGAAGCCCAGCTCAGTGACACCAGAGCAGGGAGCAGCACTGCAGAGCTGGCAGCAGAAGTGGCTTGGCAGAGGAGCCACATGTGCTAACAAACAGCATTTTAATCAAAGGCAGCTTTCCACAAGTCACAAGCTCCGGTCTCTTGGCTTTGGTTTAAATCGTGGGTCGCTTTCTTGTTACACCCAAATGCATCTCTTAGGCTATAATACTGCTGTGATTTTACATACAAACACACAGCCTCTGGGGGAAAGTAACATTACTAAACAGCAACATCAATAAAAGGAGTTTTTTGTACATTAATTTGTGCCCATAATGCACAGATAATACCACACTGGCCTTTGCTGGGCAGGGAAAGATGGGACATAAATTGGTCATGGAGTGTGTCAGTACAACAGCTGTGAGAGAGCAAAAAGGAGACTTTAAAGATGAAAATGGCTTAAATAAAATTGGCTTAAAATGAATTAGTGCCAAATTAAACGAAATATTTTCTAAACTTTTTAAATAGGGTTAAAAGCAGAACAGTTTTTCTTTATGTTTAAGGAATCAAATTTTTCAAAGCAAAAGGGACTTAATTGGACAATGCTTGTTATCCCTAAGTGAGTACTGGGCAAGTCCTTGAATTGCCTTTGCAAATTGCACTTTGAGACTTAGGAGCAGAAATAAGATTTCTCCTTTTGTTTATAAAAATGAGTCATGTTTATGAGCAAGAAAATTAAAACAGGTCTTTGTTCATGGCAGGAGAGTTCAGATATATTTGAAGAGGGAAACATGAGAAACTTTTGCTTTTAATTCCTCGTGGGTTATCCACCCTGAGTGCTTGCCCTGCTTAACCTTTCTGAGAAGAAAATCCCCTCTAAAGTTATTTACACCTCCTTGGACACAAGAGGTGTCTGCATGCAGATAGACACCTAGGAACAGAGCAGCACTCAGGAAGCAGCTGGATTTACTGAAGGTCCCAGGAAATTACAGGGTTCTCTTCCCTGTGAGCACAGTTAAAGCTCTGCACTGGTCTGTGAGCAGCCTGGGCAGACACTATGAAATCTCAACTTTATTATCTTCAGCACTATTGAACAATCGATTCCAGTCTCATCTACTGCCCTTGAATTAAGGGATGCAACAGCACTTTCATCTTCCCTTCCTAATGAGCAGCCCTCAGTGACCTTCATGAACTGAGGTTGGCTGAGTGTATTATTCTTTGTCTGAGCACATTACACAGCCCAACAGGACAGAGCAGACCAGTTCTGCTGCTGCCCTTACCCTACCAGGATCCCAAGCAGCACCCTGGTACTTGCATGATGATAGGTTGCTGATTTTGAAACTCTGCAGCCACTAAAATATCTTTCCATTTTAGAATTCGATGAAATGCAGAGCTGTGTTTAAGGCAGCAGTAGGCAAGGGTGGTCTTGGAATTAAAAAAGCCCAATTATCTAAAGCCCAATTATCCTTCTATTTCTTCAGCAAGGCTAATCCACAGCTGGCCTGGGTCTACAGCACCCCAGACAGACAGACAGACAGACAGACATGAGGTTCAGCTCATTCCTTGGGCAGGTGCCCCAGGGTGTGATTAAACAGACATATCCAGCATCTGTTTCTTTCTGTAGAGCTGTTCTGCACAGGGCAAGGAATCTCCCAGTTTCCCTCTTACATGTGTGCATCAATAATTAATGAGTCCTATAGAGTCAATTGCTCCTTCCAAGAGACAGAAAACCCAAGATCACTCACTCTTCATTCACACTGTGCAGTGTTTTCAAGGCAGAGACCACATCTGGCCAGAGGAGTTAAAATAAAGCCCTTCTCCCAGAAATTCTGAGGATTTATCCATATCTTACAAAGCTCGGTGATACCAGGATACTTTTGAAAATCTGCTTGCAGAACAAACAGAAACATCAGCCTCCTTGCCTGCAGGACAGATAAAGCACAGAAGGGGTGCAGTGAATGCCCACTACCAGGACTGAGTCTACTCTGGGGAAAGTAACTCTGCTTAAAGGTTTAGATACCAACAAGGACATCTTATTAAAAGACAAAAATCTGGGGACAGTTTTATATAAAACTTGCTATGAAGATATTGCAGATCTATTGTGCTGTTTCATCAGTACTTGTTTCTTTCCCTCCTCTTCTCTTCTTTGGGTCAATCTCCTGAGATGTCTTCTCCCCATTTGATATTTTTCTTTCATGGAAAAGACACAGAGAGAGATAGAAAAGAGCTTCACAGAATCAGCATCCAAATAATATATCCCCCCCCCCCCCAAAAAAAAAAAAATCCTAGGCTTAGAGCACTGCAGAAAAGCCAACTTCCAAACATCTCAGCTATTTAACCCAACAACAACTCTTATAACAGAAAGAGGAAGAAAGCACAATTTTCACCCTACCCCAAACCTGCACAAACTCCAACCTCCACACAGAGCAGATTCAGTCAAGCAAGTTTGCTGGAGCAAATGACTTTCCTGTGTGAGGGAATCCCTTCACTGAGGACAGCTGTCCCTGCCCTGCCGCCCCATGTGCTCAGGGCATGCAGCTGGGGCCTCCCTTCTGCTCAAGAGCAGCCCTGAACCCTTTCCCTGCCAACTTAAAATGAGCAGACAGAAGGGGAGTGAGACTGATGGCTCCTGATGAAACCTTATGCAGGCGATAACTGTCAGCTTCACAGCTGAAACAAATTCCTTTTCCAAACAGAAACAGTTGCCAGACTTTGCTCCTCCCCTGCACAGTGACCACACCACATGCCATTCTGGTTTCCCCTTTTGATTTCTAATTTATTCTTTTCTGGGATTTCATCACCTGGCAATAAAACAGTCTCCAGAGGTTGCTGAATGACTCTGAGCTCAGTGGATCTGCAGCACACAGAACAGAGACAACAGATGATGACTTTTGTTTAGTGTGATAGTTCAAATCACAGAGACATTTTAAAGGCAATGTCCCAGAGGTCCCCAGATTTGGTTCACCACAAGGGAGGAGCAGGGGCATGTGAATTGGACTGCTTGGGTAACTTTAGAAGTATTACTGCATGTGCAGGAGGAAAATATCACCCTGATAGCAGGAGTATTGCCAGTAATCATACAGTATGGATGTGGAATGGACCTGCTCTTTGTTCAGGTTAACACACAAGCTGAGGATGGAAGGGAGATTTGCCCATTCATTGCCCATCTCCTGGGAAAGCATTTTGTTCCCTCAGCCTCAGTATTTCCCACACACGTTCATTTTTAAGCCTCCTGGTCTGAATCTCCTTTAAGGACTGTGTCTCATTCTGCACCAAACCCCTGGACAGGGGAGAAATTCACTGGTTTACAGTGGTTTTACTGAAAGGACAGAGAGGCCCATGTGTAGTTGCAGAAAAAGAATACTGTAAAAAAAATTCTTACAAAAATAGGGGACCAAGTCTGCTCCCTACTGTAGCATCTGTGAGCCAGGAGCAACTTGGTAAACTGGCAAAGTTAAATGGACAGAGCAGAGAAGAAATCAAACATTTAAACCTCAAAAACCAGTATGTGCATGTGAATTTGTCCAAAGGCATTGAAGAGGGGGTCTAGTCCCCCCTCAGTGCCACCAGCTGCCACACACTCACTTCACGTGGCCTCAAGACACCTTCACTCTCCCACCACAACAGAGCTGCTCTGCCTTTAGCACATTCCAGATCTGGGATTGGACTCTGCCTGGCCCTGCAAGCTCCTGCCTGCCATTGGACAAGGGTTTATGTCATTATGCACAATTAATCCATAGCCTTCTCCCTTTGGACTGGGAAGAACAAGCTACACCCTCCCTGGGCTGCAGCTTTTATCCTACATCTGGATCTGCTCCCTAAGGAAGTCAAGCGCTGTAAATATATTTTAAAAACACCAAGACTTGTAAACGCTGCAAGAAATGATTACTGTCTCTCAGTGATCAAGAAGAAATATGTCCTTTCATAAATGTGAACTATCTGACCCCCCAAAAAAGGGGGAAAAAAAGAACAAACGAGGGCAAGAAACTGCTATTGCTTAGAGCTGGCTTGATCCTGAGTGTGCTACAGAGACCAAACCCACCAGGCCACAGCTTCTGACCCCACTTAGAGATGTAAGACCTGGATGATCCTTCAAATTTTCAACAGCTGGAATTGCATGGGCTTAAATACTGTAGTCAGGTGGGTGACAATCCTCGAGACTCCCTGGTATGTGACTGCATGAGAATGATTACTTTAATTAATTTCTGGGTCATTATAGAGATCAATTCTTGTGTTGTGGCCCATTAAGCAATTTGGTTTGTCCCAAAGCACTTGGTCATTATTAGCTCAGAGCCAATAAGCCACATCACACAACCATAATCAATAGATGGAAAAGAATTTTGAAGGAAAAGAAAGAAAAAGCATGGATTTTGATCTCAGTTGGATCAATAATTTCCCAGAAATTGGTGGAATTCCCTGATGTAAAATCAATGTGAGCAAGTTCAAAATTGAGTTGTTTTGCTTTGTCAAGAAGATAAAATGGAGAGCTCGGGCTGTGCCTTTAAAGAGAGACATTTATAGATTAGATTTTATTTGCAATATCTTCCTCTCCAGAGATTTTCTCCCCATTTATAACCTTGAAATATCTGTGTTTGGAGCAGGGGGAGGGGGCAGAGAATAGAGGGATTTTGCTCATCTGCCTGAAAGGAACCTTTGATAGCACTTCATGCCACTCATCATTCACAAACATATTTACCCTCTGTCCTCACTGAAGACAGGGAAACTGATACTCCATTTAAAACCAGCATTTTCATTGTGACACAGCACTGAAGGTGTCTGACCTTTATTTCCCGTGGGTTTAGCATTCCCATAATGTGTAGCCTGGCCCAAATGGGGCTGTGAATACCTTCATGTGAGCAGCCTCATTGTGCCATTACCCCATTGCCCCCTTGCCCCATGCATTTTGTGCAATTATCAGTGCAGGTGCACTTCTGAGTGCCTTTAGCATCACACTATCCCACTCTGGGCTGTAACACTCCAGAGGGATAAATCCCAGCATGACAGAGCTACTGGCAGACTTTAGCGACCCCATGAGAGAAAAGATTTTAAGGATCTCTAGCTGGATCAAATCCATAAATCAGGCATTTCCAAAGCACAGACTAACATGTGTACATAGATAAAACAAGCTTTTGTTGCTAGTGATCCTTTGAAAACGTTCCAAGATGGTTTTCAATTCCTCAATGGCAAATACTGAAGCATATTTCACACAGGACTCCAAAATGTGTGTGAAAATACACACACCAGGTCAATGCATGATCTGCTCAGACCATGCACAAGCAGAAGAGGATTCCCTTACACCTGCAAGTCAGTGAGTTGTAGAAATCTCTTCTTTCACAACAAGACACTGGAGAAGCCAGGTTTCACCCCAGAGTTTGAACTCGTGTTTGTCCACTCACATCTAAGGAAGGTGTGAGTGAATCACTTGGTCTCACACTTGTGAATGTAATAAAACCCCTGAATGCTACAAAGAGCTGATGTCACCATCTGGGCCTGCTGAAAATATCACAGGAAGCTTTTGGAGAGAGAATTAGATGTTGTGCTGCCTGCAGCCTCTGGAGCTCGGTGTGCTGCTGAGCCCTGTGTCTGTGCAGCAGCCAGAGCCTGGACCTTCCAAGGGTGTGGGCAGGGGTTACTAGGGATTACCCTCAGCATGAACCTCTGGGCACTCGATTATCTGACAGGAATTGCCTATTTCTAGCTGCTACAGCATTTCCTGCATACAAGAAACTTGACTTTTTAATGGAGACTTTGCTCATTTCCTGCGTAGCTGGGAAGGAGCAGCTCTTGGGGTTCTCAAAGAGCTGCAACTTCAACACTTGGATTCCCCTGCAGAGACCTGTTAAACTCCTTGTTCTGTAACAAACTTACAGCTCAAACAGCATTTATCATCACTGATAACTGGTAGTGGTGCTCCTCCAAGTCTCTCTGAAAATCGCAGCCAAAAAAAGTCATCTCCTTTGGCTATCAGCTACTCCATGTATAGACATTGTAAGCACAGAAGATGGAAACACTAAAAAAGGGGTTTGGGGATTTTTTTTTTTTTTGTGCTGTAAAATATTACATCTGTGACTTCAGCAGTTCCCTTTAAAAGCCCTCAGAAGACCCAAGTGTTCACTAACAGCACAAGCCAAATGCTCAACAAGGGAATTGACAGTGTGACTCTGATCCCACCTCTTCAGCTAAATCTTGGCTTAGAGGGGAAAAATGTGATAGCTTCGAAAAAATGCAGATAGAAACTTCACACCCATCCTGCCCACCCAAGTGAGTGTGTGCCCCTGTCCCTATTTCAACTCTTCTCCAGTTAATGGTTGCTTTTTAATGAATGCTGACTGCTAGGATGGGAAGCACTGTCAGCACAGAATAAAAGGCATGATTAAGAGCACAGATTTGTTTCCAAATTATCTGTAAAAAAAACACTGGAGCATCATTACAAACCTCCCAGGGCTTTAGGCAATTCAATCTCCTACACCATTTACAGGCTGTTTTGCTACAGCTACCCAAAGGATGACAGTGGCAGCAAGATGTGATGGCAAATTCTGCTCTGGGGACACTCAGGGTGGGATTCTTTGCCTCCACCTTTGCCCACCTAAGGAGGGTGAGATTATCACAGTCAAGAGTGGTAATCTCACCTTCCCTAGAAAATAATTATGGCCTTACCTTCTCTCATTCATTAAATCAAACCATGTTCTCCACAATGAAGAGCATTCCCCACTGGATACACTCGCTCTTGTGCTGAGACCTTGTCAGCTCAGTTACAGCCTAAAGCAAAATTTTCTGGCTGGGTTTATGAGCTCTTCTATACAAAGGGATTTTAATGGAAATTGCAATTTTTCCACTACTCTGAGAACCTGCCTACCCTGCCATGGGACTGTCAGTACCCACCAGCCTCTCACACATGCCCTGGGGCAGCAAGAAGTGACCACTTCCCTGTCTGACAGCCAAACCTCATGACTCAGTGCAACTGTGGGCTATGCTGCTCCACTGATTTGTTTTTATAGAAGAATAATTAATTCACAGTGACTGACATTGTTTTATTTCCAGCCCATCACTGACATCTTGTCTGAGTTACATCATATCCCTCAAATTGCCTATCTTTTTTGGCTGCTTAGTGCTCTTTATTCCCTCTTCTTTAGTATGATACTCATTATAATCTGCTCTCTTATAGTAAGGCCAAGACTCCTGCTGTGTTTCCAGGTAATGTATTCTTTTACTGAGTGATTCATTGGGGCAGAAAAAAGAGGAAAGAGGGAAGGAAAAGCCTTGAGATGAAAAATATCCAAGTTTCATGATTTCCGAGTCTCTGAAACAGTTCCAAAATTCCTCGGTGTTCTGGAGGCCTTTCCCTGCACGATGAAAGCCCTGAGCTTTTGCATTGTTTGCTTTATTTTGCAATATTTTATGATTCTCATCTATTCTGAATTGTGTTGATTTGTGACTAGTTTTTCATCATTACCCCGGGAGGAAATTTCTCTGGAAACACAAGCAAGAAACAACGCCCTGAAGTGAGGCACTGCGAATGAGCAGCTGCCATCAGACGATGGATTCCGTTATTTACCCCTCCTTGCAGAATACTGCAGCATCTGATCACCTCCAGAAATGAGAAAGGGAAAACAAAAACATCCTTCTTCCCCTCCTTCCCCTTGCCATTCACCTCCTGCAGGCTGTTACACAGTGAGGAAGAGCCACAGTCTTCCCCAGCCAGGGAAGTGGGTTCTGTGATTAAAGAGGTAACCATGAATGCAAAGCATGTCAGCTCAATTCCATCCTCCAACATATATTTTCTGGAAAAAACCTGCCTAGTACAGAGCATCTAAAGTCCCTTGATTCGTAGTGAAACCACTAGAAATTATATATTTAAATCTTGTTAGGGAACTAGGCTTCAGTCTCTCTCTGTCTCAGATGCAGGCTGTGAAATGAGGATATTAGCATTTCCCCAGCTCACAGGCAGTAATTGATCCACGTAGCTACAGAAACACTCAGATTCTGAGGCCATGGGAGCTGTTGAAATATCTAAGAATGATGACTCCATCTCCTTGCTCTGCGGTTATTCTTGATCTACAGAGATATAAATGAGACCAATTTCTCACCATTCACATTTGAGAGCACCTCCTCAAAAACAGTGATTTCGTTGAGCACTAGGAATTCAGGGGGCTAATTTCCTGTGGATTTGCATCTGTATGCTAGGAGTCCCTCTGGATCCTCTAATAAGCACTGAATTCATGATACAGCCATTCTCTTAACTGGGCACTAATAGGATTTCTCTTCTTCACCCAGACGCCTGCATTCATGAAATGTGTTGAGCTTATTCTCCCTACCTGTCTGTCTAAGCAGCCACCAAGGCTCGTTTCCACTAAGAAACTGCCTTCACTAATTTAAAACTTTCATATCCTCAGCTGCTCTAGCAGAAAGGGTATAAAGCCTAATACAATTAGTTTCAAGCCAGCTTTACTTATATTGGGGAAAAAAAAAGATACTGCTTTCAGTTCTGATCTCCCAAAAGGCTTTCATCATTTCCAATTCTGTTTGTATATCCCTGGAACTATGCTGACATCAAATCAACATCAACTTAATAAGTTAAGTGAGAATCAGTTAATGGAAATTTAATCTATATAATTTAAATTTTGTTTATCAAAATCTTGGCTTCACTCCAGCATAAGGGCTAGATGCTGAATATTCTCCCTACAGCTGGCAGAACTACTCCCCATGTGCTCATATGACTAAAAGCAAATCTGAAAATATAGCCATATCTAGGGAAAGTGGGTAAAACCTTAGGACTAACATTGTGGTTGCATGCATAGGGCAAAATTTCCTCCTTGATTTTTCTCTGGAGCAAGAAAGAATTATCCCAGCAGCTTAGAGGGGTCCTTTCATGACCCATATTGTTTCACCAAGAAAAATAAAACCAGCAAAAGCTAATTTTCCTGGAATTGGCTTGAGTGGATTTATAAAGGATTGTAAATAAGAAGCACCAATTTCCAAGCCTATACACAAGCCCACTCCTGAACAAGTTTCTGGTGCACTCTGCATTTTTTACCCATTTTTTTGCTTCAAAAGCAAATGGGCCTTTTTTGGAGTATATATAATGTCTTTTGGACAGCTTTCACATTAGGTGTCATTTTATGAAGCTGAGTTTCTTATTCTTGGCTACTCACACTGAAGCTGCAGCTCTTATGAGCACATTTTAATGCAGCAATTTATATTCAGAACAAAGAACCTACGGTTATCCCATCATCAGAAATACTTATGAGCTTGATTTTTTACTGTTTCCATCGTTGGGATTATGGCTTCCATAGAAAAACAAAACAAATTTTTCTTTTCTTTTCTTTTCTTTTTTTTTTCTTTTCTTTTCTTTCCTCATGCAATTTATTTTTGGAATAGCAAATCTTTGTGCTTTGGGATGTGCAGGTTTTTGTAAAGCAACCAGCATTTGTTGTGTATTATAAGTTGGAATGGGTTGTGCCTTTTCCCACAAATGTGCTAACCTGCTAGCCAGATGTGTAGTTTGGCACACTGAGTTCTCTTGTGTAAAGACCCACAGATCAGACACTTTGGGTCTGATCCCTCTTATCTAGTAGGGCAAAAATCTTGCAATATCAACAAGTACCAGATAAGGGTTCCTTTCCTCTATGCTCTTTTTCAGAACATTGAGAAAACCCTTTAAACTCTAAATCATTTATGTGAAAGCATTGAAGTGCCTATTAAAGATGCTCAAGTAAGGAAATTTTCTCTAGTATGAGGTAGCAAAAAAGAATAATCTGATTCTTCTCACCAATACTCAGAGATCTGCTACTTACTCACAAGGAAATGACACGTCAGTGTTGTTCCATTTGCCAGAATATATTTGTGTTTATCAAGGCAGCATGAGCCTGTAACTCCCAAGGCAAATTTTTTTCCCCCAATTAAAACTGCAAAAAGGCACTATCTCCCCCGCCTTCAGAAACTGCATTTTCTCGAGAAAAATCATCTTGATAGAAAATTCCAGCTCAGCTCTCCTTAGCTTACAGGAGCAGAAAGAGCAGTGTGAATCCTGTCAGGGTGGGTGATAACATCCCCAGAGGGCAGAACCTCTTCCTGCAGCATCTCTTGCACAGAGTTACACCAACCCAACCCCTGGGGATTGCACACCAGCAGACAGCTCCATGGGTGTCATCTCTCTGCAGGATCAAGGCCTCACCTGGTATTTTTGAGTTTTCATTTACGTAAGAACCTCGTGAAAGAACATGAGCTAAGTATTTTGCTCCATTTAGGCCAATAACTTCAAGAGAAGAAAGAGGAGCGGAGAGAATTTATACCAAGATAGAAAGGAGGTGGTTTTACAAAAGTCTCTGTCCATCAACTTAAATTTGTTTGTCTTCTTGTTGCCTTCTATACTATAATTCCTTTGCATAGCAAACTCCTGAGGCAATACCTTCAGATTTTAAGTGTTTGGGTGTAGTGAGCACTCTGAATTTTTACAGAGTGTTCCACCCCTTTCTGGAGCCTTGCCATGGCTTTGCAAGTTTAAAGAGATGAGAATGGACCTGGGAGTCAATCCAGATGCATTATTTGACATCAGATAATGCTGGAGAGATCTCACCCTGAGACTATTCACTGATTCTGCTCAGGAAAGAGTGTTTGCTGCATCTTTGGGGAGAAAATGCATATTACAGAAAGCTGGAGGGCAGAGAAAGATTCCTGAACCCCACCCATAACCCATTTTAAGAGAAATAGCACTCTAGCTCTTAAAAAAAAAACCCAAATAAGCTACTCAAAGGTATAAAAGATCCTCAGGTCTATTTTCCAGAGTATGTTTGCTTTGGCTGCTTTCAAATCCCAGGGCTTGCTTTCCTCTCTGTGTCTCCCTCTGTTAATCCTTTAGTCACTTAAGCTGAGACAGAGTTTGCAAGAAGCTTCTTGAATTATGCCACCTAGAAAAAAAATCCACACGCCGTCTTGAAGCAGTTCATTGGGAATTTATCCATCACTGATAGCAGAAATAGACCCTCACAGCATTCAATCCAAGCATGTGGCACTGCAGGAGAGAGCAATGGATGTCGAGTATTTGTATTTATGAGGAAATGGAAAGGGAGAAAAGCTGGGCTTTTGGCTTCTGTCCACTGCTTTCCTTCACTTTAAATGTCTGCCCAGGCTTTGCTGTACCTCTGCATATTGTATTACCCTGGACTTGAGGAGCTCTGTTTTCAGTATTAACCTACAGAGGGATTATTGGAAGGCTCTGCTGTGCTGTGTATCACAGAAACCCTCACAGGGCTGCCATGGCAATCAGCTGGACACCAGCACTCATTTTTAAATGCCCTGGGGAATTTAAGTACCCTGGACTGGTACTTTCAGAGAGACTAAATAAGTTGTCCCAAACAAAGTTACTTGGAGCTCAATATAATTATGTTTTTTCCCTGCAGAGGTGGCAACAAGAAACTAAATTGAATTCTGGGCTTCACATTCAGTAACATCCACTTTTCTGCAAAAAAATAAAGTCAACTTCATTGTTTATCCTCATTTAGGACTACAAAAAATAGTTCAGGATTCTGTGCAAGATGATTAATGTCTTCAGCTGCCAGTGAGGCAAATGGGAGTTGGAGATGCTCAGGTTCTCACTTTAGTTAAGTGGATTTCTGCCTGGACAAGGCTGCTGGGCTGTAATATCCATCCCTGAGGGACACCAGTGGCTGTGCTTGCTGTGCAATTAAGGAAAAGCTCCTGAAAAGAGCCAGACTGCCCCAGAACAGCACACCAGGAGTACCTGTTCCCAGGAAAGTAGCTAAAAACGAGGATCTGCACAGACCCACCCTTCTCAGACACAGAGCTCTATTTCTGCTAAGGGAAGGTGATGCTGTTCTCTCAAATTTCCACTCATGGGACAATGGCATCTCTCTGCAGACAAGGGATAACAATATTCTGTGTTGGAGTTGTCCCTCTAACCTGCACTGCCATTTGGATCTTGTCCCACACACTCAAAAATCTGTCCCCAGCACCAGGAGCACAGACAAATAGATTTTCCAGCTTTCCAAGAGAGAAGGAATGAAGGACAAAAATGTCCCTTCATTTGTCTTTTGCATGCTGGGCCTTACTGCAGATTTATTAATGTCTGGACAAAATCATTAGCATTCTTTAAAAAGTCTAACTCTCTAGCCAAAACTAAAATTAATTTGATAAATTCTCCTTGACTCTCAGTTATTAGGTGAGTGCAGAAAATGTGCATAAACATGAAGGACCTTGACATTGCATTCTGAAAATTGCCCTCATAATAAATTAAAGATTACTAATATAATTTCTCATTGCACATTTTGCCCTGCTCCTTCTTCCAAAGAAGGTTTTTGTATATGTTTCAAGCTTCCTCAGTTTGTCACAGTTGCAAGAACTTTTATGTGATTGAGCTGGGTATTTTGAAATCTTATCTTTGCCAAATAGTTCTAACAGCAAACATGAAATAACGTGAGCAGTACTGCTCAGCATCACTTCAAGACTTCACAGTGTGCTGCAGTTTGGTTCAGATGTTCACAAAGATATTCTAATTAAAAATCCCAGTGGATTTGCTTTCTAAGGAAACTACCATTTACATGATAATGTTTTATGTCTCAGCAAGAAACTGCAAATAGGCACTGAAAGAGAAAGAAAGGAAAAACGCCAATGCTGCAAGGACATTTATGTATGAAAACTGGGTCAGAAATAATTTACAAAGATTACAACTATTATAAATACTGTGTTTTCAGCTGGAAAATTGGGTTTTTCAAACAGCTTTTTAATTTTGATGATCTGCTTGGAAATCTGACATTGTGACCTGGAAACAACATCCTTCAGTCCTTCCATTTCCATGTAAATGAGAAGACAATTTAGCACCATGAGAGTGATGAGAGTTTGTCTTAAGAAGAAATGGAAGTTGTGGTCCAACATGAGAGAGATCTGGGGGGGGAAAGCAGTATCTTGCTGGGCACAGGTATGAGATGTTGTCACTAATGTAATCCTGAGAGATATTTTCCTGAATGTAAAACTGCAGAACTAAACTACTATGTAGCCACATGCATTTTACTAGATTATGCCAAAGTCCCTATAAATGGCATTTATTTTTTTGTTTCTCTCTATATATTATCCTTGGTGATAGTATCCACGTCTCAATTGTAAGATAATTTTACATACTTCACTTTGTCTTCTATAAATATTTACATTCTCCCATTGTGTTGTTTCTTTTGTATGTCACACAGTGTCTGTCTCAGCGTTGATCACACTTTCACTGCTGGCAAAACTGTGCAACATTTTCACACATAGGGTGAAAGTGATAAAATGCCCCTTTTGCTGCTGTCAACAGCACATTGAATTTATTTAATTCAAGATATTTTTTCAAGATTTTAAACAGTTAATAGATTTCTCTTTTACTTTAGAGAAGCTAAACATTTTGCTTTCTCTGACAGAGCACTGAGCCTCACTTCCACCCTTGATTACCACAAACAATCTGAGATCTACTGATCTAGGTGGAGCTGCACCATTCTAACAACACAAGACCTGCTCTCTAACGTGCTCTAAAAATCAAGTTTTCCTGGAAAGGCAGTACAATCAGCTTTCAAGGTAAAAGGAGAAAATGTGATCTTTCACTGCCTTTTTTACTGCCCAGGCCATGCACAGGGCACCCAACATCATGGTAACCCACAGACCTCACGTGGTTGACTTAGCAGCTGACAAAGACACTCCAGGAAAAAGGCTTAAACTTTCAACTTGGACAGATATCATATAGTTTCACTGCATTTTCAACATTTTTTCCACAGCAAGAACCCATACTACAATGCTTTTGTCTTGTGGCATTTTAGCACAACCACTCTAAAACAAAATTGAAAAAACCGATATGGATAAAGGTTCAACTTAGAATATATATATATATATAGGCTCCAGGCTCTGCAGTCTTCAAAGGACCTGAATTAGTGTAGTTCAAGTTGCCAGGAATGCATTCTCAGGCACACAGAGAGCCTGTAGAACAGCAGGTGAAGTTTGGAGTGATGGCAGCAGGGGACTGGGACAAAAGTTGTTAAACCAGCTCTGTGCTGGTGCTCCCACTGTGATTCCCCAGGCAGCTGTGCTGGGCTCAGACCCCAAACCTTACATCTCTCTTGCTCCAGCAGTTCTTTCAAATCTGCAGAACTTAGAAACCAAATAGAAAAAAACGAGTCTGGTGACTTATTGTGTGATTAATTGTTCTGGGATGGCAGTCATGGTTACAGGGCTTTCATCTCAGGTGACAGCAATTAGGATTTCCATTCTTCTGCACAAATTTGTGACAACAGGGCAGATTCACTGCAATAGCACTGGAGAGGCCACATGCAAAGCCTCTCTCTATCATCACCAACCAAGCCTTAACATCTATTAATCAAATACATGGTTTCTTGAAATAAGACACTGCCTCAGTTTCTGCAGTGTCTAAAGTCCAAAAGAGCTGCAGAAGAGCCCTAAGGAGACTGGGATGGTTCCACTCTGCCTACATGTCCAGAGATCTGAAGAGCACAGGGAGTTAAACTGGTTATCCCAGCCATGTGCATCAGGCTGCTAATGCAGGAAAACAAGGAGAAGGGTGGAGGGCGAAGCAAAGCATGGGAAAGCACAGGGGAGGGAAAAAAATAGACTATAACTGCTTAGTAAACATAATTTTTTCTCACCCTGGGAAAACCCTGTTTTTCTGAATGTATTCTACATCATAATGGCACATGGAACAAATTAACTTGCAGCCATGACCTACATTAGGATCAGAAAAAGACTGTTCTAAAACAAAGTTGTGAGTTGATGTTGTCAAAATACTGAGCTGTTGTTTTCTTACAGCCTTTAGGATGATCCCCTGCAGCAAAAGGCTCCAATGTGTTCAACAGCAAAGCACGTCTCTTAAAAGCTTTCCAGCATTTAAGTCCTCAAATCCCTGGGAAGCATGGCTATCCCTCAGTCATTAGCCTCATTTGATCTAAGGACAAGCACAAACAAGAGCAAAAACCAGGAACTGCAGGAGTGGAAACAACATTTCCCAGAAACATCCAGTAGGTGTGAAATGTTTGCAGTCCCCAGCACAACCACATCAAACCAGCGAGATGTATATGTACTTGGCACACCCAGACTAGCTTTGAAACTGCTTTAGCCCTTTGGGATCATATCCAAAGTAGAGGGAAAGCCAGTAGGGCCCATTTTTGAGTAGAAGAGGCAAAGCAATGTTTGTTCAAGCAGCCTGTGCTCATGATGAGTGAAGCACACAGGATTTGCTGGCAGAAGGGTTGGATCCTGGCTTTGAAGCCATGGGTTTTGGGACCTAAAGAAGGCAGAGGTGGCTGTCAGCTGGGACGTTGAGTTCCAAGCCCACAAGCAAGCACAGAAGCTTCCCCTTCCCTCTGGCTGGTTTTAGTCTCTCATGTTTTCAGCAGTCTGGCTCCTGCCTTCTCTTACATTCTCTGTGTCCCAAATCCAGGCTACACCCTGCATGGAAATGAGCCTCTTGTGAAAGGCTCTGCAGTACTTGATGCTGAAGTGATTTTTGCCTATCTCTTTTATATATTTGTAGCCTTCCCAGTACTTTTCCCTACCCTTTTCCCCAGCTAGAAAGACCAAAGCCACTGCAGAGCTCCAAGCCCTGGGGGGCTCAAGGCTCCTCTCATCTCTTGGTTCTTCCTGGGAACCAAGGTTGAGAACAAAATCTTCATGAGACACTCTCATCAACAAGTCCAACTAGTTCCAAGGGTGGGGGCTCCAGAGAAGGGGCTTGACCTGGGGGGAATTGCATCATCACTTGTCCTCCTAGTTGGTGCTTTTTATCAGCTATACTCATTTCCTAAAACCTAACAAATTGTATTCAGCCCTGTGGGGTTGGGCTTTTGTGGTTATTCTCCCATAACTGCCCCTGGAGCTCCAATAAAGATCGACTTCTATATTACCTCCATTACCAAAATTATCTCAAGGTTCATTTCTAGGCTGAAAAAGGCAACACACTCTCCCCTCACAGAAAGCTCCAGGGTGCTCCCCCTGCCACTCCACTCTCCCAGGCGTTGGGAGCACAGGCTGACCCATAAGCAACCCTTGCCAATGAAATTTAATATCAAGTTGCCATCAGGAGGCTGCAGTTGACGACACATGACACAGGGAAGTCTGACAAGGCTGACAAGGCTGAAGGAGTGCCACCAAATGTCACCAGGCATTATCAACCACCGTGGGGCCTGGAGCTCTCCTGGGGAAGCTGCCAAGGAGGCAAGAGAGAACCGTGGCTGCAACTCGGTGGCAAAACTCCTCAGACAGTGTAAGAGACACAGAGCTGTCGTGTATAAATCCTCAAGGGTGGTGGAAAATAACTCATGAAAGCAATGGAAGTAGCAGGGAGAGAGCTCTGGAGGCAAATGTTGGAGCATCACCGAACCATATGCAACCCCACAAAGATAATGGCCCTAAATTACCTCTTGCTAGCCTTGGTTCATTAAGAATTTGATAGAGCTCTACTGGTGGCACTGGAAGCCTGCTCAGGGAGCCAAGTGGACTCTGGATCAGGCTCTAAGACTGGAAAATATATTAGGTCATAAAGTACTGTTACATTTTTTATAAGGGAACAGCTATCAATGTCTGCTCCACCCGGAGAATATACAAAAACCAGCTGGAAGCACAAACAGCTGTGCATATCCCAGCCTCTCTTCAGCTGCAGCTTCTTTCAGATGCTCCTAAACTCATGTAAGAAAAGCATTTCCACGTCTCCCTATCTCCAAAAGGACTCTTAAAACACTGAGAAAACAATTATGTTTGGTGACATATGTGAGTAAAGATAATTATAGCCTAAATAAGATATGCTTGACATTATTGTCAGTTATTTGAGCTAACCTCTGGGTATGTGAAATGGGGATGATGAGAGATCTGTTTGCAGGCAGCTTTAACAAGTGCTTCTTATACCACAACTTGTCAGTCAAGATTTTGGCATTTGTTGGCCAGATTTGAAAAAATTCTATGAATACAGTCCAAACCAGAGCATCCATTGCTTGTGCAGAAGATTCTTCCCAGAACAACGGGCAACAGGATATGTAGTGGTTGGAGGTACTGCTAATGAGACTACTTCTAATTCCTGAGACAGAGATTCTTAAACCTGTATGAAATTACCAGATTCTTTGGCAAAATGCTTCACTCTCACTCACAGATTTGGTTTTGATCACATATTCTGTACTATAGTTCCATTTGCAATTCTACCCCAATGTCACCTGCACTTCCAAGAAGGGAGAGAATCTGTAGATGGATGGTTCCATGGTAAATCTGGACAATTTTGCATTTTTTTTCCATCATGTCCAGGATTTGGACCTAAATGATTCTTCTGTCATGATTTTCTTTCTCTTTTAGTCATATAAACTAGAATATGTGTTTCATTGAACTGTCTGCTTGATCCCTGAATCTAAATACCCAACAACTGATGAAAAGCTTAGTTTACTTTCCTGGCATTATACCCCTGGCTTTCTGAGAGTAACAGATGGGTATTTAATTGTTATAAGGACTTCTATTTATTTTCCTAGAGATAAATGATAAAAAAAGAATACTGTTCTTCGCAGAGTGCCCTTAAAATATAATGTCTCTGAGTGGAAAACTTGCCCAGAGTTTTCCATAACACACCAAATTAAATAGAAGCTCTGTTTGAAAGGCACACAGAGTGCCTGAGGCTGTTTTTAGTGCTGCTCACATGGAAACGTCACAGCACAAGTCTCCACTGCAGCCCACGCAAGGCCAATATTGCTCCCCAGGAACTCAGCCATGGCCTGTGCTGGTGGAGAAATGGATGTGAGCCTGCATGGATCATTGGGAGATTCCTGGTGGTTGAGCTCTCTGGAGTAATGCTAGCCTCAGTACAGGACAGATTTGAGTGATTCACTGCCTGTGACTGCAGCAGAACTACAGAAATCTTTATGCAAGAGAAGACTTTTGGAGACTGGTGTTGCTGAAGCTCATATATCTCCCATACCTCTCCTGAAGTTTTAAGTGAGATGCTTCTACCACCTGATTTTATCCACACAATAAGAAGGAGAACTAAAACAATTGCTCAGTAATGACAGAAAAGCCCAAAGGTGATAACATCTGCCAATTGAACGTGAAAGTTGCAGTGATGTAGAGGAATTCCAGGGTGACAGGGCTGTGATGAGAGTTCCCCCTCCCAACACTTATTAGGAAAGCTGGTGCCTCTGGAGAGGAAGGGCACAGAGAATATCAGTGACATTAAGTGTCTGAGCCACAGAGAGCGAGCCTGGTGAAATTAGTTTTTAATAAATATGCTCACACAGAGGAAATTCCTGCAAAGTGGACGACAGCTCATGTGGTGCCAAGAGTCAAGTGGAGCTCAAGTGTGAGCCAGCTGGCCAGCATCAATGCCAGCCGAGGCAAAGCTGATAAAAACACCAATTAATAAAGAAAATTAATTAAAATAATCAAGTATAGAAATATAATTAACGCCGGTAATCACGGTTTTATGGTAAACAGGCTTCATAACCTACATCTGATGTCATTCTCTGATGAGATTACAAATTTGCTTGATCAAGACAACCCCAGAGATGCAACACACGGAGTTTGGTGAGTCACAGGACTCAGCAGAACACAGCATGCTGGTTATGAAAACATGATGAAACATCTGGAGGAGAGAGGTTGCTCGTGGCACAAAATGGTTGCAGGGCAACCCCAGCCAATGGTTGCAAAGCCTCAGCAATCTGACATGCAGGACCAACATCAGAAAATAAGGGGTTAATTGTGAAGGTCAACATGCATTATTTAGCAATTTTGGGCGCTGCAAACAAACAAGGTGTGTTTAATTCAACCAAATCTAAATTTTCCCAGCTGTCAGTTGGGAATGTAGGTCATGCAGGCAGCAAGGAGGACTGTGTGAAACAGAGAGCTGGGAAAGAGTTAAGCAACTGAATATGAGCCCTCATTCTAGGGAGAAAAAAAAAAAAAGGCAAATAGGCAAATTTGACCTTTGGATATTCTAAAAGAAGAGAATTGGGGGTGGATTCTTACCTCTGCACACAGCACCAGCAAAACTGTCCTGTTTTAGCACTTGCATTTTTTAAGGTTGCTGAAAACTTGAATAAGGAACGAGTTTGAAATAATTTAGCAAAATGTCTTTTTTTTATGGAATTCAATCAATCTGGTTTAGCAGCAAAACAATGGAGAGGTGATTGGAGTGTGTTCATACACACCAAGGGAGAAAACACTGAGTATCAAAGGACCTTTTCATCTAGAGCAGCAAAGCATGACAAGAACCAAGGTCTGAAATGTGAAGACACAATTTTAAGGGAGCAATCAGGAGCACATTTTAATTGGGAAAGCTATAAACTGCTTGTAGAAAATACAGAGGAAATGGTGGGTTCTGCAGTTCTCAGTATATACAAGTCAAAACTAGATGTTATTTGCGTTTCTGGGGAAAAAAAGTTGACCAAATATAAGTTTTCAGGCTAAATATAGGGGTAAATGGCCTTGATTAAACAAAATGCCAGAGTAAATGATCTAAAGGTCCTTTCTGGCCTTAAGCCAAATGAATCTGAAGAAACAGAGACTGCCTTTTCTTTAAAAAAATCACATGATGACTTCTGGTTTTCAGCCAGTTGAAAACATGCTCTAAATTTTTCAGAGTTTTGACTGGTTTTTTTTCCATTCTGCCTTTAGTATTTCAAGCAGAGCAGCATAAATATTGATAAAACATTTCCCACCTAAAAGGAGATTGTTCAGTCAATAATTTGCATTGGCATTCATATATTCTTATATGTTTATGACTGGCTTTACAAAGTGCTGGATTCCTCTCAGCATTTCTTGGTGAAAACCAGAATATTTTGTCATTTAAACACGCATACAATTTTGGTTTGTATTATTTTTCTTACCTACTAGCTATTATTCTTACAACTATTCTCTTTATCTTTCCAGCACTACAGTCCCAAAGTAAAAAAAAAATTTAAAAATTAATCTTTTTTGGGGAATCAATGAAGTGAATGAATTTGACATACGAAGTTGTTGTTTATCCCTGTCTTTGCAGCCAGAGTTACATCAGTGCCATCTGCTAAAGTTTTGTAGTTCTGTAGCACATGACAGGACCATGTTAAAGTGGAGCAGTTTCTCACTGCAATCCTGTGTGGTTTCTTTGCAGGACATTTTTTGTACACCTCCATTGCTGCGTGATCCATTGGATCAACAACCACATGGATTTGTGCAAACTTTGGATTCAAAAATAACAGAAAACAGCAATTTAATTGACCTAATGGGATGTGACCTCCAGGACCAGTTTTTCCCAGCATTTCTTGTGATGTATCCTAGTCTTTCCCATTTTTTTCCCACTATGCTGGGAAGACCCTCCTGTGCTGCTGATTCACTTGGTCCAAAGGGCTCAGCACAGCTCACACCCACGCAGCAAAAAGCTGCAGAAACAACACCCTTTTGTCGCACCAGCAAGATCAAGGCTGGTTATTTATGTTTTTTTAAGTGATAAGGCCAAATACGAGTTGGTTTATCTCATTGGGGAAATGCCGCTTTGGGAAAACAAAGGATGAAGTGGTGTGTTCTAATGAAAAGCATACACTGCTGCAACCTACAGGCCACAGCCAGAATGCATCTGCCAAGAAACGCCTTCTTCTGGGTGGGAAGACATTTTTCACTCTGTTTCCCTCTCAGTGTTGTACTGACTGTCATGGAGTTATCCCTAAATTGTACAATATCAGTGAAAGGAGAATGAGGTGAGCTCTGTTGCCAGAACTCATCTCTAACACATAACATGTTGTCTTCCATCCATCTCCAGCCCATGCCAGGTGTTTACAGCTATTCCCTTTATCTTTCTAGAGCACAGTCACGAAGTCAAAAAAATTAAATCCTGCTCCATCTATTTGCTTAAGGTATATTTGAAGCAAGCACATGGCAGTTTCATTCCAGCCTCCCTCCAAGGGAAGTGAAGGACTCAGGAAGACTCAGTTTGGAGTAAACATGGCCACCTGCCCTAGATTTTCCCCATCTACCAACTTTGAGAACACAGTTTGTCAAATACCTAAGTCTAATTCAACCCCTTTAATACAGACATGTGAAGAAGCACTGAAAACACTTGGAAACATTTCCTCCATTACACCCCTAAAATAGTAAATAACCAAGTCCTCTAGAAGGTTGTACATATAGGACATGGAAGCTGAAATTTTCCAGTCTTTCAGTGCTTGTTTATCACTCATGCAGCACCTCTGTGTTTTAGAACATCTCCCTTTGTACAGGAACATTTCGTGTCCTGTCAATGATTTGCTTGAATGAAACACGTTTCCAAATAACTACACGGTCCAGGAACTAATGGTAAGCTCAGAAACCAGCAGCAGTTTGTAAATCATTCACAGATCAATCAGGGAACAGAGCCTTGAAAGTACTATTCAAACAGCTAGAATATACTTAATAATATTGCAATAAAATTTTGATACTTGGAAATCAATAGGGTCTGACAGACTAAGTATAACTCTGCAGTCACAAACAGGAGTTTAACTAACTTCAGAAATATTACCTAGGCTGGATGAAGAGGAAAATTGGCCTTTCCCTTTATTGAGGGAAGAAAACGAGGCTTTCCTGCTCTGTGGTCATGTCGAGATTTCAACTCCCTGCCGCCGTGCCGCTCTCCTGATGAGAGCTGTTTAATCTCCCTGACCCAGGGAGCACCCATTCTGCTGATTCTCCAAAGGAAGTCAAGACATACAACATGCCTTCATCTCCTCTCAGACGTGTCTGGGGCCCTGAATGAGCAGCATGACAGCACATGCACAAGAGCTGCAGCGAGCTCTGAGTCAGCCTCCTCCGGCCATAAATCCCAGCCATGGCAAAACTCCCTCCCATTTCTTCCAGCTGATCCTCTCCCCTGATTAATTTTGCAATGGTGCAGTTTTAAAAGCCCAGTTGTGCTCTCTGAAGAAGGTACAGAGTCTCTGGGGAGTCTTGGAGCAGTGTTGCCAGCTCAGATGATTTTTATCTTGAGTCTTATGATTTCTGAGTGTTCTCCAGCCTGGGCTGCCAGAAGCGTGCAATGACATGAGAAACTCAGCGAGCTCCTCTCTTAATTTTTATTAACAGTAATTTTCTAGACTTTATGGTTGTACCCTAAAGACCCAGAAATCAGAACACAAAATGAAAATGGGACCAATTTAGTCATTTTAACTCTGATTTTTAAGATTACTGTGTAATTCATGAAAACCCGACTCAATATATTTTTCTATTGAAGTTGGCAGCACTGTTTGCTTTTCATCCTCACTAAACTGCCCCTTAATATTATTCTAATTTAACTGTCTAGATTATTAAAGAAACTGGGAATACAGACTCTCTGTATCTAGAGGCAGAACAGCAACCTGAGTACTTTTTTTCAGGTGGAAAGCACTTGTTGGCACTGGATGAGAAACAGGGCCATGGGGATGGGTAGGGAGGAGAGGGGAAGGAGATAAGTCCTAACTGGAAAGGCAGAGAAGAGAAAGAGGAGTTTTGGTCCCTTAAGGAATTGCCCCTCCATGGAGCCTCCCAGAGGCAGAACAGCCTTTGGCTGCTCTCCTCAGGATGAGCTGGGCTGGCAAGAAGCAAAGACATCTTCTGCAAAGCAGCTCCCCAAGCACAAGGTTCATCTGCTGCTCCTCTGCTTTCCACAGGGCTGCACCCAGAGCCAGCTGTGAGTCAAGGAAATGCTGCTCTTGGGGCAGGGGGGCCTCTATTTAACCAGCTTTGAACCCAGAGGGGCAAATTCTACTCAGACACTATACAATTCTTGCAGACACTCAGCTCCCAAGCAGGGTTTCCCTTTGCCTGCCCAGGGCTGTGCACCCACAGTGTTGCTGCTCTCCAAAGCACCCAGGCTTGCAAAGAAATCCAGGGTTCCAATTCCCTCCTCGAGCATTCCAAAAGGCTTTGCTGAAGTCTGCTGTGGCCAAGTGATGCTGCTGACAGTGCCAAACTCTCTCTGGTGCAAATGCAGCAGCCAAGTTCCCATCAAGGGGTGCTTTGTTAGGGACAACTGCTGGGATGCTGAGGAGGCACATGACCATCAGAGCTGCTGTGTTTCAGGGGTGGGCAGGAGGTTGTGCACAAGTTGTCTTTGCCTCTCAGAGAAGAGCTGCTTTGACATGACTCAGACAATGGCTATGATTGCCCGTGAAGGAAGTGCCTCTGCCCAAAAACACCGTGGCAGACACTCTGTGGGTGTTTGTTCCCTCGCTGAGCTGTGCCGTGGTCACTCAGTGGTGGCCACAACACCATTCCTGTGATGCTTGGCATCTTTATAAAAGTGTTACCTGCTGGAAGCATTTAATTAACTGATAATTTTAACCATCAAAACAAACAGAACACAACACAACTGTTTAGCTCTGATGACTTTGGAGAAAACCTCAAAAGCATAACCCAGGCATTCCCTGTAGGCACCAAAGGCAAGTGGAAAGGTTGCCAGACTTCGTATTTTGCTTTCAGATACTGTGGTTGTAAAGTCAACCTCCTACTTTTAGAGGACCTGACATAATTTTTGCATGGGAGGAGGCATTAACATCTTCTCCAGGCATTATCTTAGAGAGAAAAATCATTTAGCAGATATTAACTATCTCTGGATAGTAATGGGCCAGTGAAGAAAAATGTGTTTTGCTTAAGTGCTCATTACCACTGCAAGTTTCACTTGCTTTGAGACAACTTGCATATTAAGTAGCAATAATGAAAGCCTCATTAGGGGCTTCCCATATGTCTGGCAGGGAAAGGATCCATAGCCCTGGTGCTGTGAAAAAATCAAAGCTATTCCCAGCCTCTGGCAATCCCACCCTGCCACACTCCTGCTCCTGGGCTGACCTGCAGTCATTCCTCCTCCCCTTTATGACTAGTTACTCACACATCTCCCCATCTGTTAAGAACTGAATTACTCTGTAAGTGCAAAATAGATGACTGGAATGTCCATTACTCGAGTGGACTGCTGGTGAAATAAAGTGATATTCAAGGAAGATGAGTAAATGTATCGAAATGTGGCACTGAGGAAGCATTCATCCCACCACAAATGGAGAATTATGCTCAGCTGCACTGAGCTTTGCTCCAGAGAGAGCAGGGAGGAGACCTGAAGCACTAAGCCTGATTTTATATATATATATATATATATTAACATAAATGGGAGAAGGCTTTTGACAAAATGAACATTTAAATATGCAAATATGCATTTGTAAATTTGCAAATGGAAATTTGCACACAAAGATGTGGATTTCTAAGTGTACTGAATACTTTGGAAATGGGGGGATTTGACTCTGAATTTTAAAAAAAAATCAAATTTGGTGTATTAATAGCCAGACTTAAACCAATAATGGAAGAATTTCACCCAAAACTGTAAGATGTCTTGTATTTTTAATGCCTCTAAGCAATGAACTTTGCTATTTCCTGCAATCTATAACACCAAATAACTTTAATTTCTTTGAAGCATGCATTTTTATGAAGTCAGAAGAATAAAAATTCTGACCTTGAAACACAATCATTTATAGTAACAAACAACAAAATACATACAATTCAGTTTATCATTAAGCCTCAGTTGGATGAGATTAGCTAATCAGGCAGTTTATTTTCCAAACACCTATATGCTGCTATTGTTTGCTTGTTTGTAGTTCTGGCAGACAGGCTTTACAAGGATGCAAAACATGATTAAGGATTTATTTACATTTTCTTTAACCATCAGCACCATTATATTATAAATGACACTTTTAATCACCAACCCAATTCTGTGTTTATAATGCCCATAAACTCAGGGCACTGATTTGCTTTTTTGACAAAACTTTTCTGCTTTTATGCACAGACCTCTGGAGCCTGATCTAACCCTCATTAAAGAATCAATGGCTCTCACAGACATCTGGGCATCCAACCAGCTCCCATCAGTACTTTTTCAATCACTGGCAATAACACAAGAGCAACAGAGAACTTGCAGCTTCACCTCAAAGTATAAAGTGTGTGGTTTAAAGCCAGCCCTTGGAGAGGCAGAGGTGAATGCACTCACTTTTACCAAATGCAGATCTTTTGTGGGTGGTTTTTTAGCAGTAGCTCTAATAGTCCATGTACGTCTTTATCCCTCAATTTCAGAGAGGCAAACACAGTGTGGAGTTAGCTGGTGCACCTGAGCACATCCTTTGGTTGCCATTGCTCAATGTGGGAGCTCTGCTCCTGCCTGCACTGCTCCAGCCTCCCCCCTGCACAGCCTGTCCCCTGGGAGACATCCCACTGAGCCAGTTCAACCCACTGATCCAGCAAAAAAAATCTACATTTCCCACCCAGGTAGCAAGCTTGCCACAGTTGCCTTAAACCCACATTTTTGCACCCCAAAACCAACTTACTGCCAAGGACTGACACGATATCACCACAACATTATGGAAAATTATCAGCATCAAATGCCTCAAGCCTGATCTTAACCCCACACAGATCAAGAAGAACCACACAGGAGCACAAAAGAGCCATAAATGAGGGGAGAGTCAAGGCTTCAGGATCACTGGATACCCCGAATTGCTCCTGCCTTTGTGGGCTGCATCTAGGCTGTCCACTCAGCACCTTGGATGCTACCTCTGAGAGGGGAGGGAAAAAAATCAAAGGCTCAGAACAAAGAAGGTTGTTCAGCAGCTGTTTCAATCCTATATTTTAACCACAGCCTCCAGAAACTAAGAGCTGGAAAGACTTACAGGTCACCCTAGTCAACTCTCTGTAGTATTTTCCTGAGGGCCTTAATCCAGTTTCTATTTAAATGATTCAAGCAATGGGGATTCCACAATCTACCAGGCTTTGCTGTTTGGAAAAACACACTGACAGCCAGCTTACATTTCCTTCTGCTCATTTTTCCTGCCATTCCTACTCACCCTGCCTCCTCCTACCACCAACCAACACAATTTTTCCTGTGCTCCCCCTGTCCTTGCTGTGCTACACACAGGATGGGATGAAGAGAAAGGAAAGGTTGACTTGTGTAAAATACAGCTTTAAGCACAAAATTATCCTCAAGATCTTGGGAATATTTGCTCCTTGGCTGCTGGCATAAAGCACAACAGTCTTGGGAATGTCCTGAGCGATTTAAAACACAACCTGGTTATCTTAACAAACTAGATCCCCTGCCCTGCTGGGTGTCTCCAGTGTCACTATTGACATCTGAATTACAGCCCTCCCCTGAGCTCTCATTTTAACCATTCAGGGTTCTTATGAGCATCCCTCCTTTTAAAGCCCTCCCACCCCCACTGACATCCTTCCAATCTGTCCAAGGGAGCCTTTGTTCTCCCAGCCCACTCCAGAGAAACAAGGCCCTTTACAAATTGCAGACCATCCTTTCAATTATATTTCTATAGCAATGCTGGCACATTAGTTCCACTTATCCTTGGTTAATAGTTCAGCTTATATTCAAAAAGCCATTAACATAAAATCAACACAGCAATTTTGTATAAATTCTCATATCATTAATCCATTTAAAGTGGATACACAGTTCACACTCCAAATTCACTTAATTATTGACTTAATAACATTTAAAGAGACCATGGTCTCTGGCTCCATTGGAATGCAATATATTTTTATTCCTCTCTCCCTACTTTTATAGGTTTCCTGCAGAAGTTAGTTCTGCAAGGTTTGGGTAATGCTTGGAGGTTGCCACCTCACCTTTCTGTGAGAACTCCCAGAAATTGCCTGATGGTTGCTTTGCTGGGGGAAAGAGGGGAAATGCCCATGCTGGGCTGCACAAAATGAGCCCCATTTGCCCAAAGCCCTCTGCATGTGGCTGCCCTGGGCATCCCAGGGGGAATTCCATTCAACCTTTTCCATTGCCATGGGCTGCAGGAAGCCCTTGTGTTTCCCTGCTCCAGCAGCAGCCACAAGCCCTGCTGATGAAAGCAAGAGAATTCCTCCTCCCTCTGTATGAGATATAATGAGTTTTTTAGCTCTGGCATGGACAGTGGATCTATCATGATAATTTCTAAGCATACACACAAAATTAGTAGTTTCGTCAAAAACGTCTCTAAAGAAGCTGGTTTTCCTCAATAATTGGATTCAATACTTCTTTTTTTCTCACTTCTTCCCCATTCCTCCCTTTTCTCTCCTTGTCATCATCCATGGCAAATGATGTTGTTTGTGCTTCAGCTGCTGTTACAGGCCAAAAGCAATCAGCAAGCAGCAGGTCCTGCATTTCACTTTGAGAAATGTCAGGTTAGGACTTGTTTGAATCCTCACATAATTTGTGTCACTGTTGGAGGCCTTTCCCTGAGACTTGTTTTCCTCCAGTGGTTCCGGTGGGATTTTGGAGCATGAACAAAGATCTGGGGAGGATCAGGAAAATATCTGAGAGCTGTGGGGAAAACATGTTCATGGCTGGCACAGACCATTGTCCCCTCCAGCCTCCCCACGTGGCCTGGGCACTTCCCTGGGTGCCTCTGGTGCAGAGGAAGGTGCCAGCACCACGCTGTGGCCCAGCTGGATTGCACCTTCCTGTCACACTCAAGCCATAGGTAAGGAAACCATGCTGGTCATGCTGTTTGCCAAAAGTCCTTGAAAACTACTTTGAGCCACCCCTGTGAGTGCAGCAATTAATTTCAATGCCTTAAAGCCATTTCTGTTTGCCCTGGCCGTGTGGGAAGCTGCATCCCACAGCACAGACACATCCTCACACCCTTTGTCCTCTCCAAGTCAGCAGGACAAGCTAGGCATCCCCACTGCCCATAGCACATTCACAGCACAATATTGGCAGGAAAATTCCACTATAACAGGCTCAAGTAGAGCCTAATTGCATCAGGTTCTGTGCTGGAAATGGTCATTGGAGCCTATGAGACTACTCTGCTTTTCCCTGCCTTTCACAGAGAAGTGAATGCTTGGAAGATCACACCAATGGAAAGGAGCCAAATTTTGCTAATGTACTCTTGCCACAGACATCAGCAAGAGCAGAATCAGATGCACAGTGCTGCAGGTCATCAGCAAACGTTTTAATCTGGATATTGTAGTAAAAGAAGAGCAGAAGCTCCCAGCACAGACAATAACTGTAGTGCCTGGTTTCTCCTTCTCAGCTGGGACTTAGGGTGTTTCCCACATCCTCACCATACTTAACACTGTTTCCTCTTAATTCAGGCACTTGGGAATTCCCAGGTAACATTTGCTTGGGATTGCATTTAAAAAATACATTGGTACTTGATAAAACTAAGTGCAACTTTGCACCCATACTGCTTGCTTGGTTATAGCTCTGAGGATGAATATTGTTTCCTATTTGAGATCCAAGACATATCTGCACCAGTAAAAACAGCCTTTCCTTTAATACCTACTGATGCATCTATTTATTTCATAAACTAACACTGCCATCCTGCTTTTACTACAAAACACAATGAAAACATTGAAAGGAGCCATAAAACTGCCCCCGAAACTCTGTGACATTTCACAAACCCTGGCAAACATCTCCATGATGTCCTTCCCAAATGTGCCACAGATTTTCTACACACAGTGCTTAGCAAACAGAGCCCTCAGAAAGTTCTCTGAACAAGATGCAGAGGCTGGTTCTGGGCGTTGTGCAGCTCAGTGCTCCCACTGCAGGCACCGACGTGTTCTTTGGGATCACGGCTGCTCCTGGCACTGCTGGGGAGATGAAGCAACTCAGCACTGCCTGTCCCTGCCTGCACACCCAGCAGCAATCACAATCCTGGCAGCTTGAAGGATCTGACAGGAAAGGAGGAATCCACTAGCACAGCCCCCAAACAGCTGGATTTGGGGTGGAATATCCATTATATCAGGTGGGGCATGGCAGTGTGACCACAGCAGGGCTGGAGCCTCACAGCTCAGCTGAGCTGAGCCAGTGGCATGGGGGACACCTGGGAGAGCCACAATGGCTGTGTTTCCACACAGCATTCCTAGGAGAAGAACAACCTAACAAAGTCCTGGGGTTTGGGTAGAGCTCATGAACAGGTCAGGGTGCAGAGAGCACCCATAGGTTGCTCCAGACCAATGCTGGTGGTGACAGAAGGGTCAGTGTGGTCACTGCTGGCACAGGCAGCTCTGGACAGGCTCCTCAGGCCTGCCAGCACCGATGGTGTTCTGTGCTGCTGCTCACCCTCAAACACCCTGCCTGGGACATGTCTGGACTCACAGGGCTGCTGAGCACTTGCCTCAAGCCAGCACAGGCTCAGCAGCAGGAGTGGAAAAATACCTCTTTTCCGTGTGTATCCACTCAGACCTCCTGGCTGCTGCCCCCCTGTTCCACCCCATGGCACACACCAGTTAATCTAAACCACCTTGGAGGGCTGCCCTGCTGGGGAGATTCACGTCATGCTTCCTGTTGGGCATCAGGCCACCCTCATAAATATGTACTGAAACGATGGTTGTTCCCAGAATAGATCACATCATAATCAAATCTGGAACAATGTGGTTAAGTATTATCTCTGGCTTGCTGGGTCTAGATAGCTGCTGTGGAAAATCACCATTGGAAGGAACAACTTAAGGTTGAGAGATCCCAACTTTAACACACACACACATCTTTTCTTGAAGAAAAACACCTTTTCATGGAGAAACTTCAGAGGAAGAAAGGAACTGAGTCACTGCTGGGCTCCTCTGGGGTGTGTGCCAGCAATGCTCAGCTGCAGGGATGTATCTGGGGATGTCTCAGCTGGAGCCAACTCCCAAATTCAGCTTCCCTCTTCCAAGAGAGATGAGATGCTCAAAAACACTGGTCTCAGATATAAAGCAAATTTCCAGCTGTCTGCACTCCCATTGACTCTGGGGAGATGAAGTCTTGAGCCCAGACCTTGGCCTGGAGATCACAGAATGCTCCAGTGATACTCCAAATCAGAGAATAAACACCAAGAATTGCCTTTACCTGTGGGAATGATGCAGACATATTCACACACCTGCCAAGAGCATTTGCACAAGGCAGGAATTACACAGAAGATCTTACAGCAGGATCTGCTTTGTCTTACTTGCAGAAACAGGACAAAGAACAGCAATACTTTGTTTAATTTCCACAGTTGTATGGAAACAGCATAATCCTGATTGCTGTATATGCTTGTTGAAGGGTAGGATGCATCTGTGCTTACATCTTTTTTTGCAATACAGATGAAAGAAAAATAAGAAAACATGTTCATACCAATCAACAAGGCAGATTAGGGTTTTGCTCAGTGTATGTTTTAGACAGATGGTTTTTTCTTAATGCCTTGCACTTTCCCTCTCCACAATTTTTGCAGTTAAGATAAAGATGCCCAGAAAACCATTGAGTGTTTTTCTATCTGTGCTGAACAATGCCCAAGCCACAGAAAAAAATCCCACCCAAAATCCCATGTCCAACCTTGCTTCCCATAGCAGAGAATTCATCCTACTTTTTGTAGAATTATGAACTTCTTTGATAATTCAACTCTACCTGAGATCTTTAGATCCTCTCATGATTTGCATCTACAGCTTCATGATCTGCAGAGTCCTGATAATTTCTGCATAGACAAGAGGGGCAGAAAGGCTGAACTATTAAAATATAACATAGGAAAGTCTATGATAATGCAAGGACTTAAGGCCACAATCCACCAAAATCCTTGATGGTGCTCAGACCACTGAAATTTTATCAGTGAGAGCATTTTATTCCAGCCCTGGGTCACAACTAGACAACTTGTTTCATGGAGAATATGTTCAGATGCATTTCTCTTCCACATTAGAACAGACCAACATTTCAAAATTCCTGGCAACAGAAATTTTTTGAGGAAATAGCTGCTTTGCGTTTATCAAAACATTTGGTTTCTGCATGAATTACTTCTTATTTTTTTACAGTTTCTGTGACAGTGAGAAAAATATAATTTTAAATTCCCCAAGGGGAAATTGAAGTTTCTTGTTTTACTAATGTAGACATGGACCATATCCATGCTGCTGTAATTTCCTTGTCTTTTTTTTTTTTTTTCTCTTTTCTTTTCTTGTTTGCTCTAGAACAACAGCAAAAACAAAATGACTAAATATGACTTTACAAACAGTTTTGGTTCTGGTGGAATTGAGTCTGCAGCAGAAAGATACTCAAACATTCCCATGAACAATTCATTGTTGTTATCAGAGGTACCAATCAACATCAGCTGAACAAGCAGGTTTTGCTGTTTTTTTGCTTGCAGATTTGCCTGTATTGTCCCAGCACTGCCTTTCTCCCTTTTTTTTTTCTCCTTCCTTTGCTCCATCAACACAACCTTTCTGCAGCAGGGTGGGATGCAAAGTTTGAGTTGGCCAAGCTGCATTTCTCTGCAGGACTCCAGAAGCACTGGGGTTCGTGCACCCTGAACAAGGAATTCAAATGAGAGATATTTCCTGTCACATGAGGCGGATATAGTTTAAATTGGCTTTTTGGAGGTGAGCAGGAACCTCAGCAGCTCTTCAGGAAAAAAGGTACATCTAAATTACATCAGCCATGCAATGGGCTTCACAGAACTCACAAACTACCTTGGGGAGGGTGGGGTGATTTTTTTTTTGCTCTGCATGGAGTACAAATTGCTGTTCATGTGTGGGGTTTTGCTTTAGGCTGCCACATATTTTGCTATTGTCTCTTCCTTCCCCCAAAGACATTGAGAATTTCTCTGCCTCATGTTTTATTTACAAATGTTTGTGGTTTTGTGCTTTATCAGTGTTAGTGGGTGGGAGAAGCTCAGTTTTATGGATTTTTAATAGAAAAGTAGAGAATAGCTCCCCTCAAAATCTTACACTAATGGTTTGTAATGTGTCAGGACCTATCCTACTTTCTGGAAAAGAGAATATATATTACTCTGGTTTAGGTCCTGAACTGAACCAAACTTTCCTCTGAGAGGCTCAAGTCTGAACACCACCCAAAACAAAAGAGCACTGCAGTTCTGGCCCCACAGTAATTTGAGGCTGACAGCTTGTTTTCCACTGTTGGCTTTGCTGTGTTTACTGGATCAGGGTGAAGCTCCTCCTGTCTTGCTCAGGCGACAAGGATGGGAGGCAGATTTCTACCCTCAGAGGATAAGTATCCAAGGAAACCACAACTATGTAAAAAAAATATTGCACATGAAGGGCTTAGAAAATACAGGAGTGTGCAGAACTCTGCCCTTCTCTTTGAGTAAAGATTATGGGATGATCATTTCTTTTCTTGGTCCAATCCCTTTTATCAGAGACCACGGCTCCACCTCAGCATGTGGCACACCAGGTGGAGCTGAGGGATTCTTCCAGGCATGGAACAGGAGGATTTTACTCAACTCAGGAACTGAGGACAAGCAACACTCAGGAGAGAAAGACTCACCTCGTGGAGCTAACAAGGGGAAGAGGTCTGTATGGAAAATTCTGTTTGTGCAGGTGAAAAAAGTGCCTTGCTCTAGCTGAGAAACTACCCTGTATTTTCTCAGCTGCAGTCAATACAGTTTTATAATTGCATTTAAATCAGCACCCTTGGAGCAGGGTGGAGCCCAGGTTTGAAAGCCAAGAGTCATTTGAAAACATCTTTCTCTGCGAGCCAAAAACCTTTCTTGTTTGATAGGGCCAGAAGGATGGGGAAAGCTTTAAAGGGGCTTTGGAGAGGTGCTCATTGGGAAGTGTCCCCTGAGCCAGAGCCCCACAAAGCACCCCAAAACCACTCTGGGTGTCCTCACCAGCAGAAGGGTCCCTGTCCCTGTGCAGCTTCTTCCCCCAAGCCTGGGGCTGGCTTGCATTAGCAAGGATGTGCTGGTACAGCTTGAGTGCACACACCCCTGAGGGAAATACAGCTCACACCCATAAAAGAATTCATTTGTCAGGAGAGCTCAGGCTGGCTCTGAGCAGAGCAGCTCTTACAGCAAAAGGATGTTGTTGCTGTGTAAGCTTGTCTCCATTAAGGCCTTTATCCAAAATTAAAACAGGGATATGAAGAAAAATGTTGCTTCTGTGAAGTGGTAAAGTGAGGGTCAGCATTTGAAGAAAAAAACAAAAAAAAAAAGACTGGCTTTGCAAAAGGAAAGGTCTGTAATCCTGATCATTTCTCATTTTATTGAATGAAATCATGGGTGGATACTGTTATGAAATAGGTTTAAAGAGAGGTTACAAAAAGGTGATGGAAATTGGCTATTTAGAACTAGAGAGAAAAGCTCATGGTTTAAAGTACAGTATGATTTTATTCAAGCAACCAAGATGGGTGAGAAATATTAAATAAATAATATCCTTCTATTATTTATCATGCTTACAGCAAACATGAAGATTTCAAATAGAAAACTGAGCCAATTTATAATTACTAGTGATAAAATGCTTTAACCTCTGCATTAGCTGCTACCCATCCTGTACCTTTGATTCCACTAATCGATCTTAATTGATTAAATGAATGCACTTCATCTTTGGATTCCATTGCCAGCATATTCTGCCACTTTCTATTACAATCCATTTTGAAAAATACCTGATGATCATACCTGAATACCCTTCTCTTTCATTCCCTCATTAATTATCTGCTGCCAGCCCAACTTTCTTGCAGCAAGGGACTCCAGCACACAGACACACCTGAAATGAAGCACATCCAACAAAACCAAGAGCAAATCATCTTTTCTACTCAGGTCTTTGCCTCAGTCAAGCACTGCCCAGCACAGAAGACTCCTTTGGTTCATGTGTTCTTTTCCCTTAAAGGTTCTTTGGGCATTTTTTAACAGAGACCCAATGCAGAGCTGCTTAATAGAGAGTTTTGTGTGTGCTCCAACATTGTTTAAATCTAGTTATTATTCAGATATTTTTCCTCTGAAATTTACCGAGGTTTCAGGGTACAATTCCTTCTACAGAACCTACAGTGTACCTAAATGAAGGTGAAGGCAGTGGAGAAAACCCCACAAACTTGGGTAACATGGAAATTGTAACTGCATTATTCAAGCTAAGGAATTTATCCACCTGGAAGGGAAATATTCCCTGAGATAGCAGAGAGGGGAACACCTAAATTATATTTTGCATATCTTTAATCATGAAGGGATAGGTACTCAAGCACTCACATAATGAGCACTGCACTACAACCAAGTTACTGGAGGAATACAGGCCTGTATTTGGGTTATTTGTCCCTAGGTACTTCAGTCAGAGCTCATCATGCAAACTCAGAATGTAATATATAATCTGACCCATATATGCTATTAGAGTGCTGGCAAAGCGCAGAGCAAGGGGAAATGTGTTAGCACAATCCCTGGAATCTTTATTCATGAGAGCCAGTGAGGTAGATAATGTGCTGCCGTGCTTTAACCCCAGACAGAAATCCATCCCCAAGCAGCTGCTTGCTCACTCTGCCCTCATGGGATGGGGAGAGAAGCAGAAGGGTAAAAGTGAAAAAACAAATGTCAGATAGTAAAAAATCAGTCAGACAGATAGCAAAAGCCACACACCCAAGCAAAGCAAAACAGGGAATTCATTCAGCACTTCCCATGGGCAGGCAGGTTCAGCCATGCCAGGAGGGCAGAGCTCCATCACTGTAACAGTGACTTGGGAAGGCAAACACCATCACTCCAAAAGTCCCTTCTCTATTCTTCCACCAGCTTTAAACCTGGAGCATGAAGCCTTGTGCTCTGGGATATCCCCTGGGTCAGTTGGGGTCAGCTGTCCTGGCTGTGTCCCTTCCCAGCTCCCTGTGCACCCCATCCTCCTGTCTGGGGTGTGGGGTGAGGAGCAGGAAAGGCCTTGACTCTGCAATCTTTGCTCAGAAATAGCAAAACCATCCCTGACTTACCAATGCTGTTTCCAGCACAAATCCAAAACACAGCCTCAGACCAGCTACTGTGATGAAAATTAACTCTACCCCAGCCAAAACCAGCATACAGGCAGAAACCAGTGGTGCAGATAATTAAGAGAAAATGGAAATAAGTTCTTCAAGGGGAAAAAAAATGGACAATTCCTCTGCTCTGTCACTGCTTTGAAAAGGCAGTGTTCCCAGAAAAGAAAAACCCCTGCTTGGTTTTGAGTTCTCCCAATGATTGGAATGCTGCAACTGCAGCAACTAGGTAAGGCTCAGCAATGATAAACCTGTAAAAGGTCTTTTTGAGCTCCCTGTAAGGAGGAAATTCAAGAAATACTCATCCACATAAGACACAAACCTCGCAGGCTGCTGAGGTCAGCAGTTTTTGCAGATGATTGCCACTGCTGTTAACGTGGCATGAAAGCTGTCTGAGAGCAAACAACTGAACTTCCCCAGCTCCAAAAGCTCCGGAGGGGAGAATCACAACCTGCAGATGATGCCTTGGTTACAATCCAGGCTCCAACAGAAAATACACTCAGCCAACAACTGGGCTTTGCTTTCACTATAACACAGTGCAAATCCATGTCTATTTTATGTTTTAAAACCTGATGCCTGCTAAGCTTTTTTTCTCCTAGAAAATGGCTCTTCCAAGTTCCTGCTGCACTTAAGTTTTATCTCATTTATAGATCTTTATCTTATCTCCTGCATGAGTCAAGTAGGGGAGGAGGCTTTCTTATCTATCTTAGCCAACAGGGAAGAGCTAAATGAAAAAAAACCCTATTGTTCTTCAGGGACAATCTGCTCTCAGCTCCCAGCCAGGCACTGATACCCGCTGGAGATACAATGATACTCATCACACTGCTACAAACATTCCTTGAGATCCAAATCACACTTCTGAGCTATTCTACAAGAGCCCAGACAGCATTTCACCATATTTTTTCCCCCCTTCTTCTGGACTTCTGAGCACGCAGGTGTTATTGGATTCCTCAGCTGGAAACTTGCTCCATGAATGTTAGAGATTGTTGAGTGTGATAAAGTTCACCATATTTGTACATGAAAGGTAGTTCAGATTAAAACAACAGTCAGTGATGGTTGTTTCTCACTAAGTCCTTGTGCAGACAGCTGTCATTCCAAAGCATCATCTCCAGGGCAGACCTTTATTTGGGGCATGCATTAATTCAGAATTTAATATCTCTGCTGTTTCAGGAGAACTTGGAGACCACTTAATCTTTCTAAAGAAATGCATTAATGAGTGTAACACCCAAAGGAGAACCAACAAAACTCTCTCCTGCTGAAGCATTGGGAAGTATTTTGACTTTGTTAATTTATTCCTGCAAGGAAGGGCAAATAAACTAACCCAGCATAAGCTGGGTTTTATACTTTTCAAAGTTTCACACAGGCATTAATGCAGATATAAGTTTCTCTTACACTGAGTTAGGAATACCAGAGACTCAATTCATCAGATGTACAAAGGGCCAAAGCCCTGACTGGTTTTGTTTTTCCTCATCAAAATGCAATTAAAATACCAATTCCATCTTCTCCTTGCATCAAATTTGTGAAAAGGAGACACTTTCTTGCAATAAACTCCTAAAGATTTCATTATATGAGCAGCAGAGCATAGTGGAAGTGCATAATAAATCAGTCCAAATTCTAGCTGTGTCTAAAAGGTTTATGGAAAGCTCTCTATCCGTTTTTCACACTCCAAAATCTGAATTATAATTAATTTCAGGAATCAACCAACCTACCCCTTGCTTTAAGAATGTCAAGCTGAGGAGTGCATTATGTGAGATTACAATTAATCAGAAGTGGAGGAGCACACACACACACTCACACACATACATCTTCCCACTTAAATTCTTTGGCCAAAAAAATATTCCAGCAGCCTTGACAGATACTAAATGATCTTTCCAAATAATCCTCCCTGGTGATGAATGTTGCAGTTTCGCAGCCTTGTGCTAATACAGAGCTTTTCAGCAGCAAACAGGCATCATTTGACAACTCCTGCATTAACTCTAATGACATGCTGATGGCCCTGGCACTCCTCGCTCTCTGGGATGAACTATCCCATCTGGAAAGAACTCCAGGGATAAAAAGAGCCCAGCATGCTAAATTATATAAAAAGGATTATCAACATTCGCAAAACATTAATGAAACATTAAACATAACAGTTTCGTAGGACAATGTTGTTATTTACTCATTTTCTTGCACAGATTAAAGGAGTTATTTATAGCTGCTGTCTTTAGCCCTAATAGTGCTTTCTAGTCCTATATTGCCTTCCTGCTGGAAGGCAATGGGGCTTTCTCTGCCTAATACTCTTTAAAATATTGGGTCACCTGGGTTGCAGTCACGATGTCCTCAAAAAAAACCCAAAAACCAAAAAAACCCCCAACAACTTCACATTTAGATCAAAGCATTGGTATCTTTTTACACCCAAGGCAGGAGCACAGGGTCCATCCCATGCCCTGTCTGTGTCCTGCAGGGCTTGGCCAGCCCTCGTGCTGGGATTGAGCACATCCAGGTCATCAACACCATCCAGAGTTAAAGCAAACCAAAGCCTGAGCTTTCCCTCCCTTCCTTTGCAGCAATGCCTGACCTTACCTCCTCTCCTGCCCAGCAATTCCACCAAGGGAAGGTATCTCCCTTCCCTGCCTCAGCTCCTGAGGTGCTAATGAAAAGGCTGGGCAGAGTCTGTTCAAGGCAATATCCCAAAAATCATTTTGCTTCACTGTCAGCTGCAAGGGGTGAGGAACAAAAATAACAGCTCCCTAATTTAATGTGGACTTCAAATAAATGCACTTTCCCTTCCATTTATCTACCTGTGGAGCTATTTTTGTCCAGTTCACTGGGAGAACTGCTACATTCTGTTATGCCTAAAATATTTTGCTTCTTTAATCACTGCACAGAGTTCCTACCTGCAGTAAGTGGACTGAGCAGACAAGAGAAATTTATTACAGCCACCAGCCAGAGATCAAATTCATCTCTCATCAGTTACTTGGGACACTATTGTTTCCAGCATTTTCTCCTCTTAATAAAACTGATCACAGCTGAATGTTTGGCTGCTTCTGTAGAAAATGCCAAAACTTGTTATTTCATTATACATGTATTCTTCTTACCTCTATATTCTCTGGAAGGATTTTATATATAAGTGATGAGCATTGTCTGGTTGACAAAGTGTGACTAAAGTACAAGCCAAAGAGCTGAAGAATAAATTCATCCTTGCAGTGCTGCAGCTGATTTTCTATGCAACAATTAAGAAAAAGCGCTTTTTCTTTGCCCCTCTGTCAGAGACAGGGCTGGCAGCTTGGTGTTTTGGGGAGAGGAAAAAAAAATAATGCAGAAAAAATCTGGAGAAAGCCATTCCCTGAAAGGATGAGACAATTTCTGTACAACCCTCCAAGGCAGGGCTGACAGAGCCCAAGATGGTCTTGTCCCTAAAAATGCTCTTCCATACACTGGGAAACAAATGCAGTGATACAGACTCAGAGAATACATTATTTTTTTCCTCTCTTGTAGGTCAACAAGATACGGTCTCTTCAAAAAAAAACCATCCCTTTTCAAATCCCAGCCCACCTCTACAGCAGCTCCAGGGGATGGGAAAGCAGAGTCAGGCATTGCAGAGTCCAGGAGCAGGAGGAGAGACCAAGAGTGATCCAAAACAGACCTGGGAAGGACTGGAAACATGGCAAGGTCTTCTGCCAACCCAGGAGGGGCAGCAAACCCCACCAGGAGCCACAGCTCTGCAGGGACATCACCCCCATGGGCTGGGAAGGAGAAAACTGCAGGCAATGCCTCCCCAACCCTTGTCTGGCACAGGCAGGCATGGAGAGGGACTGAGCCACCCCCAGGAGCAGCCAGCCTGTCCCAGCCATGCCAGCTGCTGGAAGAAAAGAGGGATCCCAGGATTTATCTCTGGGAACAGAGATGAGGGGCTTGGAGGAGCCATCCTGACAGCTGCCCAGGAACAGGAGATCACAGGGGGATGAGCAAGGTCTCCCTGCCACCACGAGCTTGGCGCTGGTGGAAAGGCAGCAGTGAAGAGCTGATGGGAACAGGGCTGTTTCCATATGGCTTGGCACTGCCTTGGGAGGGATTAAAGTGAGAAGCAGGGCTCCTCCCCAGCTAACAGGAGCTGGGCAGTTCATAAAAGAGACACTGGCAGCTTTGGGGACTGTCAGCATGCAGATCCAGAGCAAAAACACATCTTGTCCTTGAATAAAGGGCTTTCCGCTGTTGCTGGGCCCACAGGCAGGATGTTCCTGCTGCAAGGCTAAAAGCATGGCCTCATTCCCCAGAGTGAGCAAGCAAGGAGAAGGAACTGAGAGCCCATAGAAGCACTGGAGAACAGAGCATGTTCCTGAGGGTTTTCAGCCTTCAAGTTAGTGAGAGCACCATGAGAAATCCCCACGAGGGATGGACTCAGCCTAAGTGAAATCAGGAGGGAGAGGCCTGGCTGCACACAAGGACTTTCATCATTCAGCCTTTGAAGATTTATCCACTGAGCCTCATTTGGTCGGATTCAGAAGACCAGCAGCAAAACCACTAACACAAGTGGAGTTTTGCCATTCACCACGAGGACTTTTGGATTACCTCTTTCATCTTGCACAAGTCATTTCACCTTCCTTTTCACTCACTTCATCACTTTGGAAAGCAAGCATAAATAAATTCCACTCCTTGACTGAATCACCTTTGGGATGTCCCAGTGGGAATTGCCAGGCTGTGTTATTACAGAAAGAGAAGCCTAAGACCAGCACTGGCAGAGCACATCAGAAGACCTCAGCCTTGGAGGTCTAATTAGAGCTCCAGGTTCTAGTGGGAACACGGTGCTTTAGTCTGGAATATGAAGAAATTGTCTTGATTTGACTAAAAAAAAAATTATTAAAGAGATAGATGAAAAATTAAATGGCATAATTACAAAGGTTAACAAACTCGAGGGAGTCATTAGACAAACTGTGAGAAGATCATCAGTTTTCAAAAAGAGCAGAATCAAAGATAATGGAATTCAACTGTTTCAACTCAGTTTTTCTCATTTTCCTCAGCTGAGAAAACATCATAAACCCATGTCAAATACAAGTGTTAAATGGTAATTTATACAGTATTTCTCTTTGAGCATTAGGTTTAAATGAGGCTTTATAAGGTAAGGGCTGGTGACTATTTAACCTGCTGTAGTGGAAAAGTATTTAAGGTATTAAACAGGATCTCAAATTATTGTTATTACCCATCATTTTCCAATCCCTTAACTCTTAGGGAGGATTTAAAATAAATTATATAAGCTTTAGTAAACAAATAAATATACCATATAGGAAACTAAAACTGAAGAAAATTACCTGAGAAGGAGACAGACATAACTGCAAGTGTGGTTTAAGGGAGAGTTTTCCAAAATATCTCGATGAATTAAGAACCTAATTCTTATTTATGGAAACACTTAGGAGCTATGATAAAGGACAGATTTTCTCCAGGAAAATTTCAAACTAAAAATACATGACAGAAGTACTTACATTATGATTTTTATGACAACAAAAATACACAGTGCCAAAAGGCTCCTGGAGCTCCTGATTGCTTTCATTTCATTTCTCACCACAAAAGTGAAACAAGAGAACGAAGGGGAGATTATATTGCCAGCTTTCTCATTATTAATGGTGAAGGAAATAGCTGCCTTAATGCATTTGATTACATCTTAATAATCACAGTCACCCAGTTCCTTTTTAAACATGCCACATTCTGTAACAGAAAAATATCTTTACGCCGACCACAAACCGTTGGGCCCCGACCACTGACAAGTTGTGACAACTGCATGGAGCCTCCTGGGAGAGTGTAAATATAAATATAACTGGCTTTGCACCACGTGAGGATCATCTGTCACCACAGGAGCATTATCAGAGCCCAGGGAAGGCAGGGCTGGGCGCTGCACGAGGTTCCTGAGGTGCTTTGGGAATCACAAAAAGAGCAGCGCAGCAGCACATGGAAGGAAGGGCTGCTCAGTAAGCATGGGCAGTGCAAGAGCTGCCCTCTGAATTCCTGATGTGTGCAGCCTGTCCTCAGGGATATGCCTGGGGGAAAAAAGTTTTAAATACTGGTAGAGCTGTCTGAGAAAAAATCCTGCACCTAAAGTGTGCCCAAATGCTGAGATAGGGTTATCGAGTGTGCCAGGCTGTTCAGAAAACCTGATCTTTAGCAGAAAAATAAAAATCGATCACTGGAATGTAACTGAAACTTCCCAAGCCTGAAATAGTCTTTCTTGGATTTGAGCTAAAGAAGTGCAGAAGGCTTTCAGGAGCTGCTTGACTTCTTTTTTCCTCTTTCACACCTCGCCTCAAGGTCTTGGTCTCTCTCTAAGAGCTGACCAGCCAAAGCTTGCAGAAATCACAGTGTGGCTCACAAACTGCACCAGTCTTGGCCTTTTGTGTGATGCCCAACAGAACCAAAAGTGAGGCACAGAACTGAGGCTCCTTTGTGAGGAGCAAGTCAGGAGTCACCCAGAGAGAGCAGGAATGCAAATCCACCACCCAGGAAAACACAGCCCTGCCAGTGCCAGCTGTGTCTGACCACAGCTTTGTGTCCTCCTTCACTCACTGTGAGGTGACAGAAATCAGGAGTTTGATCATTAGATGCTTCTCTAATAAAAAAGCCATCCAAATAAAGACCCATGCACCAGCTTGTGTAGTGGGACTCAGCACTCTGACACGCTGGTGAGATCCAGAAAGCAGAGATGCAGAATTTTTTCTACCCACCAGACTTTCCTGATGCCTAAAAACCCCAGGAGCACAGTCTCAGCTTCTTTCTTAGCCCCTCACAGGTGGCTGTCTAGAGTGAGATCCTAGAGATGGAAATGAGAGAAGTGCAAAAATGGGGGAAAATAAGCAATCAAGAAGAATCACAGGAGGAACAGTAGTTCAGCACTGAGCCTGCTGTAAAAGGATGCTGCATATGGGAAGGGAATAATCTATTCTTCATGTGCATGGTAGGTTGGACAAGAAATAATGAGATAAAATTACAGCTAGGGAAATTCAATTTAGACATCAGGAAATACTTTCTAATGGTAAAGACTGCTATGTCCTGAAACAGACAGCTTAGGGACACTGGGGAGTAGATGGTGTTGGTCGTTTAAAGAGGCAGATGAACTAAGTGAACTCCTCAGGTCTTTTCCAAGCCCATTTTCTTTAATTTAGGGTAAATAATCTCAAATTTCTCCATATAGTCTTGCACCTGTACGACCTCTAAGTTTCCAGACTTAGTGGCTGTGCTTAATTCTAAATTAACAGTGCCTTGGGATTTTTTTTAAGAACAGCATATAAACCTCGTGATTATAATGATAGTGTTTTATGATATACTTTTATCACAATTATACACAGACTACAGCTCCATTTAATCCAAGAATGTCATTAGGCATCTGGCTCTGTGGCCTTCACTCTGTCAAGAGCATCAGCCATTTCAAATAATGGTCTTCAACTGCTCCCAAAAACACATCCACTGGTTACAAGGCATCAGGTCTCTGTATTTAACTACCTCAGACACTTCAGTGTTGCTCACTGGAATGGCTCAGTTTAGCAGTACTCTTGCTGGACAGTTTCTGATCGAATGCATTGTAAAAATTCTGTGAGAGAAGCACTTTTTGGGGGTGATTTATTTCGTGTTGCCACTTATTTTCATCAAAATCACAGCCTAGAAAGCCGAGCTAAAGAGGCAATGGACGAAACCTCACAGTTCCCCTGCATGCAAAAACCAAAGCAAGACCTGGAGGTGGTCACTAAAAATCTGCTCTTGCCACCCATTGCACACACTGGCATCAACCCAGCAAAGCACTTAAGTGCATGCTTAATTTTAAGCACACAGGTAGAGCCATTTAAACTAATGGAATCATTTAAGTGCTCTGCTGGATCAAGGCCAGCCTCCTCAGCATCTTGCAGTGTCAAGTGCGCAGAGCAAGGGCTTCAGCTAATTGCATCAGGCTTTAATTGACAAAAATCAAAGTAATGCAGCGTTCAGACTGAGCCCATCTCTCTCAGGCTGCTGCTCTAATCCCAGGGAGCAGCACAGGGTTGGCTCATGCTGTCCCGGTGCCCAAAGTGTCCTGTTGGATTTGATCCACCGTGCCTCATCCCTGGCATGAGCCCTTTCCCAGCAGCTCTTGTCTAAGTTTTCCATCCAACACTCATCAAAACACCCGATTTGTTCACCTGCCCCAGTGATCACACCACAGAATGATGTAGTCCTTCATACCAAGTGTGTTCCATCACCTGCTATTTTCTCTTCCTGATGTACATTCAAGCTTAGGCTGTGAGCTTTTTTAGAAAGTGTTTTTACTTCTTGCAATTTTTTGTGCATCTGTGGAAGTACAAAAAAAATTAACTGGGGAGAAATGTTTTGATGCTGCAGCAACTGAAGAGAGCAGATCACACAATGGACAAAACAAAACTAAAATCTCCAGAACCTGAACTGTCTCCCTCTTTAGATACATAACTTATTATTCAACTGCCAAGCAAAGGAATACTGTACCCACAATGACACAGTAATCTCACCTCCATATAAGCTCTTACATTGCAGTCCTGAAACATAACATTTGAGGGAAAAAAAAAAAAGCAAACCAGCCCAACTAATTCAGCGTGGATGTAGAATTAACTTCTCACCACAGTGTGTTCCTATAAACACAGTTATGAAAGGGGGAAAAAATGACACGTCTGGGAATTTGTCAGACTATTGCATTTAGTTAATGCAATTACTGAAAAAGGGTGATTGAGAGCTGTGAGAGGAGTGTGGGCAGGGAACAGTGACAGTGAACTGAGAGTGCTCTGCATTGTACAGCCCTTCTCACATGAGCAAGGCCTTTGCTTTAACTGCATTTATCCAAGCATGAAACAAGTGCAAGGCTGAGCCACAAGCCACAAACAGAAGATACAGCAAACAAAATACCAACTGGAAAGGAGGGGAAGAAGTTGGCAGAAATGCAAGGGGGGTTTGTAATATCTTTTTCATTATATTTTTCCATGGTCACCTTTAGAGAACAATAATTTCATCTACAGCTTATGAGCAGACCTAAGTCTGAAAGGCACATTTCCCTAGCAAATAGGGAAATACGATTTTCTAAGATACTAATACTATTATTTCTCAATACTAAGAAAAAAGAAAGAAATATTAAGAAGGAGGTGTGGAGGGTCATGCAGTTGAACCTTGCAATGGCAGTATTTCTGTAGTAGCTCTCTGAAACGTAACTTTGCCTTCAGAAATGCAACCTCATTTTCCTGTGTCTTCTGCAGGAAGCAAAATTTTGCAGTTAACTGCTCAGGAAACAGCTTTTCACAACACCTAGAAATAAAATGCCACTGAACAGTGACCAACCTCCCAGCAGCTGAAGGAGGGAAAATCCCCCAGATCTGTCTGTCTCATCTCTTTGTGCTCTGGTAAAACTTGTGCTGAAACTATCCCATAACACAGGCAGGGAGGCAGGAATAATTCAAACACAGATAATATTTAACATATCAACACATTTTAGCTTGAATGTTTGCAAACAGGATTCGTCATCTTGAAGTTTTTCCACTGAAGAAACAAATATTGGAGAAGTTGAGTTTCTAAGCTCTTACTTTCAAAAGGTGTCTGGAGTGTACAAGTCATGCACAGCAACTTGAATAATGCAAAATTTCAAAACCGACCAGAAATGGGGTTTTCTGAGGAAAAGCTTCGTTTGTCAGCAACTCTGAAAATCTTTGTTTTTGTGATGCCCTTTTAGAATCTGAGCCTTTGTATGCAATTATAAACAGGTAAAAATTCGTGAGCCTCCATGTAGATGCTGAACTGCACATGAATTTGGATATAGCAGCAATTTCGAAACTCTAGATTGTAGATATACACCTTCACATCTCACTGATAACACAGAAAGTCATCAGCACCCTACAGGATTGAGTTATTCATGGGGTTGAACCCTGAATGAACCCACCAGGTTTCCAATTGCCCTTTGCAACTACCTCACCTGTGTAAGGCTCACTTTCTAAAATGACAAATATGAAGACATAAAAAAATCAATTCAAGGAAAAACTAATTTTAAAATGTCAACAAGACTATCTCTTAGCATTTACTCAGCTCTCATATCAAGCCCTACAACTCCATAGTGGCTATCTCTACCAGGGTGTTTTCCCTAAAAAAACCCCACATTTTAGCTGCAAAAGAAGTAAAGAAATCAAATACCTTTTTCTCTTTTTTTTTTTTTGACTGTCCCACAGAAAAGGACTTTTAGTTATTAACGCAAAATTTAGCCTTTATTCATATCTGCTGAGAGCAGGGCTGAAGCTGTGATGCAATGCACAGCTTTCCTGCACTGCATATGGTACTGCAAAAGTGAGTAGAAGAGAAAAACGAGAGACAGGAAAAGGTTCAGACTCCTGTAGCCTTGGTTTTGCACTGCGTGGTAATTATACTGAAGAATTCATGACTCACTTTGGTGCACTACTGTGCGCTGCTAAATTAGAAGTTTGGCAAGGACACCAGACAAATGATGAAATATATAATATTGGTTTCTCTAGCAGAGCTCATCACTATAGTCTCATGGTGTTTCAAAGGGCTTTTTTTAGCACTCTGGGAAAACAAGGTCTTTTTTAAACAAGAAAAACACATTGAATCAAAAATGTACTGTACGGAAGTCAGCAGAAATAGGTAAAATTCCTCTTTAAAAAGATCAGACTTTCAGGTAGTTTGGGTAATTGCTCTCTAAAACTTATTTCTGAGTCTACACAGAGCATTTGAAACAGAGACTACTAAAAGCTGTGGTGCATTAAAGCATAAGTGTGACGTGGAGATGAAGCTCTTCCACTACATAACATTCACAATAAAATGTTTTCTTTACACCAGCTTACAAATGTGTATTATCAAAATGATTTACATAAAGGCTCCCCAACCATTTGACAACTGCAATGAGGCCAAGCACACTGGAAGATGTACACATTGGGATAGCACTTCAGTTTCTTAAAGGCAAATCCTTTTCTCCCAAGGTTTGCAGTCAGTCTGGAGCTATGCAGCACATTGGAATTAATCCAGTTTTGCCAGATGCAGCCAATCCCCCATGTAATGTTGCACTAGTTATTCTGATTTGTAATAAGAAGTGCTACCAGTCATAAGAAAGAGACACCAGCATTAGAAATATTTTGCTGAGCGAGCCAGAATTAACATCTCAATTTATCCAGATAAAAACCAAATAAAAATACCCAGCTCCTGAGTAGGGCAGGGGTGGGAACCAAATTCATCAGGCATTTTTATATCTTTTCCCAAAAATTACTGCAACATGCAAGTGGTCATAAAGAGTTTCACAGCAGCCAGAGGGTTTGACCATGGAGAGAGTTAAGATGTTAGCAGAAATCCTGTCTATGGAATTTGCCATTAATTTCAGGACCTCCCTGCACAAACCTGGCAAACTCTCAGAAATATCGGATGTTAAAGCCTCCATATGCTAAACCACCACTGCTCTATATCATGTATTTTGTTTAAAGGCAAGCACAGAGATCGCAAGCAGCTATTTTTAACTCTTTTCAGTGTACAGTACATCTGTTGTGTTTCTGATTTCCATTAGAAATGAGAGTCATTTACTGATCTGGCTGCCATCCAGATTTCTACATGAAACACATGGACTAAGCACAAAATAATGCTGTTTTATGTGCATGGGTGCATGTATTGTATTTATCATCTACTACAATGATCAGAAACACAGTTAAAAATGCTGTGGGGACTTTGAAGGAGCAGACTATCACACTTATTTCCTCGAAGTCCCTGGACTCAAAACCATCACGAACAAGGCTGTGAAATCTTTCTTTATGTTCACATGCTGCTGCTGGGACATAAAATCCCATGGACTTTGCTTAGTGGAGAAGAGGATCCCGAGGCTGGGGACACATTTGGGGTACAGCAGATCCCTTCAGCCCAGCTGCAAGGAGAACCCATGGAGAGAAACCTCCAACACTAACGAGCTATGAAGGATCTGCCAACATGGACCTCAGCCAGTAAAGCCAAGCAAATTAAAAGCTGCAATCACTTCTCTGACAATTCTCCAGCAAAACTTGTCCCAAGCTTTGCTTCCCTGGTGAAAAACAGAAGATGATCAGCATGCAGCAGAGGTCAGTAGGTTCACACTATCTGAGACCAGCAAAGGGAGGAAATTAAAACACTGCAAAGGCACCACAGAGAGCCCTGCCATCAGCCTTTGACAAGCTCACTCCAAAGCCTGCTGAAGTCAACTGGACTCTCTTTGTAGATGCCACCAGCTTTAGGTCACATCTCATTGCAGGGCTCCAGTGCCCTTCTCTCTGCTGATTTCAAAGGCAGCAATGCAGCATTAGAGAAAAGAGGGACTCTTTAAAATAAGCACTGAGTTAGGGCTAGAGAGGTCACACCACAGCACTGCTCTTACGGAAACTTTGAGCTGAGTGGAGAAAATATAAAGATATTTGCTCGAATTTGAAAATTAATTCCAAGGTCACTGTCTGGGCAACCTTTCAACATTTGTTTGCCATGCTTGCATGCACGGAAAACTTATTTCTAACCAGGATCCCTATGAAATCAGCAGGCCTAAAACGTGAACAGCCAGATGTTCAGAAAAAGGTGAAATCCAAACAGTATATTTGATTTCTGATGAGATTACATAACCTGTCCTGGAGGAGAGGAGCCGATGCCCCGCGCTTACACAAGCGACCCAGATGGAGCTTTGCTCGTAGGGCAATTCCTGTTATTATTAGCAGAGGCACATCTGGCTGGCCAGGCCAGCCTGGGCACTGCCAGCCCCCAGCACACACAGGTCCCACACCATCACCACTGTGGAGCTGCCAGCAACTGGGGGAGCCACAGGGCTCATCCACCTTCTGTGGCAGATCACGACAGAGGTGCCACTGGGTTCCCTCACCTCAACCAGGGCGAGCCCTCACCACTCTACCCATCAGGCAAATGACAAAGTGCAGTTGCTTCAGATGTGCACATTCCCAAAGTTCTCCTCTTTAAGGACAATGTGATCTTCTCTCACTATGATTTATTCCCCTGGCCTTTATGTGCTGGCTGCATATGGTACTAATTTCACAGCCGTTTTCGGATGATGCAATGAGATTAAATGACATGGCCATGGTCACAAAGGGATGGCAACATTAATGCAGACTCTGGGAAAAGCTCCTTGTTTTTAGCTCTAAATACGGGTGTACCATTTCTCTCACATTGTGTTACTCCTCCATGGCTGCCAGACTTGCCAGACTCACAATAGCATCTTATGTTACAAAACCTACAGTTAAATTAAACTTCAGTGTCCTTCAGAGGTTAAATTTCCATGGGAAATTACTTCTAGAGAAATATGGCTTGCATATGTTTGTGCCAAAAAGCCCTTTCTGCTGCTTTTCTTCACAACTGTGATCCGTGCATATTTTATTTTTCGAATCATGACTCAGACTAAATAAAAGTTCAGCTTGGGTTTCAAGAATGCAAATGTGAATATTCAGCATCTAGGGTATGTTTTCACACTACTGGTATTAGCCTGCCCAAGCTGGAAGGATGACACTTCTGGAGGATCCACCTGGCAGCAATTGGAGTTGTCCCTGCCCTTTGCACGTTGGGAGTAAAGAAAGGGGAAAATTATTTTCCACAGACCTTTCTATTAAAATACTTCTGAAGTGATTGGCACTGCTGTGTCTCTCACCTCTTCAAGACTCAGTCCTTTTTCTCTCCTCACTCTCCTTTAGTGCAGCTTGTTCCTCAGCCCTTCTTGGCTGTCAGGTGGCAGCAAGTGAAGAGCAAAATCCCTTCAGATGGTTCTTACTGTGGGGTTCAAGCAGCAGCACATTTGCAGTCCTCACCTATTTCTTGCTGCCACAGCAGGAGCAGATGAGCTGCTGCACCAGAGCACAGCCTCGATAAATTTAATGGTGGAAAAGAGGCTCCAGGGCATAAAAACTGCCAGCATTTCCCTCTGGGGTAGGGTTATATTTTCAGTTTGCATGGCAAAGTTTGGGTAGTTGGGGGCTGCAGGGGTGGATTCAGAGAGAAGCTGCCAGAAGCTTCCCCTGTGTCCAGGGGAGCCAATGCCAGCCAGGGAGGGACCTGCCACTGAGCCCATCAGCAGTGCTGCACCTCTGGGATGGATGTCTGAGAAGGAGAATAACCCCACAAAACTTCCCAAGTGCAGCCAAGAGAGAAGAGGCTATTCAAGGGCAACAGCCCTGCAGAAACCCAGGTTGGTGAGGAGGGGGTGAGAGGTGCCCCAAATGTCAGAGCAGAGACTTCCCTGTAGTCCATGGGAATGAAGTCCATTCCCTGTCTCCCTGTACCCCTGTGGGGGCAGCAGGTAGAGAAAACATGAGTGACGTTGAGTCTGGGAAGAAAGGAAGCAGAAAAAAGTCAATTTAAGTTCTGATTTTGTTTCCCATTATCCTTCTCTGATTTAATTGGCAAAAAATTAAACTTGTTTACACAAGCTGAGACTGCTTTGCCTGTAACATGGATTGAGTGATCTCTCCCTGCCCTTATCTCAACCATCAAGCCTTTTGCTATATTTTGCCTCCCCTGTCCAGCTAAGGAGAGGAACAATATAGCAGTTTTGGTGGGTACTTGGTGTCCATCCAGGGTCAATTCACACAGACTATTTGTATTTCAGTGCCTTCCACCACCCTGACCCCTCCTGAGCTATTTTGCAGCAATGCCAATGTCTCCCTTCTGAGAGTAAGCCAAAATGCCAGACCAAGTGTGGAGGGGAAGGTTCCCTTACAAGGAAAATGGTTTTTGTCCAGCTGGACTCATGAGATACACTGGCCACTTCACTCCCATTTTGCCAAAGGTTTCTAGTACAAAACAGGTGGGAAATAGAGTGATTTATCTTTGACTTTGGTGCTGCTTCTGCAGTGGGATCGCCCTGGAGTGTGCTCAGGCACTCCTGGAGCATCCTCAGCCCTCACCCAGTGCTGCTGTGCCTGAGCACCAGGGCAGGGATGCACATGGGGACCTTCTGACCCCAATTTATATGCTGATCTCCACATGGAGTTTCCAACTAACAGCTACAAGACAAGACTCTGGAAAATGGCATCTTCCTCAGTGCATAAAGTACCCTGTGGACTGCAGAGGCACTTCGTGTTCCCCTGCACCATCCCCAGGCAGCAGATGGGACCAGTCACACATTGTCAGACCTCCATCAAAGACTCCTCCCCATCCTTCACCCGACTGTCATGAACACCCCCAAAGTCCTCCCAGAACTCCAGCATTTTCCAGGGCTCTGCCCTTTGCCATCTGCAGCCCCCACCCACTTCTGCCAGGGGTATACAGCAAATCATCCAAGCAGGTCTTGACTACCCACAGTGCTATTTCTGCGATATCCGAGAGGCAGAAGGAACAGCCTACCTGTAATTATTATTAGAAGAAGCTTATAATTATCTTTTCTGGGTTGAGAAACAATAAAATAGGAATTGTAAAGGAAGTGTTCATATTGCACTACGAACACCTACACAAATGATACTCAAAGCTGCATCTCACTATTTGTTATTCCCTTGTTTCATTATTTTTGTGTGTCCTTCATTTTCAGGCCTTCTGTATAAGGCATTTTGCTCTTTTGCTTCATAATTTTCTTCTTTAATTTATTTGTCCCTATTTCCTTTTGTTCTTCCTTTGATCTTTATCCTTTTAATGACTTTTTTTTTCAAAAGCTTTTTTTGTAAACTTTGCCAGTTTCAATGTGCTGTCTTTGATGCATTTTTGAATTCGCTGCTACTTTGCTCTTCATGCAACTTTTTCTTGCTGGCTTATTTGTTATCTGTGGCACAGAAGCAATAGGAAATGCCAGGAATGTTATTGCATCACTGCACACACTAACTATTATATTTAATTTACACTTTATTACCCCTAGAACTTGACTTGCCCACCTCAACTCCATTTGTAGACTGGAGTTCCAAAGTGGACCCTATGGATAACAGGCAAAATATCTATGGCCTTATATAAAGGTCTCCAATATCATTAATTTGAGACTTGCAGAACTCAGTCCGGCAAAGTGGTGATGGTTAGTGAGTTGAGCAGGAACTCTGCTCACATTTGTGGAGTTTTTCACTATGGGCTGAGCAGAACTTCTGCTCCTGGTGATGGAATTATGTGCAAGGGCTTCACCAGCCTCTCACTGCAATCTGTTCAGCCCTTGAATATCAAACTTCTGTCGACTCCAGTGAGCAAACAAGGAGGCCAGGCAGGTTTTGCTGGCTCTCCTCAAGCTGAGGTGAGAGGTCAGATCCAACTGAAAAAGCCTCTTCCCATCACATCAAGGCAAAAAGCTTTGAGCCATGGCACTGCTCCTTCAAGGATCTTGAGCATTAACCCATTTTCAGTGCTGCATCAGTGGTGAATGGAGTAACACCTAGGCAAAAAGCACAGAAAAGTCTCATCCCTATGCCCTGACTAACCTGCCAGAAGGGCACAATCTATATTTGGAAAGGGGAAAGGGAGCTGCACACCTCTGCACCACCAAATGTGAGCACAGCAGAGCTCTGCAGCCACTGTCACTGCAAAGCCCATGTGCTCTTGAAATGATCAGCTCCAGTAGCAATAGCAGATATGCCACCTGAAGGAGGACTCAGAAATATGAGTCAACACATTAGCATTTGCATGTATGGCAGTCGTGTCTGAAGGGCTCCAGCTGAGATCTGTGCCCTGCTCTAGCTGGCTTTGCTAGGATGTCCTGGAAAACATTTCAGAAAACAGCCACTGCCTTGGCTTGTGCCTCTTCTGCATATTTTCCTAAGAGGAAGGACAGAAATCAGAGCAGACAGCCATGTGCAGAGCACTAATCCGAAAGATAATGGGAAGAACTTTGCAAGGAGAGAATCCAATTCACTTTATAACACAAAAACGTTCATTTCTCACAATGACATCCAGAATGAGCAATGCTGGGTTCCTGCCGGCTCAGCTCTTTGTATAAAGGTTGTGATATTTTGTCAGCAAGGAAAACAAAGGTGCTGAGATGGGCTGGTCAATAATTGACTGAGCCTTGTTACTCACTGCAATCACTATCTTGTCACCATGTCTCTGTCTCAAAGTTTCACTTAAAACTAGTGAATCACCTCACTGAAAAAGACTTCTTACCTTGGAAAAAAAAGGAAATTACCGTCACTGACAACAACAACAAAGACTTCCTATCTGGCTTTGTCAAAGGTCACTCAGCAGTTAAGTCCATTTACACTGTGACTTCTATCAGCTGTGAAGAACACAGAACAAAGCGAACACCAATATTCACTCCTCTGGCTTCAAAAATTTCCATGGAAACCTTTTTTTGCCTCCTTCTTTTTAAGTTACCTCTACCTTCAAAGAACCCGAGGAGGACAAAGCCTGCACTTGAAACCACTTTTGCTTTGCATGTCTGACATTCATGTTTCCAGCCCACCTGAGAGTCATAACCTTGACACATTTCTTGGCAACTGCCTGGAGTTTTATCTTCCAGCAGTGAAGGTAAGTGAGCAGCTCCTTTCACCACTGGATTACAGGTGCTGTGTGTGGATATTATCCTCTTTCTAACCTGTATTTCACCTGAAGACACTGCTTGTTTGCTGGAGGCTCTGAACAAACTCAGAACTCAGGAGACACCCTGCCTCAAAGCATCCCTCTCTGAAGAGACTGAGCAGATAAATCAAATCTTATTATACCAACCTATATATGGAAAACCATGCTGGTCTCTCAACTACATGACAAACCTAAAGGCAATTAGGTCTGACTTGCAAGGGAGTCTATGGCAATTATGCCTCCAGCTCAGGCACCTAAATTGTCTCAAGTGTTTGAACCCCTGCCTTGGAGAAGCCCAAGGCCTGACAAGAAATAATGGATGCAGAACTCAAACTTGCCCCCAGCACCCTGACACTTTCCCAAACTCATAGATCATCCCTCCCTCATCACAGCACAGCTGTTTTACCACAAGGGCTACACACCTCCAGCCTTCAATAGGGAATACAAAATAGCCACATCTAATCACCAAAATTTACTATTGCAACATAGCAAAAGAACAATTCAGAAAGGGAGACAGTATTAAAGAAAGACCTTAGGGAAACCAAAGCAAGTGTAGGACTAGCAGAGTGGAAATCACTGATAACAAAAGAGTTCTAGGAAAGCTCATCCTGCCGATGGGAAGGGAGGGAGAGACCCCAAGACCTCACCACCTCCCTTGGCAAAATAACAGCTGACCCCACATCTTCATCGAGGCCAAACCAGCCCTGGAACCACCCTAATTTGGGCTAGAATGGGTTAGTTCTGACCTCAGGGCTGTGTGGCAGGAACTGCACAGGCTGGGGATGGAGCAGCTGCCCCAGCAGGGCCACAGCAGCACTGGACTGCCCTGGAATGAGGGGGCAAGGAGATTCCCACAGCCCAGGGCAAGTGGCAATTCATCAGCTCACAACCAGCCAAGAAATAAGGCCACTGACAAGTTTAAAGGGTTTCATGACTCAGGGATTCCCCCAAGTCCCAGTGCTTCAGACCTTCCTATAAAGAATATTCCTAAATTTCTGAGTTTCTCATGGGGTTAAAATCAGGAGTATGAATTATTCTCCAAAGAAGCAAGACCTAAAATACCATTTCCCTCCTCTAGTGGCTTTTATTAATAGATCTCAAAATGCTCCAGGGTATCCTTCCCATCAGACAAGGAGACAGAAGTGAAACAACTTCTCAGAATTCACACTGGCAAGGAGCATCCAAGCTGGGGAGAGTCCTGGTGTCTCCCAGGGGCAGAGTAATTCACAGCCTGTTAGGATACACTGCCTAGTTGTAAGACTCTCCCAAGAGGGTTTCTATTAGTATTTTAATTTCTATTTCAGGCTGTCACATGCTTAATATGTCTTGTGGTTTGCTCTCTTACTTTCTCAGGTGTTTCTTTTTTTTTAATTATCTGATTGAAAAATTAGCCATCCAAAAGTAAAAGAGCTCAAGTTGAGATGTCAAAACATCCATACGGATCAAAATTAGACTATAAAAAAAAAAAAAGAAGAACTCCCAGAAGAGATTCTTCGGTATACAATGAAGCTGTTCACAGTTTTGTATGCACTCAAATGGGTCTGTGTGTGACTGCACACTGCAGCAGGCAGGAGCTTCCTGTGTGGATGTGTAGCTACATCTTGTTTTAGCATCAGGATGCACTTTTTCCAGGTATAAATCATGTAGCTTCCTTAATTTCACTGAAATGGCAAAATTATTTTTTGTGTAATTTAACAAGCCACATTTTCTACCCTTCATAAAGATTCGTGCACTAACAAAGTCCACAAGGAACACAGGCTATTTGATCACAATTATTTTTAGAGGAATCAATTGCTAGAGAAAGATGAAATTATGGTAACTCAAGCAGTGCATGCTCTTATGTCATGCACATCAAGATAATTTGTTTTGACTTGGTCTCAGCGCTAATTTTTAGATAAGAACACAACCTCCTAACAACTAATTTTCTTTATGACATCCTACCACTTAGGAAGGTAATTTCTCAGCCCCTCTGTAGTGTAGCTATATGCAAGATCACTACTGCACTTGAATGCCTCCAGCAAATGTGATCCCTCCACAGGCCCAACCCATCGCTCTGGCAACAACAAGAATTTTGTTCTTGCATGGCCAGGCAGCTCTTTGTTCCAAACAGTGGAAGAATTAAGCATTGTGGACCAGATCCTCAGCTGATATAATTAGATGGCATTTCATTGAAACCAGGGCCAGCTGATACCAGCTGAGGAGCCAACCCTTGATCTGCAGCAGCAACAGCTGAGGAGTAACAGGCAGGCAGGGAAAAAAACCTCCTGTTCCACTGCCTTGACAGAATAATGAGCTCAGTGCTTTCAACAGGTTGATCAAGAAATTGCTGGGGGTTTAGAGCATCCAGAATATTATATCCCAAATTAAAGAAGGGAAACACTCAAAAGCAAAAGGCTGGAGCTGGAAGCTTTGGCTTTCTGAAATCAGTTGAGTCTGGTGATGCATTTCCAGGACAAGTCCCCCTTTGCCCAGCCCTGATGATCTGACAGGACCAGCTCACCAGCCCCTCCTTCCAGAACTGTTTCACTCAAGCTTGCAGCTCAGTTCCCCTCCAGACCACCTTAGCAAAGCCACCGTGGGAAGGAGCCACACTGCCTCTATGGCTAGGGGGCGAAGACTTGGTCGAGATTTTTTCAAAAAATATCAAATACCTAACAAAATCCTGGGCTGGAAAGCAGACAAAACATTAGTATGCACCATTAAGAAAAAAAAACCAAAAAAACCCCCAGCACACCACTTGAAACATGTGTTGCTGATTCCTCATACACATGAAAAATTGACAGTGAAATCATGCTTATGGAATTACCTCCTGTTCAGCACCAAGTGTATTCCTCAGCAATAAAAGTGATTTGGGCAGTGTGGGAGGTTAATATGCAGTACCCATTAGATTGCCAGTGTGATCTGTGTTTATAAGGCAAAGCACCAATAAATTAGGTCAGCACATGAATCTTCAGAGGGAGGAAGGAGAGGGAGAGCAGGAAGAGCACCCTGGGCAGCATGGCCACAGGGGCCAAGCCAGGCATGTGATGCCCTCAGGACTACCAGCATCACAGATAGAGGCTCTCAGAAAGGAAAATCCATTTTTCCATTAGAAGTAACAATAAAAATATTACACTGATTCAAAAAGTGCAATCAGGCCTGACTTACAGCTTGCCCTGCTGCATTCAGGCTTTACATCAGAAGGCTGTAAACCGTTAGAACAGAAAATAATAGCTGGGTATGTTTACTCACCCAAAACCATGCTTCATTTATTTACCTGAATACACTATCACGTACACTGACCATTGTAGCTGCTCAGTGAGGCAGGCAGACAAAAACGGGGGAAATAAACATCTACACAGATTTCAGCAGCAGATAAGCTATTAATTCGTGCACAAAACAATGAAGAAATGCCAGGATATACGACAGTAGCCCCTCCTGATTTCTTGATTGTGTTGTTAAATAGAAGCAAAGGTAGAACATCCAACCCAAGAAGTGCTGATTGCCAATTTGTAATACCAAATTAAAAAGCCTGTTAGATCCAAAGAAATCTTGGCTTGTGATTGTAGCAATTCAATGTGAAATTCCCAATAACATTCAAGTACTTCAATAAAAAAGAGGAGAGATTTCAATTCAGTGACCAAAAAGAAAATAAAGAGTTGATGTAAGGGACTTGATTTCATTTATATTATTGAAATGAGCTGTATGCAATGACTTATTAATGTCATAATATTCCATTAAGAACTTATTATTTTCTTGTTTACATAATGCCAGCAATTACAGGGGTAATGCTGGTCCAACACACAGCACAGCAGAAATGAAAAGCTCTTTGCCACATACTGGAATTCCATATGAAGGCACAGAGTTTAGTTTAGGAGAAATATTTACATATTCCTCACTGAGACCAAGTTGACTTGGAAAGTTAAATAATAAACAACGACTACTTCTAACTAACAACTGCCCAATTCAGGCATGATTACAAAGACCCTGTGGCTCTACACACACAAGTTTGGTACTTAAAAGCCTCCTTGAACAATAATCAGCAGTTACCAACAATTGTTGGGTTTTTATCAAGTCTTGGAGGCAAACGACTGAAGCCAGAGGAGGTAAGTTGAATGCAAACTAAATAGCCAATATGCACTGAAAGTTACACTGATGAAAACCAAACCATGTAGTTTTGAGGAATTAGTTACTTGTTCCCAGTATTGTCATTTTCACCTCTTGAAAGTCATGTAATTAACTACATCTAGTTGCTTGCATTATATTTCAAAGCCAGTCTTCCTTTCATTATATAACTCTCACTCATGGAGTTAGAACATGCTTGACAATATGTTCTTTTACTGTACAGTAAATTCAAACAACTTAAAAGAACTCATTTAAGTAATTTGCAACTTTCTTTTCAGACCTGTTAAGTCTCACCCCCATCTTACACCACAGACCTGAGTTTTAGTAGGGCAAACACTAAGAGAAAAAAATCCACGCAGCTAAAATTCGCAGCCCACAAATTCTACTGTGCCATGCTAAAGGAGATAATGTGTCATATTATCCATCCTCACTTGAAGTGCTACAAACAGCTCCCCCAGAATTCCTTAAAAAGCCACAGCAGAGTATAACATAAATGATACACAGGGAACCAGGTACCTTGCAGTCACCTCTCGCTGGCTTTGGCTGCCCTCATCCAGCTTCCACCTGCCCCCTTTTGTCTCCTGGGCCTTGACTGATAATCCAGCTCAGCTGATTTCCCTAGGAAACAGCAGCAGGAGAAAGGCTGCAGCCACAGGCATAAAAAAGAACCCCAAAACCACAGAGATAATCTTCCACATGCCATTCATACTGCACCAGGTGTCACATCCCCTTCCAGCAGCTGTGGGTTCCCCAGCTGAACCAAAACTGCAAGGTTCTTCCTGATGGGCCTAAAATGCCAACTTCCTAAACTAGGTTAAAATAAGCTGAATGTCGTCTCACTGCACAGAGAGGTAGTTAATTTATGAACCCAATTTGATTTTCCAAACTGGACCGTACACACTTGATATTGAACAGTGGTGGGAGGCAATGACACACAAGGAACCAGCATCACTGAACACATAGCCAACTGTCCAGACAGCCCTTGCCCAAGCTGATCGTGGTGAAAAACGTGGGAAAATGTAGAAAGCCTTGCTCCTGGCTCTGTAGCAAAACATTTTGCAGTGATTTTCCCCTGTGCAAAGCATGGTGACACTGTAACAGTGCATGGATGTGCTTCAGAGGAGTGCAGAGCACGGGGCTCTGCAGAAGAGCCACTAAGGGAGCAGTGATGGATGGAGCCTGGTGGGTGGGGGAACACTTTTTGAGAAAAAGAAATACTTTATTGTGGCTTAATGCAAGGAAAAATGGACCAGGACATCCAGCATTGAGGTGATTCTGTGGAAAGGTGGTAGTGGGTCGGAGTAAACCCTTTACCTTTCTCACTCCTCCTACTGCCCAGCTCAACAACTGTTTGAGCTCTGCTATGGACCATAGAATCCAGGGAAACCCTGCCCAACGACAGAAATCAACAGCTCTGAGCATCCCTCCTGATCACTGAAGACCAGGAATAGCTTGTTCCTTCCTCCAGAGTGCCCTCGCCCTTAGCCAACTGCCAGCAGCACTCTGTGGGCTGCGCTGGCCCCAAGGCCACCCCTGCCATTAGCCCACTGGGCCACCCGGACACGGAGCCAGCTGCGCAGGGAAGGCAGCAGCAGGGAGGGCAGCAGCAGGGAGGGCAGCACGCTCCCGGATTATCACAGCCCGCAGGATCTCGGATTAGACAGAAAAAGGCTGCTCGGGGGGAAGCGGAGGCGCGGCTCCCCGCGCTGACCTTGCCGGGCCGGGGGCGAGCGCAGCGGGCAATGCGCCACTTGCAGCCCGGGCAGCGACGGGGAGGCACCGCTGATCCCAGCCCGGCACACACACCGCTCCTGCTTCGCAATGCTCTCCGTGCGGATTCCTCTCTCCTCCACCGCTTCTCTTTTTTTCCCCTTTATATGTATTTTTTTCCCAAACCTTTGTGGAACAGACGCCCTCTCCTTGCCCCAGTTGGAGCTGCAGTAGAATGAAAAGGGGGGGGTGGGAAGGAGGGAGGAGAGGAGGGAAAAAAACCCGCTTTTGGTTGAGGTTTTCCTGTTACTATCACTGTAGCGTTTATTTAGCCAATCTCCTAACTATGACGTGAGGAAGGCAGGAATCATGGCTCGCTCATAATATTTAACACACCCACTGAAAGCTGGAGCTGCAGAGCTACTAGTCCAACCAGTCTCCAGAATTCAGTGTAGCTGAAAGAGGTTTTCACTCTGCACCTGCCAAAGATCTCTCCCCCCTTTTCCCTTCTCTTCCCCCTTCTCTCTTCCTTTCTCTCTCTCTCTCTCTAAAAGAAAGATCTGTAAGACCCAGCAGAGATCAAAGACCTCTTCGCTAAAAAGAACCTCTACTGATTTATATTAGTTTCTTTCCTCTAATCCTTCCTTCTCCCCCCGCTTTTTTTCCTCCGTGCCATATTTAACCTTTATGTTGCAGTTGTGCCATCAGACAGTTTTGCAGCCAAAAAAAGCCAACCCAAGCCAAAGCACAAGCCCAGCTCGGATACAGCAGCCACCCAGACTCGATCTCAGTTGAACATACTAATCTCTCCCAAGCACTGGACGCGATGGATGAAGAAACTGGAACCGCTCTAAGAAAATGATTTTCCAGCCAATGTTCTTAAAGAGTCTGACAGAAGAGAGGAGCGAGAGCGAGCGGAGAGCGCTTCTGCTGCATCACTGCTCAAATCCAAGGGAAGGGAGTCAGCGTTTCCAGCACAGCCAAATATTATGGATGATTTTTTTTCTTCTGTCGCCTTTCCGCACAGGTTTTCTTAATATTTTTCTTTCCCCCCTCCTCCTCCCCGTATTTTTTTTTCAATTTTATTTAATCAGCGCCTGTGTCTGATGCCGGTTTCTCTCCAAGAGCCAGTTTTCCCTGTTTGTTGTGATCCCTGTAATAAAAAGAGGGAGAAATCGTGAACAGATGGCTTTCTATATTGCCATGCCGCTGGCATTGTTTTCCTGCTGATTTTAAAGGCTCGGTTCGGAGCTCCTTTTTTTTTTTTTTTTCCCCAATTTTTTTTCCCTTTTATTTTTTTTTCCCTCCCCCTCCCAAGTTCTTGATGATACTGAGACATGAGGACCTATCGGGTTTAGGCTGTTTATTTCTCGGCGCCTATGGAGGTAACTTTATTGACTTGATCGCTCGCTTCCCGACCCGAGAGGAGCACGCCGGAGCCCCGGGGGGGGCCCGGCAGCCCCGCGCCCGCCCGGGCTCTGTCCGCCTCCCCTCCCTCCCCCTCCCCCGGTAATTCATCAGCCGCCCCGGCCATGAAAATGCTCCTGGTCCGCAAGTTCCGGGTGCTGATCCTGATGGTGTTCCTCGTCGCCTGCACCATGCACATCATGATCGACCTGCTGCCGCGCCTGGAGCGCCGCGGCCCCGAGAGCCGCCCGGGCTGCTCCTGCCCGCCGCCCGCCGCCGCGCCGCCCCGCGCCGCCGCTCCGCGCTGGCCCAGCAAGCACACGCTGCGGATCCTGCAGGACTTCAGCGCCGAGCCGGCCTCCAACCTCTCCTCGCAGTCGCGGGAGGCGGCGGAGCGGGCGGCGGGAGGCGGCGGAGCGGGCGGCGGGGGCGCGGCGGCGGCGGGGAGGGCGCGGCGCTTGATCGGCCCCGGGGCGCCTCGCCCGCCGCCCCCCGCCGCCAACGCCGCCCCGCTGGCCGCGCTCTTCGAGCACCCGCTGTACCGCAGCGCCCTGCCCCCGCTGGCCGACGGCGACCTCCTCTTCAATGTCAACAGCGACATCAGGTTCAACCCGCGGGCGGCCGAGCAGCCCGAGTGGTGAGTGGCCGGGGGGACGCGGCGCCGGGCGGGGTGGGGACGTGGCGCGGCCCCCGGGGCGCTGCCCTCCGCTGGGTGGGATGGGCGGAGGGCTGAGCCGAGCGACTCGGGGTCACTGGGAAAAAAAGAGAAGGGCTCGGCCGGTCGTGTTCCTCCGGCAAATGAATGCCTGTGAAATTAACAGGGTGCTCTGTGAGATACAGAATAAACACCGGAGCACGGCAAGGCTGGAGCGCTGAGGCCACGGGGTCGGTCTGCCCCATCTCCAGCTGCAGCCGTGGAAGATGCTGCCAGAACGGTGTGAGGAAGAGGGTGAGCTCACGGCGAGCCTTCCTCTCCGGCACCTTCCCAGTCTCCCACCCAGAGGTGAAGGGGCTGAGCAGTGAGGCCAGGCAGTAATACATAAACTTTTCTCAAAAGCAAGGTCTAGTGCCACAAAGGCATTCATCCTGGCAGGTATTTCCGCTTTCAGCATCTGATCTGTGCTACATTTTTCATCCTCAATTAATTCCCAGTGCCCTGCACCTCCGCTGCTCTCCAGCCTTCAAAGCAGTCAGTTGGCTCTGTGAATCGTATGCCCTGTTGGCTCCTAAGAAATGCTGAGAAATTCAATGACTGAAAAATCAAAAGGGTTGTCTAATACAACAGCACCCTCTTCCAAACACACTGACATTGTAAAGTTTAAACAGCTGCATTGTACCGTGCAAAAGCTCTGTCAAGCTGCAGAGCAGCCAGCATGATCTAAACCTTTAGAAAGAGAGGATAAATAATTCTGATTTCCGCCCCATGAGCATGTGAATTGTCCAGGCCCCTTCCATCTAATAATCCTAACTGACTGTGAAGGGAAATAGCTTGGAAAAGTTCTGCTTTCTCTGAGAGGAAAGGGGAAAAAAAAAGTCACAAATGCCTGAACATCTGGAGATGACTGTAAACACAGAGAACTCTGGATCAAAAATATGGGTTAGTCTGTTCAGTAGGTGAAGAGTGAAATCAGCACTGAAATCCACAATGCAGCTGCCTGTTGTACTTATTTTCCTTAGTGGCTACAGCCAAAGTTCACAGAACTAAAGCGAAATTTAGAAGGTAATAATAATTTTAACAATTCTTTGCCGTAGTAGTATCCTACTGCTCAGGAAGGGGCAAACCCAGCCAGTTCTTCAGCAGCTAGTTCACAGTGATGCACTTCCTTCTCATTCTCTCTCTTTAAGGAGGAGGAGGGAGTGTGAGCACTGGGTACCACAGGTCAGGTTCTGCTGCACTCTTGCTTTCCTGCCCCATGTCCCTGTTAAATAAAAGTTCAGGATGATGCTGTTGTTAGAGTCAGACCTGTAAAAGCTGTGTAATGCAACCTAAACACCAGGTAAAACTTGAGCTCTGTGTTTCTGCTGTAGAAGGGCCTCTGCCAATGCTCAGTGATGAGTTTTGCCCCTGACTTTCATGGGTGTTAAATTAGACAGGATGAGAGGAGGTGAGAATCCATCTCCCCATTAGCCCCAGGTGGGAGGAGGCTCCTGGTGCAAGGAGGAACCTCTGTCCCTTCTGTAGAGCTTTGCCTTTCCAAGTTGTCACATTTTGAAGCCCTGTTTCTTGACGTGTGTTACAAACTGTAACATTATTTCTTTCTCCTCAACTTTGGGTTTTTGTTGTGTTCTTTTTTTTTTTTTTTTTTTTTGGTGGTAGGCAAAATGAAGATCAGCATGAAGAATTTTTGCCAACTGGAGAAACCTCCATAGACTCCTACCCAAACTGGTTAAAATTCCACATTGGCATTAATCGGTACGAGTTGTATTCCCGACATAATCCTGCAATTGAGGCTTTACTACAAGACCTTGTCTCCCAAAAGATAACCAGTGTTGGTATGTTTGGATATATGTTACTTTTTTATCATGATTTGCTCTTTGCTCAGGATCTCACTGCTATATGATTATTAATATTTTGCATGGCTTCTCTCCGGCATCCCTACAACATTGCTTTCCCACTTCCCTGCTCATTTTCCCAGCTAACCATCAAGAGATATTGCCACCTGAATAATTGCCAAGTCTGCCAGCAAGGCAAACCCCATTCATGTCAGAGACCTTTTAGTCACAATCAGGCTGAAAGTGCCCTGTTTGGTTATTTAAAATACGCTAACAAAAAAAGGGTTGGCAGAAAGTAGACAGCATCCTGCACGAGCTAGATTTGTATTACAGGCTGGTTATTATTTAAAAGGCAGTGTCTGGCAGTGCTTCCCTCGCCAAGGGAGGAGGAGAGGCTGCCCTGCAGCCCTGCAGAGTGGCTGCAGGAGCATCCGGCACCGCGGGCTCTGCGGCTGCAGGAGCTGCAGCTTCCCCAGGCATGGCAGAGAGCTCCAGGCAAGGCAGCCTCCCGCCGAGCAGAGTTCAGCTCTGTTTACTCTGCTTGTAAATCCACAACGGGGATGTGCCCCCGTCAACCTCTGGCTCTGGTTAAACAAGGTGACACCGTTCGGGGCTTTTCTCCAGGGTCGTTTAATGGCAGTGTGTGTCTTCTTGAATTTAGCTGCTTAGCTGCACAGGGAAAAACATGACACAACCTTAGCTGGAAGCCCTGGGATACTAAACAAGTGCACACCCCGTGGTTTCCAGAGGTAGGGAGCTGCAGCACAGGCAGTGGTTTCCATGCTCCAGGCAGAAAATGAAGTTACTTGTGCTGACCACAAAGTTGCAAAGTCCCTTTCAGAGGGATGAAATAGCAGGAGCTCTGTGAAAGTGCTGATGGTGTGTTGGCAGTGTGGGATGAGGTCAGCAGGTCTTTAACCCTGCAAGGCAAAAATTCCCCTGGCTTCAGCAGGAAATGGCCTGGGCAAGAATAGCTCAAGCAGCCCTAAGGTTTACATTTTCCATTGTGTGAATCACAGCAGCTGCTGAGCAGGAATAAAGGAGATCCTTGGTCATGGAGAGTGGGCTGATTTAGCTGGTTGGGATGGAGTAGGTGTGAAATGCAGGATGCCACAGGGGACCTTCAGCTCAGTGAATCTTGCTGTGTGTTGGCTGTGCTCAGCACACTGCTCTGCTGGGGCAGCAATTCGTACAAAGCAGTTTGTGGTACTCAGGTGCCATCCCACATGGAGTCAAGGGTCCAGTGGGCATGTAGCTCAGGAGAGATGACAAACATGGGCTTGTTTATTAACCTGGGATGGGTCTTCCATCCCCGAAAGTCTGGATTGGAATAATTCACTAAGGGGGCTATGTTTGACCATTACGCTGTGTGTTTTCCCTTCCCCAGCTCAGAGGTGACACTGCAGGTAGCAGCAGACTCTGCCCATGCTCCTCTGCTCTGCTCTGCTCTGGAGGGTGACAAGGGCACTGTAAGGCACAGCCCGGGTGATTTTCTCCCTGACACAACCTTTCCTGACCTCGCCCTCAATACCAACCAATTTTTGGAATATTAGTGGCACGTGCAGATGGGGACTGAGCCAGCACCTTGTACCACGTGTGTGAACTGCTCCTTGGGTGACACGTGTGAATGTGTGCCAAACTGCTCCTTGGGCACATCCCCTGAGGAGGGACAGATGCAGTGTGTGCCCACAGAGAGCAGCAGTGCCCAGGCAGTGGCCAGGCTGTCCCCAGAGGGGCAGAGGTGATGCCCAACCGAGCCATTCCTGGCCCTTCTCTCGAGGTTACACAAAGTGCACTGGCTGTAGCAGTTTGTGCCACATGGCTGCTGAGTGTTGATCTCCACTCACCTCCTCAGCACTCCAGAGCTCAGGAGGAGAGCAAACTCAGCAAACTCTGCCCCTTCTGCAGAGCAGGGCGATGGCTGAGGTGGATGTGGGCACATAGAAGCTGGTGGAAGGAAAAGGGAGGTAGGAGCAAGAAATAGTTTTTCGGTTCTCACTCTTCTCTTGATCTTCTGAGCTTGGTGTTCACTTGTGCTTCTGGGCATGTGGCTTCACCTCTCTCTGCTACAGGTGGCCTAGCAGCAAAAAATTATTATCATGAAAAATGGGAATGAAATCCTGACCTCGCTGACGTAAGTGGAAGTTTTTGCCATTTACTTCCCCAGGGCCATGATTTCACCTAATGTGTCATGCAGATGTATCATGGGGTTTCCATTAATTCTGATTTTGAGAGAGCTTTCAGATCAATAGGGGGAAAGGGCCATGGGACCACAGAGGAAGATTTATGGTTGCTATTAGCAATTCCCTTTGGGATTGTCTCTGTTAATGTTTGAACAAGGCTCTTAAGAGCATGGTAGGGCCTCTTATGCCTCTAACAAAAACACAGAGCCATGGTTTCTAGCAATGAATCAGGATAATTTCCATGAATTAAACCACGAGGTGTATTTGGTGTTGTTGTTGGCCACTATGGGAACTGACTGGGAAATATTCCTACACATAAATCCCAGTCTAAAATCAAGTATATAGAACTGGAAGGGGACTTTTGCCAATATAGAGATGCCAGGATCTGAATTTTGGTGGTAGCATTCACTGCCTGACCCTGTGGGGATTCAGGAGCTTTGTCAGCTTGCAAAGAAAAAAAGAGCATATTGCTAATATACTTTTTAAAAAAATTATTTTTTGCACAATGCAGCATCTCATATTTTATGTTGCAAATTCTTTGGATGTTTAAAAATACATGTTTTAAAGTAATTCCTGCCAGTTTTCAGCTTTACTGCAGAGCAGCAGAGGGATTCAAAAGCATGTAAGCTGATTAATAAAGAGTAATATACTTGACCAAAGGACATTTATAGGGCTGCTACATTCTTTGCATATTCCTGCTTATCTTCTAATTAGCCTTGAGTTTTTTCCTTACGGTCAATTTTTGCTGCTTTTTTTTTTTTTTTTTTCCTTTTAAGGCAGCTGGAAAGATGTCAGCTTAGGAGTATAAAATAAATTGAAACCTTGATAATGCCTGGTCATCAGGATTCTTTTAGCAAGCAGGGCAATTAAATATACAGGGTTACATGCATTAGATGAAACTGGATATTACTTTATCCAGTTTCTTCCCAGTGTTCAGATTTACTTTGGCTCTAGCAGAATTAGATGATTTGCCTGATACCTACAGCAATTATATCCAAACTGCAGCAAAACAGCATTCTTGGCCATGCTGTGATTTCTCTGCTCACCCTGCATTATTTGTGGGGCAGAGTGGGGACCAGACTGATCCCCCAAATCTGTTAGAACTCCTCACACAACTCTGTCATGTGCAGTGGTGTTTTAAAATGAAAACGGTGACAGAAGCAATTCCCAAGAGCTGGGAGCACCAAGGTGACATTTTCTTGATGTGAAAGTTTAAATGGAACAAATCCATGGATGGGAAGGAGCATCCCATGCAGCTCCCACAGTGACACCTAGAGCTGGCCTGGAAAAGGACAGGGTTAGCCAGCCTCGGGCTCAGGATGTTTCTGTGCCCTGCCTCTCTCTATATATATATTTATATTTCCTATTCATTTTGTTCAGCATAAAGGGATAGCTCTTAATTCGATTTAATTCACTGAAAATTTCCTCTTGCCATAAATAGGAGCCTGGAGAGAATTGTTTTTCCACTGAGCACTGAAGCCTGGTTTTCAGAAGCACATGCACAGGCAATTGCACATTTCCTTTGCCTTTCATAACTGTTTATTGCATGCATAAATAACCATAGTTAGCTGTTTTCTTGCATATTTACAAGATGTCTGTGCATAATTGTGGCAGCACTGTCAGCAGTTTAACATGAGCTCTGGCATGGTGCATTGGAGAGGCACTGTGGCCTTGGTCTCACTGTCCAGGGGAGATTCTCTGTAATTCCTCTGTTTAGCTGGGATTTGGTTTTTGATTCTTTAAGTTCTCTGGTTGTAAAGGTTTGGAAACACTGCCTGACTGAGGTAATTTCTGAATCTGTGATGCCTTCAGTTTGTACAGGCAGTAATTAGAAAGCAAATGTGTGAGATTGCTCACGCTGGGAATAAAAGCTGCAATTACCTGAGGTGGACTCTGCTTCCAGGCAGGGAGAGAAAAGAGGAAAGGAAAAGACAAGGCACTAAATATTGAGCGTAAATTCTGGTTCTGAAGACAATTGTAAACATTTCATCCGGAGGAAAGGAAGAAGTGGTTTTGAGAACTTGTGAGAAACAATGAAATGTAGCACCTTTGATTTACAGTGTAAGAAAACAATGAATCTGCCAAGAGTCAACAGATTGATTTAATGTACAATTGCAGATGAAAGGAGTGGACTTAAAATGTAGGGCAAAGCCTAAGAATAATTTTGCAGGTCTCTTCCCCTGCAGAAATCTTTACTTTCTTGACTAAACCAAGAAAGTCCTTTAAAAACTAGTTAGCAGAATTGGCCAAACAAGGACAAATTAAGAGATGATGGGGGCTTGAATTTATTTCAAAATATGTTTTTTACAGCTTGTACAGAGCCATGTCTAGCCTGGGGCAGAACATTACTTGTTAAAGCAAATCAACATGTTTATATTAGATTTAAGCTTGATCCATAAATAGGAATCCAAAATGGATCTGAACCTCCTCTGTTTCAGATGTTAACTGTGACTGTATCTCAATTCTCAGGCTTTAACACTGCATAATTAAATACATTTCAAAATGTTTGTTGGATTCTGACCAAAAGAATCAGAAAAGGTTCAGAGATCTGTCGGGACTCTCACTCTCCATCAGAAAACCACAGATTGGTAGGATCAGAGCTATCATGGAGCAAAACAGAGGAGCTGGAAAGCCAGACCAGCTGGAATTTCAAATCCCTCTGGGTCAAATCCCTCTGGGCAGCATTGTTAGTGCCAGAGAGTACCCAGGAACCCTGCAGCACACAGTTTAAAACTGAGATAGGATAGCTGGGACATCTTTTGTATTGGATGGTGCCTGTGGTGCAGGGAGGGAATTGAAGATTGTCTTGGTGACAAGGTGGGCAAGTAGCAGACATAGCATGTGGCAGTGACAGGAGGTTCACAGGTGTAAATGGAGAGGGGATTTTTGCAGGCTTGATCCAAAGTCTGTCAGTGGAAACAGAAGGAATCCCACCAGCTTCACTAATCTTTGGACAAGACTCTAATCCCAAACGTTCAAGCAAAAAGATATCTCAGGGAATTTTTTTGCAAAGCCTCCTGAAGTTAGGAAGATTTCTGATCACACCCTGGAGCCCTTACACTGGGTTAACAGGAAAGGTTAATGCTGCTTTCCATTTCCTTCTACTTTGGAGGGAAAAGAGAGGCTGTGAATTGCCTGAAGATGAAAAGTAATGATGGCATTGGGATTTGTTTTTAGCAGTGTGCCAGTACATCCAGGAGCTGTGTGAGACTTGATTTGAAGTACCTGCTGTGAGCTAGCAGGTTTATAAAGCCTTCACAGAGCTGTTTGTGACCTGTGGTGTTACAGTATATTAAAATACTTTAAAAAAAAAAAAAAAGGTGAATTTAGAGTGTGACTAGTGGTTCCTCTGGAGTCAGTACAGCCTTGTGTTGCAAGGCTTTTGTAAAAATCCCTAAACCTGCTGATCACAGATGGGACAGATTGCAATGGTGTGGCATCCTCCACCTCCTTGGAAAATTGGATGTGCTGCTTCTGGGTGCTGGACATTCTCCAGGAATGCCTGTGGGCAGTAGGTGAAGGCACAAGGATATCTCCAGTGTTTGTTTGGGATAAACCCCTGGAAGATGACAGGCCATAATGGCCAGAGGGACATGATTAACTGAGGCTGAGCAGGAAAGGGAGTTCCTGGAGGAGTACAGCTCAGAAAATGAGAGGGAAGCCAGTGTGCAGGTATGATTCTGAGTTAGGGCAGGGGAAGTGATCTGACCTAGAGTGGATCAACTCCAGTGAGATCTGGCATTGCCATTCCCAAAATTAGGGCACCTTGGGCTGCTCCAAGGCTGCTTAGTTTGCAGGTACAGCAAGGGTCTTGTCAAGCTCAAAAGAACAGTCCAAGCTTAGGTGTTTCCATCTCTGCAGGGATGACAATGCTGGGCTCTAACCAGCCTGCATTTGGAGGGTGGCCCAGCCTGGCCATCACATCTGTGTCCCTGGAGGAGCAGACAAAGTGGGAATAGCTGCACCAGTGGGTCTGGATGATGGGGGGAAGCCAAGCTGGAGCTCTGGCATGGGTTGTTTTCTGTGATCCATGTGGGTTCCACCATGCCCTGCTGTAGACCACAATGGGACACAATTCCCACCAATGTCCTCCTCTGGTTTTCAGAGTTCCAAAGTTTGCTCCCAGCAGCAGCAGAGGAACAACTCATGCCAGCAAAACTTGTGTTGGGGTGAGGCTCCTGGTGCAACCAATTAAGGCAATACAATGAGATGGATTTAAAAAGAAGAGGGAGATGCTTTTGTCTTACTTCAGCTCAATTCCTTCTGACAGGAAACCAGGCTTTCGTGTCTCATGGAGGAATTATTCTGAATTGTTAATCTTCTTCATACATTTCCCTGCTTGGTGATGACATCCTCGCTGCTGAGTTTGGCTGCTAACAAAATCATTATCTGTTGAGTGGATTCAATTTGCTGAGAAACCAGTGCTTTTGGTATCTGAAACCCTGTGCTTAGAAAAGGGTGTGCTGAGACATCCTTTTTTTGCTTCTTCTTTGCATTGCTGTGATGGCAAGGGGTGTAGATTAGTGGATCTTTAAGGTCCCTTCCAACCCAGACCATTCTGTGATTCCATGTTTCTATGAAATCCCATGCCTGTGGTGGTGACTGTGTGCTTCTGCTTTACCTGGTCAGAGCAAATTGCTTAATGCCTTGTAATTTCTAATTATTTATTTGTTCCTTTGGGATAAAGTGGAAAGGCAAGGAAAGGCTGGGATCAGCAAAACAGCAGGGCAGGAGGGATTTCATTCTAGAAGTGTAATTACACTGACCAGATTTGCATAGCATTTTGTTGCAAAAATATAGATTACAAGTGCAGAAAGAGAGTTGATGACCTATCAGTGATGAGGCACAGAGATGAGTAATTAGAAGGATGTGCAGCTAATGGCATTGGTTAGACAAAAAACATGTACAAGCTACATAGGTGGAACAAGGGCAGCTCTCAGCCAGAATTTACAGAGCAAGATAACTTGACATTTATGGAGTTCTCCAGCTGACATGGGTTTTGTCATAACTCAAAGAAAGGGATTGATTATCTGATGATTTGTAGAAAGCATCTTTAAAGGACTGCCTCATCCACACAGCCCTGCTGGCCACAGCCTGCCTTCCCAACACAGAGCTGCATTTAGGAGTCAGGCTGGAGGTCATTCCATTTATTAGAACACTTTTGATTGAGGCAGTAGAAAAGCAGCTTTTTTTTTTTTTTATGTATATGTCTATCTTTTTTAAGTAGCCTTATCATCAAGTAAAATGCATTTTTATGAATTCTTATATATACTAAAAACAAAAATCCTAATTTTAAAGACACTAGAATCTCGCTATTAGTGTGATATTGTCCAAGTATTCCAGACTGGTATGAATAAGTAACTGTCCTAAATTGCCATTAGCTCCCAGCTGGGAGGTTAGCAAAGCCACGTGAGGCTCTGTCCTTGTCACCTGCACTGTCCCTGCTGCCTCCACATGTCCTCTCCTGCCCTCTCAGCCAAGCCAGGGTCCTGCTCTGCACAGCTCTGCCCTCCTGTGTGAACCACCTTGGGACCCCTTGGAGTTAATGTCTGGGCTTGGATTCCTCTCCCTTGTGCACAGAGGAGGTGAATTTACATATCTCTGCTGCTCAGAAACACTTATTAAAACTGCAGCACAGATCAGAGATTGCCACAGTGTCTGCTCTTCCTTTTAATTAAGGAGATGTCTGCTGTGCATTGGGCTGTTCCTCCCAGCTGCAGTTGCCTTTGAAAGCACTCCCCTCTCCTTTCCCAGTGTGTCCCTGGTTAAAAGGGACCCCAAAAGCAATAGGATTTGGAGAAAACAAGACTCCAGTGGTCTGCTCCTACCTGTGCTGTTCATTTGGGTGCTTATGGAGCCCACAGTGGGCAGGAGAAGATGACAAAGTGTCAGGAGATACAACCCACATTTAGTCCTGGTCACAGCTCAAAGCCCTTCCCTGAACTCTGCCAAATAATCTGTTGGGATCACCCTGTTTGATGCTCTGATACCACAGTGCTGAACTGATACAGAGAAAAATAGATATGATTTGGTTTCAAGGAAGATGAGTGTAAGTAGATCCACATGTCTCCTTTTAAAGCTGTTTTGTGTTTTTTCCCTGCAGCAATGAAATCAGGAGGCACCCAGCTGAAGCTGATCATGACATTCCAGAACTATGGACAAGCATTGTTTAAACCAATGAAGTAAGTCAAACAAGTCTGTGATTTGAAGTGAAATTGTGGTGGAGTGGCCATTTTCTAGGCTGTTCAAAGTTTGCTGTAGAATCTGGCAAGGTTAATGTGTCTGGTTCCTGAGCCTTGCTGCTGAGCCTGGAGCTTCAGGGTCTGTCAATACCTTGTCCTGCTAGAGTGGTCTTTGGCAGAGATGCTGGGGAGGCTTCAGAGACATTACAGTCTTCTAGAAATGTTATTCACTTTGATTTCTGTGAAATCTCCCATCATAAATACGGGATGTTTTCAGCATTTCTACCTTATGTAAACTTATTCCACAGGTCTGAGCTTTATCTAGAGTCAGTGCTCCTCTGGAATATGGCCAGACAAGAGAGATAATTCAGAACAGCTTTGGGAAGAGCTAAAGAGTATTTGTCTGATAAATTAGAATTTAATCAGTTGATTTATTGTTGTTTGCAGTAAAGAGTTGTATTAGTCATTTGGCTGGGGCTATGCTGAGTCTGTGAAAATGAGTTTATCCAAGAGTGGTACTGCAAGGTAATGACTCTGGAGAGAAAGGGGAAGGACTAGGATTATGGAGCCTTAATTTGTGCCTCCCTGGGTCCCACTGAGATGAGAGAAGTCATTCAGATACAAACCAGACTCCTGGATCCTGACCTGGATGTTTGTGTCGTAAGAAGGAAAATGACTCCATGCTTATTGTAGAGGGTTTAGCAAAGACTCTTGGGGCTGCAAAATGTTTAATGGAGCTACACAGTATCTGTGTCAAGGGTACCACTGGCATAATATATTCATTTCCTTCTTTGGTTTCCACTGTAGGGAAGCTCAGTTAATTTCCTCTAAGATGGTCCATAGAAGACTAAAGTAACTGGGAATGAGTGGTTTGGAATATGTGTTGGCATTGAGTTAGAGCTGCAGTGGGGAGCACAGCTCAGGGGGGAAGCTGCTGGCTGGAGACTGAGAAATTCCCTGTTTCACTACAGATTTTGCTATAGAGTGACTTCAGACAAGTACAGATTTGACTTGATTTTATCTGGCTGCCAGAAGGGCCAAAAAAATGGTCTGACTTTCCTTCAGCCAAAGTTTGAGCAGGAATCCTCTCTCTGTGCCTCTATCCTGGGAATCACCAGAAAACCCTGTGAATTTCCAGGCAGCACAAGGCATTTGTACAAAGCCAAGATGCCTCTGAGTAGTTTCCCAAATTGCACACAAATTTCCCCATGTTTCTAGTGGCTCACTGCTTTCCTGGGAGAGGCTGGAGGAAGCACAGACAGCACTGACAGCTCAGGGGGAAGGTGGTACCAGAGAACATCAACTCCAACAGCTGCCCTTCCTCTCCCTGTGCTCTCCCTGAGAGTTTAGATCACCAGTGCATGAGCCCATCCCCTTTATCTGCAAGTTTGATGCATACAGGAACAATTCCTAACCATGTCTTGTCCCACTTGCAAAATCAAGGACCAGGGGGATTCAGGCAACCTTTGGGTATTTGGCAGAGCTGTGGTTGTGCTGTTGGCTTTTTACACAGTGCTGTTGGCTTTTTACACAGTGTGTGATTTGTTCCTTCTCCACTTGCTCAGAGGCAGATAATCTCAGTCTTTATCATTGGTATGACATTGTAATTCTGAGAATGCTAATGAGGTCAAATCAAAATACTGCACAATGCACAGCCTCAGCAAGATGATGGATGACAGCAGAGGTGTAGCCACGTTCCTGTGTGGAAGCAATTACTACCACCTGCTAGAAAAATAACAGAAAATGATGTCTTAATCTTTCCCTGGGCTTGATTCGAGGGGCAGCAACACCCTGTTTTCTCACTGCTCTTTGCACTGCATAAAGCCCTGGAAGAAGCATTCAGCAGCTGCTTTTCCAGGCAGCACAGCTTCCAGGAGCAGCTCTGCTGCAGTTGTGCTGAGCGTGGCTGGACACACTAGTGATTTTGAATAAGGGTGTTTGCAAGCATTTGTTTTCACTCTGATAAGAGGGAACAGGGAGCCAGATGCTCAGCTAGCATAAATCTTCCTACCTCCTTTGGCATCTGGTCTCACTGGCCTCTTTCTCCAGCTTATGGACTGTGGTTGACAAAGTTTTGGAGAGGTTTGCAGCATCATTTCTTGATATAGAAATAGCCAACCTAGAATGAAATAAAAAAATAAAAATAAAAAACAGGCTTTAAATCTAGGAGACTCCTGCTTGTAGGATCTTCTTCAGGTCCTAGGCAACTTACAGACTGTTTCCTGTGCTCCCTCTTTTTTATGCAATATCCTCTAGATCCAGGTTTCACAAAGATGGACAGACAGGAGGCTCTCAAGAGCTCACAGATCAGGACCAGACATTTCTGCTCATCAGGACTTTTTTTTTCTTAAGAGTTTCATTTGAGAGCCATTAAACATCATCCTGGTGGCTGCTTGTGAGATCAGGTCATTGCTCACTGGGTAGTCAGGTTGTCTCCACTTGGTGCATCCTGTGTGTTTCTGTTGTTTCTGTGTTTTCAGCTCCACGGCTTTTCAATGCAGCACAAATTACACTGTTTTTCCTCACGAGTTGATAATCTTCAGACAAGCAACCTTCTTCATGAACCTCAGGTGACACGACTGTTAGACAGGGCTGAGTGTAGGATTTCAGGGCTGATCCCAAGGAATATTGATAATGCAGAGTTTCCCTCCCTGTCTGAGATCTCAGGTACTGAGAGCTGCATGGTGTGAGGTACACAGGAGGTGTTATGTAGATATGAAGCCACTCTCTGCTTGGATTTGATTCACTGGAATTGCCTGGAAAGCTGGTTTTGCTACACATAGCTCAGCATCCTCCACATGGAATGAATTCCTGTTTGAGTGGGATTGCAGCAGACAGGAAGGACCATGCCAGCCCTTCCCTGACCTGCTCATGGCAGGGGAGCTCTCCAGACCTTTGGCAGGTCAGTCACAGCAGCATGTGCTCCCTGGAAAACTGCTGAACACACTGCAGAGCTCATCTGACTGCCTCTGCCCTTTCCCAGCCTCCCAATTCCACGTTGAATTTATCCAGGGAGCAAGCCAGCTCCGGAAAGGCCCAGGCAGAATTTGGAAATGGGGAAATGAGAATCAGCCTTTGGCATCTTTTGTGCTCTGTGTTTGACATTAACTGACAGCTCTTCATCTGGTCATTGATTCAGGCTAGTGGGGCAAATGAAGGAGGGAAGTGTAGCAGTCAGGGAAATGTGACAGCAGTAAATAAAGCCTGATCAGCTGCAATTATTTTATTTATTCGTGGCTCTGCATCTTCATTTCTGAAATAATTGCCCATAAAGTATTGCAGAGGAAGCCAAATCTATTTATAAATCCTATGGCCCAGTGTAGACTCCTTTACTAATTCCAAATGCATGATAGAAAAAGCACGTATTTGCTAAAACTCCTGGGAAGATTTAATGTGTTTGCAATGTATCTTACAGTTAATGTGTACTTTTATTTAGCTCATAACAGTTCAATCATACAAAATTATTACCATATGGGACAGGAAAAAAATAGCAACCTCCCCTCCTCCCATGATTAGTGTATCTAACTGTACTAGTATTGTACATACAGCATAATAAAATTTATTTATGTGATTGCTGATATCTGCAGTTGCAGCTTTCTGTATGGCTTATCAGGTAGGGATGGGTAGAGCCATAAATGTCAAAGAGTTTTGGCTCATTTCTCCAAAAGGAACATTTGTAGCTTTGTAGTTTTATTTGGTTTCCCTTTGTTTCTGCTGGCTTGTGGAGTTAAATAGCTGGCTCAGCCACAAAACCAACAGGCCATTTTTTTCCTCCCAAAGCTTTATTCTTGAAGAGGGAAATTCTGCTCCAGCAGAGCTAGTGTTAGGATTCCTCTTGCAGGCACTGGTGCCAGGATTTTGAGAGAGGTTTTTACAGTTCCTTATGGAAAAGCCAAATAGGATCAAATAGAAAATTATATCTTGTTATCGGAGTTGTGAGAAAAGTGTCCTGTGGTCTGTGTTTAAGAACAACATCTCTCATTCCCATTTTTATAGACTGCATTGTACAAACGTGTACAAGGGGTATTCATTATAAAATCTTTGAGGCTTATTTGTTCCATTCAAAGAAATACTACTGTATCTAGTGAACTCACTTTTGACTGAACAGATAAAAGCTGGTTCTGTTCCAACTTTAGATTTTACTTGATATTTTTAACATCTCCTTTCTTTTACTCTGCTTTTGCAAGTCACAGTACAGAATTAGAAAGAGCCACATGACTGTTTTTCCAATAGATGAAGTTTGCAGTTGAAGTCTTTAATAAAGTAGAATCCATTAGTATTATGGGGATACCAGGCCAGAAGAGGCTTTTGGGGTTGCAAAATCCAGTCCCCTTGAATCACAGGCAGGCATCTCATTCATTAAGTGATCAAACACTGCTGACCACGTTATTTGTAACTTTGGCCCTCACTAACTCTCTTGAAATTTGCTGCTGCTTCAGCAAATCTCCAGCTTCCTGCAGCCTTCAGAGCCCTGACCCATCCCAGTGCCAGCCACAAAACCTGCTGGCAGTCACAGGAGGGAAACAAGCACACCCACCTTTCAGATTCTGCCATGTTCTTCTAGCTATCTTTAGGCTCAAAGACAGAGTTGCTGTTAGCTGGGCTGAAATCGAGCAGCCAAGGTCATAGGAAAATGACTATTGGCACTCAGGGATGTGGATGTGACACCTGGGGATGTGGTTCAGAGGTGAGCACTGTGCTGGGTTAAGAGTTGGGCTTGGCAGTGCTGTGTTAGTGGTTGGACTCAGTTATCTTTGGGGTCTTTCCCAATTTAAATTATTAAATGATTCTGTGATTTTTGTTTCAATTGGCAAAGCACAGCTTTTCACTGGCTTTTAGATGTCATACTTAGTGACAAAGGATTAGCAACATTCTTCAAGTTTCTCTTTGATTTGCTTTTAGGACTGTTCAACAAATAATGCATCCTTTGATAGGGATATTAAATAGTCCAAACAATCCCCTTAATACAAACAACTGTTAATCACTTTCATTTCCTACAGTTCTACTCCCTTTCTGAAGCTGGGGCTGTTGTACCTGGGAAGTGCAGCCTCCAGGCTTGATTATCATATCAATTAGGGTGCTGTAATCCTTCTGCAGTGGCAGCACTGCTTCCAAGTCAGAGGAGTTGAAATGAACTCCAGAATCGAGGCTGCCTGAAAGATTGCTTTCCTTATTACACTGCATCTCATGCTGTTTTGAGGAAATACGTTTTGCCAACCTGTTGCATGTGAGCTGGCAGGCATCCAGTATAAACATACTGTTATAAGTCAACACAGCAATTAAATCAAATTGCAATGTTTTCTCTGAGCAGCTAGAGAAGTGAGATGTGCATCCAGTAGCTGCTTTGCTAGGAGCCTTCCAGGATTAGCACTTTGGCCCTCTGGAATGTGCTGTGTGAAACCCAAGTGGGCAGTCAGTGGTCAAAGTACAGCCCAGCCACTGCGGTTTGTCCCTTGGCTTAAGCAGTGTTGCTGTGCCAGTCACTGGTTCTGTGCAAGGTGGGTTACTGGAGACCTAGGGTTGAATAAACTGGTTGGAAAGGTTGAAACTGGCAATCCCAGAACTCAGTTAATGCAGGAGTATTTTAAAATTGCAAGGAATGCTGCCTCGTTATATTACGAAGAAGAAATGCTTTCTTTGCTGCTGGAAGGAATAATCAGTAATCAGGTATTCTATGGGCCTCATCTATGAGATTTGGGGCTTTTTAAGGGCATTCAAACCCTTGCCAGGCAAATCCCTGCTGAAATGTTTACCTGAATGAGACTGATAGGCAGATTTGATTGTACTTATATCAGGAATAAATCTGGAGTTAACTGGATGAATTATATCCTTTGATATTTAAAGTGCATGACATCTGAATGTGGTCCTAAATAAGGACACTGGAGGTTGCTGTGTAGTACTTTAGCTCTTTAACTTTTGGTATATTATGCATGAACTGTTTTTCTCTTTTATAACTAATCCTGTTCATCAGATCAGACCTCTTCAGTATTTCAGTGCAAATTGTGTTTCAGGACTCAGCAGTGCCTCTGGTCCAAATCTCATTTATGCAGATTGGAAAATTTGTGGTGACTTCAAGGGGAGCTGGATCAGGATTGAGGCTGACTGATGGCCCTGGACAGCATTGAAATCCACTCTCTGTCTGCCACTGTGCACTGCATTTCCCCTTGCCACAGCTCAGCAGCTGCTGGTCGGAATATTGATCAATCCCATCCAGCTCAGGAGCAATTTGTTCTCAAATTCTGCAAACTTGTTTATGGAGTGACCCCAGAGTCAAAGTCTGCAAGTCCAGGTAGCTCAAAGGGTGTCTGTTTGGATTAGGATCTGCAGGGATCTGTGACAGCAGATTTCACCTTGCCAGCAGCCAGGAAGGGGAAGACAAACCTCCTTCCCTCTCTCTGGGCAGCAGCTCTGCTGTGCTGTCCCAAGCTGAGCTGCCCTGGATTATTCCCCCCTGGAGCCAGGCAGGATCTGCTGGAAGCCAGGACTGGACATTGTGAGTCCCAGGGGTGGGAGGGACCAGACCTTCCCCCTAAAACCAGGGCTGATTTGTTGGATATCACCATGTCCATGGGGCTCAGCCCCATCCCACCCTGCACTGGGAAGCTGCCATCCACCATGCTGCTGAATTATCCCCAAAATCCCTCTCCCTTGACAGTTGCCTCTCTCCATGGCATCTCCAGCTCCTGACAGAGAACAATTTGCTCTCCAGCTCACAGAAATGCCAACCCCATGGTCTCTGTCACTGGGGGTTTTTTTGCACAGCCTTCCAGCCTTGCATTTTTCTCTGGCTCATTTGGTGGGCTGTTTTCGGCAGATGAGAACAGGATGCTCAATATCTATTTTTGTTCCTGTCTTACACAGACACAAATGGCCACAGGTGCTGCCTGTACCTGCCCCTATCACTATTTGAAGGGAGACCTGGGTCTGCAGTCACATTTTACAGTACAGAATTGTCTCTGCTTGATTAGCTGCCTTCTAGGTGCTTGCAGAATCCTGCTAATTAGTCTTTGGGAACAAAGACACGCTGGTGTTTATTTTTTCTTTAAAAGGCAGTTATTGCAGCAGCTAACTTTTTTTTTTTTTACATTACCACAGTATATTAGGAAAGAACCATCTTCAGTGTCTGATTTTAATCAAGCCACTTCTTCACTTTAATTTTCTGCGTACCAAGAAGTGCAGTCCTGTGGCTTTGTCTTTTAATCAGAGAGGCACTTTAGCTCCTCAGTTCCTTACTTCACACAGTTTACCATGTATCAACGGCGCAGAAAAGCAGCAAACATTATTGAGGGAAGGGCTGGCATGAAATGCATAGTCTGTAATTTACTGCTGAGTAACAGGGCTTGGCACACAGGGGAACTGGTGGAGCACTGAGGTAAGATATCCTAGTAAATCTGAGCAAAAAAAAAATGTGTCCACAATGTTTTTGGTGGGATATGCAGATACTGCTACCCTGAAACATTCCATGGGAATTTGTCTCCGTTTCTCTGCAATTTATAATCCTTAAACTAGGCCCCAGAGACTGAAATTCAGGGAGGGGAAAATGATTTGTGCAAGACTTGTGGCGTAAACCACAGGCTGAGGCTGTTTTCTCTCTGGAGCAGCACACACAGCTTTGTCCTGAAGATGAGTTGCACCGTGCTCATCTCACCCCTTGGGAGGAGTTATTTTTGGATGTTTTGTGGAGCTAAATTGCTCTTTCTCTGCCCCTGGTCTTTATCTCACACAGAGATAGCTCTGGGGATCCCCAACGCTTTGGAGGAGGCAGAGAGGATTTGGCCACTTGAGCCAAGCTTTGTTTGAAGTTTGTCAGCTCATTTAAGCCCTCAACATTTCCAGAGGTTTTTGAGTTATGGCTGCTGCCTGTCCAAAGGGGCAGGAGATAAGCAGCAGTGAAATGGATCTGATGAAACAGCAAGTGTGGGATGGAGGAGCTGTGTCCAGCTTGTCCCGAGGTCACCAGGTCAGGCAGCACAGTCCCGTGGTCAGTGACAGTGCAAAGGTGGTGTGACCTTCAGGACAGACCCACAGCCAAAGTAACAGAGTCTTGCAGGTCAAGACATGAATATTTTGGCAAAGCTTAGGAGAGAGGGCACAGCACAAATCCAAATTACACCCTTGGCATGGGGCTTTGGGTGACTCACTGCTGCAAATAAACAAAAAAAGAAGTGTGTTTCAAATAGCCATAATAGCTGTTAATAACACAGATTTAGGGCACACTGAACATTTCTGAGGTTTTATTTTTTTCCCCTTTTCAGTGTCTAGTTCAATAATCTTAGAACTTTTCTTCTTAATTTATAATTTTCCACCCTGCTGTAGTGTTCTGCATGTGGGTAAATAAAAGTGAGAAAGCCTGAAAGACTCATTTGCATGTGAAGAAGTAGCAGAAGCCCGGAGTAAGTAGCATCTGCAAATGTGTGGGAGCTGGAGAGTAGCGGGGGGACAGCAAAACTGTTGTAAATAGAAGCAGCTTAAAGTGCAGGATTATGTGCTGTGGGTAATAAAACACCCCCAGCCAGCACATAAGCCAGATACTGTTCTCAGCAGCAGCATCCAGCTGATCCTGTTAGCACTTCAGGCCCTTTTGTAAACCTTGCTAATTGGTAGCCCAAATTCCTCATGCCACGGTGTTCACCTGGCCAGAGGACACATCATGCCATGGCTGGCCATGGAGACCTGTAATGGCAGAAATATTGCACACAAACCTCAGCTAGGCAAACGCTGGTATGGATTTTAAACTGCTTTGATTAGCTGGCAGCAAGCAGCAAAAGATACCAAGCTGTTAAATAAATCTGTAGGTTTAATGGGAAATCTGGCAGTAATTGGTATAATTTTCTTTAGTTTCCAGTATGAATGACTTGTATCTAGTTTGAGTCTATTTCATGATACACAAGAAGAGAATTTTGACCCAGGATATTTGTGTTCCCTTGCATTCTGTGCCTGTTTGAATCACCATGCTAGGATAACCCAGCCAAAATTTTCAAACAAACCTCTTTTGCATCTGATTCTTTAGGGGGTTTATTAAGCAGAAAATCTGATTCTCAGGACATAAAGCACAGAGATTTTTCAGCCTTTCATGTTGCAGACCCAGGTTTTGTGTCAGGGCCCTGAGTGAGCCCAGCCAAGAGGAGGGAGAGCAGTGCTGCAGTTCCAGCGCCAGCTCTGCCTTCTGGGCTGACAATGGCAGACAACTGACAGCAAAATCCTGTTTGTCTCTATTGCACTGAAATGTGGGGCTGGGAGTTGGTGGCAGCAGAAGGATGGGGTGTAGCAGGAAAGGTTTGTGCCAGCCCCGGAAAAGGTGGGGACAGCAGCTGTCCCTTCAGCTTGACCCCATGCCACCAGGAGGGCAGAGTGCTTTTCCCATTGCCTGTCTAATTTCCCTATTCCCAGAGCCAGCTCCAAGGCTTTTTTTGCAGCCTCTCAGGTACAAGAGGAGGGTAACTGGGATTTTAGCCCAAAACATGCCTTTTTTTGCTCTGCCTGACCTACTTGTCTCTGCCTGTGGGGAGCTGTGGGGGTTTCTGCTCCACTCGTGCTTTGCTTCCAAGAGTCAGGCTTTTGTGCCTTGAAGTCATCTTGGCGTGCACTGGCTATTTTGGTACAGAAGCTGGTTTTTCTGTGCTGCAGTAGCACTCAGGGCATTGCTGCTTTGCCTGGAGCATGGCAGAGCTCTCCTGCTGCAGCGTGGAGGGGCAGTGCCAGTCCAGAGCGAGCCCACAGCTCCTCCGGGCACTGTGAGCACAGACAGGCCCTGCTCTGTTAGCAGCCAGCCAGAGGAGATGGATTTTGCAGCATATCCAGGCCACCTATTCAAGTCCAGGTTCTTTTGGCAGCCGTGAAATTGTCTGACAACTTGTGAGCGGGCAGCGTGCCGAGCGAGCAGATGGGCTGGCTGTCCTGGCAGCCAAGAGCCTGGGATGCTCAGCTGGCAGAGGGGAAGGCGAGCAGAGCTCCTCAGCACTCCTGTCCAAATGCCAGTCCCTGCCCAAGTTACCCTGGGAAGAGCAGGCACGTGGGGTGTCTGGCATGGGCACGGGGTGTTTCACAGCAGAGATGATGCCCCACATTCTGCCCCAGGCTCCTGCTACTCCATCAGCGAGGACAAGGCTGTTTCTGAGATGCTCTCAGCCCTGGCAACTGCCACTGCCCTGTGTCCTCCAGGGAATCACCTTGAAGGCAACAGCACAGCAATTATTTCTTTAACTACCTCGGCTAGGTGGTTTCCTGTGAGAGTCTGGCTCTCGCCAGAAGTGAATCCTGAGATAAAGGGATTAAAACATCCTCTTCGAGGCTTCGCAGAAATTGTCACAAGGGCTTTCTCCAGGGAAGGCCTTCATGCTTATCACCCTGAGGGGCAGCTTTCCTCACCGCATGGTGATTGACACATCATTAATTAACTGGTATTAATTAACCCCATAATCTGAAGGGATGGGGTAGGAATTCCTCGCAGGGCTGGATCCTGTCATTTCTTTGAGCACACGAGTCCCCTGTTCTGCTGCATTCCCACACCCATCTGGCTTTGGGACTGAAGAAGCTCATAAAGAAGGCAGGACTAATGAACAACCTTCTACAGGCCCCCTTCATTTCCTGGCAGCCTCAGTTCAAACATCGTTTGCAGGAGAGCAGCTATTTGTATCTATTACTCGGAGTTTAGAGGAAGAGAAAAATGGGAAAGAAAAAAAAGGAAGAATTGGTTGTTGCCTTTCAGGCTCCCCTTGTTCCCTGCTGTGCAGGGTGTGATGCTGGGAAGGATAAAGGATGTGTCTGTGATATAACACAGGTTCTGTGTGTGGATGGTCCCATCCCTGCCATTAGGCTGCTCGTGCTACCTAAGCCAAAATTAGGACAGGAAACCACTCTTGCCTCTCCTTGTTTGCTCCATCGTGGTTCCCTCCCTCCCCACAGCTCTCCAAGCCCAAACTGTGCTGAAGGTCAGAGCTACACCCAGAACAGCAGCACAAGGGACAGCTCTTCTCCTGCTGACTTCAGCTGGGCATTGCTGGTGTCCTTGCAGACTTTATTTTGCTCTCATCGTCTTCAGCCAGCCCACATCTTGTGCCAGTTCCGCCCAGTGACCACCAGCAATCTCCTGTGTCAGGCAGCAGCATGATTATAGCTTCATTTCACTAATTTTGTCAGCATTTGCCTTTCAAGGAGCAACAATGCAGCAATTCTGCAGTCTAAATGTGGCCTAAGGACAGAAATTGCCCTGTTTACCCACAAACACCAGATTCTTGGGGTGATGCCAGTCTCAGTAAGACATCAGTGGTGCTGATAAGCCAATAGTCATAATCACTGATCAGTGCTTTGCTGATGTTTTGGCAAGGTTCTGTGGCCAATAGTGTTGACCCTACACTTTTCCTATTATGTGCTGCATCCTTTGGCAGGAGAAGGACCTTCTCAGTGATCAGAATGGCACCTCTATGCAGGAGGTGCCCCCCTGGTGCTTGGCATGGCTGAGTCCTTTCATCCAGGGCTGGAAATCTGTGTTCATCCCTCCAATGCAATTCCTGCCCAGCAGTATTAATCCTGCCATTTTGGGGCTCTGCAATTGGGAATGGCCTCCTGTTGCTGACATCTGAATTACATTTTTAACAACAATTTCCTTTGTTGTATGAAATGATGCCAAAGCAAACACTGCAGTTGGAGGCTCACTGTCTGGTTTAAATAACACAGACCTTTAAATGGATGAGGACTATGAGTAATTTTTATGTAGATTCTGGGTTTGTGTTGTTTACTTGTTTGTGAAGGATTTTGGGTTTTTTGTCTCCTTTTTTTTTTTTTAAATTTTCCCTGGCAATGTAAGCCTGTCACTCTTGCAGTGGGACAGTTTGGAAAAGCTCCCTGATCCCTCTTAGCTAATTGTACCCTTATTATATTATTGGATTCTCTCATTTTCCCCTTCCCCTATAAAGTACATTGAAGTGCCTGATATTGCATCAATTCTTTATTGCAATATCTTCTAGATTTTAAAGCTACATGTATTGAAACTATTTTGGTGTAACCAAAGCCATTTAATATATGTGAACTTAAATAATGGATTTTCTGGCACTCAGCAGTGACTCCAAAGCCCCAAAGAATTACACTCAACAGCCCTGAATTTCAAAGCCTGACATCACTGCAAGCAAAGAATACAAATCCATCAACAGGAGCAGGATTTTAATTGCTTTTGAATGATTCTATAGAAATCTAAAATTGCTTTGTGGGATAAAAAAAAAAATCCCCACTTTTGTCTGTGAAGAGGTTTTAATTCTAGCGGATAAAATAAGTGGTTGCTGTAATAATACAAGATTTTTTTCCTGTGACTGTGTAGCTGTTCCTACAGCCCTTGCCTGCTGGGATTTTATCCTTGAGCAGTGAGACATCAGAGTTCATCAGATATTATACATGGCAATTGCCAAGCCAGGAGAGGCTGTTTGGTGGCTGGAAGATTTGTGCTTCTATTGCATTCACTGCTAAAAATTGAGACCACCTGCATTCTTTTGCAATGTGACCTTCTCTAGCTGGTCCTATGCTGTGTTTTCTTTGTGATCTGATCTGATCTGATTAAGGGTAATCAAAAGGCCAACAGTGCTTTAAAACCCAATAATACCTTGACTCTTCTTTTACAGTTTTCCTTACTTTTTTTCCCTCTCTTATTTTTATAAAAGGAATGAAAACCCTTGCAGACTTTTCTACATCTGGCTTAGCTTCTGGTTAAATGCATCCTCGGGGAGTGCTGGAAAATATTACTTCTCCTGTTTAGAAGAGAAGTAAATGAGTCATATTTTCCAAAATAGTTTTCAAGGAAAGGGATATCAGAAGTTGCTTGTATTTTCCTGTTTAATGGATTTAGTGAATGCTTTAAATCTGGTCTGCATCACAAGGGGAACACGAAGTGGGTGTGAGTGGTTCCATTGCCTTGGCAGGGCAGAATCCAGCCTTGGGGTCCCTTCCCTGTCCCACCCCTTTGCTGTGTGGGGTCAAATGCTGAGCCCTCCTGGCCTCCAGAGAAAACAAATTTTGGTCTCTTATCTCAGTATTTCTGTGTGTGGATCAGCTGGAGGAATCCCCTTCCCCTACCTCAAATATTTAGGATGTCCGAAGACATTCAGGGCACCCAAGCTGGAGCCCATAGGGGAGGTTGAGGCTGTCTCAGCTTCTCCCCATGAGGCACTTGGCAGAGAAGCTTTTGCTGAGCCACTGAACAAACCTCAGGCCAAGAGGCTTAATCCTGAAGAGATCTGTCTGGATCTGGATCTGTCTGAAGAGATCTGCCCAGAGCACCAAAGAGTTGCCATATCCCTCCAATCCCCACCCAAACCAACACTTCTGATGAGCTAAACCTTCTCAAAGGTGCTCAAGGACATCAACAGACATTGCCCAAGTGGGGCCACAGTAGCATCTCATACAGAAATAACATTTCCTTAACCAGGTATTGAAAGTATTGCTGAGCTTCTCTCAGGGAAAACGAACCACAACAAGAGAATCCAGTATTTTATAATTTACTCGGCGTTACACTTCCAAAAAGATGTTTGGTTGCAGCATCTGAATATTCCACACTGATACTTTCCTGACATTTGAAGCATGTTGATGCTGACACGTATTAAAGTACAAAAAAACCTTCCTATTGAGGGGTTTTAAATATATTTAATTATTTTCAGAAACAAAACTGGCCATTATTGTATTTCTGAAATACATTTTGTCCTTCCTTGCTTAACTACGTATCTTAAAAATACTTTTTAAACAATTATTTTTAAGTCATTTTTCCTTTAAATTGACCATTACAAACCAGACAGATCTCTTCAGGATTAATTTTCCACCTAGCTGGAGAAATTAGCTCTTGCTTTCTCCCTCCCACCTGGAAGCCGTGCTAGGATGGTTACCTGGATACCCTGCCTGGAAAGGATGTGTGTGCCGAGGCAATTTAAATAGCCTGATTTGTCATCTAACTGCAGACATCATTAGCAAAGCATTATTTGGCTGGAACACTGTAGGCTGAGCATGGATAACTCCTCTGTGTGGAGGAAAGATTTAATTTAACCACCTTGTGACCAAATATTGTCTGTCTTTAATGCAGAGCGGCAGCAAGGCTGCTGTGAGGAATGCAAGTGGTATTGGGGTGGGAAGTTATTTTCCTGTGGTGTATAACTGTTGGGAATTTATCTGCACCAGGAGGAGAGCAGCTGCTTTCAAATTTGTTGGTTCCGAATCTGCTGGTTGGTTGATTTTGGGGCAAGGAAATCATTTTTTGTGTCAAGGAGAAGAAGAAGGGAAGAAAATATAAGCTTGGTTTTTCCTTTTTGCTATGTAACTTTTCTCCTTGTCGCAGTCCCCATTTCAATTTATTTCTCTGGTTATCATCTCTGGTTTTAAAATGGCAATTCCATCAGGATGGAAGGATCCTTATGAGCAGGTTTTTAAAAAACAAGCTGGTGAAGTTGCAATGATGTTCTGAAATATGTGACAAAGTGTAAAGCAGAAAATAGTGGCCTCCTCTGATAAGACCTGCTTGTCAAAAGGCAGAAATTGGCATTGCCTTGGAATCTGACTGTGGAGTGTGGTCAGAGACACAGTCTGGGCATGTGAAAAGAAATCTGAGTTTTAGGGAAGAGTGTTTTGTTAGTTCTCAGATCACTTTTTAGTTTAGGACAGAACATAGCGTAACCATTTTAAGGCTTTAGAAAAAATCAGATTTATTATTGATTCCAGTATGATTTGGACAGCTCAGCTGGAGTGTGGTGATCTGTCAGGTTCCATGGATCTGCAGCCTCCCATCAAAGGTTATTCTGCAGCTACAGCTGAATTGCAGAAGCACCACGATTGCAGAGCTGCCAATTATATATTCCTGAACATTCTTCTTGGCAAATCAACTCTCAAATCATGTTCAGAAATCACAGCCTTAAATGAAGCACGGCTGCAAAATATTCTGCTGATCTATGGTGCAAGTCCTTTTCCTTTAGTCATAATTGATGTTACAAAATATTTTATGGCTTCTGTCATTAGTATTCCCAATTGGCTCAATCTACAATTTATTTCATGCTGTAAAAATGCTAAGAATTTTCTACTGATTAGCAGCAACAGTGGGGCATATTTCTACATTTATCAACATGGGGTATTTTTGGGTGGGTAAGGAGTCTTTTGTCTTTGAATTATAATGTGTCTAGACATCCTATTTTTGTTACAAATCTAGCAAAATGAAGATGCTTTTGAGGTAGTAATTAAATTCTTTCAGTGACTTATAGTCTACTGTGCAAAAGGCTTCAGGATAATGAATATATTTATTTCCAGGAAATCTACAGTATTTTCCTTGCCATTTGTAGAACTCAGCATATAAATAATGCAGGCCATGCTGTGCTGATTTTCAGTTCATCCCAGGAAATTATGCCATTAAAAATGCCACAGTTCTTTCAGGCACACACAGACACAGCAGGTAAAGAGAATATTCATGTGATGAACAATGACAGAGGCACCATTAGCTAATGCATAACCTTGCAAAGCACCCCTTAGACGACTAAATTGTTTGCAGTAATTATAGTGTGGAATGATACTGTTGTTTAACTTAACATCATGGCAGCCAAACTGTGATCCATCAAAGGGACTCTGAATTTGTAACCCAGGGTTAGGACTTGGAAGTGCAAAATAAGGGTGAAGGGAAATGAAGAGTTCTGTAGGCTCCCCAGCGACCCCAAACACACACAGCTGACAAGCACAGTGAAAATGGAACCTTTTTAAGCAGCTCTTAAAGTCCCCATAAATTCCTCACTGCCTTGCTCTTGTCTGTGAGCGTAAGTTGCTTTTTGGAATCAGCAATCCAGGTGTTCAAACTTCCCCTCTACAAACCCAGCAGTGGTTCTTGCAGTGCTCAGACAGCTGAGATCTCACGGTGAGCAAAAGCAGCTTCGTGACTCTTTGCTCAGTAAGGTGAGAGTGGTTTGTGTGTTTAAGGAGGAAAATTTACCATCTCCCATTCGCAGGCATTACTTATGCATAAAGCAGAGCTTTGGTACGTGTTGCAAATGGAAATCAAGTACATGATGTGCCTGGAAGGAGTTTATCCGACTATTTCTGGGCTGATCACATTTGGAGCTAGGAGTGACTCGGTTATTTTTAGTTGAATAACGTTACAGTAGTAGTTGCATTTACAAAGCGAGAAAATTCTCCTGCAATTCACAGCCCTTTCTCGCTGGGTCTCGTTTCAATCCCCACTGTCCCCACACTCTGTGTCCCAGAGGAGAAGCTGAATGCCACCTGCCAGGGGCTGCCTGTCTGCTTGCAGGTCAGGGAGCAGCTCAGACACAGATTTAAACTCCCACAAAGCAGCTTTGTGGGTCTTTGTGCTGCTCCTCCTTCCCTCCCAGCTCTGCAGTGCACTCAGATGGGTTTTGCTCGCTGGAAGCTGTGGCTAGCACAGGTCTTTCCCATGAGAATTTTTTCCTGTGTTTTATAAACAAAGATAAAGTTTGGATGTTATTAAAAACAGTGTCTCGAGATTTGGACAGTTCAGGCCTGGCCAATCAGGCCTAGGGGGAGGTTTCTGACTGACCAATCTGAGTGACCTCTGAAAAATCTATATAAGTGGGAATTAAATAATAAAATCGCTCTTTTTTTATGCCACGCTGAGAATCCGGGTCTTCTTTCTCTGCTAGCAGCTCAACAGCGACAGGAAGCCACACTGGAAGTGGCTCATGACTGTTCTTTGGCAGCCCAGGATAGGTTTTCCCATCCCTCAAAGATGGTGCATGTGTGGAGTGTGTGTGTTTGGCCGGTGGTGTTGGAGAGATCAGTTTTCAGAGCTGGAGTTGGGTGTGACTGGCACAGGGGGGCTTTGTGCAGGAGGGAATTCAGCTCGTTGGGAAAAGTTTTGGCTGGAGCTCTCAGAATAGTTCAGAAGGAAAAAAAATCTCGCTGTCTGTGGGGGAAAAAATGGTCTCAATCTTCTTTCTCATCTTTATTTTCATGATAAAAATCAACAATTTCAAGCTGTTGGTCTTTGATACGCCTCTCAAAAGAAGTTCCAATAATTTTAAAGATGCAGATGTAATACAAAGGTACATCTTTAGCATGAGTCATTATTCTACTTTCTTCTAAAGAAGAGGAATTGAAAACCATTAAAAATCATGAAATAATAAGGCAGAAGCATATAATTTAATATGGTCATCTATTAAAAATGCACATTGTGCATAAATAATCAGACATATCAGCAGGGGATCCACAGCCATCTAACAACTAAGTTGCTTTGCAATTGCCATCTGACCTGTAGATAAGTGGAAACAATGTCTTCATTAAACTTACAGAACTGAATGTTAATCATTAGCACAACCAACACTGCAAGATGAAGGGGAAGTCTTGCTACGTCCCTGGGAGCTGCATGTACCTAATGGCAGGATTGAACTGTTCAGGTGATATCAAAAATAGATCTGCTGTTTGACCATGGGGCTTACTGGTCTGCTACAAAGGCAATGGGATTTGGGATGTCATTTAAAGACTCAATGCATGTTGTGGGAAGAAAAGGTGTATATGGAAATATGTCCTAAAAGACTTGACTTCGCTTGACTTTTCCTTTTATTTTCTCCTCTGGGTGAAAAAGATTAGGAACAACTGAGTGTTTAATTTTAATAGGATTTTATGGAAGGGTGGGTTGGGGGTTTTTTGTGGTTTTCAATGTCCCCACTGCTGTGGCCCCTGCTCCCTGCCAGAGCTGGGTGGTGGAAGTAGGAGATGGTGATTCCCTGGCATTCCTGGGACTCCCCATCTCATGCTTTTAGACTGCACAGTAGTTATGTGGCTGAAATCCCCAATTTGGAGAACATGGTTGATGTGATGTCATGGCACCAGCGGATGCCATGCTGGAAATCAAAGGGTAGAGCTAATATTCTTAAAGAGGAGACTAAAAAAGGTCTGTGTTTGTATAAAAAATGGAATGTCAAATTTCATCTTCTTCATGCCTGTGGGTCATTTTCCTCATTTTCCTGGAGGAGAGCAAGGAACCCACTTTATTTTGTTTCTTTTGGTTTCCTCTTCCACCTGTTTGAACCAATAAGCCAATTGAGTCAGAAGGTGCTCTGGCTGTCTGTAACTAATCCTGTAATTCTTTCCTGACATTCATATTGCTGTTGAGCAGTTCTGTCAATACGATCACTGCCTGTGAGCCGCATAGAAAACAGCACCCGGGAAAAAAAGAAAAAATAAAAATTTCTTGCCAATATTTGTGATAAGATGAAGATCTTCACTCAACTTTATTGGAATTTACCTAGGCATTTGGTAATAGCAGCCTAGTGGAGATTGCTTAAGGAGGGAACTGGAGGGACCTGTAATAAAACACAAGAAAATGGCTTGTGTATTCTCTGCTATCCGAGATCTCAGGTCCTGAAGGTGTCAGACACACAGTGTGCTTTAGACAGAGTTGAAATTCCAATGTTAATTTAAGACTCTTCAACTCTTGCTCTTGCTTAATCCTGAATGATCCGCCTTGATGTTGGCAAGAGCTGTGGAGGATATCATGGATGTGTTTCAACTAAATGCTAAAACCAGAGGTTCTGTCTTCTGTCCCCTCATCCAGGCATGGACAAAAACGGGGTGTTTGCTGTCACAGGGGTGTCATTTAATTATTTGGTTTAGTCTGCATCTGTTCCACAATCCTCTGGAGCCAATGGGAAGCATTTCCCATGAATTCACTGCCCTTTAAATTTGAGTACAGGCAGGTCTGTTCCCAGTTTATGAACTGGCTCTGTCATTCCTGATCCAGTTCACCTTGAACTCACAGGAGACCTTTCCTTGAGTAGAAAGCAAGTTGGATCAAACCCAGAGGAAAAACAGTAAGTGCTGCAGGAATGGGACAATGACGTCCAATGTTTAAATCACACAATCGCTTTGCTCCGCCATATACTTATCCTCACAGTAGGAAAAATGAAATACAAGTGTCCTTGGCTTTGGGAAAAACAATCTTCTGTCTTTGAAAGGAAACTCCTGTGGGCTGTGGACACACACAGCTATCGCACTGTACATACAGTAGATAAGCTTCACATTTTGGAGACATTTAAACACAGTTAAAAATTCAAGGAGAGGTAACCAGACACGCACTGTTAGAGAACAGCAGCTGCATGTCATAAATCAGCTCCACCAAAAAAAAAATCTGGCAACAATATAATTTCACTAAAGCTTTTGCTGCACATCTTTTGCAGAATTTTCCTCCCTTCTCTTGTCCTCTACTCTTGCCTCTTTTTTCATGTGGGATATTTTTCAGAGATTTCAAGGGGGTTGTTTGTTTCTTTTTTAATTTTAAGAGAAGCAGGTTAGACCAATACTGAGGCCTTGTGAAATCCTGCATCCACTGCCATTTGAATTGATTCTCCTCAAAACCAGCACCTCCATTTTTTCCCTAAAATGCTGTGTCTATAACTGGGATTAAAGGAGGAGAGGGATGATGCTCAGTGGCAAGCAGGGACTGTATGTGCAGCCCCCCAGCAGCAGGGCCCATATGGAGGCCAGCAGGTTAGAATCCTCCTTCTCAGTGGAAGTGGAGAAGTTGGAAGAGATGCTAATATGGTTTGATTTTCCCCTGGGAATAGCCCTGTGACTCCCTTTGGGCTGCAGAGCATTAACCCCACACTTCATGCAAGCTGAAAGGACCCTGAGGTGTAGTTTCCAGTGTAATTTGTGACTTGTGGTGCCCTTAATATAAAGTGTGGATTAGCAGGGGAGGTTTCCAGCCTGGAAGACAAGTTTAGAGAGAAAGTAAATTTTTTTTTTAATAGTTTTGTAAAACAGCATGGTTATTCTGTGAAATGGCTACTAAAAAAAGCTTTCAACCTAGTACACTCCTCCTCATGCAATAAATGAACAACCAAGGCTGAGGAAGATACAGTTAACAAACTCAAATTTAGCCAGGGAGTGAAACATTTGGGTTAATACTAAGATGATTCAGGGCTGTGTTCTACCTGAGGAGTTAAGGCATCCTCTGACTGAGGCTGAGGAATGCTGTTCCCAAGCTCTTGAGTGGTTTAGGAGCACCGAGGAGTATTTGCACTTGTAAGTCACCTTGGCAGCCTCCAGGAACTCCCTGAGAAATGCTCACAGTGGTGATATCAGCACATTCCCAAGCATGAAACTGTCTGCAGATGGAAATAATCCAGGTGGGAGATGTGTCAGTGAGGGGAAATCATCATCAGAGGTGTGCTGGTCACCTGCAGGGCTTTGCAGTGGGATGGGGTCAGTGCCAGAGCTTAGCAACACAGTGCTGCTCCATCTTCCTTGTTCAGGCAAAATTCTGGTTGGGAAGAAAACACATTAAAAAAATGAGGGGTTACCCACGAACTGCAGAACCAGCTTAGGGCAAAGAATAAGTTGGGCACTCTTCACAGAGATTGTGTTTGCTGGCAGGAGCATAATCAGACGGGAGTTAAAATAAATAAGGAAACAGAGAGGTTTGCTTTATTAGAGCAATGAAATAACCACACCATATCAAAGCAGTTCACATTTGTTTTGTAACCATGAAGCAATCTGAGGCAGACAATTCCACCTCCTTTCCAGCTCAGAGAGGCACATCACCCTTTGCCCCAAGTTGAGGAATGTTAACAGCAGCAGGAAGGCTGTTCAGGGGTGCTTGTGCTTTATTGGGAAATCACACCCTCGAGGAATTAGAAACACTCAGTCCTGGGGAGAGATTATCTCACAGTAACCACATGCCTGCTTGTCCTCAGTGGCATAATTATGGAAGGTTCTCAGGATTTGGGATTGAAGCGAGCTTGAAAAGCAAAACTTGTGTTTTCTCTGGGTGAAAGTCCCTTCTGATGGGCAGGAGGACTGGGCACCAGTGCATCCTCTGTCCCCTCTGTGGGGCATTCCCTGGGGAAATGGTGTGCAGGGGCTGGAGCTGAGCTCTCTGCTGGCACCCAGAAGGTCTGGGGTTTGCAGGAGGAGGTTGCACAAGATGCTCTGATCCCTTATTTCTCATTTTCTGCTGAAACTTTGACATGCGTAGCTGGTAAAGCAGTTTGCTCTACAAATGAGGATTTCGGGCTCTTTTTAAAATTTATTGGTTCACACATAATATAGGCTCTGTCCTATTAATGATTTTGATGGTAGTTATTTATCTGCAAAGTCTTGGGCACTTAACTCAGTACAATTCAGTGTCCAGTGGCTCTTGAAGGGTAAACTGGAAATAGAAAGCCAGAAAGTGTTTGAAGTTGTGCATGGGCAGGTGGGAAGGGAGGAGGGAATGTGCCCTAAATTAGCATTGTTACTGTTTTGGGGTTCTTGGGAAAGCAGAGCTCCCCTATACAAACACAGATATATAGGACAGCCATGACACAAAACAGTGACATCTCAAAGGATTTTTCACTTGTATAGCCAAAGCCTGAGCATCCTTTTATTTATTCTTTCAAGCCACAGGTTTTATTCCTGTTACACAATCTAGAGAACTGTAAGAACTGCAACACTTCCTGAGTGGGAGAGAGGGGGATGGATGGGGGTGGAAAAATTCAAACTCTCAACTAAATATTGGAAGAGGGAGCCTGGGCCAAATGTGCTGAATACAGAACGCAAACTCTGCGGTGCTTCTAGTGGTGTCAACAAAAGTTCAGAGAACTTCTGGCCTGGAGAGGAGAATGTTTTGCCTCTACATTGTGCTCATGCAAGTTCCTCGTGGCACTCAGCCCCTTCTTCTACCTGGCACAGCTCTAAAGGCATTTCAGGAACACAAGAGCTCTTAAAAGTTGTCTGAGCCTTTCTAGATCTGTTTGTATTTGCCCATGTGGGGCAGGAGGCACACTGAAAGCCAGGATTTGAGCCTTGTTTCACTTATAAGGAGTCTTGATCACACCAGAGAACTGCAGGCCTCAGGGGCAACCTGAAAGGTGACATCAGGAATCCACCAAAGCCTGTGGCCAAACCTGCTTTGGGCAGGATGACACACTCTTTCCCAAAGAAGTTGTTGTCATGGGTGGAAAGAAAAAGAAGAAGAAATCAAACCCTCTCTGGGCCTGGCAGTGGGCAGAGCTGCTGCAGGGATCTGGTGCTGATGGCTGGCTTGTTCTTGCAAAGTGCTGAGCACAAAACAGCTCCGAGGGAGGATTCAGTGTGTGCCTGACTGTCAAGGACACACATAGTTCACTGGCTCTGTGTGTGCCCAAAGTTAAGCATGTGCTTAATGAGGCTCGAGTGCTTTGCTCAGGGCAGAGCTGAATCCTTAATAGCTCCGTGTTTTGCAGCTTTTTTGCTGAAAAATGGGGCTGATATTTTCCTGCTTCCTGGGAGATTTTGAGGACAAACTTGCTAGCGTTCGTGGTTCTCGTAATGATAGCAAGGAAACTCATGAATAAAGAGGAAGGAATTGTGTATCAATATATCAGATTCACAGTAATTACTTTTTCCAACCTATAAACCTACTGTGAACCCAGGAATTTCAATGGGCACACACAGCACGTACAGTGAGAAGAAAAAATCCAAAAAGCTGAAAGAAATTTGAGCTCTGCTATGCTTCTAATATGTTTAATGTTATTGTTCCGTTAAATCCCTACCCTTAATGACCCCAGACATATTAAATAACATTCTCAGGGCTGAAGAAATGCTTCAGACTTCTAATTTTACACATATTTTTCCCTCCTGTGCTCTCAGACCTCTAGAAATGTTATATGTTGGAAAACCTCTGTAGAAGATACTCTGCAGTCTTTTTCCTGAAGGGAGGCTGCAGGTGACTGAGCTCACATGGAACTCTGTTTGCTCTTGACAGTTTTTCAAAAATAGTTTTTGCAGCTGTATCATTTTTCATGTTTGCAATTTGTGTTGAGCAGACAATGTACAGTGAAACCTCAAAGGGCTAAAGCAAGGGGAAAGATGACAGATCTCATGGGCTTGGCATGGCAAAAATGCTCACACTGCTTGCTTAAGAGCACAAAAGAATCTAGGCCATGCAGGGGCAGAAAATATTCATAGTGATATAATTTCTTAATGAAGATATCTTTAAAAAGGCACCAAATATCCCTGCAACGCCTCATTAATGACATCTCCTGCTTTTTTAATTGCTGTGAGGCTTTTTTCTCCCTGCTGTGACAACAGCATTGACCATGTTAACATTGGCACTGGGAACTCTTTTGTTGTGCTGTCAAGTACCTTTTAATCTTTCAATTCCTCTATGTCAAGTCAGGTTTCTATCTCAAGGATGAACCAAACCTTATTTCTGGGTCAAGAATTTTTTTTTTTTAATCTGCAAAGTAAATTAGTGACAGGAGCTTCCCAGAGCTTGCCTCTCTTTTCATATCATGACTCACTTGTTTTTCTGTACAAGGCCTGCTTGTTCTGGATGATGGAAAAACATTTCTACCCAACAAGCACTGCCACTTAGCCACTGTGGCATCATCTGTTCTCTGTCCTACATTCCCTCTTCCCTCCAGCATCTCAAAGCTGAGTTTGCAGCCAGATTCCCATCCTTGCACCCCTGTAATTTCTGGGGGCTTCCTCCTGTGAAATCAGCACTCCAGTGTGGATTTTAACCCTCCTGCTGAGCTGCCTGGGCAGGGGGAGGCTTCTCTAAACCAGGGTATGAAGAGCTGAGCTTCTGATTGTGGAAATGCACCCTTCAGTCCCCACTGCTGGCCAAAAAGCAGCCATGCATGTCATTGCTTACAGGAGAAGCAGCTCTGGACAGAGCTTACTACAGCAGTCATGAAAAGCATCTTTATTTCCCTTACCCCAGCATCCAGTGGGGCTGCTTTTCCATAATAACTGAGATCAGCCCCATAATATTGGAAAAACTCATCTTACCTCAAGTGTTTTTTACACCTGTGTGCTTTCTAACGCTGTGGCTGCCTCTAAAATTTAAAGATTCCTTAAAGAAAGGCAAAAAAATATTGCTGCAGCACCTCACTAATGTTTGCAGGGTGCAAGGGAAATGCAAGCAAATGTTACAAAGAATGATCCTGGTTGTCTGGTCACATCATGTCCAAACCACAGCAGGCAGAATAAGATATTGCTGTGTGTGCTGGATTGTACATTAAGAGCCTCTCTGTACATCCATCTGGAGCTGGGGAGCACTGGAGCTCATCTCTCTGGTGTTGTGGGGCTTCCCTGCTCTGTGCCAGCATTGCATTTGGCTTTCTTGACAGCCACCTCCTAAATAATAGCAACATTAACAATAGCAATAGCAAGAACAAGAAAATAATAAAAGAATAAAAAATAAGAATAGGAATAGGAATAGGAATAGGAATAAGAATAAGAATAAGAATAAGAATAAGAATAAGAATAAGAATAAGAATGAAGAAGAGCCACAACCAGCCAATGAATCTGAGATGTGACCAGGGTGAGAGCTCAGAACCCAGCACAGCCTGTCTCCACATTCCCAGGGGACAGGAAGGGGACCACTGGCTGTCACACTGAAAAGAGCAGGTGGGGAACACATCCTGATAAATGTGCTTACACTAATAGATTTCTTTTTTTTCCATTTGCTTTTCCCGTGGTGACAGTCAGCTACTTACTGGGCAGAGCTGGAAGTAATAGTCTGAATCACAGAGGGAAATTTTCCCAGCTGATCAAACTCTTATGCGTTTTGTGCTGATCAAAGATTCTCTTCATGTCTTATGCATTTGAAAGCACAAAAGAATGAATGAAAAAAGAGCTATTCTTCTGAGCTGGTAGACAATGAAATGATGATTGGGGAGATTATGCCTTGACTTTACTGTCAGCACAATGTCAGTAAAGGCAACAGTATAGAGAAGTGCATTTTGAGATATTAATACCACTAAAAGAAACAGAAAAGCCCCCCAAAAGAGGAAAATGTCTGGGTGTATTATTATTTTTATAGTTTAGTGGAGAATAAAATGAATTTTTCATATTCTTGAATCATATTGTTTGCCCTGATTATTCATCCCTTCATATCATATCTGCTTGTGCAGGCAGGAATGGTAACTCAATGTTTTGTTCAGGTGAAAATCTGCTTTTTTTATATAAATATATATTTATATATGGATACATCCAGTGCACAGTATGGCAGGAATCTTTCAGTGGTGCTGCTGCAAGCAAGGGACTACTTTTGCACACCCTTTTCACAAATGCCCTGATCTATGCAGAGGAATTAGAGGTTGCTTCTTTGCCTTGTGTTGGTTTAAATGGCAAAGCCTAAAATAGGCTTCCAGGGCTCTGGGTTGCTTGGGGTTCTAATGAATTAAAACCAAATTAATTGTGCTTAGTAATGAAGGGGCTTCTGAGCTGAGGAATCTGCAGTCTCAAGGCATTAAGTCTTCATTCCCAGGTCGTGGCTTGGGGATGCTCTTTGCAGGACTAGGAGCCACTTGTCCTGGTGTGTTTGTCACATGTAGCCCTGCCCTTGGAAAGGCACTCAGACCCACTGCAGCAGGTTTTGCCTTGATCATGGAGACAGGAGATAGAGCAAGACTGGAAATTTGCAGGGGAGGAAGGCCAGCACGTGGGGACTGGGATGAGAGGGCTGTAGCCATGGGATCACAAAAGGACATTGTGAAGATCACATCAGAGCAACGTCTGTCAAGAATGGTTTAGTTCTAGCTGATCTCAGCCTGGGGCCAGTGAAGGGGCTAGGTGACCTCCTGAGCCTCCTTTTGCTTTTACACTGGAAATGGAAAGAAAACCCACCTTAATACACTGTTTCCCTGGGGATTTTCTCTCCCTCTTCCCCACGCTGTCCTTCTGTGCCAGGTAACTATTTATTTATATACACAGATGTGCTTTCCAAAGCTTATTGTCATTCTGTGCCTAAGAAGTTTATGATTTATACGAAGCTAACTGGTCCTTGAGCATGTGCTGTTGTCAAGCTCTCTCTGTCTGCTCAGGAGAAAAGCACTCCAGGGCTGGCATGCAAGAGCATGATCTGGGTATTTATCCTTTTGGCAGTTCGCTAATTATTCCTATTGCTATCATATCCCTGCGCGAATTTCTGTCTCTCTGCCACAGTAAATATTCTCTCGTTTTTTCGAGCTGCAGAGCTGCTACTTAAACTGGAGCAGCCTGAATATCCTGCAGGGGCCCATACTGTCATTTGGTTGATAGTGGTGGAACGGGCCAAACATCCTTTCTGTACCACTCAAATTGCATGTCTTTGCATTCCTGCGTTGGCCACTCATTTTCTGGCCCATATTCTGCTCTTGTAAACAGCTCCTATCGTCCCTGGGAGTGCTCTTTGTAGCACAATGCTTTGATAAAGCCAGAGCCATCAGCTGCCAAGGCTCCATAAGGAGTCAGAAATAGGCTCCACATATCTCTGCTGCTGTAGATGTAGCTGCATTAGCAGTATCATTTCTCTTCCTAAGGACTTGCTAAGGCATTAAAATGTATTATAAAATTAAATGGCATTTTTCCCACCTGTTCTAACCAGTGCCAAGTGCATTGAAAACCCTCCCAGATGATACAGCTCTGCATGCAAAAGCTCAGCACCTTCCTAAGGACTGCAGCTGCCTCAGAGACACCTTTTTTTTCCCATGGGCTGCCTCCTTCACTTAGAATAATAAGCTTTAGATGATCTCAGGGCGCTCTAGATCCCCCTGCTGCACAATCCAATTTGACAGAAGTGTTGCATGGAGGGAAGGGAGGGAGAAAATCTTGCAAGCAGACACCGGACTTTCAGTCTGAGTTTTCCATTAGTACAAAGAAGTTCATCAGTGAGGGCTTGGGAGATTTCATGCCTGTCTGTGTTGGAAGAAAGGCTCTCTGGGATTGATGGAGCATCTGTGCTCCTGTGGTGTGCTGGATCAAGGGGCTGTCTGTGGAGCTTCCAAATGCAAAAAAAATCCCCAAGTCCATTCCAGGCCATAAAATAATGGAAACAGCAGCAAGGTGCTGAGTGGCCACCTTTTCATCTTGCATTAAATATCCTTTTAGTCTTGTGTTAGCTATATTTTATCGTTTAGGTAACACTGTATATGAACTGGTGAGCCTGAAACTCAGCTTCAGGACAGGTATTTAAACATCTTAAGTCCTCCACAGGAAGAGAGGAAAGCTGCTTTCCAAAGGAGAAGAATAGCAACCTATAGCTAGGGGTAGACCCAGTTAATCTCCTGTTATCTGTTCCGATAGCCAAATTATGCTCTTATCAGTGTCAGTCGTGTCCCTGCCAGTGCAATTACAAAGCCTCCCTGCTTTCTATCTCTGAGTGAGTTTGCTGCTGCCCAATTCCCCTGGCTGGGTCAGGCAGGGGCTCTGTCTGCAAAATGGCCTGACCCAAGCAAAGCTGCTCCCTGCCGCAGCAAAGCTCGTTGTTGTGCTCCCTAATCATGCCTAATCCCAGCGGCTGATTCCCCTGATTATGTGTCAGAACACGAGGGGAACCTATTTAAAAGGAGCTGTTTTCCAACCGGCAGCACATCCTCTCATTAGTGCAGGGAAGTGGCTCTGACACAGGAGGTGGCTCTGAGATGTCTCTGGACTGCAGCATAGCAAGACAGCATGTGTCTGTCAGGATAACACTTAGCTCACTTTGGGCTCTTTGCCCTATTTTCTAGCTTTCTGGCTGCTGCACAGATAATAGAACCCCTCCAGAGCAGAGGAAGGCTGGCACTGAGCAGGATTCTTTCGAGTAATGCATGGCCCTGGTGGGTGTTAATCCTGGTGGTTTATGCAGGTGTGTGCTAGTGATCCTGGAAACTAAATACAGATTTCTGTGGTAAAGGTTTAGTTTTTATAATATTGTTTTCTGAAATACCTGAGAGTCTGCAGAGCCTGCAGTCGCCCTGTGGTGATTTAGTTCATGAGCAGCAAAGAGGGAAGTCCTGAGAAGTTATTAATGTTGAAGCTGGGGGATCAAGACTGGCCAAAAAATGTTTACCAAAGCATTTAAGAGAAGCTTGAGACTTTGCAGTTATTTCTGCACACAAATCACTATGTTGACCTATCCAAATACTACTGAACACCAAACCAGGTCCCTACCATAGTGAGAACGGAGCTGACTCACCAGATTTATTCATGACTGTTCATTTATCAGAGCAGCTTTATTTCTTCTGTTTGTAAACATGACTCACTTTTACAGCCACCAGATCACATCACAGTTGCATCTTGTCTTGTGTCAACACAAACGTGTCCCTGTCCTGTTTAAAATCATTCTTTGCTTCCTGTGTTTTTTCTGAGTTGTGCCATGGTGGGAAAATCTTCCCAGGCTTTGATTTCCCCTTAGTTCTCATTTCTTCCCTACACGTGTTGCCGTGCTGATTTGTCTTTTCCTCATGCTGTAATTGGGCTGGTGCCACTGTGTAATTTTTAACTGTGTGCAGTATCAACAGACCTCCATCTGTCTCTCCTCCAGAGCTTCCCAGCCTGCCGTTATAAATATCTGCCAAATCCTTCTCCAAAGAGAGGATCACCAGATTCCAACTGTTTGCAAAATACGAGCTGCTGCCAGAAATCCTCTCCCGCCGTCTGCAACCTGTGCAGAACCTGTCCCTGCTCAGGCTGGAATTCATTGTCCCTCACAAGTGTGTGCTGCTGCAGAGGGCTCAGCATATTGGTCTCTTTGCTCAAATATCTCGTGATGTGTGTAATTTTATTAGAAAATAACTTTCAATGACTATCAGGTGATAAAACTGAACTAACTTGTAGGTAGGGGTTTCTTTTTTTCCCTTTAAAAATACAATTCTGATTTAAAAGGTGCTGTATGGTGGATCAATTCCAGTGTTGTTTTAAAAATTCTTTACGTGACCTTGAAGGGTCCAGGAGTTCATTCTCCTTTCCCAATCCATCACTTAGGGACTGAGGACCAGTTACCATGAGCTAAAGCTGGAGTAACTGGTTGGACTTGCTGAGAGCAGTTTGATCCTCCACCTCTCTATATTTTAACATCAAAATGGATCCTTGAAAGAATTAGAACCAAACAGACTTGATTGGATTGTGCACAGTTAAAAATAATGCAATTTTTAACATTATTAAATAAAATTATCAATGCAGTAGGATAAAATAAAAATTCTAGATTATGATGTAGATGCCCTTTAATACTGTTAAGGCCATTCTCATATCAGTCCTTTAATGGCATTGGTTCAGAGCTCTGTTAGGTTCATGTGGCTTTGTAAGTTCAGCTGTGTACCTTGGGCTCTGATCCATCCACACACATGTTTGTGTTTGCTGGTGGTGTGGCAGCTTATTCTGGCTGGGGAATTCCCAAGGAACCTCTTCAGGTACTGCTGCAGACATCGAATTAAAAATAAACGTCTGCTTGAATAAAAATCTGTCTAGTTAATGTCAGATCCAAGGAGCCAGGTTTCTGTTCTATCTGTGGAAGATTGGAGTAAGTCAGCACGAAGGATTTTTCAAGGTTATTTCAGAAGAGGGTTTTTCATGTTTGGATCTGCTGCGTCTTAGTTCTGTTGAGCTCTGCAAAGGAACATAAGGAATGTGAAGCATCTTGGAGGGTTGATAAATCCTCCTTCCAGCCAACATTCTGAATAACATGGAATTTTCAAGAGGCAGAGAAGTGGGTGCCATGTGTTCAACATGAACCTGGACCGTGTGGACAGTGGCTGGAGAGTGGTTTTTGTAGAGGGAAGCACCTTAAGCCCCAGAGAAACTTGGGAGTTTGTTTCATGGTCATCAGGTTCAAAAAATACTGGTATTTCCATTGTCCAGATTGCACTGTGGATTTGGTACCTGTTTTTGAAGGTTTTAGGGCAATCAATTCCACGATTTTCTTAGGAGGCTGTGCTACCACTTAATAATACATTATGACAGCAGCAAAATATGTACAAACAAGCCTGAGCCTGCAGGACAGCTGTACGTACTCCCAAATGAAAAATATCCTCAGCCATGGCTAGGGGCAGCAGGGAAACAGGGAAGAGTGAAATCAGAGCAAGCAGAGTGTCTCGGCAGGGATGTGCTGAGTGTGGAGCACAGGCTGGGCTGGGCAGGGCTGTGCTTGCAAGGCTGGGATCCAGCCCTCAGCCAAGTCTGATTTTCTGGAGCAAGGTTTTCTTGTAAAGGAGCAGCCGTGATTTCTTTTAAAGTCTCCACGAGATAAAAAGCAGATGGAAGTGGTTAGCTAATTAGTAATATTTTGTGCAATTTATCAGCTGATGTGCATAAAATTTGCAACATCTTGGAGTGAGAATTTGTTGAAGAAATTAAGTCTTTTAAAATCTGGAGGGGAGGGGGTGTTAGATACAAATATGTAATTTTATGTCCAGCAGAAATAGGTTAATCTTTTTTCTTTTGAATTGATATTCAGAGCTCATTCCTTTATTTTTAAGGGGAATATGCACAATGAGGTTGTAGCTCTCCTACCTCTTGTCTTGTCTGCTTGATGTGACATCTAGAGGTTCTGCTCTCCCACAGTCCTTTTTTTTTTGTGCGTGCTCCTTCACGTTTTTCATTTCTTATGCAGACAAAGCAAAATATTATTTTTTATTTTATGCCAGGCTCGCTTTTAGCTTGTGTCCTTGTGAACCCTTTGTGGCCACAGCAGTGCCCTAGCAGGACTTCTGCCAAGAGTTGGCCACCTCCATGACCACTGCTGTGACAGTGGTCAGTGCTGCTTTGGCCAGAGCATCACTGGGGTGTTGAAGGCCACTCTGACCTTGAGTTCTATTGCACACAAGCCAAACACCTTGATGTTGTTCATCATTTAGGGCAGGATAGAATACCTTGCCAAGACGTTAATATAAAAAGGAATGTCTGAGAAAGGATATGAGGCTTTCAAACCCTGCTGGGTGCACAGCAAAGTCTTCATACAGCCAAAAATCACGAGATTTATCTGGTTTCTCCAGCAGTGCAGAGAGCCCCAGGAGGGCTTGTGGGCAGACAGCAGCTCTGGCAGTCACAGTGGTGGGTGGACACAGCTTCAGGTCCCCAGCAAATTCATAATTAGGATTTACTGCAAATTCTGTGGGGGTTTGAGCTCTGCACCAGCAGCACCCCAAAGGCTCTCATGCACCAAGGTCCCCGTGCAGAAGCTGTGTTTAGCTGCCAGCATGCAGCACGAGTGACACATGAGCTGTCAGCTGGGCCACCTGTGACAGCGGGGAATGAGAAAGAGCTTTGTTTTCCTCTTCTGGAGAGCTGTCCTCCCTTGCAGATGCTCTGCAGGCAGCTTTGCTGTGCTTATCTCCTGCTGAAGGCTTCAAAACAGGGCATGGTGCAGGTTGAGGTGGGGCCCAGACATGGCACTGCTCAGCTGCTTCAGTTGTGCTCCATCCAGGAGGGCTGGAAGGTGGCTGAAGTGAGGCAGAGATTTGCTCCTCTCTCACACAGAGCTTTGTATTTTCCATGGAGTGTGGGATGGAAGCTTTAGCCTTCTATTTCCAGCCTTCCTATCAGAATGACATTTTTTATTGGTTCTTAAACGGAAGAAACAACAAACTGTGCATCCTGTCTCAAGCACAGTCGTGTTAATGTTCTTTGAAACATGACAAGTGTCGTGGCCATCAAACTGCAATGATCCCGTTCCTTCTGAAACGAGAAAAACATGTCACTTTTGGCTCTAAGTGATACAAAGGGAGAGGCATATTCTAGATGGGAGCTGCATGGCTGCCAGAGATGAAAGAAAAATGTTATTCCTTTTGGAAATTTCATAATTACAGTTAATGATAATTTAATGAAATGACATTGTCTTCACCGCTATCGCTAATGAAATGTTTGAGAGTGATAAAACAGATCTTGTTAAATAGAGCGAGAGTTTGGAGTGGAACAGCTTTGTGACAGCAGACTGCCTGCACAAGTCTTGAATTCCTATTTTTTGTTAGTTTAAAAAAGAAGATAAAATGAAGGCTGCATGGCAAATAATGAACAAATGAGGTATTTAAAGGTCTTCCATTAAGCAAACAATACTGAACTCCTGAACAGCATGCTGATGACTGAGCACTGCTCCTTGGAAATGCTAACCCTTCATTAAAACACTTCCCTTGTTTTCCTTTGCAGGCAAACCAGAGAACAAGAAACCCCGCCTGACTTTTTTTACTTCTCAGACTATGAGAGGCATAATGCAGAAATAGCAGCATTTCATCTGGACAGGCAAGTAGAATGGATTTGCATTAAAAGAAAAGGGGAAATATTGAGATAAGTTGCTGCACTTGGCCATTCCTGTAACTGAATTACTTTTTAAAAGGGGAAAGTGGAACAAAGGTGGGCAAATGTCATGAATAAATGAAATGGCAGATGATGAAAGAGTAAGTTAATAATTAGGAAATGTGACTTACTCTGGAATGAGAAACCTGGCAATAAGTAATTCTCAACAAGGAAGAGAAGTTATATTGAAGAGAAATTAATTTCCCCTGTGATCTTGAAGTACATATGGAGAGGACCCATCTCCCAGGGAATATGTGATGGGAGTCAGGCTCACCCCAATTAGCTCCAGGGCACAGAGATCCAACCGAGATGTGGGGAATGGTGTGAGCATTCAGAGAGGAATAATTGAGATGGAAATGGAGTTCTGGTTTCACAGCAAAAAGCTGGGACTGTCCCACATCAGGACCATATTTAGGCCACAAGTTAGTGGGAAGGAGAGAGCAGTGGTGGTTATCTCATGCTCCTGCTGCTGAAAATGTCCACTCTCCAGAGTCAGTGCAGGGATGGTGGATTCCCCAAGACTGGCAAGGGACTGCAGCCCTCCCTGTCTGCCCAGATTAGGGGTGGGAATTAATAATTAATGATTAACAGTATGTCTGGAAACAATGGCATTTCGCTGAAGTGTCTTTCACACTGTGAAGGGCCAAGAAACATCCTTTCAAAAGCTTTCAAAAGCTCAAAGCTTTGGGGCCACAAATGCTGTGGGTGTTTGTGTAGTATTGCTGCCTTCTGGGATGATGGCAGGGATATGGGAACGTGTCAGTGGGTGGCACAGGGTAGGTTTGCCAGTAAGAGCCAACCCTGATCAGATCCTTCCAGGATCTTCTCTCTGTTATTGTTGTTGACCTTGGTGTTGATCCCTTCAGCTTTATATTTTATATTGCCATTTAAAGCAGATGGTGCTGTAGAAAAACACATCAGTGGAGTTCCTACAGGGGGTATGGTAAATATCCACACACTAAGCAAGGAAAAGCAGTTGCTACCCAGTGCAGAAAATCTGAACAGCAGACAGTGGATATAAAAATCCTGCCTATGGGGAGACTTTGTATGGGGTCTTTGCTCTTTTACTGTATCTAATAGCAGTGCTTCATAGGGAGGTTTTTATGATCTATTAAGGCGTGGGAGTTGGGGCAGAAGAGAGGCTCTTCTCCCAGCCTTCGCCCGTGGGAAAATTTTTGGTCTCAGGGAGATTGTTTAGGTTGGTGTAAGGGTATTAAAACAGAGAGGAGCAGAAGGAAATAAATCAAACACATACTAAGACTGTCAGAAAAAGAATTACATGGTGTTTATGGAAGAAAGAGGCTGAAATCCCATTCCCCAAGTCACTTAAAAAACTGGTGAGCAAAATGCGTGTCATAACAATCATGAAGTAGCACAAAGTAAAAAAATAAATTTCTGCTGTCTCTGTTTTTTGGGATCATATGTATCTTCATTTTTATCATGGAACAATGCCCTCCATACTTTTCTTGCATTTTACTCCACACTATGTAGGCGAGTCACAGCTCATCATATTCAGGACATATTTTGTAATACATTATACGAGGGATTATCCAGTTTAAAGTTGATGGGGCTTTATACTCCTTAAAGACCACAGATAAGTGTGCCTTCAGAGTGTAATGAAGCTTCCTAAAACCTGTAACTCTCATTCCATTTTAATCCTTTACATAAACCACGTCTCTTCTCCCTCCTGCAGGATCCTGGATTTCCGTCGTGTGCCCCCAGTCGCAGGCAGACTGGTTAACATGACGAGGGAAATACGAGATGTTACTCGTGACAAGAAGCTCTGGAGAACATTTTTCATCTCACCAGGTAGTCTTGGAAATAACACTCCATTCTTTCTATCCCGCTGAACACATACTTAAGGAAACGATGTGTAGATTGCTTAATTGCTCAGATATTTCTAATAAAACTGTCTTCCAGACCTTTGAATAAAAATAAATGTGGAGACATAGCTTACAAAGGAGACTTTATTGTTTTGAGTTGAGTGCCTTTTCCCCTTGACAAATTATCCGCAGAGAGAGGCTTTTATGTTCGCCAAAGCAATGTATTCAACAAATGTTTTATGTAGAACAATTTCTAAACCAATTTTTTTCTGGTGCTCTCAGTTTACCCAAAACCTTATTACCCAGCCCATTAGTTATTTGGCCTTTTTTTTCCTACTGCAATGTGATCTGTCGCTTCTGTTGGTCAGATGCATTTATTTCTGCTTTTGACTGCAGTTCCAAACCTAATTTCTCAGAGTCATTCAGGTTTTATTACAACAGGAGTTTGGGGGAAAAAAAATCAGGAAATAGATATGTAATATATCCTGCTTGCAGCTCAAATTCTCTGCTGGGCAGAGGGCAGAGCAGAAGTGACCTGAATTGCTCCCAGTGCTCACTCTTGCTTTGAGGGCTGACCCAGAAGCTGATACCACTCACTCTTCACTCTTTCGCAATATTTCATGGACCCCATCGAGGATGGAGCTCCACAGGGTGGGAATTTTACAAGCTCAGGATAAAATCCTATCCTATTAACCAGAATATACAACTGGAATAGGGAAAAATGGGCAAAGAGTGGGAAAAAGTGGCAGCATCTCTGTTTAGCACCTGGGATGCTGAGATGGAGAAATTAAGACTCTGAGTTAAGGCACAAAAATAGTGCTTAAGTTTGTTTTGACATATAGAATACATCAGTTATAGGTTCAGTGTAAAGCACAGTGCCATGTTCCAGCAGCTTAACTTGTATTTTTTCGGCTGTGTGCAAATGTGCCTTGCTGAGCTGAGGCTGTGACTTGTGTAAGAGGCAATCTGGAGCAGAAACCTCTGGAGATCTCTCCTTTGCTCTGTGCGCGATTGGCCAGAAGCTGTTTATCCCAGATCCCTAAAGTCGAGATCCAAAGACTTAATTACAGTTTCTCCCGATGTAACTGTAATTTATTGCTGTCAGCTAGAAACCACAGCCCTGTCGTTGCAGAGCTTTTTGCTGTTAAAATGTTTATCACACTTTTCTGATCCCCAATAAAGTCATTATTACGGCTGTTATTTTTAGCTTCATATTTGTGTTCAGCTCTGCAGGACACAGTTGAGCAGACAGTTATTTATTCCAGGAACTTCGCTTGTAAAATATGTTACATAATTGCAGAAGGTTTTGTTTTACCCTGTTTTTGGAGCACTCCAATTTTACATGCCCAGTTTTGGACACAGTAGATGTCCACCAAACCTGGTGGGCAGAAATTTCTGCATTTGCCTCAGTTGCTTTCTCCTCCTGTCTCTCTGTACCTTTTTTCTCCTTGATCTTTGTCAGCAAATATGCACAAAAAATGGCAAAAAAACCTTTGGACTGTGCACAAGGTGCTTTGGCTCACTTCAAACATAAGCCATTTTATTCTTATTTTGGCAAGTGAGACATGGATTAGTTGGTTTGCTTGATTTTTAGTCTTCCCAGGTTACATTTCAAGATTTAGGGGTGAATTGAAACGATTTCTGAGAATTAAAAAACTGTTCTCAAGTACTGAGCAGCTTACAGCAGCCATAGCAGGGCAACACAGAGTTAAGGCTGTCAGTTTGGATGAAGATCTTTATCTTGTCATTATGAAATTCCAGCCATCCAAGGGATGATCCAAACATAATCCTTCATTCAAATTTATTTAGAGGTCTCAGATAAATTCAATTAAAATATTTGATTAACTATGAATCAGGCTTTTCTGGAGAATAAAATGCTTAAGCAATTAATTTTTCTTTCCATTTTACATTTCCTGAATCAATATACTTTGGTTAAATCACGTTGGTTACTTGTCAGAGTTCTTCCCTACAAGTCCCCAGTTTAATTAGTCAGATTCTCATTAACATACGCCCAACCTCTGTCTTGTACTTCATACTGACCTTAAAAGGCAGACAGTAATTAATGCCTAATGAAAAAATAATAAAGATCCTAAATTAAGCTTTTAGAAACAACTTGCCCAAGCCCAGCAGGCAGCTCAGGCAGCAGATTGAGGGCAGAGGAGGAGGAGGGAGGTGCTGGGGTGATCTCATGGTCTGGGGAGTGAGGATGAGGAGGGAGCAGGGAGCCTGGGGAAGGCTGAGGAAGCTGATTTCCCCTCTGGCAGAGGAAGGACAGTTGGTTTTGGGGGAGAGCTGCTTCCAGAGGTGAGGAATTGGGGTGTGATCTGTTGGCACATGCACTAACCAGGCTGTGCACCAACACAGAGCTGCCAGGGACCCTCTGGGACTCCTTTTTCACTGCACCTCCATCCCCAGTGGGGCTCAGTGACAACTAATGGCCGTGGGGACACTTGGTGCCTGCTGGCAGTAGATCCCTGTCCATGCACACAGACACAGCTCTTGAAATTAGGCGGGCACTAAATGAAATTGCTTTTATAGGCAGATCCTCCCCTCGGGCTGGGAGCCCATGGTTTGCACCCTCAGAGGGTGATTATTGATGGTGCTCATCAATCACAGACTCACAGAATAAGCTGAGTTAGAGGATGCCCATCAGGACCATCAAGTCCAACTCCTGGCCCTGCACAGGACACCTCAAGGCTCCCACCAAGAGCATTGTCCAAGCATGTGTTACCTCCTGGACCAGCGTGGGGATGTGTTGGAAGAAACCTCACTGCATTTCCACTCCTGGGCCATCTCTCCTGTCTCGTCAAGCATGAAAATCAGGGCCAGAGAGCCCCAGGCAGCCATGGCTTCAGAGCACAGTGCTGAGCAGCATCCCTGCTTCCCTGGAAAAGTGACAATGGCTGTGAGCAGGCAGGTCACTGGATGCATTAGGCTGCACTCAGAGAGAAAGCAGATTGCAGAAAAGTGCACTTCCAGGCAGTTTGGACTTGAACATGAGAAATGGAATTAGGTCAGTAATTATTTAAATTAATTTTACGTCCTTTGCAGCAGGGCAGACTGCAGCAGCCCTGCTACTCTTACAAATGAATAGTAATTTGCTAGGAAAAAAGGGACATATTAATGATGTCAGCCTTCGTTTTGGAAATAATTGAGGCAGCAGCTTAAAGAAATCAATGTTACACAGCTAGTAAGCACTATGTTTTTTGTTCATATTAACCAATTCCAAGGGATTATGGATTTTTTCCCTCTCAGCATACAATAGCAGTTCTGAATTACCTATTATTTTGAGCAGGTAAATGAAAGATCTTTTCATGCATTGCTGTAGTAAATATTCAGGATTCTTTCCAGTACTCCAATTGCACAGGCTTGGTAAATGTCCTCTATTAACAGTCATGCAAAGCTGAATAAAAGAATTGCTCTGCCAAGCAATTTGCTTTAAGGTATCCCCCCTTGTTCCTTTTCTTCCCGAGAAGAATTATTGTTCAGCTATCAGGAGGATGCACAGGGAATGTGCAGATGAGTACACAGACACTCTGCTTCTTAATTGTTGTAATTAGTTGGAGTTTCGATCACCAGACCATAATTTTTGCCTGCATTTCATTACGAATCACATCCATTCCTCCTCAGATAATGAAAATCAGACACTGCAGCACGAAATTCTCTTGCCTGTCTGGTGCTTTGGGGAAACAGTTTTGGTTTATAACGAAGAAGGATTTTGCATGCTGCAAATGCACAGCATTTGAACATTCCAGCATGTGCAAACATCCCTCCCTGCCTGGTTTGCCAGCCCTGCTGCTGTTGCCATTCCTGCCCACCCTGCAGGAGCACAAATTCCTGGCTGCTGCTTCTTTTTTAGGTGTACTTACGCAGAAACACCTTCATCTGGTGAGAGGATCATACAGTTTCGGCAATTTTAATGAGAGGAGAAGCCCTATGCTCCAGCAGGGAGCTCATCTCCCCTTTCCCTCTTATTTTAACTTGGGAAAGCCAAGCCCTGCTCTCAGCATGGGATTGCCATGAAGTGCTGGGTTTGTGTCTCTAGCTGGAATTTCACCCTCAGCCTGCTGTGCAGAATGTGGGTCACCTACTTAGGTTTCAAAGAGCCTTGCTACAGCACCTTGAAGTCTTAAATGAGAACTGTGGTTTTCTATATTTGGTACCTCTTTTTCTTTTTCCTACATTTTGAAGAAACCTTAAAAATGAATGTTTCCCCAGATAATTCAGGCTGCTTCATCTTACTGCCGGTATGTAAGGATGAGGATAGACATAATAGGATGTCTATTCTGTATCAAGCAAGGCAGTTAATTTCTTCAGCAGTAGCTTGAGATCCTTTCAGCTTTACTGTCCTGAGAAATTGGACAGGAGCTGTGGGGAGTTGGTCCACAGGACTGAGCCCCCAGGGAGAATAGCTGCTGGCAAAAAAAGCTTTGCCATTGAAAGTAACTTCTCACTGAGAAACACACTTGTGGTTTTACTGCAAGTTTGCTGCCTTAATGACAGGACACATCCTGCCATTGCTCAGGGTGCCTGAAGCAGGCAGTGGGGCTCCTGGAGGATCAGGAGCTGGAAGATCGTGGCAGGGATGAGTGGGATGGTGGCTGTGCACCCTGCACAGCCCTGCAGCAGCAAACATCACCACTGCCAAGCCCTGAGCTCTCCTCGAGATCTACCTGGGTACGAGTGTGATTACTGATGGGTGATTAGCCCCAGGTGCTTTTGTTGGCAATACAGAGCAGAGTTTCATTGTTCCCGAAGCTAAATTCAGAAGCAAACTATTAAACAGAGTATTTATCTTCCCACTGAGCAAAATGCTGTGTTTAGTACAACTCCCTTTTCTTGAAAGGTCAGATTTACATAGCGAGCAGCAGAGGCTGGGGTGGCATGGGGGGCATTTGCTGGGCCTTTTGCTCTTCACAAAACTGTTCTGGCAGGAGATAACCAAGCATTGGCTTCCTGCTGCCAGGTGGAAGTCAGGGCATAGAAACCCTGGAAGATAACTTATCTCAGGCAGTAGAGATAAATCTGCACGGTTCCCTCCCTCCCTCCCTCCCTCCCCAGATGAGGGGGTGATGCTGAGACAGCTGAATTGAAGCCCAAGCCCCACTGCAGCTTCAAATCAGCGGAAACACAGTTTTTAAGAAAGAATATTCTGCTTGGTAAAACACTTAAATTGCAAACTCAGAAGTACAGATATGTTGAGTGATCCTTTCCTTCTTTTTTTAATTTCTGTTCTTCATTTTCTCTTCCCTGAAATATTTTTCTTTTCCTTGCATAATTGTCAACAAGCTTTTTGGCCACAGAGTAAATATTTCTGGACTTAGCCAGGATATATTTAACTGCTATGATCCAACCCTGTGAATATAAATGTCTAGTTCAGGTTAGTTGTTCCTGAGCACGGATTGATGGGTGGCCCCTGTGAGTCAGGCACAGCAGTGATGCCAAAAGCTGTCTCTGGAGTGAAGTAATCACAATTTCATGGACAAATTTGATGGCCATCGATGGAGAAATCTGGGACATCAGTGGGAAGCTGGGACAGATTGTCAAGTAGGAACACCTCAGCTTTATAATGTGGTTATTTGGTGTAATTCCACGGTTAACAGCCAGTCCCAGATAATGCAGCTAATTAATCAAAAGCATCACAAGACCTTATTGCTGTTCCATGTTCCCCTACTTCTCTTTCCTTGAATGCAGCTCCTTGCTCTGTTCCTCCCTCCCCACTGCCATCCCCAGAGCTGTCCCCTGTCCCCCTGACTCCCCATCTCCCCTGTGTCCATCTCCACTCTGCTGCTGCAGCTTTGGACTGGGGAATGTCACAGTGATGTGCAAGGTGTGTGCCACAGAGCATCCCTGCCATTCAAAGCCACTCCTTCCCTTCCTGGGGCAGCCAGAAAATCACCTCCTGCTGCTCCCAGCCCTTCCTGCCTCATTTACACCAAGCCTGCCACAGGGAGAGGAGCTCAGCAGCAGCACTTGCATTTAGAGGCTTGTGGGGAATTAGGAAGCAATGTGACTTCCCAGCTTCGTGCTTTACCATTAGGAAAGGGCACAGTTTTCCTCTAATGGCATTTTCTGTGCACAGAGCAATGTCAGAGAGTTGTAGCACACTGACAAGAGCAGCAGTGCTCTCCTGCTCCTGTTCACAGTCTGGCGTTGGTGGCTCTGGGGCTGAGCTGCTCTCTCTCACCCTCAGCAATTCCCGTGGGCAGGGTGTTCCTGTAAAGAGTGGGTGTTCCTGTCGGTGCAGAAATATGTGCTGGCAGTGCTGGCGAGGTTTTAAGGTAACACACGGCCCAAAACCTGCTGCAGATTCTTTTTCTGGGGTTGTTGGAGTAACGTGAGGTGTGGAGGAAGGGATTTGTGTTTGGGATGTGTGCTGACAGCGTTACATCCATGCTATTTCCACCTTCCACACACACCCCCACGGGACTCTTGATGGTAAATAATTCTCCTTACAAAAACTGCCAGTTCTTCTCATACCAGCAAGGAAATGAATGAAATGTTCTCTGTTCCTGAAGAAACGTGCCAAGATTTTGAGAAGTGATTTAATTTTGGGCACGTGCCACTTGTTCAGCTGTGGGGTTTGGGGTTCCAGCCTGGGGTAACAAATAGCTCTGAAGAAATGTAGCAGTCTGGGAAAACGAAAGGAGAAAGGACAGGATTTAAAAAAAAAATGGGTTTGGGGAATATAAATAGACTGGAAATAGTCACAAAGAGCTTAGCACAGGGCGTAATCCCAGCCACTGAAATAAATGTCTTTCTAGTGGTTTCAGTGGAGGAAAACTATGTGTGGCAACAGGGGTTTGGATTTACTTCTGCCCCTACATACATCAGTACTTTTATGAATTCTCAATACTAATTTAAGGGTAAGTTTTAAGGCTCTTTTCCTTTCTTTGCCAGCCAACAACATCTGCTTCTATGGGGAATGCTCCTACTACTGCTCAACAGAGCACGCCCTGTGTGGAAAACCAGACCAGATCGAAGGCTCTCTGGCTGCTTTCCTGCCTGATTTGTCTCTAGCAAAAAGGAAAACCTGGAGAAACCCCTGGAGACGTTCCTACCACAAGCGCAAGAAAGCAGAGTGAGTAGTGGTGAGCAAAGCTGCACAGGGTGATAGGGAAATATCCCAGCCCTGGCCCCTGGAGAGCAGCTGGGTTTCTCCAGCTCCTGGGAAGGGACAGCTTCTGGTCCTGAAGCCAAAAGGACCTTCAATGGCAAAATTCCCTCATGGGACAGATCCTTCCACTGCCATGGGAAGGATGCAACAGGACCCTTCTAAGTCCTGTCAGAGGGAGAAGGATTCACTGCTCTCAGCAGCCCCAAGCAAGTCTCAGTTGTTTACACCCTATGATGGTGCAGTTTAGTCTCCTAAATCCTCAAGCTACTCACCAGATACTTTTCAGTATTTTGATTTTCTTCCTTTTTCATCAGTCACAATCTTCCTTGCTTGCCTGCATTGCTGGAAGCAGCCTGAGGAATTGGCTGCCTCTACCTGACCCTGCACTCAATCGATTTGATACAACCACATCTTTGCAAAATAGCATTATTTTTGTCATTTTCAGTGAGCTTTGTATGTTGCATAAAATATCAAAATATTGCCTTTTCCAGATGGGAAGTTGATCCAGATTATTGTGAAGAGGTTAAACAAACACCCCCGTATGACAGTGGGACCAGAATTCTGGATATAATGGATATGACAGTTTTTGATTTCCTAATGGGTATGTTTCATCTCTTTCAAAAATTAAATGCAACATTTAATTAGAATAAGAACCATTTCTTTCTGCACTGCTCTGCATAGCTCAGCAGTTTGCTAAAGCTTGGCTGAAGCTGCATTTACTGTATGTGCTGCTCTAGATGATTATGAGAAAATGCAGATTTACATGGTTATGTATTCCCATCAGTGCAGATTAAAGGAACAAAGATGTTCAGAAATGCAGAGTGGTGATGAATGCAGGTCAGGCCAGTCTCCTTCACAGTTTGCTTTAGGGAGAGCCTTCCCCCTGTAATATATGGCTCCTGGATGCACTTGGGAGGACTGCTCATTGCTGGGGCTTTGTTTTCATCCTGCAGGAGTGTTCTCTGCTGCTTCTCTCTGAAATGTCAGGGTGCTGAGGGGGAAGGGGCATTGCTTTGTCACAAAGGCAGCTGTGGATTGTATCAGGAGGGGTTTTTTCTATAACTTAATAAAATAATTATTAACAACCAGGTAATAGTGGCCCATTCCAAGCTTACTAACAGTGAGGCATTCTCATATAAAAACTGTTCTGCTGCAGCTAATACACCTCTAAGGTGCCATCCTTGATCCTTGGGCACATGCCAGCATGGACACATCCTGTGCCACTGCCCCCACTGAGATTTCTGCAGCAGGCTGCAGCAGGACAGGCCAAGTCCCAGCTCAGGGACCATATGTGGCATCTATGAGTAGCTCAAGAGCCCTGCCATGGAGACAGAATTCATAGCTTGGCAGCTCTCCTCTGCACAGTGACCTTAAAATCAGATCCCACAGGAGAGCTGTGCAGCTGGGCAGCTCAGCACCATCCTGATCCATATCTCAGAGCCGTGACACTGCTTTGGATTTCCAGGCAGCCAGCAAGTGGGACAAAATTCTTATTAGAGGAAGACCAGGATGTTTGGTTGGGGTCCAGAAAGGTGAATGCAGTATTAACAAAGTGATCTGGATTAACAGCCCTGCTCAAAGCAGGCATTTTCTCCTCCCTGAGCTAAGCCTTGCACAGGTCACATGTGCCATGTCTGCTCCACACGCCCTACTGACCCCAGGCTGAGCAGCAGGGTCATTGCCACCAGGGAAGGGAGCTCTGGTGGCTTCAGACACAGCTACCCTAGAGGTCAGCAGGCTCCCCAAACAGCTGAGATACTGTTGTACTTCAGAGAGATTTCCTTGGTGTACCCCAGGAGGGGCTGCTGGAGGGAGGGAAGGTTGGCTTGGTCTCCTGATGGCTTCTTTAGAGCTTAAGTATAAAAGCTGCAGAGAGCTTGAAAAGCTGCCAGAGGCTGAACAGCCCTTCCAGGTTCACACACTTTGGGCTATCCATGGTAGGAGCAAATGAGCTCAGTAGATTCATTGCTTTCTCTGCTCTCCCCAGCCATTGTTTTTGGGGAGCACTGGGGTTCTGCATTGCCCTGACCTGCAGGCTCAAGCCAGAGTGAAAATAGTCTTTTTTTTTCTCTTTGTTCCACAGGTAACATGGATCGACACCACTATGAAACCTTCGAGAAGTTTGGAAATGAAACTTTTATTATCCACTTAGATAATGGAAGAGGGTAAATGCCTTTAATAATCTTCCTGGGGGGAAAAAAAAAGAAAAATGTCAGTCTTTAAAACAGCCTTTTTTACATTCTTGCTCTTATCTTGAAATAGGTTTGGAAAATATTCCCACGATGAACTTTCCATATTGGTGCCTTTAAACCAGTGCTGCAGGTACGTTTCCCCTCTGGAGCTGTTTCCTGGTTTATACAGTTCTTTCCACTAACAGGACTGAAAATGTTCAAGTGAATCTTTTATTGCACACCATGGAGAGGAGGAGATGGTGTGACCCTGCCCAAGGAGCCTAGCCTGAGCTAGTCCTGGGTGCTGGTGCTGCCACATAAAATGGGATCAGGACTGTTGTGATCAGGACCTTGCAGGAATGTGGCCATGAGCTGCAGAGGGAGAGCCTTTAAGACAAAATACACATCCCATGGAAGTGACAAAATCCCAGCTTGTTGGAGTGCTTCTCAACAGCTTTCCTCAGTGCCCATGGCCAGGGTTTTCAGAGGGTTCAGGTGACATTTAGAGTTTCAGCTTTGCAGGGTGAGCCTGAGGAGCCTCTGCTGCTGTCACACATGTCCCTGCTAGTGCCACATGTGCCACACATGTCATTTCCAGGATGGACATGACCCTGTGAATGCTGCACCAGCTCCAGTTGGTGCCTTTCCAGGAGAGGGACATGAGTGCTGCCTGCACTGCCCCGTGACCTGTGCTCCCAAACCTCTCCAACTCCAAGGGTCCCCTAAGATCAATGACAGGTGACATTGCCAGCTGCTTGTGACAGCACCTGCTTCTCATCATTTCAGACCACAGAATAAGGCTCTTTATTGCATTACACTATATTGCAATGCTGGCTATAAGCCTTTTAGCTCTGTCAAGATCAGCAGGGATGGAAATAACTGACTTGCATTTTTTTTTCCCCCTCCTTTTTCTCTCAGAATAAGGAAGTCTACCTATCTGCGATTACAGTTGTTAGCCAAGGAGGAATACAAACTCAGTCTCCTGATGAAAGAATCTTTGCTAAAAGATAAAATAGCTCCAATCCTCTACCAGCCTCACTTGGAGGCGATGGACAGGCGGCTGCGGATTGTGCTCAAGGCTGTCAGTGACTGCATAGAGAAGGATGGTTATGACAACGTGGTTGAAAATGACTTTAACACTGATGTTAACACTGTTACCACCGAGAGGTAGTGAAATGGCAAGACTACATTTTTACCAGCCGAGTCAAGAAGATTCAAAGAGGAAAAAGAAATAAAAATAAAAAATAATAAGTCTTGCAAAAGACTGTGTATGCCACTTTGTGAATTCAGTGAATTCAGAAATGAGATATAATTGTTCCCAAAGTAGGTAAAGTGTAGACTCTGCAAAGGATTAGCTCATTAAGAAAAATAAGTCTAATGTGATGCTTTTCATTAGTTCCTGAAGAGAGATTATGAAAAGATTCAGAAAATACTCAATCATTGACAGACAACAGTCTGATAGCAAAACACCTCCTGTCCTTTTTGTATAGAAAGGAGGCCTTTACTTAATATTTTGTATTTATATATGGTATATCTATGAAACCCCAGACCTACCTTCCAAATTTAACTAAGAGGGACAAGCATAGTTTTGTGACTCACACTTTATTTGTGGTGACAGTCCACTTAGTATTTTGTGTTAACCCTTTAAGTGCTCTAATCCACTGTATCTTATTTAAATTGAATGCTTTTTTTCCCCCCCCGCTACTCAGCATTTAAAGGGTTAAGGCATTATGAACTTTTAAAGGCAAAAAAATAATAATAATGATTATAATAATAATAATAATGATAATAAATACAGGGGTGACCAGAAGGGAATTTCACTAATTGTGCTTTGACAGGAATACTTGAATGTTGGTTTTACAAAGTGATGTAAAATGACAAGTTGTACTATTTGTCCATAAGGAGGTGGCAGCTCTTATCTTTCTAGACTATCATAGCTGAGCTGCTACTTTTCAATTTTGCTTTTGATAGTTTTGTGTAAATATATACATATATGGGTAAAAAAAAGCTGCTTTCAGCAGCTCTAGGCTTACTTTTGCAGCATTTTTGTGGAATTGTTTGCAACGTGGTAAAAGTGCAATAAAGATATGCAAAATGTGTAGCCACCTGGTCTAAATGGATTCATTCATCTTGCTCAGAGCACAGCTCTGTGCACCAGCCAAGTGTCCCAGAAGTTGGTTGTTTAAATTGTCATCCCCTTTTGTGGCAGCAGCAAATGGAGCTGGAGCAGGGGATTGGTGATTAATACGCACTGAAACTCTGATAAGGGCTGGGGTGTTGGAAAAGGCTAATCTTTCCTATGAAAACATTGTTTTGACTGTCATTTCAGCCTCCCTTCTCCTTGCAATTAGAGCTGTAGAGCAACACCTCTCCAAGATTATGCCTTGACATGCTGCCCAGAGGATTTAGAAACACCAGTGCCTCTGACTTGGGCAAAAAGCCCTTGCACAACCCAGAAAATCTCAGCCTAAATTAGCTGGAAACATGGTATTCTTGTCCAAATCGTTCTGAATCACGCTCAGCTGCATTCATTTAAGATGTGTGGAGACTTTCAGCCCAAAAGTGAGCTATAAATTGACCACGGGGCTGTATTTGACTTGTGAAAACATGGTGTGGTACAGCAGGAATGCCTCATCACTCCTCTGGGTGAGGAGAGAATTTATTATGACAATGTTCATCACAACTGTAATTCAAAGCTGCCATTTGTTTCATTTGATGTCTTTCTTCTCAGGGATTCATAACCATATACTTTAAAAGGCAGGTAGAGTAAAATGTAGGGATTTCAGCATTTTAAAATAATGGATGAGAGAAAAAGGTGCTGTATGGGCTCATTCACTTCCTAGGTTAATATATTATCACTAAAAAAACATGTCTTTTATATTTTATGGCCCATTTCAAATTCCCATGGCTCTCACATAGATGGCATACAAAGACAACAGAATATCTCAAATTGTACAACTGAGCATGAACTATTTCTGTGTTATCCCATGACTTTTTTTCACTTTTGAAGACCCACCTATGATAACAAGGATTCCTCTGGAACTGCAGTCCTCCCTCCCCATCACAAAAAAAAAAAAACAAAACAAAACATGAGATTGTAAAAAGGTGGAATGGGTGATATTATCCTTGGTCTATGTTCAATGCCTGGCTGTGGTTTTCCTGCAGGTGCAGCTTTTTCTCACAATGAAGTTGTGCCAGGACAGCAGAGGAGCTATAAAATCACCTTCCCAGGGCAGCTCTGCTTTCTGCTTCTGGAGTCAGCTCAGCAAACCTGGTTTGTTTTTGGAAAGTAGCACTTGGCAGCCTCTTAGCTCAGAGGGGAGCAGATACAGGGAAGGTCTTGACTCTTGAGAATTTTGGTGGAGGTCAGGAGCTCCTGGCAGGGTGGTTCAAGTTGAAGGTCTCTGCAGAAGGCTGCCTGGTGCTGTCAGGGATATGAACTTCCTGTTATGGATCTGATTTGAAATTTCTATAAGAAAAATTAATGGTGTTTTTGTAGATTAAGTGGTTTTTAGTATGGAACAAGTAGTGTTTGTATAAAGAACTGAAGGTTGTTAATCCTCACAACACTGTAAAGAGTTCTGAGGGTCTCCAGTTTCCTTCCTCTCCTGGACTTTGATCCTTCCCCTTGTAAGCTCTGTGCTACAGCATTCTAGACTTATAAAAATGCTTTCTAATTTCCAGTCTTAAGTCAGGCATACAGAGAAGCTGAAGGGGAGGCTTTTCTTTGGCATGAGACATGCAATTACCTTGGAAGAAGGGAGATGCTGGAGAGATTTCCTTCCCTCGGTGTCTCTGGTGAGAAATTGGGCTGAATTAATCTTACCTGGGCCATGCAAGCCTCAATCCACTGCAGGGTGCTCAGGAGATGAATGGCAAGGGCTAAATTCAGGCCCCACCTGTGGTCAGGGCAGCTGAGGACACGGCTGATCTGGAGGATGCTGCAGGGCTCAAGGGGTGATTAATTAAACAGCCTGTGGAGCTGCTGCTCAGGATCTACCAGGAAGCTCTGGAGTGTTTGCATTCCTGCTGCCAGGCAGCTGGAGCTTTGCCTCATGTTCATTTGCTGGGGTTTTGGGAAGGGAGAAGAATTATTGCCTTGTTCCACTATTTCTTTTTGATGTGGGCAGGGGTGAGTGGGTGAGAGATGGGAAACTGGAGCCAGGGAGTGAACTTGGGGCTCTGCTTTCAGTTCTTGGGGTAACACAGCCCTGATGGCTCTGTACAGCCCAGGCAGGGGCAAACTCCCACTTTTGGGGTGCATCTGCATTGCCCCAAGACACAGCTGGTCTGGATTCCTTCTGAAAACCTCATGGGTTTGTTTTTAGGATGTCTTTTGTCAAAGGATGTTGCCATGCAAGCCCATGGGATGTCACTGTGTGTTTGGTCAGTAATCCAGGAGCTGAGGAGGGTTAGTATGATGTGATGTAACATCTCTTCAGGAGCCCTACATGTTTACCAGGCCAAAAGATTCTCTCTAGGAAGATAAATAAATGTCAGAATTCCACTGGTTTGTCTCTGGATCTCAAAAGTGGGTGTAGCAGCAGGGCCCAGGCAATTAACACACTGAGAAACCTGCAGTAGTCTGTCAGGGGCACAGTGCATTCAGCACAATAAATAACAGATAAAAATAGATCATATATTTCTAAAAGCACCTAATTACAACTGTATATGACAGCGTGGAATAGCTTACTGTATTCTCCTGAGTAATTCAGAGGAGAGCCTCATTTGTTTTTGTGGTTTTTCTGTTATTTAAGCATCAAAGGAAAATTAAAGGCAAAAAGCTCTGATTGTTTGAGGTAGGTATCACTGCTGTGATCAGCAGAGCCCGTGCTGCACACACAGCCTGGCAGCCTGAAGCAGATTGCAATGTAAGCAGCAGCAAGATGTTGTGTAGGAGGAGGCAAACTGGGATTTCAGCCTGGCTGCTGCCCTGGGGCACTGAACTGCAAGTGAACTTGTCTCACGTAGGTGTCACAGGCAGGAGCATCCAGAGGATGTTCTGGTTCCACCTAGTGGGCCTGGATGTGGTGTGGGTCCAAAGGGGATGTCCTGCTACCTTCCCCTGCAGCAGTGGCATTGTCCCCTTCGTCCCCCTGGCACATCCAGACTCAACCCAATGACTGTCATCAATGCTGGTGTGACCCCAGCCTGAAAGGGCTGATTTTCCAGCTCGGAGCTGGACACACATGAGAGCCTTGATAATTTGAATCCTGATGGAGCAAACGTTTCTTCTAGTACTGAATGCATAACCACAAAGTTCATTTTCCAGAAATTATTCCAGCTAGCAGTTGTTTCTATGGAGTTTCTTGCTGGTGGTTGTTTGCAAAAGTATTTGGGGCTCAATGCTCACAAATTAGTGTCCACAAGGAACATTTTTCTGAAACTAAATTGAGTGTTTGGAGGAAAGTTTGAGTGTTGTAGGACAAGTTTTCACATGGAATTTCAAGTTATTACCAGTTGGAAGCTGCTGGATTTCTTCAGAATAATATTTTTATACTATTAGTCATTCATAGGTAGCCTCCAGCCAGAACTCTGTCTGACCAGATCAAACTCAATTATCTGCTCCCTTCTACATTTGCATCAGTAAAGTACCACTTCAATGCTTTTGGGGGCTGGCTAGCAAAAACATTAAAAGCAATTCAATTTGGTGGATCAAAAGACCTGAGAATTGAGGTCAGACCAGTTCTGGCCATGGTTAGAAATGAAGCACAAGCAAAAAGGAGGCTGTTGATTTGGCATTACCAATTCCTCTTCCTCCACCACAAGGGCAGGGCAAAGATTTGTGTCTAGAAAAGAGCTGCTGCTCCATGTTTTTAGATATATTAAACACTTTCCAAGGTTTTCCATTTGTGCAACTCTGATGTAATTATGATGTCCAGCTAAGGGGGTTCTGAGCAGGATGGGGGGAATGCTCACATTTGTCTCCAATCTGCTGTATGAGGATTTATGTGCTGGGAGATCAGCTCCTCTCTTTCAAATGACCTCAGTCACCATCAGCCCTGTCCCCTGTCACAAGTAACTCACATTATGCCTCAAATCTTGCTCAGGTGGGGCCCAAACCCAGCAGCTTGCAGATGGAATTGGCAGCTGGAACCAAATCAGGACATCTCAAAATTGGAGATGTCAGATCAGAGCACTCTCCACTTCTCTGGATGTGGGAATCTGGGTCACGTTGTGCCTTGGCCACAGCAATGAATAGCATTAGGGTCTCATCATAAATTCCTCTGATGCTTCTTCTGGAAAGGTGCTGACTGACAGGCACATGCACAAAACCACCTACACCATGTGCTAGGTGACCTCAACACAACTTTAAAATACATCTCAGGGCGACTTAAGACAGTTTGAAATCTGAACCCCCCAGCTGCTGGGGCAGTGCTAACACCAGCTGTGTGTCACTGCAGAGGTGGTGTTGGCACACAGTGATCCCTGTGCACCTGCTGTGCTTCCTGGAGCACCTGGGTGACTCTGAAAGTGCCATAAATCAAGGCAGGACTGCAGTCTGCCTGCATCCCCTGAACCCTCATGCACACGGAAATGAGAAATGAGAGCTAAAGCTATCAGCAAAATGTAAGCAGTGCAGCTGAGGAAGCCCAGGTTGGGGGAAAGAAACAATCCAAAAATGGCAGAGGCAAGTTGATGGTCAAATCCATTCTTATAAACACCAATACCTAAGCCAGGAGCAGCACTTATTGCTCTGATCACAGGCTGAGCTTTGGAGATGGAGGACAAATCTGATTTGTGAACTAAGCAAATCAGGTTATCCAAAATTGCAAGCAGCATTCCTGGTAGCTTTTCCTGGTAGCCCTTCACCATAACAATTTGTGCAGCCTTGAAGAGGAGCACCAGGAATCTTTGCCACGGGCAGCATTTATAAATAGCAATGATAAAAGCCATTTCTGGTTCATCCACTGAGTGGTGTTTGCATTGTTTTCTAGAGCAAATCAGAACCCTTTCTGCTGATTTTTAAGCAACTCCTTCCTAATCAGTGAAGTCAGTGAGAGTTTTACAGATGCAGAATGAAGGTGCATTTTCTTCTTTCACTGCCCCAATTACAGATGAATGGTCTCCCTGACGTTCCCATGGCTTTCTTAGTTATAAGCTTTAATAATTTATTATTATTGTTTATCTTTTCTCCATATTTCTAGATGTTTGCATCACTGATTTGCACTGGATTTCCATTTTTAATGGTTGTGGGTTTTGCCTGAATAAACACCAACATTCATTATTTATAACTTGAGGCATCTATAGCCAACTCTTTGCATTGTAATTAGAGCTGCTTTCAAATGCTGGCAGTGAACTTTAGTCTCTCCTGTGTGCAGAAAGTTTCCTTACAATGGTTGTGCCCACAGAGCCCTCACTTTGTGACGTGCTAGACTGAAATAGGAGTTTGTGTGAAAATCCCTGCAGGTGTTCCAGGCAGGGTTGAATGGAACTTTAGAAATCTGGTCAGGGGAAGGTGGTCTAGGGAGGCTGGAACAAGATTATCTTGGCGTTCCCTTCCAACCCAAACGATTCTAGAATTCTGTAGCTCCTGTGAAATTACTTATTCCTCCTTAAATTTATCAGGAGGGACTGTAAATGTTGCTGGCACCAGCAACCCCCTTGTCTGGTGTAAGAAAAGAACTCAATCTCATTGACTCAGTGCCTGCAGACCTTCCTGACTGCAGCTGTTATCTTGGCACTTGTGCTGAACCTGGTGTTTTGAGCTCCCAGCCTTGCTCAAACACCAGAGTGTGTCTGTGGGGTGTTCCCTCTGCTCCCTCTGATTCCTTGCTGCCCTGGAGGCTCCAGCAGCTGATTAGAGCAGGGTAAGCACAAGGAACCTGCTGGTAGTCTTCAGTTTTGATGCAGGAAGAGGAAGGAAGCTCTTCTTTCTGGAGAAGCTCAGATGAGGTTAGAAAATTTTTGGAACTCGTATTTCAGTGACAGTCAAGCACTGGAACAGGCTGTCCAGGGCAGCGGTTGAGTCTAAATCTCTGGAGGGATTTAATGATGTGGCTCTGAGGGACATGGTTTAGTGGTGTTGGCAGTGCTGGATTAATGGTTGGCCTCGATGATCTGAGGTCTTTTACAAACTAAACATTCCTGTGATTCTATAGCTCTAGTGGAAAAATTGTTGTAAGGTTCAGGATGTGCAGTCCCCACGTTGCATTTTTTCACCTCTGAAAGAGGCAATGGCAGAGCCATCCCATGAACCCTGAAATTAGGAATATTTCCTGTTACAGGACTCAGTCTGGTGAAGTTAATGGAAAACTTCCCAGCTGTTTCAATTTCCTTTGGATCCAACCTAGAGCAGCTGCAGAGACAGAGAGCTGCTCACCTGAGCTTCTGAGAAACACCCTGGAAATAGGGATGTTAAAAATTAAAAGAGTTGTGCAAGTGTTTTATTTGGCCTGGTGGTGGTATATGTGCTTTCTGATTAAAGAGTAACCCCTTAGCTGTTTGCCTGGGGTTCAGTTTCACAACAGGTGAAAACAGAGCTTCCCTACCGAGCAGGGAGGGTAAGAAGTCAGAACTAAAATACATGGACTGCACCATCCTGTACAGTCTGCAAACCAGCTGGCAGGCTGCTGCATATTTATGAGAGCATCTCACACATCTTTACCCTTATTAGAGCACCCTACCTCAAGCCTGTGATGGCTGGTTAGCATTTTGAGAGGTTCAGACACTTTTTTACCAGGTCTCCACACTTTGCACCCCAGACTGAATGATTCCAATGTTGAGTGCTGGCAATTTGCAGGGATGTTTCCTAGCTATCAGCATCCCAGCAGCCTGAGAGCAGGTTACTGTCTCCTCTGTTGCTAGAAATGATGGTGAACTGACTGGTTAGACACTGCTTCAGCCAGACAATAAGGTTCTTATTCATTCATCAGCCTTCAAACCACTTTGCAGTATTTCAAGTAAACCAGCACAACATGGAGCTGGAGGTTATCTGTGCCACTTGGCCACCTGAGGGCCACTGCTCAGTTTTCCACCCTCAGTGCAAAGCTGGACACCAGGAGCAGTGCTCTCCCACTGACACAAAGGCTATGCCCAGGATAATTCAGAACCCAAATAAGTTTTAAAAGTTATGCAAAACAAGGCAACATGTTTAAATAGGGCCACTATGTAAATAAAGTCAGCAATGCAGCAATATCAGTGATTTTTAAAGAGCAGCTCCTGCACACTTGGCACACCCTTCTCCCCTCTTTCCAGGCACATGTGGGTGTCCAGCTCTGGCTGGAAGTGAAGTCATCCAAAGGACTACAGCAATTATTCTGGTTATGAATCACATCTTCTTACGAGCGTCACTTGAAGGAAAATAACGTCTCTGTCAACCTGTTAGCAAGGCTGGTGGTGCAAACATGTCAAAACTCAAGAGATTGGTGATATTTTTTCTGGAATCCTCTTCACCTCAGCATTTGGAGGCGTTGGTGCACATCCTGCAGCTGTGGGGCAGGTCTGTGGGAGTTACATGGGTCACTAAGTCCTGCTGCAGGAATACCCTGTAGGTGCTCTCCTGGTGGGTTTCTACCATCTGAATTACTCTGGGAAATTACATATTTTTAGAGCTATCCCCTGAGTCATTAAAGGAGGAAATAAAAGCTCATTATTTGGTTCACTTGAGCAAGAAAACTTGTTTTCCTTTGAGGGAAGGATCATGTCTGAGCTCTGGACACATCCTGGAGTCAAGGCTGGTGTAGGTTGCCCATGTCTACTGCTGTGCTTTGGACTTTGCTCGGTCTGGGAAACCATGACATGGCAAAACATATTTGGAAGAACAGCTAATGGCCCTTCCCTTCCTGCAGCATGGATCTGGGGGAGACTGGATAAGCTCTCCCCCCTGCATTTCTCAAAGCAGCTGTCCAAAAGCGTTTTTCCCTCTTTCTTTCTTTCAGGGAATGTACTGAGGGGAGCTGCATTTTCTTCTCTCTCTGCAACATGTTCTAATTTATAGGATGAGATTTGTGATAATTGAGTTCAGAGCTGAATGCTGAGCCTTCTCCATGTCCCCTGGGGTTTTCCTGGGAACAAGATGGATTGCCCAGTATGCTTCACACACAAAAAAAAAGAAAAAAAAAAGAATGAATAAATAAATACATGAATAACAGCATGCCTCATTTTGCCTATATCTTAGCAAGAGGGAAAGCTAATTCTTTAAGTATCAGGAATGTGCTCATTATGCAAAAATGACAGAGCAGATGCACATATTCAAAATAAGTATATTAAAAAATCCCATTTTAGCTCCTGGAGGACAAGTGCAAGATGCAAAATTGGGTGCAATTATATTTCTCTTCCCACCTATGGTGTGTTCTCATTTGAATATGTATTTGTTTGAGCTGGTTGCATCTAGAAGCATGGAGTTTCCTGTGATTGAAAAAGCAAATTATTATGACTACCAGCTTGTGATACTTCACATCAGAGGCTGCCTCCCAGGTTGTCTGAAGTCACAATAAAGGCTCTTTTTGAGTCCAGCTGGCTTTGCATGCAGGCAAGGCCTGGTTTCTTGTGCAGCCAGTGCTGGGTATGTGTTAACAGCCTCACAAAAGAGCAGAGGACACAATCCCAGTGAGGCTGCTCATCAGAACCATCATTTAATCAAAATAAAATGATGAACTGATAATTGGATGTCCTTGCCATGACTGCCCAGAGCCAGAGCCCAGGGCAGGGTCCCTTTCACACACACAAATCAATCACACAAGGAGCCTGCTGGGGGCAAAGAGATTAATCTTTGGCATGAGCAGAGCAACAGTGGAAATAAGTGTTGCTCATGAGGCCATCGCTCTGTGCCTGACTGCAGAAATGTGCTTGTGAGTGAAAGGAGCTGCTCCTTCCCACCCCTACAGCAGCACTGAAGATTGCTGGAGTTCTGCATGCCCTGATTTATGGAAAGGCTCTGATGGGGAAAGCCTGACTGGGTCTGAGGCAGTTTCTCTACATGATTCAACTTCAGAGACACAAAGCAGAGGTGGAAATATGAGACCAAACCCAAACAGGGACATTGGGAAGAGAGCTGGAGAATGCACCCAGCCAGGCAAGGAAGATGGACAAATTCTTCCATGGAAATTTAGCCTCAGGAGTTATCCTATAATTTGAGTTTTTTAAATTAACAGTAAAAGTAGGATTTTTTTGCCTAAATCCCAATCCCTACATTATCTGGAAAGGCCTAACCATTTTTTTTTTTAAACTTAAACAACATAGTTATGAAAAAACAGGGCTCCAAAGACTAAAAGTCAAATGAACAGTAAGGAAAAGAGCTCTTCTTTCACAGGGGAAAAATTAATAAGGACAAGAAGATGATGCTGAAAATGCTCATTAACACAACTCTTTCCTAAAACGTGGCCTTGCAATGTTTTAACTGGAAATTCTGTTCATTCCTGCCCAGCTGTGGTGCCCTGGCAGTGCTGCTGCCCTGCTGGGGTGTTTGGGTTCCCTCTGGCACTGCCCTGCATCACTGACATCTGATCCCCTATCCCACCCTGCACTATGCGCTGAGCAAAGTGTGGATTTTCTCTGTGGATTTTATCTTTTTTTCCCCGTTTAACTGCTCCCATCACCCCAATCCCAGTGGAGCAGGCAGAGCCTCAGAAGCAGCTCTGCCATGTCAGGATCAAAGCCACCACCAGCCTGGCTTCCCACAGCCCAGAGTGACCTCCAGAGCTCTGTCTCCTGCACAGATCAGTTCTGCTCTCTTGCAGACTATTCTGCCAGAGGAATGGAGCTGCTGCCTGCCTGATCAAGGTGCTGGGTAACACATATCAGCTGAAAATCTTCAAGCTGAAAATTTTCAAGCTGTGCTGAGCCAGGATTAATTGCAGTTTGGTGTTTCAGGCTCCCACTTGGCTCCATTTTTTCAGTCACAAATTCTATGTAATCTGAAGCCAGCGATTTTTTCTCCTATTTCTTTTGCTGTACCAACAATAATTCTCTTACCTTTTCTCTCTCTCTCTCTCTCAAGCAAACAAGTTAATAACTACATTTGCCGTTCATTATCCCTAAAATAAGTTCAGCTCCATAATTTGAGAGTTGGGATGTCTTTCATTTAACAAGAAGTGCAAAGTTAAAAGAAAAAAGCAGACCAAAAAAAAATGTAGCATTGCGAATAGTACAAAACTCAGCATCTGTGTCTCTAATTTTATATCTCAAATGAATGTTGAAACCAGGGTGATGGGTACCAGTGAGACACTACTGTGAGAATTCTGGCTAGTTATATGAAGAGAAGAATCTCTGTTAGATTATTCTGAGGTTATCGTAAATACATCCAGAAATAACAGGAGACAAAATTAGCTGCAATTGTTAACAGAGAAACCTGTGTGGAATAGGAATAAAAATATAGCTGTTCTTCTGGGACTATTTTTATTTCTATAAAGAAGACTTTTACAAGATCTTTCATCCTCTCCATCACACAAGAGGAAGGTTGTCTGCTTTCCAAGGTTTAATGAGCAACACTTTTGAATACTGCTGTGGACTTAGAGACCTTTTAATGAACATGGTGCCAGTGGAAAGCCGCCGTCGTCCAAACTGAAAGAAAATATGGCTTAAATAACAGAAAATCTAATGTTCACGACTGTGCCTAGGAAATACAAAAGCCAAGCCCTGTCACAGGACTGTGAGCTGACACAGACTGCAGCTTCAAGGTATTTAATTGGGTCTAGCTCTGCCCCATAAGGTGCCTGATGGTTTGGGCCAAGTCCTGTGCTTGGTTCCTGCTGGGGCTGCTGGGCCAAATCCTGCTCTGTCTTGATTTGCAGCTGAGCATAAATCCAGAGGGGATTTGTCAGAAATCAGTTTTCTAAAATAAAATAACACCAAGTTAGATTTTTTTAATCTTTTTTTCCAATCTGTTCTTGATTTCCTTTATTAGTCGGAAGCAGCAGCAACACAAATAGAGAGTGTGGCATTTAGCTGGACAAAAAGCAAGATGAGCTAAACTTCTAATTACACCTCCTGTATGATGACAAAAGGCATTTTCCAAAATAGCTAAATATTGTACTTTTATCCATAATTAGGGCAGGATATTGCCCCAGAGGATCATGAAGGTAAGAAGACATTGACAGGGAGGGAGGTTTTTTATAGCTGGGTTTTTAAAGAGATTGTTAAAATTGTCACTAGAAATATACTGAAAAAGACAAGTTTGTGGGCAGAAGAACCACAGAATGGGGAAAAAATGCCACAGGAAGGAAGAAGAGTAATTCTAGGAGTAAACAGCTACTTTTAGAAAATACCATCTGTTCTGAATATGAATTTGCCATGTATTATGACTCAAAAGATTTTTCCATTGAATTCCCAGCTTGGCCTTTGTTCAAAGTCAAAATCCTTAACCTGGCTTAGAAAAGGTCACATCCCATCATTAATGCATCCCTTCATCAGGAGCCAAGTGTTACTGGGGAGGAAAATCTCCATTTCCAGAGTTCATCTCAATTTCTCCTGTCATCTCATGGTGTCAGTGGGTTTTCTTCACCTCCATCTGTCCCCCTCTGGAAACTGGCAGCACCCACATGCCTTGGGAAGAATCAGGAGTTATTCCTTGCTAATGCACGTGGAGGATAAAGCAGCACGTAAAAACCAGGAGTCACCTCACAGTAGATGCTAAAAATATGATATTGCTTAAAGTCACAGCTGGCAGAATGTGGACAGCAGGCAGAGAGGGAGTGACCTTTGCCTTTTGCATGGAAAAGGTCCTGGGATGTCCAAAATGCACAGAGAAATGGATTATTTTAGGTAATGGTAAGAAAAACACGTTAATAAGCAGCTTTGCAAGCCATTTATATTCAGTCTTCTAATTATCCACAAACACTGGAGGTGGGAAGTTGTCTTCTGAAATATGTTATTCTCCATCAAAGATTGTTTTTTTCAGGGTTTTCTGTGATATCAGTGGGAAATCAGAAAATGAGAGGGAAAACAATTAATAGATATAAACATCAATCAAGTCGGAAAACAGGCCTGATGGATTTGATCCTTTGAGGGAGCGAGGAAAGCTTTCATCCCTGAGTCCTGGGCAGCTCTGAAAGGATGAAGAACAGAGCAGTGAAGAAAAAAACCACAGATCTAGTTGAGAGTTACGTGGGAAGAAGCTTAGACAGAGAGCTTAGACAGACACTGTCCCCAAATGGCCTCATTCGGGACACTTTCCCCTACATTTTCCCTGGAAAGTCTTCCCTTCCAATAACTGAGTTAGCACCCCAGCCAGCACCAAAGAGAAGGCTTGGGGTTAATCCTGACTTAATGTGGTTTTTAATAACACCTTTTGTTCATGATCTTCTTGGGGGACAATGTGTCCATCAGCAGAAAGTGAGGATGAGGGTGAAAATGTTGATTTTGGCTGGAAGCAGCAGGTGCTGTTTCACGGTGTTTGAGGTAGGAGTGACCTTGTCTGGAGATTGCTGAGTGTGGTGTAGCACATCTGGGACACAGAGCCTGGCTGATTCCTTTTACTCTGGTTTTACTGTGCTGGAACTTCAGTGTTTTCCATGAATTTTCCACTTAATTTATCCAGATAGACTTGTGATTAGAGTTTTTTTCCTCATTTCTCTGTGTTGACTCAGCAAGTCCTGCTCTGGAGCTCTGCTGCTCAGCAGCACTTTCCCCCACCTGCCTCTCTGGCTTTAAGAGGATTTTTTAGTGCAAAACAAAAAATCTCCTTACACTGAAGTAAAGGGCATTGCAACACAGCCTTGCCGAGTTTCCTGACACCAGCTGGAAACACTTTTTATGCTGGTGGCCACCCATTTGCAATCCAAATGTCCATGGAAATTCTCCAATTTCTTCCCATCAGCCACCCACTTTTCCCTTTTTGCAGAACTGGAATAGAAATGATGTCTTTCAGCATGGATGGAAAGAGGGAGGGAACTTCAGGGAGCTCTCAATTAGCAGTTCTCTCCAGCAGCTTGTCTGATTAATGGCTGCACCTCACACTGTGCCCATGTACAAGGTGCAGGGAAGGTGCTTGGAAAGTGCTTTGCCCCCCATAATTACTGTGGAGCCTGGAACAGTGGGGATCTCTGCTTAGAGTAAACATCTCAGGCCTTCCCCCAGCTCAGCTCTGGGCAAACACTACAATTATCAACAATTTTGGGTTTTGGGACACACTGGTGCAGCTCCCAGGCCAGACCAGTCTGCTGAACTGGAGACGTGAGTTGAAAATCATGTCATCTCCACCATGGATCTGCAGGCATAAAGGTGTAGGTAATAATAGTTACCAGCCACAGATTTGGAGATCTTGTCAGAAAAGTTGCTCCACCAGCCCCAAACATGGCAGTACAGCAACATTTCGAAGCTGAATTACATGAAAATTACAATAATTTCACAGCTATCGAGGCGACTCTATTCTAAACCTTGCTTCCCTCTCCTTTTCAGTAAGTTCACTTAATTGCACATTCACTGCAAAGTAAAGAAAGGTTTTAAAGTACATTTACCTTGTAAAAATATCAAATCTTCTTTAGAAACGAGCACTGGTGAATTATGAATGAAGGCATGCAGTGCTGAAAGTCCCTGCTTATACATTTTTAAATGTAGCCTTTCACTTCTGATAATACTTTTAAAAACCCACTGGACTGGAGCTTCCATTCTATTGCAAAAACCATCCAGATTCTTTGCCACCCTGGTCTGAAGGAGTCCCAGCTGCTCCAGTCCTGCTGTCCCCCTTGCAACCAGCAGAAGAGACATGCAGGACTGACCAAAAGTCACTTCAAAGGGCAGGGGAGGGAGAATTTGTTGGAAACAGCAATTGCACACTGAGAAGAAAATGTAAAGATTTCGAAATAAAAAATTAAGACCTCGCAAAAAAGAATTCAGACAAATTTTCAGCTTTATTTTGATTCATTGCTGGGCAGGATGGTTTTTGGTGAGGACATACCCAAGCCCCACCAACCTTGAGATAAGAAGCAAGAAAATTCAAGTTATGTGAACATGGGGAAGAAGAAAACTTTCAGCTTTTCCCTTCTTCTCATGCACTGTCTTTATGAATCTTCAGAGATTATTTTCATCACTCCAGAGTTAATGGCCATGGGGGACCTCAGACTAGATGTAAAGCTGATGTTCCTTCTGTCCACATTTCACCCAATATCCCCAGACTGACCCAGGAATGACATGATCAAAGCAGTTACCTGAAAGGCAACTACACCTGATTTGAAGCCACAAGGAAATGACAAAGTGATTTGCTCCCCTTGGCAGTTCTCCATCCCCCATTCTGCACTCACAGCCCCTTAAAACTTTCCCTCCAGCTCAGCTTTTTCAGCTGGGCAGTGCCAGTCTCTCCTGAGCTCCTGTCAGCCCTCCCAAACCGCTCCATGCATGAACAGTCCCATCACAGGTACTTATCAAAAGAAAACCTTCTCCTGTCTACCTCTTCTCCAGTCAGATCCCATCTGGGAAATTAGCAACTTTGTAAATTTAGGCCTTATCTAGAAAATTCTAATTGGTTGGCATTAATTATAGTCTTGTCCATGCATTTTATCTTCATAGGATTCACTGTTCACCTCTTGCATGACAAAAAATCCCACGAGAAGGAATGGCTGGCTCTGTTCTAATACTGATATAGCAGTAGCATCCCAATAATCCTGGACTTTACTGTGTTCAATCTACCCAAAAATGATTCCTCATGGGCCAGAGACTTCCTTGGCCACTTCCTCTGAGATGCTTAGTGGTGAGAATAATTAAATCTGCTTTTTCCTCTAGCAGATGATGCCTAATGTTTCCCTAGCTGGATGGACCAGGAGCCACCAGCCAAGTTTGTGAGAAGAGATTGCTTTTCCAAATACAGAAAGTATCTTTTGGCTACCTCTCCCTTTCTCATGGCTGCATCAGCTTCAGTATCTCCACTTAATATTAGGCCAGTGATGTTGCTAGGATATGTTTTTTCTTGAAAACAAATATCTTCTTTTTTTTTCCTTAACCCTTCCTGCTCTGGGTTTTTGGATATATATCTCCACCTGACATGCATTTTCTGTACCAGATGGCTTCCACTTTGAGCTGGCTGCTGCCCATCCCTCCACACACACTGTCCCATGTGGTGTATGTTGCTTTTTTCACTCCAGCTGGTGAATGTATTTCATCACTTAATCAAAAGCAAGATTTCACCTCAAATTGCTGTCTTCTCTCTGAGGTGGAGATTTTGCATTTCAAGAATTGGCATATTCCTGTTCCTATTTTCTTTCCCCTTATTTTTTTTTCTGTTTTCCAATCAGTTCCACTTGATAGTGACCAGCTTATTGGAATATCTCCTTTGCAGCACAACATACATTACTGGGTTTGTTCACCGAAAATTTGCAGTCAGCAACCTGTGGTTCTGAGCTGCAAATACCCAAAACAATTAAACAAGGTTTCTTACTTGGGTCTGTGATATTTCCCAGCTTGACCTCCAAAATGAGGTGCATTTCCTGACACAGACTCCTGGTTTAAAGAAAAAAAAAATCCTGTAGAATGGTGTAGGTAGAAATGTGCAATACAGTACAGTGCACTGTGTTTTACAAAATATGCATAAACCAGGTGGATCAAGCTCCCACCCCTGGGAATTACCAGCAGTTTGGTGTTCCAGTTCCCAGCCATTGGCAATTGTCCTCCTGTAAATGCAATTTAAAAACCTCTACCCAGTTAAAAAAAAAAAAAAGAAAAAGAAAAAAAAAAAAAGAAAAAAAAAAGTCAAAGCAAATTCCCGTCTTTTCTCAAATTTTTAATCAGACTGCACCATCTAGAGGGCAGCAGCAGCAGCACCCAGCTCAGGAAGGTACCAGGGATGGAGACATTGCTCTGTCCCCCTGCACAGCAAATATTCCCATATCCCTGCTATAACCAGTGCAGCTCTGCAGAAACTCATGCTGCTGAAAAGATTTTCCTGTCTTTGTGTGAATTGCTGTCAAGGTGAGCAAAGGACATGACCCTGACCCGTGGGCCACCATCTGGAGCCAGCAGCTGTGTGGTGCTCTTATTAAATTCACATTAAGCTTGACAACGACCTCTTATTTGGCAAGGGAAGTATTTCCTGCACTGCAGTGTGAAAACCAATATATCGAACCATTAATCAGTTTATTAGTAGGTTATTAGCACATATTACCATGGCTCAGTACTAGGTCCTGCATTTTGGAGGCAGAGATTGGTGGATTTGCAGAGCTTTGCTATTCACTGGACAGCAAAAATAGATGTCTCAGACATCCAGTGAGCAACTTGTCCAAATTCAGCTTCCCCATCTGCTAATGAAGAAATCATTAATAATATTAATTCAATAACATTCTCAACTACTGCAAGAACTGTTTGAAATAAGCCTAGAGACAGAGGAAAGAAACTTCCTGGAGCACAGATAGTCCATGTCTGCATGCAGTTCTCATTTCTAATGTACCCAGGCCAGCAGTGAATGGCTGGGAGAGTAGAAGGAAAATGGAAAAATAAATGGCTAGAACAGTGCTGATTACCTTCACTTTGCAGGTCAATAATTTTTAGCATCATCCTCGACCTTGCAGGACCTTGATCCTTCTCCTCTCTTCAGCATTTACAGCAGTTCAGCCCCTTTGAACCATGTCAACCCCAAATGGATGATCAGGGGTTATTTATTAGGGTGCCATTCCCATTCCAACATTTCCCCTCCCATCACTTCTCACAGCACAGCTCAGTTCCTGCCATGTGAACACCATGGCTGATGCCAGAGTAGGGGAACAGGATGAGAAAGCTTTTCAGCTGAGTTCTCTTCCACAAAGGTGTTGTCCTTTCCTTAGACACCTCCAGGAAATTCAGAGGTTTTCCGATCTACCCCTCAAAATACACTGACAAGGTGCAGGATAGAGATGTTTGTAGGACTCAGATTGCTGTGAGATGGAGAGGCTTGTAAGGCTCAGATGGCTCAAACTGCTCTACACTGTCCTGAAGAAAACTGGGGACATCCCTTGAAATTGGGGAATGGCTGCTCTTCTTTGCTTCCAAACAAAGATTAAGTTCTAAACTGCCCAAATCAGATATGAATGCACTGGGGTCGGAGCCAGGCAATGAGCTTCAGATCCAGACTTCAGCAACCAAAAATAACCTTGGGAAACAATCCTCTAAACTCCAAGATTTAATTAAGAACATGTCCATGCCCACCCATATTCCAGGGGAATGAATTCAAATACATCCCTGGCGCTGTGCTTGATGCTGTTCAGCCCTGTACCAAACAAACAGAAATAGTTGCAATGCCTTCTTTTTTCGAAGAAGTTTTCTCCACAAAAGATAGAGATATATAGGCCATTAACCACAAAAAAAGAAGAGATGAATTCTGCATGCTCCAAATTTAGAAGTTTTTGGGATCCAAGATTTCTACTGAGTTCTCTTTCAAAATGCAAATAAGAGTTCATGATTCAGATAGCCCTTCTACAACCTTCTCATCCTCATGCCTCATTTTTTACTTATTAGACAAAATGAACAAAAAGGTCTGTTTCCTCCCAAGCTCAGTTAGTGCAGAATAGCTCAAAGTGCATTGCATGACCCATAAAATTCCCATGCTCCAATTTTCTCAGCTACCAGGGCACAGTGATGCACTGCCAGCAGATCTCTCAGCAGCACATGCCAGAATAGGATTCTCTGCTTATTTTAAGTGAAAATTCGTCTTCTTTGCATCCTGCTTTCTAGAAACCCTTTTCCCACCCCAGTGTCCTTTGTCAGCACCAATGCAATGAGCAATTTTCAAGATTGGTTCTGTCTGTAGGCTGCTGCCACAGCATAAATGACCTTTAGCAGCCTCCAGCAGGGAGCAGAGAGGCTGCTTTGAGTTTTCCCAAGCTTGCTGAGTAATTCCCACCAGAGCCAGGGAGCCCAGGTGAGGCAGCCCAGAGCTCTGCTGGGGGATCCTGTTGGAATAGGCAGTTTGCAGAGCAGAGTCACTTCTGCTGCAGATCACTGCTGATCATTCAGGATAGGCAGTGTTGTTTGGGTGCAATAAAACTAGGGACATGAGGCAAAATGACCAGAACTGTCCTGTGCCATTGCTTCCTTGCAGTGGATGCTGGGTGTTGGGCAGTGGCAATCCATGATTTGGAGGATCAGCACCTTCCTCATCAGTGCCTGAGCTTTTAAAATTCCTTTTTATAATTTTTTTTTTTTCCAAATTGACTGGTATTGAAGAATAAAAAACAAACAAAAATAAAGGACAGTTTGTCAAGGCTCCCAAGCAGCTTTAAAGAAATAATGGTTGAAATAATCCCAGTTTCTCACCTCCACCCTCTGATCTCTCTGCTGAGGACCAGCCTACCCATGGTACCCCTGAAGTTCCTCCTTCAGGCTATCATTAACAACAGGATCTGCAATTAAATGCAGATCCATTCCTTGTTGTTTCCTGGGTCATGTCACTGCCTTTGTCACCACCCACACAACTCCTGCTCTGCTCCCCTCAGCCCCAGCAGCTGCCATGGTGCCAATTGATTCCAGTCCTTTGTGGAATTTTTTCTCAATTTTCCAGCTTTGGGCTCTTTGGGTGCCTTTGGAGCTGTGGCTGCACACTTTGTTCTGGGCAGCAGAAGGGGCACAAAATGGCTCTGTGGCTTTTGAAGCTTCACACTGCAAAGTGCCTCATGAAATACCAATTTCACCACACAGCTGGGTTGCAGCTCTAAGGAGAGATGTTGGGCTTTCTTCAATTTGGGGTTACTCACCTCTACAGGAGCAGGTGAGCACAGAAGATGATGGATTTAGGAATATCTTTCCCCTGGTAAAAGTGCTGACTTGGCTGCCCTGTGATTTCCCAGATCCTATATTTTAGCTTTGGATCACACACAGCCAAATACAGAGTCCCTGAATCCTTGAAGTTTCATAAATTGCTGTTTGCCTGGAAATTCACACCAGTAGTTAAATACTTACAAATCATCTTCTCTTATTTACCTAAAAGTATTCTATCCAGAACTCAAGAATTAGGATCATAATTTCTGAATTCTTAAGTCCTGAGAATTATTCATATGAATTGAGGAACAACTTGGAAAATAAGGAAGATACTAGAGAAAAATAAACTACTCTCACAAATACTCATTTACAGAGAGATGTGCTTGTGAATAACACATCCTTTGCTTGCACACCAAACAAGCTGTTGCAGAAACAGGTTAGTCAGAAAAAAAACAGGATTTGACTCTCAAATAAGGATATCTACTCTTAATCAAGACATGTGGTTTACTGAGAACTTACCTATATATTCCTAAAAGCACTGTACAGCAGATTAATGGGAAGAAGCTGAGCTTCCATTAAAATACTCAGCTTCTTGAAAGTCCCACTTTGTTAAATTCAGCTGCCTAAAAGACACTGAAAATGAGAAACTTTTAGTGCTACAGCTTGGCTTCAGCCACTTCTAAATCCCAAAGACATTTCACACTGAATAGCTGATGAAGAAAAATAATCTAAAGTCAAAACTTAACGAGAAGAAGCAGAAACAAAGCTGGTTTATATTTATATGGAGAATTTTTATTACACTTAACCAGCTCGAACATAAACCATGACTTCACAAATAGACACACAGCAAAGCTCTCAAGCTTGCTGAAGACAGCCACACTGAGGATTAGCATTGCACCACAAATATTTTCACCTGGAACTACTGATGGTGAGGATGCACTTGAGGTGGCAGAGATCAAAGCTTATTTCACTTCAGCCTGTGCTGTGTGCATCAGAAAGGCTCTCGTAAGATGAAAAGGATGGGAAAATCAAGGAGGGAGCTTACACCTCTTAAAGGAGCTCTCAGCAATAACCTCAGAACACAATGTTAGCTCTGGTGCTCTGCTGCTGTCATGGGATAGAAAGCCAAATACTTGCAGGATGATAAATGATGAACTGGGAATGATCACTCTAATTCAGAGGAAGAGAAGGCAGCTTATGTCTGGCATTGAGGAAAATGTAATCACATGGCCCTGACACATTAACCAGCAAGTGTTTATCCTGGAAGTTGAGTCGTTTAACTGGCATTATCAAAACATGAACTCTTTTTTTTTCAGAATTAAGAAAACCCTTGATAATTGAACTTACTTACAGGGAGAAACACATCAAATCAGAATTATGAGTGAAGAGGGGCGAGTTATGCAAAAGAAAAAAGAAATCATATTTGTAATGGTGAAATATTATTATCACTTGGTAATAAAGAGTTGGGAAATAGATTACAAAATGTGATCCTATTATAAAGATGGGTATTGTGGAAAACTATCCCAGGAGGTTTGTGCAGCCACAGGTTGCACCTCTGGTGAGAAATCAGAAGGGATTATACCTAAAGAGAAACCAGTACATCGAGAACCCGGGGAGAGGTAATCCTGCAGCTCAGCTCTAAGGAAGGTGCTGCTCCTGCCTGCCATCCCCCTCCTCTAAACAAATAACAGCACTTGCTTAGGGGCCAATTTCCAGTTGCTTTTGCCCAGCCAGTTTGATCTGCATTGTTTTGAGATTGTTCATGCAGCTCCCACAAAACTTCTGCGTGGGAGAGAGCTATGAGTAAGTGAACTGGAATGAATTACTACTTTCAGATGAAAATAAAAGCAGCAGAACACAAGAGTGCTGCCTCTCCCCATCCCTCCCGTTCCCTGAGGTGCAGGGTTTGTAGCAGTGGAGGTGACAGCAGGGTACAGAAAGGGGCAGAGAGTTGCCACCCATGGCTCAGTTTGCCCTGCTGCTGCTGGGCCAGCATGCAACCCTGAACCTCCCAGGCTTGGCCAAGAGAGGCATCAGGGGGTCCTTGATCCAAACAGACCACTCAGCCTTGACTCTAACAGTCCCTGGAGGGTCACAGCTGTTCCCAGGGACCATCTCTGGTGGCTGGAGACACTGACACTGCAGAAAAGCTGTGCATAGTCTCCAGCTGCTCAGAGCACCCTCCCTGTTCATCCAGGAGCTGGGAAACTGCATCCCCCTGGGACAGTGACCTTTGCATGTGTAGGACCACTTGTGTCCAGCCAGCTTGGCAAAACCTGTGCTCCTTGCAGCCTTGGATTTGTCCCTTTCATCCATACCAGATAATAAAACCTCCCAGATCCCCTGAGATGTGTGCAAGGCAGATGGGAGGGACAGGTTTGAATTAGTCCAAGTTCTCCATGTTGTGGATCTATCAGGTGCTTGTGTGAACCCCAGAAAAATCCCTTAAACCAATGGATATGTGCTAGAGAGCTAGCAAAGCACCACAGATACTGCTCTGCCCCTCCAGCCTCTGAGCAGCTACCAAACTCCTAAACATTGCAATTTGTGGCTGTGCAACATGAGGCTGCTCATCACTGAGCTTTATGGCCCTAGAGAGACACTGGGATAGTTGATAGGGATCTCTGAGGGATGGTGGCACCACAAGAGCAGACCTTTGCTCAGCTGGGAATCTGTTCCTCTGCTCCAGTGTTGCTCCTCCACGCCTGGCTGACTCTTGCCCTTTCTCCTCTGGAATAATGATGATGGCTGAAAATAAATGTGTGGGACAGTTCATGCCAGTTTCCACAATTTAACAGCACATGGACATTTGTGTGAAAGTGTGAGCCAGGATGTTTCTAATTCTCCTAATTCTCTTGACAAAATGGTTTTATAAATAATCAGGCCTTAATTGTGTGATTCCAGTTAATGCAGAGGGAGTTAATTAACATCTGGAACAAGTTTCCTGGCCCGAGTTATGAGCTGTGCCTGGTGTAGAATTCAAACAATGTATGAAGGGAGGCCTATGGCCAAATGATTCTGTACAGCTGGGATGAGAAATGACCAAAGAAGGACGAGGTGAAGCAGCTGTGCCAGGGCTGTGTCCATTTCTGGTAAACGAAGTCTACACTGAGTTGGGCTGTGGTTGTTGTGGCAGCCCAGGAGCTGCTCTGTGTGGTGAGGAATGGGCATCATCTCCCAACTTAGCCTCACTGCAAACCCTCCAGCTCTTCCTGCTTGACTCCAAAAGCCTCATGGGTCAGGATTTCAGAGGCTTTCACAGCTGAGGCAGGAAAAATCCCACTAATATAAAGGATAGACTGCATATTAAGAAGAATTCTTTTTGTGAGGGTGGTGATGCCCTGGCACAGGTTGCCCAGAGAAGCTGTGGCTGTCCCATCCCTGGAAGTGTCCAAGGCCAGGCTGGACAGGGGATGGAGCAGCCTGGAATAGTGGAAGGTGTCCCTGAGGGCTGGAATGAGATGAATTTTAAGGTCCTTTTCAACCCAAACCATTCTGTGATTCCAGGGCAGGTCTCTGGTGCAAACTTGCACATCCCTCCTGTGTTTCTATCTGCAAACTCAGAGAGAGGGATCTCATTTCGTGCTGCTAAGGAGAAAATCAAATCACAAACACCCAAACTCTGAACCTCTGCCTCATGTATCCACATCAAAGACAGGGATGAGGATGTGTACTTTTAACCACCAACATCCTTCCAGCAGAAAGGTGCTGGGTCAGCCAAGGACAGAATATAAAATTTTAATTGCCCTTTTGGGTGAACCCAAACAATTTTGTCCAACCAAAAGCAATTTTTTTTTTCTCTGATTATTTATAAAGCTTTTAAGACATCTTTCCATTACATTCTGGTTTGAGTAGAAAATATGTTTAAAAAAATTCTGGAAATTCACTTAATAAGTGTCTAAAAGCTAGAGACTTATCCACATTCTCCCTACACAGTCTTTGAAGTCATGACTTCGTGACAGCAAATGAGTCACAACAAAAGAGTAGGTAGGAGAACTGACTTTTCACCCTGGGAATCCTCCTTTTCCTGTTTTCCACTACCAAAACACAACTGAGAGTCTCCAGAAACAGATTTTCACATGTGCCTTGTGAATCTCCTTACCCAGCTAGGGTAGACATGATATGTCTGAGCTATTTTCTATAGTTGCTCACTCATTTACCACCTCTAGAGGAATTAATTTACTGAAGGTTTCTTGTCCATGTTCCTGTTTTAATAGAAGCACAGGCTGTATTTCATGCATGAGTTTTACACTGCTGCAGCTAGAAGGCATGCAGATGAGGAATGCTTCTCCAAATAGCCCCCTAGCTAGGAAATATAAACAATTCCCACCAAACTCCAGCAGAAAACCACAAATTGTGGCGCAAATTTTATTTCCATGAAGTTCTACATGTGTACACAAAGGAGATGCAGAAGGCAAAGCAATTTGGCTGATGGATGTGGGTGAAGCAGAGAGAAATTTAGGGTGAAATTCAGGTGGGCAGTGTGGCAAGCCACATCCCTTTCCTAGGAATTAGGGTCACTAAGTTGAATGCCATACAATCTCTCACAGGGAGAGCCTAATACACATCCAAGTTTGGGAAAACTTCCTTCTCCTCATCCTATATCAAAGTAATCAGGAGAAAAATTGCATAAGAAGCTGCATTTCCCTATTCTCTTCTTTGCCAGAGCTACAGCTCTTGTACTAAAATGTTCTAAAAAGAAAGCAGTTTACTGGAGGTGGAGGTGGTTGTTGAGGGATTCAAAGCCTGCTGAAGGCCACCACTGGTCTCCACTGATTAAAACTGAAAGAGAGTAGATTTAGATTGAATGTAAGAAAGAAATTCTTCCCTGTGAGGGTGGTGAGTGCCATTCCAGGTTGGATGGGGCTTGGAGCAACCTGGGATAGTGGAAGGTGTTGGAAGGGAGTTGGAACTAGATGATCTTAAAAATGTCCTCTCCATTCCAAATAATTCTATGACTACATGGCGAATTTAAAAGGTTTGGAATAATTTTAAAGGTTTGGAATTAAGTCCTAAAGTGCAACCAAGTCTGAGAGACAGCAGGAGGAGTTGTGCTGCTGGGAGACACCAGTCTACACCAGTAAGAAGACTGGGATGCTAGCATTCAGTCCTAAACACTGAGGTGCTCCCTGTTATTCTGTTATCCCATAATGAGCAGTAATTCAGCCCTGTTTGGATTTATGACTCGTCTGAATTTCGTGTACAACTTTCATAATCTCTGTCATAATTACAAAAATGGCAAATAACTTTTTAATATCAATGTTTAAAAAATTAGTCAAATCTTTCATGGCATTTTTACTGCCTATTTACTATCTCAAATCAAATGGTTTACAACTCGGTGTTCCGAAAATATACAGCATAAGAAAACACTAGGCCTGGCAAAATTATGCTTTTATGATAATGACAGGGGTGAGTTATAGTTGCTCTAGTTAAACTGTAATGGCTGCACAGATGCTGGGAAAAAGCTATTGTTCACCATGTTGTGCCACCATAAGCATGGCACCTGCTCCCTCCACCATGGTACATACAAGAGCATGGTAGCATTCCTTCATGAATATCATCTTCAAGGATTGTAATTAGACCATAAACATTCATTTGGGGATAAAATATCAGCATGAAGGCTTTCGATATTACCTTGAGAAATATTCCGCCGGTTTTGCGTATATGGATTTCAGAAGCGAGTTTATGAGAGACCATATATAATTTGGTTCTGATTTTGTAGGACTCAAAAAAAGTCTGTGTTCTTCTCAGGGTCTGTATGAATTTGCAGCAGGTGAATGTAGTGATATCTGCAGAGTCAGAAACCAAATCCTGCAGCTCTCAGGAAGTGATAATCTCTGTTCCCAGATGATGTGTGACACAAATGACCATGGCAGGAGTCTCCTGGGTCTTGCCAAGCTCCCCTGCACCATCCACCCATGGTCCTACTCACTCCTGAGGTGCTGCCCAAGGACACCAACACTGGCTGGGGTGGCCCAACTCCTAATGCTCAGTTTAGTCTGACAAACCAACTGCTGAGATGGAAATTTAACCCATTCCCCACTGAAATGGGTGAGGAATGCAGTGGCCATGAGCTGTAATGCACATTGCAGCAGTGCTAGACAAGGTTACACTTACCACTGCAAGAAAATACAGGAATAGATAATTAACATTACTACAAACATGACACTACAGTCATTTGTTCCAATTCCCATTACAGAAAAGTTCACCTATTATATACTGTCAGTAAATACGTGAGGATTTTGGTCAGGGTGTGTTGTCTGACTTTCTTAGCAAGCCAGTTTTCATAAATAGAATATGAAGAACTGAAAAAAAAGGTGCTTACAGATTGGGTAAAATCAGTCAATCAGCCCAGTTCTGCTTTTTGAAATTGTTATTAATCAGAAGCAAGACCTTTTTTAGCCTTTAGTTTGAGTTCCTGGAATTTCAGTGAGGTAAAACATCTCCAAAGAGAAGAATCACTGCTAAAAATCAAAGTGGACATCTACTTGTGTCTCAATGATGATGGATTTTAGTGAGGGAGAATCTTCCCAAATCTGGGACACAGCTTCTGCTTTACTTTAAACCTTATAGTCCAGCTGGACAGAGTCTGAATGATGATCAGACATCATATATTTCATTTTCTGCCACTGAATCTGCTCTATCTAACTCAATATTAAAGCCCTGCTGACGCTTTAGGCAGCAGTAGCTGACCCTTTGAATTAACACCTCCTCTGCAGTGGATGCCTCATGCATATGCCTATTGATGTATTTTAGAGTGGAGATAATCTTTATTTTGGATGTCTGCTCCGGTTTCATATTCCCAAGAAAACACCTCATGTATAGGGTTTTTTTCATGCTGTGTATATCCCCCTGTGTCCTGCTATAATGTCACATATTCCACAGGAAAAGCCTTCTTATGTCCATCGTTGTCAGAACTCTAGGAGCCACTAAAGCATCATTTGAAAGGGCTCTTTATCACTCCGATGAATTTCCCCCTAATTGTATCCTTTAACTCCAAAAGGGGTTTGGGGACATACTTTGTATGAAAGATACTACAGAAAACAAAAGTTGCATTGCTAGTGGTTCTGCTTTTATATTTTCATCCAGGGAAACTCTCTGCACACCAATTTGCTTTCTCTTTTCCAAAACCCATTTCCTCCTGGGGCTAGTTCCTGGGACAGAGCTGTCTTCAAATAATTTAATTATCATGTGGCACACACCTTTTAAGTCCCCCCTGAAATGGTGCGTGCTGCCTTTGGTTTACATCACTTGTTGGAAAATACTCCAAAGCATTGAAAAACTATTAAATTGTTACAGTATTGGATGCCAACACACAGGGCTATTAGTCTAATTCATCCTTCAGATCAAAGCCCACACAGGCAGCTCTCCTGCCTACAGCTATTTTCCTTTTACTTTCCTGCTTGACAGTAGTCCCTCATATCCCTCTGTTCTACTTTCTTTGAACATACAGATTTTCCTTTAGTCATGGAAATATAATTTATGTCTATTATACTGTATTATAGATTGCAGATCAGGACAAGCGTGCATTACTGCCTGGAACGTCTGTTTATTGTACGTCGGTTTTCTAAAAATAAATAAATAAGAAAGCCACCCTGCTCCGCTGGGGAGAGAAAAACACGGAGGGGGAGCACTCGGGGGCCGTGGGGAGCTGCTCTCCCTTCTCAAAGTTTAATTTCCAAGTGGAGACCTTGAAGCATGATTTATTAGCATCATGCTGTTTGCTTTTGTCACGTTGTGATGTGGCGGGGGGAGCGCTGGCCCCTCTCCAGCCCGGACCACCCAGCGAGCTGAGCACAGCTACTGGCACTGCACACCCCTAAAGGGTCACCCCAAACCCCAATTCCCCAGCTCCACCATCCCCACAGCCTGCCTGTGCCACCCCGGTGGGGGCAACAGCAGGAACAGCAATAAACCCCTCAAAAAAAAAAATAATATCCGAACAGACGGGCTGTCTGGGATGCGAGAATTGCAAAAACAATCCCCACCCCATCACGGAGAGTGTGTGTGCAGGAGGAGAGGGAGTGTGGGGAGGGGGGAGAGAGGGAATGAGACAGACAGAGGGGAGGGAAGAAGGGAGGAGGGAGTCCAAGCTCTGAGAAACATCACTCCATCTCTCTCAGTCCACAGGAGCTGAGCAAGGAGCAGGACGATGTTTGACAACACGCAGTACCCCTATAACTGCTTCAATTATGATGGGGATGATTATCCTACCTGTAGTTCTGACGAGGAGAAAAAATTCACCAGACCAGCGTACAGGTAAGGTGAAGTTTTTCCAAGTCCCCCTATCCCTGGTGGGGTTTCTGAGCTCAGGGCTGGTGGGATCAGAGCTCTCAGGGGAGCGTGGGGCCAGGTGTGTGCAGAGGGTCTGTCCCCAGTGCAAGTAGATTTCCCCCCTTTCTGTGTGTGAAGTGTTCATTATTTGTTTCCTCCCATGAGGGGTCACAGCAACTCTGGCATGCCCTTAAGCCTCCAGATCTCAGACAGTCCCCAACCTCCAGGACCCCTGGGAGAGGGGAATTAAATGTTTCAGTGGGTGAATGGGATGCAGAAAATCCCAGTGTGGTGGGAACAGGCGCAGTGTAGATGTTCACAGGGACATCCAAGGTTCTCTCCACCAGCAGGGTTGGTCTCCAGTGACAGTGACTCTGAGCCTGGTCTGCCTCCCTGCAGCTTTCCCACTCAGGGAAACTTTTCAGCCGGAGTTGGAGAGGTGTGTGATGTTTCTGCAATGCCCCTATCTCTGCACTGAGTGCCAGGGCAGGCAGCCTGGGGGTTTAGAGCCTGGCTGGATCCCCTCTGTGTCACCTGGCTCTGGTGGAGGACAGGGAGTGACCACACTCAGAACTTCTCCCCGGGACACCTCGGGTCAGGGTGCAGATCCACGGGGAGAATTTTGGAAGCAGGATATAGGCACACATGTACCCATGTGGTCCTAAAAAAGTGAGTCTGTGAGTAGGGCGATGGTGTAACAGCAAGTTTTCCTTTTTCCAGCTATATTGCCTTAATTGCAATGGCCATCCAGCAAAGCCCTTCAAATAAAGTCACCCTCTCTGGCATTTATGACTTTATAATGAAGAAATTTCCTTACTACAGATCAAATCAAAGAGCCTGGCAGAACTCCATCCGACATAACTTATCGCTTAACAGTTGTTTTGTGAAGGTAAGATCAGTTACTGAGTATTTACACACACACTGTGCATGGCTAAAAAAATATATGCAGCAATAATCTCATCACTAGGAAAGAAGGGAAACAAACAGCTGAGCTGCAAATCACTTAAAACCTCTCTAAGCTGTCAATTACAGAGATAAGGAATATATCCTTGTCTGATGTGTGCTAATAGATAACAAATTGAAGAGGATGGGGTTTACATCTTACTCATTTAATGACAGAGAATAGGCTTAAAAGTCTTGTCAAATGTGTTTACACCATTCTTGAATGTAAACGAATGCAGATGCTAAACAGCAGCATCTGTAACACATACAAATACTGAACTGCCTTTAAATAAATACAGGTTCCCAGAACAGAAGGGAATGAGAAGGGGAAAGGAAACTATTGGAGCTTTGCAACAGGATGCGAATCCATGCTGGATCTCTTTGAAAATGGGAATTACAGGCGAAGACGGAGGAGGAGGAATGTGAAAAGGGAACAGAAGGAGCAGAGACCAAGCAGAGTGAAAAGTCCTTCATCCCCCAGCATCTCTGTGGACTCTGCTTTGAACAGCATTTCCTCTTCCGAAAGTAAACACGAAAGAATTGAATCGAGCCCAAAACTTCTGGAGCCGTGTGGGTTTGCTCCAAACAGCGTGACCAACAGGCAGAGCCTAAGCAATTCCTCCTTAGCAAAATCGGATTCTGAAATCAAATTTAGCATCGATTACATCCTTTCAGCCCCTGACCCTCTGCCTGTCCTGAGATCTCAACACAACATGCAGGAAAATAAATATCACCTACGGGAGGCCCCGCATATCAACCTGCAGTTCTGGACAATGTGATGTTATTTATTGGTGGTAACGAAGTCTGAGTGCCAGTGTGTTCAGCAGCCTCCTGTCACTGAAAATCAGCTGCCTGCCTCCTTGCTCTGCTCCCCAGTGCTCAGAGAGGGTTACAGACTCACCAGCTGATGCTCTGTCTGTACCCAAAGAACTTTGCTAAGATTAAAGCATAAATAACAGTTACCAATATTGGTTTTCACCATGCTGGAATTTATGAAATTCTAGCTTTATTTTGTAAACTGTCTTGGACATCATTTAGCACCACAAAGAATTTCCTTTCTCGAGCAGAATCCGACGGAGAAGAGACTTGCTTATCATCCACTGCTTTATTAAAGACAAAGTGAATTTGATCCCACTTTCAGTGGTGGAAATTAGGATTAACTCCACTGGAGTATATAGGTCAGAACTTAAGCTGATCTAAAACAGTGTAATTCTGTCGACTTACACTGGCTGGGAATGTGGGGGGAGCAGAGGGGTGGGAATTTGTTTCTTAAAAGGAATCACAGAAAATCACCCTGTCTTCCCTTATATTTTCTTTTAACCTCATGTTTCAAACTGTTTTGCAGCTTTAATTCATCATTCATTATAAAATGTGGTTCTTGAAAAGTATTTCAAGTATATTTTTGTTTATATTCAGAGCAGGATTGTTTAAATTGTTGAAGTGAAGTTGTATTCAAAATAATTCCAAGAGACCTAATTGCAAGTTTGCTGAATTCCAGTAGACTTTTATAGGAAATGGGGCAGTCACAGAGTCTCTTAATGCCTTGGTTAAAAAAAAATAAAACAAAACTAACACTTCTTCCCCTGTGGTATCAGAAATCTTCCTGAGATGCTGCAGAAAATCCTTGACCATATTTCATTCAGCAAGTGTGAAGGGAAACCCGACATTGCAGGAAGCTGTGTCAAGTGTTGAGCAAAGCTAAAATTCCCCCTACCTGCTCTGAGACAAGTTGTATATTCCCATTAAATAGATTTTTATTGATCCTTCTCGCAAGCAATTACCAAAGTGGTGCTTGATACGATTTCATCTGAACTGGTGAGATTTATAATTTCCAGATATCAATGTTAGCTCATGAGCTCCATTTCTGAGAAAGCCACTTCATTACCATTTACATGCACTGGGAGATTTTGGAACAGAACCTGATGGACAATGATGAAGTGTAACGAGCTTTTAAGAACTTGCTTTTATACAACTTGTTCACAATGAATTGCTTCCCAGAACATAAACAGTGTTAGTAAAAGCTCCACAAAATCTTGGCTTTGCCTTGGATACCACAACCTTCACCTACTGCAGATAAAAGGAAAAAAGACAATAATTCTGATGGTTTTAAGCAATTAAATGCAGAGATAAAATTATCTTTTCAACATGAACTAAAGGTAAATGAAGGTATATTAGATAAGATTCAGCATAGAGGTATGCTCAGGCATGACTTGAATTTTTATGCAGAAGCTTTGACATTTCACTAAGTTATTTTACATTGTGTCTAATATATACTGTACATTTATACTATATATTCTTATATATTGTTATTGAGAAAGGGAGCAATATCACTGCACTTATATGTTGTAAAAATGCATGATGTATGTTGTCGTGATGCTGAAACTCCTGCCATATACTTAAAATTTACCATCAGTGGTATTTCACACTGATTGGTAATAAATGCTCATTTTTTGGAAAACTATAAAACTTGTTATCTTCAGGCACTTCTACAGCATGCAAAAAGTCTTTGCTTCTTCTTCAGAAAAGAGAAAATGGAAAATCATGTCAATTACATCACTGTATGTCTTCCAAACTTTGAAGGGATGATTTCTTGAGACCAAATTCTGCCTTCAAATGAGAGCTTTCAATTCTCTGTGAATCAGCTGTTATTCTGGGTGATTATCTGAAAGCAAAATTCAACTCTTTAGACCTGATTGATCTGCTGTGTACACTGATGTTAGAAAAACAAGAGAACCTCTGGGGGGACTGGACAGATGGATTCTCATTTGAAGAGGGATGGGGATTTGCTCCTTTAGTGTTTATGCTCGGTAGTAAATAGGTGTGGGAAGAGCATTTAGTCCTCATTTAGTGCTTCAGTGTTTGCATGCACTCCCGTGTGGGTTGGTACTTGTGCACCTGGGGGATCCTGCCTACAGATAAATATTTGTGCTTAAATCACGGATCTTTCTCCTGATTGTTTTAAATGCTGCTGTTGGGCTGATAGTTACAGTGCACACCTGCAGTATATTTGAAATACATATTTTCCGCTGTGAAAGATGCAAATATGATTGTTACTATGTGTTCTTGGTTGGTGCTGTTAGCCAGAGAGAACTCAGCGACAGCAAAAGCTCCTCCTGAGCAACACCTGGGCAAGGTGAACACTGTGGGCTGCTGAGACTGATGGAGATTCAGTTTATGGCTAATAATCAATGTAGAATTAATGCATTAGGAAAGGCAGAAATACACCCAAGTGGATTTACAGCAGAGATCCGAAGCCATTTTCAGTAAGATGAATTAATATTCACAAATAGCCATGTCCTTCTCTCACAGGAAAGTGCCTGCTAGGAGAGACTGTCATACCTTAGTTTCCCTAACATATAATCAAAGAAATTTGTGTACAAATAGGTGTTAACATTTGTTTTGCAAAGGATATCAATCATATTTCGCAAAATGAAGGGACATATTTCAATTTACCCAGTATATTATATTCTGACGACTCCAGAAAGGTTTCCAGCAGTTAAAGTGAATGGCATTTAATATAGAACAACATAACAGGGGTGAGGGCTAGACGTGACCTTATTCAAATGTCGTAGCCATTACAAAGCCATTCCCAATGTAATTATAATTAAATACTTTATGCCTTTCTTGCAAATCCTCTGATCGATCATTGATATTAACATTAATATTGTATTACCCCCGAGCAAATGTCTCCCACACAAGTGTTATGGATCACCAGGTTTCCATTAACAAAGTTGTGAGCTATTGCCATATGCCGGTCGTGGATAAATTTACGTAAATTACTTTTTCTCAGGGAAAGGGGGGAAAAAGTCTGGGTTTCTTTCTTGTCTGAATCCAGAGCTATTTCTTCAGCTCCATCACAGCCTGCCAGCCACTTGCATAAATCCATAATGAAAGAAAAGAAGAAAATCTCACAGGAGCATCCCTGTGTTGAAGCAGGTGAATATTCTCCCATTTGGGGTTCAAAGCTGAGCTGAAATCAGGGCTGAGCAGTGCAGGGCAAGGCTCTGCACCCTCCAACACCACCTGCAGGCTGGGCAGGCTGGGCAGAGGTGTTTGGCTCAATTGCTCATCTCGTGGAACATTCCTGAGGGCAGAGAGAGACCCAGAATGAGCCATGGGTTTCCTCAGCCCAGCAGAGCTGCCTCCCTTGGGGCTGGCATTGTCCCCAGGCTGGGGTGAGGCAGAGCAGGGTGGGGGACAGCAGCTCCTGCCTGCTGGGCTGGGGGCACAGCGAGGGGGAACAAGGCTTCAGACCTCTCCCTTTAGGGTCGTAAATACCTTTGCAAATGGAACATGAAAGGTTTCTTCCTGGGGAGAGGCAAGGCTTGGCCTCACCGAGGGACCCTGGAGGGGGCTTGTTTATTTATCCTTCTAAAGGAAGGCTTCCCGTGATCAAACAAAGATCTTGATGGAGCCACGCCAGGTTGTTATGCAGAGATTTCACTTCCACTGTTTTAATTTCTTAGGCTTTTGCCATTGGTGTCACAGAAGTGGGTTTTGCACAGCAAAATTATGATCGGCCTCAGAATGAAGTTCAAAGTATTTGGGCAAGGATGCAGCACTTTTTTCTCCCCACAACCAGTGGAGAGAAACCAGAAAACACCCAAGGCTGGCCAGTAGTTGACCTCCCTCACAGGGACCTCTCCCTCAGCAGAACCTCCTGCACATTATGGCAGCATGAATGTAGACTAGGAGAGCTGAAAACAAACCTCCTCCTTGTCAGTAAAGCCAAGTTCCCCTATTTTTCTGCCAGTCAGAGAGATCTTATTAGTTGAGACCCATTAACTCCTCGTATGAAGAGAAGCTGTGCTCGAGGAGCATTTGAAGGTCAAACCACACTGGAGAGCTGGCTCTCCCCATGGCTGTGCTTTGGTTTCTCCCTCAAAAACCAAATCAAGATTTCTGCCCTGTTTTCTGGTCTCAAAGGTTTTTCCTTTTGGGCACCACTTGCCTGTTGAGATCCAAATCCTGTGAGTCCTTTCCACTCTCTTCCAACAGAGAAGACACACTGAGAGGGAAAGGAGGGACAAGCCTTGGGGAGAAAACTCTGCTACACATCTTCCAGTGGTTCAGAGCTGGTGGTGCATCTCCAGGGCTCCTGGGGCTGTGTTTCAAGTCCCTGCTGTAAACTGAGGGCAGCAATACCCCAAGTCCAGCTGCACTCAAGCTCAGGGAAAAGAGGAAACCTCGACCACATGCCCCTGAGCACACAGGGACCTGAACCTCCAGCTCTGGCAGAGTAACACAAATCCCTGTCTGTGATCAGCCCTTCAGATCACAAAGACAAGACATGGAAATCCTGTGCTGCTCATTCCAGCTGGCCTCTCCCCTCTCTGGCTCCTCTGGGCCATGTTCTCCTCCCTGCTGGGAGGGTGTAAATCCTTGCAAATCCATTAACTTTGGCATAATTACCTTTGGTATTGAAGCAGCACATGTGAGACAGACCTTTGCACATTATACCCAACATCTCTCCTCACACAGTCTGCAAAACTGTGCCTAGGTAGAATTCTCCTCTCCTAGGTAGAATTCTCAGGGCAGCAAATGGTGCTGCCTCTTTATTTTGCCTCAGCATCCATCTTTGAATTGCTTTCTCCAGAACGTGGGTACCATCTGCACTGCTCTGCACAAAGAACCTAGCCTCTGCCTCTGTTTTGCTGGGAATGTCTTTCTTTTTGCACTTAGGGTCATTAAATTAAAGAGCAGGGTAGGTCCAAGTCCTATGGAACTTGCACTGGAATCTTTTTTACCCGGAGAGCTAACATAAAATAACAAAGTAAGTTGTGCTCCCTCCCACCCTTGCTGCAGTGGTTGGAGGCAAATCCAACTGTGAGAATTTTGCCTGAGAAAGAACTGCCGGATTTCTCCCACTGTGAAATCCAGCTGTTAATTCAAACAGAAGGGATGGACCTGACCAGATAGGCCAACTGGCTTGTTTCCATCCTAAAGTCCATTGTGTTCCACAAGTCCCTAAATTTATGGTCATGAAGGTCTTCCAAGCCCTGTAATGAAGTATGGCATGCAATGTTTTTGTTATGGAATGTGGGCTGCAAAGGGAAAAAAGAAGGTTTGAATTTATCTTTCAAATGAAGATCCTGGAATCTCTCAGGATAAACAAGCTAAATTAGGAATCAAAATACACCATGTTTCTCACCATAACTATGGAACTGAAAATAGCCCTTGCAGAGCACTGACAGGGAAGGAAACTAGAAGTTGCAGTAAGCCCAAACCAACCTTCTTTTTGTCATGTTTCTGTGTGGGTTTGCTGTCCCTTTGTAGCAGGGGGTGGCAGTGAACCCTGCTGTGACAGCAACAGGAGCCCCCTTTCATCTTTTGGAGTGGTTCTTCAGCCAGAGTATTCCAGAAAAAAATATTTTGCAGTGCAAAGTTGAGCTGCTGGTCTCCATCATCAGCACCTACATTGGGCACAAAGCACCTTGTCTTGCTCTGAGCAGGCTGAAGATGAGGAACAGAAATGCTCTTTGGCTGTCAGCCTGTGTGGTGCAGCTCAGTGCAGCTCTCTCAGTGCTGCAGCTCCACAGACTAAATGTTCTGCACAAAAAGCTGCTCCCTCTTAGGTCTTTACTGG